>NC_090375.1:151488340-152088340 GCF_036365525.1 Heterodontus francisci | reverse complement strand
ATAAACTAACTACTCCCGCAAAAGTTAGAAACTTCCAAAGCGCCAAGACATGTGGTGTGGCTCATCAAATAAGATGACCTGAGTACACCAAACCTCTGGGATTAGATAAGGTTTCCCTGTGATAAAATGCAATAGGTGTCATCAGAGGGCTGATGTTATGGTTTGAACAAATAGCCCGCAACATCATCAGTCATAGCAAGGTGCTGGAAGTGTAGGAGCCAGTTGGAAAAATCTCGTGTGGGCCACCCACAGCTGGTCATGCTCACATGTGACTCTAGTCTCAATTAACGTGGTTGACTTGTCATGCGTTCTGGACTGGACTAGCAAGCCATCAACTGCAAACCAGTCGTTTTCTTCCACCTTTGACTGTCTTAGACAGTCTGTAACTGTGACGGTCTTAGACAGAGGGTAGCAGTGGAAGGGTGCTTTTCTGAATGGAGGGCTGTGACTAGTGCTGGGACCTTTGCTCTTTGTAGTATATATAAATGATTTGGAGGAAAATGTAGCTGGTCTGATTAGTAAGTTTGCGGACGACACAAAGGTTGGTGGAGTTGCGGACAGTGATGAGGATTGTCAGAGGATACAGCAGGATATAGATCGGTTGGAGACTTGGGCGGAGAAATGACAGATGGAGTTTAATCCGCACAAATGTGAGGTAATGCATTTTGGAAGATCTAATGCAGGTGGGAAGTATACAGTAAATGGCAAAACCCTTAGGAGTATTGACAGGCAGCGAGTTCTGGGCGTACAGGTCCACAGGTCACTGAAAGTGGCAACGCAGGTGGATAAGGTAGTCAAGAAGGCATATGGCATGCTTGCCTTCATCGGTCGGGGCACAGAGTATAAAAATTGGCAAGTCATGCTGCAGCTGTACAGAACCTTAGTTAGGCCACACTTAGAATATTGCGTGCAATTCTGGTCGCCACACTACCAGAAGGACATGGAGGCTTTGGAGAGGGTACAGAAGAGGTTTACCAGGATGTTGCCTGGTCTGGAGGGCATTAGCTATGAGGAGAGGTTGGATAAACTCTGATTGTTTTCACAGGAACGACGGAGGTGGAGGGGTGACATGATGGAGGTTTACAAAGTTATGAGCGGCATGAACAGAGTGGATAGTCAGAAGCTTTTTCCCAGGGTGGAAGAGTCAGTTACTAGGGGACATAGGTTTAAGGTGAGAGGGGCAAAGTTTAGAGGGGATGTGCGAGGCAAGTTCTTTACGCAGAGGTGGTGAGTGCCTGGAACCTGCTGCCGGGGGAGGTGGTGGAAGCAGGTACGATAGCGACGTTTAAGAGACATCTTAACAAATACACGAATAGGATGGGAATGGAGAGATATGGTCCCCGGAAGTGCAGAAGGTTTTAGTTTGGACATGCATCAAGATCGACGCAGGCTTGGAGGGCCGAATGGGCTGTTCCTGTGCTGAACTGTTCTTTGTTCCTTGTCATCCAAACTAAAAATTTCCCGTCTGTTATTTTGCTCTTTCATTCTGGCCTTAATCTCTTCTGGGAAATGTGATCTATGTTCAAGTGTGGCTACAACATTTGCTCTCTCAATTCTTCTTTTGCTGTGGACAGTGCAGCTTTTCCAAAAATGCAGTTTTCCACATACAAAACTGCATCAGCTAAGCATTAAAATAAGTTCTATATATTTGTATTTTGAATACTTTCATATTTTGAAGAATTTGCTTTTTAGAGTATGAAGCTTTTAAAAAGGCATACAGTGAGCTTGTTGAAGAGCATTACACTGGCAATTGTAAATGATGCTAGACTCATTGAATCATATATATTGCATTGTATCATATATATCTCATTGTGTAACTATCCATACTATAATCATTATGGTTCCAATCTTCACTTGTTCAAGCCCAAGGACAACATACCTGGGTGTATCCAGCAGACAACAGGCTTTACCATCCATCACCTTATCAGGCTGGACAACATCAGGTGCTGTCAGGTCTCATCTTCCTCTGCCGGGACCAGCCATTGCTCCAGGATTACTTTGGAGAACAAAGTGAACACCCCCATTTCTTTACTCCAATACCAACCATCTCTTTAATCATCTCCAACAAGTTGGAGTGTACTCTCTCTCTGTGGTACACTATCCCTCCTAATCCTTTTTGACCTCATGGCCTGCACTCTTTGATCACCATGACAGGGGACCAAGGCTGATGCAATGCATTGGAAGGGCATCTCGGGAACAGCGGCAGGTGCACATTTAAATTGGCTATGAACCTAACAGAACTAAGCTGTCCTACAACCAATGGATCTTAGCAAAGTTCTGTGGCCCCATCTCATCCTTGTTGAGAAATATGGTGGACAATGTACAACTGACTGGAGGAAGAGGCTCCATGAACCTTCAACATCCTGAAACGGGTTGGAGCAATGCATTGGGATACTGACGACTACAGTTGAAGTGCACAAAACACAATCCTGTTCGGCTTCGTCCCAAGGTCCCCACCATCACAGGTACCAGGGTCCATTCTGTTCAGTTCAATCACATGACATTGCAAAGCAGTTCGGTGCACTGGGCTCATAAAAGACCATGAATAATGAGGACATCCTAGCTGAGGTGCAGAAGACCTGCGCACCAAGCCTCCCACTTTACTAGCCATGTTACTCCAGTGTAGCTGTGAACCTGTTAATGTGGATGGTCATCCAGCAAACCAGAATTATTCCAACCTGACCGCATTCTAGCCCGTCAACCTTTCCCAATTATCAGTAGAGTGATGGTGGGCATCAGCAATCGTGTCATCAAGCAACATTAGTACACAGCTAACCTGTTCACCTTTGCCAAGCCAACCTGGCAATTGACCCCCTTCAAATCTGTGACCCCTTACACAGGCATGTAAGCTCACATGGGGGTTTTATGGCTGTTTCTCTTCAAAGTGCTTTTGTCTCCACTCCTTTTGATTTGGAACATGGGTTTTCAGTATAGTTGCTAAATTCACCTCCCCCATCCCCCTCCCCCCATGATCAGGGATTACCACCCACCCCCCGCCCCCTCAAACAAAACACAGCTCGAGCCCTGCTCATTGTTAACAGATGACTGCCAGTGCACAGAGAGATCTGACCTGAGCATCTAGAGGAGAGGCATGCAAGAGTAGCGGGTAGGTAGTGGAGAGGGAGATTGTTAAAATCATGCAGAGTCATTCGCAACATTATGCAGTCACTTTGAATTTTTGAACCTTTGGTAATGCCACTCCCCACAGATAACTGAATGGATCAGATCCTCTGAATACATCACTTTCTCGCTCTGACGTTCAACCTCCCAGGATTCCCTGTGCTTTGCTGCCTGAAGATGTTGCTTGAAATTAATCTGTGCTGCTAAATGCTTTTCTTTGTAAGGATCTGTTACTAGCACTAGAATAGCTGTTTTTGGTAACTTGCGTGTTAGGAATTTGTAGTGCAATTGAATGATAAGCTACTTGATTTGCAATGGGATCCTAATAGTTGTATGAGATGATGCTGTGCTCCATGTGGTCTTACATCCTTCTGTATTGACCAGCACAAATTTAGTATGTAATGCTATGTGCCATGTGCTGAATGTTGAATTCAGTGTATTTGATGTGTGCTATGTGAAGCCCTTATTTGGTGCTCTTTGTCCAGCAGTTGCCTAGAATTTGCTCCATGTTGTCCAGCACACTTCTTTCCTCCCCCCCCCCCCCCCCCAACTTATGCCCTTTGTCCTTGTTCACCTGACAAAGGAGGAAAACTCTAGACACTCACTAAACAAGGACACCAAACAGATAACACAGGGCTTCACATGGAGCACATCAAATGCACTGGACTCGACATATAGTGGACTATACTCTTCGACTTTCACAGTGATTCACGGAATTTTATGGTGTGAAGACCTGAAGGACTCCCAAGATTTATGTGGTATCACATACTATACCTGTGGGCTGGTGTGGCCATATTGAGCACCAACCATGTATAGCACTAGAAACTCTTATTGCAGTGCGTCACTACTCTGATTAAAGTGGTCATGCTGGCCACTACTACAAGTCACTACGAAGATTAAATACCATGACAATCATACAACTGAAATAGTAAAATTATACAAATGAAGTAGTTAATCAGAAATATGTTGTACCACTGTGGATTGGAAACAAACTCACCAAAAGTGGCTATTTTTGTTTTTTGTGACTTTTCCTTTCAAAAAAAAACAGTAAGATCCCAGGAATCCTTAAAAAAAAAAATCAGTAGGAAAGCACTGAGCTCCTGCAAGTTAGAAGTTTGTGTGAGGAAATGACATCATCTGAAGCCCCAGAAAACTGGAAATAGCTGCTGATACGGCCACATGGTGAGAGGTTTGAACAGTTTTCACTGTTCAACTCCTACCTGACTGCAGCAAGTGCTTTTTTGTTATTTGGATTTAACCTCTTTGTGTTTTATGTGTCAAATAAACAGACAGTGACAAGTTTTCTTGTAGGTTTAAAACAGAAAATCAATTTATTGAGCAATACGCTTATCCCAAAATTGGCGCAACCACATTCACTCGCGCATTCACTCACCCGCACGCACGCGCACACAAGGAGAGACAGAGCGGAAAAGGGGTAAGCAGTTGTAAGTGGAGGTAGGTTTCAGGGGTCACATAAATCTGTTGAATTCTTTTGGAAGTCAAGTTTTTATTGGTTGCAGGCCTGAGGTGTTTGTAGCTTTCTCTCCTGGTTGAAAATTCAGTTGAAGATAGTGAATCACTTCTCATTCACTACTGTTTAAGTATAGATGTAGAATTCGACAGCTGGGTGCTTCCCTTCTGGCTTGCTGGATTTCTGCCAGCCCCTTAACTGGAAACAAGCTTCTTGGTGAAGCTCCTTTCTGGCTGTCTCTTTTTCTCTTTCTTTAGGGCTGCCTTTTAAGGTAAAAGTTTGTTATATCTCGCCTCCGCTGGGAGACCAGGATTTTTCTCCATGTAGTGGCAGACAATGGCTCAGGCTATGACTAATTCACCCCTTTTTTATTTCAGAAGAACCCATTCAATTCAGGACTGTTTCAGGATGGGTGCAATTGACACCTCTTAGCTTTGAAGGTATTCTTTGTCCCTGTCGATGAGTTTGAATATACAAAAGCCAGGTTGCTTACCTTCGGTAGCCATTTTTAGTAGCATTGTTCATTGTTTAAAAGTAAAGTCAATTTTAATAACTCTTCAGTTTTAGTCTTTATTTTTCCATCGCACTTCTTGCACGCATGGCACTGCCTCAAAAGAGGGAAAAGCGCAATGCTTCGGATTTCAATTTTTTGGGGTTTTTTTTAGAAAGAAAAATATATAGGGTCACACCACAACACACATGCATTTCATTCACTCTTCAATCTTACAACTGCTACAGCTGGCATTGCCTCCAACAGCCATTTCATGTTCAAGTTTGGAGTTTTTTTTATTATCCTTCCTTTGGATGAGGTACTTTTTTTTTAAAAAAAGCATTTCTTTTGGTTTCATTTTGTCGAATGGGGTTGGAGTTCCTCTAGCATCAATTTGTAGTACTTTAGGAATGTTGATCGCAATAAGCATGTGGCTGTTGCTGAAGCTTGTAGTATGCAAATTTCTGTTACTGCATGGTTCTCGGCTGGTGGCAGGTTTCCTTGTCTGTACAAGCTTTAACCCCTTAACTGCTATTTCTGCAGCACATGGCTTTCACAATTGAGGTCTGGCACATTGATAGTTATCTGTAGGGTGATAGTGGATGGCAAATTATTTGTTTTAGTCCCTGTGAGGCATCTGGAACTTCCTCCTGTCTCTTGTTCTTGATGAATTCTGAATCTAAATTGTTGGGTTTGATTAGTTTTGCATTTGGAACCTGATTGTTTGATTCTTCAGTGGGTAGATCCACACTGACCTCAGTTTTAGTTTTCTTGTGATTTTCACACGTGTGGTTCACTTTAGGGTATTTCAACTTCCCTTTTCCTTTTACTTTATGGAAGAGTTTTTCCCTAATCTGCCCCATGTCATCTGGGACGCTACTGCTTGCAGGTGGTTGACCATCTTCCGCTGGACTCCCCTGTGGCACTTCAACCAGGTGAGGTAGCTCTCTCACGTTCGGCTTGCCAGTTTGGGAACTTTCCTTGTCCCTTTTAAAATCTTTAAAGACGGTTTTGGACAACCATATCTCTGATGTTTTTCCTTCAACCTTTGTTGCTTTTATCTTAGCTCCTTTAAATTCTTCTGGCTCGATCTTCGCCTTCTTAAATTCCAATGGTTTTCCTTTAGCCTCTTTAATCTTTACTGGTCCTGTTGCCCCTGTGGGAGTTTTAGGACTTCCTCAGCTCTTTGCAGCTGTACAGAGTTTGTTTTTGTTCCCCTCAGCTTCTGCAATCTCCGTGGGCTGTTCTGGACCCTCTGAGTACAATACTGTGCTTCCTGTCAAGTCTTTGTCCAGCATTAGGTCTACCCCCTGCATTGGTAAGCTCGGAATGAACACAAGCATTACTCACCCATTACCAACTTACTCTGCAGGGAAACTTAAACTAAGGGAACCTACAAGCATTTTCCAGTCAGCCCTTTTACAAATACAGTGGTATTTGTTCTGCTTTCGGGTGGCATTTCTATAAATTTGGCAACCAGTTGGGTTTAAAAACAACCGGTAGCTCTGAGGCAGGGTATCTCCTTGCCTGGTGCCTGGGATACAAAAGGAGTCATTTTTCCTTGTAAAAAGTTCTGGTATGTGCGTTGTTCTCGAGTTGTGTAAGAACACATGCGTACCACTTTCAAAGCTACGGACGCGGGCTTGACTGCAGCGTCTACTGTTGGATATTTGGAATACCAACAGTTTGATTGGACGGACCACCTAGCAGCGACCTAAGCACCAGAAACCACAATGGCACACCCAGTCCTGTCAACCCTGCAAAATCCTCCTTACCAACATTTGTGCCAAAATTGGGAGAGCTGTTCGACAGACTAGTCAAACAACAGCTTGACATAATCATACTCAGGGAATCACAGGTTACAGTCAAAGTCTCAGACACGACCTTCCCTGGGTATGTCCTGTCCCACCGCCAGGACAGACCCACCCAGAGGTGGCGGCACTGTGGTATACAGTCAGGAGGGAGTTGCCCTGGGAGTCATCAACATTGACTCTAGACTACATGAAGTCTCATGGCACAGAAACCTCCCATTGATTATCATCACCACACCACCCCCACCCCCCCCCCCCCCCCTCACCATCCCCACCTCAGCTGATGAAGCAGTACTCCTCCATGTTTAACACCACTTGAAAGAAGCACTGAGGGTAGCAAAGGCGCAGAATGTACTCTGGGTAGGGAACTTCAATGTCTATCACCAAGAGTGGCTTCGAAGCACCAATACTGACCGAGCTGGCTGAGTCCTAAAGGACATAGCTGCTAGACTGAGTCTACTACACTGAGGTGGTGAGGGAACCATCAAGAGGGAAAAACCTACTTGACCTCGTCCTCACCATCTACCTTCTGCAGATGCTTCTGTCCATGACTGACATTATTGGTAGGTGTGGCCACCACACAGTCCTTATGGAGACCACCTCCCATCTTCACATTGAGTATACCCTCCATCGTGTTGTGTGGCACTCCCACTGCTAAATGGGATAGATATTGAACAGATCTAGCAATGCAAAGCCTGGCATCCACGAGGCACTTTGTGCCATCAGAAGCAGCAGAATTGTTTTCAGCCACAATTCGGTTAGGTTTACCTTAGCGATGGGCAAGGACAGGTATATACCGCTGGGGGAAAGGAAATTATGATGCGATTAGGCAAGATTTAGGATGCGTAGGATGGGGAAGGAAACTGCAGGGGATGGGAACAATCGAAATGTGGAGCTTATTCAAGGAGCAGCTACTGCGTGTCCTTGATAAGTATGTACCTGTGAGGCAGGGAGGAAGTTGTCGAGCGAGGGAGCCGTGGTTTACTAAAGAAGTTGAAGCGCTTGTCAAGAGGAAGAAGAAGGCTTATGTTAGGATGAGACGTGAAGGCTCAGTTAGGGCGCTTGAGAGTTACAAGCTAGCCAGGAAGGATCCTAAAGGGAGAGCTAAGAAGAGCAAGGAGAGGACACGAGAAGTCATTGGCGGATAGGATCAGGGAAAACCCTAAGGCTTTCTATAGGTATATCAGGAATAAAAGAATGACTAGAGTTAGATTAGGGCCAATCAAGGATAGTAGTGGGAAGTTGTGTGTGGAATCAGAGGAGGTAGGGGAAGTGTTAAATGAATATTTTGCATCAGTATTTACAGTAGAGAAAGAAAATGTTGTCGAGGAGAATACTGAGATTCAGGCTACTAGGCTAGCTGGGATTGAGGTTCACGAGGAGGAGGTGTTATCAATTTTGGAAAGTGTGAAAATAGATAAGTCCCCTGGGCCAGATGGGATTTATCCTAGGATTCTCTGGGAAGCTAGGGAGGAGATTGCAGAGCCTTTGTCCTTGATCTTTATGTCGTCATTGTCGACAGGAATAGTGCCGGAAGACTGGAGGATAGCAAATGTTGTCCCCTTGTTCAAGAAGGGGAGTAGAGACAGCCCTGGTAATTATAGACCTGTGAGCCTTACTTCGGTTGTGGGTAAAATGTTGGAAAAGGTTATAAGAGACAGGATTTATAATCATCTTGAAAAGAATAAGTTCATTAGCGATAGTCAGCACGGTTTTGTGACGGGTAGGTCGTGCCTCACAAACCTTATTGAGTTTTTCGAGAAGGTGACCAAACAGGTGGATGAAGGTAAAGCAGTGGATGTGGTGTATATGGATTTCAGTAAGGCGTTTGATAAGGTTCCCCACGGTAGGCTATTGCAGAAAATACGGAGGTATGGGGTTGAAGGTGATTTAGAGCTTTGGATCAGAAATTGGCTAGCTGAAAGAAGACAGAGGGTGGTGGTTGATGGCAAATGTTCATCCTGGAGTTTAGTTACTAGTGGTGTACCGCAAGGATCTGTTTTGGAGCCACTGCTGTTTGTCATTTTTATAAATGACCTGGATGAGGGTGTAGAAGGGTGGGTTAGTAAATTTGCGGATGACACTAAGGTCGGTGGAGTTGTGGATAGTGCCGAAGGATGTTGTAGGGTACAGAGGGACATAGATAGGCTGCAGAGCTGGGCTGAGAGATGGCAAATGGAGTTTAATGCGGAAAAGTGCGAGGTGATTCACTTTGGAAGGAGTAACAGGAATGCAGAGTACTGGGCTAATGGGAAGATTCTTGGTAGTGTAGATGAACAGAGAGATCTTGGTGTCCAGGTGCATAAATCCCTGAAGGTTGCTACCCAGGTTAATAGGGCTGTTAAGAAGGCATATGGTGTGTTAGCTTTTATTAGTAGGGGGATCGAGTTTCGGAGCCACGAGGTCATGCTGCAGCTGTACAAAACTCTGGTGAGACCACACCTGGAGTATTGCGTGCAGTTCTGGTCACCGCATTATAAGAAGGATGTGGAAGCTATGGAAAGGGTGCAGAGGAGATTTACTAGGATGTTGCCTGGTATGGAGGGAAGGTCTTACGAGGAAAGGCTGAGGGACTTGAGGTTGTTTTCGTTGGAGAGAAGGAGGAGGAGAGGTGACTTAATAGAGACATATAAGATAATCAGAGGGTTAGATAGGGTGGATAGTGAGAGTCTTTTTCCTCGGATGGTGATGGCAAACACGAGGGGACATAGCTTTAAGTTGAGGGGTGATAGATATAGGACAGATGTCAGAGGTAGTTTCTTTACTCAGAGAGTAGTAGGGGCGTGGAACGCCCTGCCTGCAACAGTAGTAGACTCGCCAACTTTAAGGGCATTTAAATGGTCATTGGATAGACATATGGATGAAAATGGAATAGTATAGGTCAGATGGTTTCACAGGTTGGCGCAACATCGAGGGCCGAAGGGCCTGTACTGCGCTGTAATGTTCTAATTCTAATCTCATGGCCTGGCATATCCCCCACTCTACCATTCCTATCAAGCTGGGAGATCAACCCTGGTTCAATGAAGAGTGCAGGAGGGCATGCCAGGAGCAGCTCCAAGCATACCTAAAAATGAGGTGCCAACCGAGTGAAGCAACAACACAGGACTACATGCATGCCAAACAGCGGAAGCAGCATGCAATAGACATGGCTAAGCAATCCCACAACCAACAGATCAGATCTCAGCTCTGCAGTCCTGCCACAGTCACTTGTGAATGGTGGTGCACAATTAAACAACTAACAGGAGGAGGCGCCACAAATATCCCCATCCCTTATTGATGGGGGAGCCCACCACTTCAGTGCAAAAGACAAGGCTGAAGAATTTGCAACCATCTTCAGCCAGAATCATAGAAAGTTTAAGGCACAGAAAGGCCACTTGGCCCGTTATGTCTGTGCTGGCTGAAAAACAATCCACCCATTCTATTCCCACCTTCTAGCATTTGGTCCATAGCTGTGTCGATTATGGTACTTAAGTTACATATCTAGACTCCTTTCGAATGAGTTGAGGGTTTTTGCTTCAACTACCCTTTCAGACAGTGAGTTCCAGTCCCTGACGTCCCTCTGAGTGAAAAATATTTTCCTCATCTCCCCTCTAATTTTTTTCTACTAATCACTTTAAATCCGCACCCCCTAATCGCTGACCTCTCTGCTGAGGTGAATAGGCCCTTCACCTCCACTGTATCCAGGCCCCTCAAAGTGTTGTACATTTCAATCAGATCTCTGCTGAGCCTTCTCTGTTCCAAGGAGAACAGCACCAGCCTATCCAATCTTTCCTCATAGCTGCATTTTTCCAGTCCTGGCAACATCCTCATAAATCTACTCTGTACCCTCTCTAGGGCAATTACATCCTTTCTGCAATGAGGTGAACAGAACTGCACACAGTACACAAGTTGTGCACTAACCAATGATTTATACAGTTCCAGCATAACCTCCCTGCTCTTTTATTCTATACCTCGGCTAATAAAGGAAAGGATTCCATTTGCCTTCCTAACCACCTTATCGACCTGACCTGCAAGCTTCAGGGATCTGTGGACATTTACTCCAAGGTCCCTCACTTCCTCTACACCTCAGTATTTTCCCATTAATCTTGTATTCCTTTGCCTTGTTTGACCTCACACTTCGGGTTGATTCCATTTGCCACTTTTCTGACCAGACCATCAATATCTTCCAGCAGCCTACAGCTATCCTCCTCGCTATCTACCACACAGCCGATCTTTGTGTCGTCTGCAAACTTTTTTATCATGCCCCCTACATTTACGTCCAAATCGTTAATATATACCACAACAAGCAGGAGACCCAGTACTAAGCCCTGCGGAGCACCACTGGAAACAGCCCTCCAGTCGCAATAACACCCTTCAACAATTACCCTTTGTTTCCTGCCACTGAGTCAATTTTGTATCCAGCTTGTTGCATTCCCTGGAACCCATGGGATTTTATTTTTTTAACCAGTCTGCCATGTGGGTCCCTGTCAAAAGCCTTGCTAAAATCCATGTATACCACATCAACTGCACTACCCTCCTCTATCTTCCTTGTAACTTCTTCAAAAAGTTTGATCAAGTTGGTCAAACAAGATCTTCCCTTTACAAATCCATGCTGACTATCCTTGATTAACCTGTGCCTTTCTAAGTGATAGTTTATCCTGTCTCTTGAATAGATTCCAATAATCTGCCTAATACTGAGGTTAGACAGACTGGCCAGTAATTACTCAGTCTATCCCTCGCTCCCTTTTTAAACAGATGTACAATGTTAGCAGTCCTCCAATCCTCCTGCATCACACCTGTATCCAGTGAGGACTGGAAAATGATGGTTAGACCTTCTGCTATTTCCTCTCCTTTTATCAGCCTGGGCTACATTTCATCTGGCCCTGATGATTTATCAACCCTCAAGGATGCTAAGCCCATTAATACTTCCTCTCTCCCTATGTTTATCAAATTCAATACTACACACCCCTCATCCTTAACTACAATATCAGCATCGTCCTCCTCTTTTGTGAAGACAGACGCAGAGTATTCATTAAGAACCAGACCAACATATTCCGCCCCTTAAACATAGGTTACCTTTTTCGTCTTTTATGGGCTCTATTCTCTCCTGAGTTATCCTAACATAAAACATTTTTGGGTTCACCTTGAATTTGCTTGCTAATATTCTTTCATGCCCTCTCTTTGCTTTCCTAATTTCCTTTTTGATTTCACTCCTTTAGTTTCTGTACCCCTCTTGGCTTTCTGTAGTATTGAGTTCTCGGTGTTATGGAGTTATACAGCACAGACACAGGCCCTTCAGCCCATCGTGTCTGTGCCGGCCATCAAGCACCGACCTATTCTAATTCCATTTCCCAGCACTTGGCCCATAGCCTTGTCTGCTGTGGCGTCTAAAGTGCTCATCTAAATACTTCTTAAATGTTGTGATGGTTCCTGCCTCTACCACCTCTTCAGGCAGTGTTTTCCAGATTCCAACCAGCCTCTGGGTGAAAGAAATTATCCTCAAATCCCCTCTAAACCTTCTGCACCTTACCTTAAATCTATGCCCCCTGGTTATTGACCCCTCTGCTAAGGGAAAAAGTTTCTTCCTATCTATGCCCCTCATAATTTTGTATACCTCAATCATGTCCCCACTCAGACTTCTCTGCTCTAAGGAAAACAACACTAGCCTTTTCAATCTCTCTTCATAGCTGAAATGCTCCAGCCCAGGCAACATCCTGGTGAATCTCCTCTGCACCCTCTCCAAGGCAATCACATCCTTCCTATAGTGTGGTCCCCAGAACTGTATACAGTACTCCAGCTGTGGCCTAACCAGCATTTTATACAACTCCGTCATAACCTCCCTACTCATATTCTGTGCCACAGCTAATAAAGGCAATTATCCCATATGCCTTCCCAACCTCTTTATCTACCTGTCCTGCTGCCTTCAGTGATCTCTGGACAAGTACACCAAGGTCCCTCTGACCCTCTGTACTCCCTAGGTTCCTACCATCCATTGTATATTCCCTTGCCTTGTTAGTCCTCCCAAAATGTATCACCTCACACTTCTCAGGATTAAATTCCATTTGCCACTGCTCCACTCATCTTACCAGCCCATCTATATCGTCCTGTAAACTAAGGCTTTCCTCCTCACTGTTTCCGACACCACCAATTTTCGTGTCATCTGCAAACTTACTAATCATACCTCCTCTATTCACGTCTAAATCATTAATGTACACAACAAACAGCAAGGGACCCAGCACCAATCCCTGCGGTATACCACTGGTCACAGGCTTCCACTCGCAAAAACAACCCTTGACCATTACCCTCTGTCTCCTGCTACTAAGCCAATTTTGGATCCAATTTGCCAAATTGCCCTGGATCCCATGGGCTCTTCTTAACCAATCTGCCATGCAGGACCTTATCAAAAGCCATCCTCAAGTCCATGTTGACTACATCAACGGCTTTACCCTCATCTACACATCTAGTCACCACCTCGAAAAATTCAATCAAGTTCGTTAGACACGATCTCTCCCTGACAAAGCCATGCTCACTATCCCTGATTAATCCCTGCCTCTCCAAGTGGCGATTAATCCTGTCCCTCAGAATTTTTTCCAATAGTTTCCCAACCACTGATGTTAGACTCACCAGCCTGTAATTACCTGGTTTATCCGTGCTACCCTCCTTGAATAATGGTACCACATTCGGCAGTCCTCCAATCCTCTGGTACCTCTCCTGTGGCCAGAGAGGATTTGAAAATTTGTGACAGAGCACCTGCTATCTCCTCCCTTGCCTCACATAGCAGCCTGGGATACATCTCATCTGGGCCTGGGGATTTATCCACTTTTAAGCCCACTAAAACCACTAATACCTCCTCCCTTTCAATGCTAATTTGTTCAAGTATATCACAATCCCCCTCCCTGATCTCTGCACCTACATCGTCCTTCTCCATGTCAGACATGTGCTGAATGGATGATCCATCTCGGCCTCCTCCTCAGATCCTCAGCAGCACAGATGCCAGTCTTCAGCCAATCCAGTTCACTCCACGTGATATCAGGAAATGGCTGAAGACACTGGATGCTGCAAAGGCTATGGACCCTGACAACATTACGGACTTGTGCTCCAGAACTGACTGCGCCCCTAGCCAAGCTATTCTAGTACAGCTACAACACTGGCATCTACCCGACAATGTGGAAAGTTGCCCAGGTATGTCCTGTACCAAGAAAGCAGGACAAATCCAACCCGGCCAGTTACCGCCCCATCAGTCTACTCTCAATCATCAGTAAAGTGATGCAAGGTGTCGCTGACAGTGCTGTCAAGCGGCACTTAGTCAGCAATCACCTGCTCACTGATGCTCAGTTTGGGTTCTGCCAGGGCCAGTCAGCTCC
This sequence comes from Heterodontus francisci, assembly GCF_036365525.1. NCBI lineage: Eukaryota > Metazoa > Chordata > Chondrichthyes > Heterodontiformes > Heterodontidae > Heterodontus > Heterodontus francisci. Next base: position 152,074,105 of record NC_090375.1, on the reverse strand, counting down.
TGACCTCATTACAGCCTTGGTTCAAACATGGACAAAAGAGCTGAACTCCAGGGGTGAGATGAAAGTGACTGCCCTTGACATGAAGGCAGCATTTGACCAATGTGGTATCAAGGAACCCTAGCAAAACTGGAATCAATGAGAATTGGTGGTGGGGAAACTCTCCGCTATTTGGAGTCATACGTAGCACAAAGGAAGATGGTTGTGTTTGTTGGAGGTCAATCATCTGAGTTCCAGGACATCACTGCAGGAATTCCTTTGGGTGATGTCCTAGGCCCAACCATCTTCAGCTGCTTCATCAATGACCTTCCCTCTACCATACGTTCAGAAGTGAGGACGTTCACTGATTGTGCAATGTTTAGCACCGTTTGTGACTCCTTAGATACTGAAGCAGTCTGTGTCCACATGCAGCAAGATCTGGACAACATTCAGACTTGGGCTGATAAGTGGCAAGTTACATTCATGCCACATAAGTGCCAGCCAATGACCATCTTCAACAAGAGAGAATCCAGCCATCTCCCCTTGTCATTCAACAGCATTACCATTGCTGAATCCCCCACTATCAACATTCTAGGGGTTACCATTGACCAGAAACGGAACTGGACCAGCCATATAAGTACTGTGCTACAAGAGCACGTCAGAGGCTAGGAATTCTGGGGTGAGTAACTCACCTCCTGACTCCCCCAAAGCCTGTCCACAATCTGCAAAGCACAAGTCAGGAGTGTGATGGAATACTGTCCGCATACCTGGACGAGTGCAGCTCCAAGAACACTCAAGAAGCTTGACCAAATCCCGAATAAAGCAGTCTGCTTGATTGGCACTCCACCACCTTCAACATTCACTTCCTTCACCACAAGACACAGTGGCAGCAGTGTATACTATCTGCAAGATGCACTGCAGCAACTCACCAAGGTTCCTTTGACAGCACCTTCCAATCCCGTGACCTCTACCACCTAGAAGGACAAGGGCAGCAGATGCATGCAACTACCACCACCTGCAAGTTCCCCTCCAAGCCACACACTATCCTGACTTGGAACTGTATCACCATTCCTTCACTGTCACTGGGTCAAAATCCTGGAACTCCCTTTCTAAAAGCACTGTGGGTGTACCTGCACTTCAGGGACTGCAGTGGTTCAAGAAGGCAGCGCACCATCACCTTCTCGAGGGCAATTAGGGATGGGCATTAAATGCTGGCCTGACCAGCGATGCCCACATCCTGTGAAAGAATATGAAAAATGCAGAGATTTGCCACATCGGATATATGGGGGCGGCACCTACTGGTTTGTCACCTGATTTCTTCTTTTAAAGTTGGAGACTGATCTGGTTTTCCTTCCCTACTCTTTTCTCTCAAGCCCAAATTGGCTTCATCTGCATCCATGCTATCTTTCCCTAGCCTGTAAGATTTGCTAGATCCAAATTTATTCTGAGTTAGTGCTTTGTATATTGACTCATCATAGTTTGCTTGTTTTGCTGCTTCTCTTACCCTTGTGACTCTGTTCTTCAGTGTGGTTCCTTATTCTAACTGGGATGCTATTTTAAATTCTTCCAGCAACATAACTTCTCTCAAATTTTCATATGAGGGTTCCAGCTTGAGAGATCATGTCCAGCGATCAAAAGCCATATGTTTGATTCTTTCAAATTCAGTGTAACTCTGTGGGCCTTTTCCTGTTGTGTCTGGATTTCTGTCCATATGCTTCAGGTACCAGCTCTTATGCAATTAGAATTGCAGTTTTAATTTGTTTATAGTCAGAGGAACTTTGTTACAATGGAGCAAAAGCTTTACGAACGCTACTCACGAACTTGCCTTTTAAGAGGAGAGTCCAGAATTCTTTTTGCCATTTTAGCCTGGTAGCTATTTTCTCAAATTAGGTGAAATATGACTTAACCACCTCCTCATTAAATTTTGGCAATTGTCTTGAGTGTCTCAGTACATCAACGTTTTGCTGTGAATTGGGAATAAGGTTTGAGTGGCTGGTGACATTTTTATTTTGGTTTTACTCACAAACTATTTTGCCTTTATTTCCTCTTTCTCCTTCTGAAACTCCCTTTCTTTTTCCCTTTCTTCTTTTTCCTTTTAAAGCTGAACTTCCCTTTATTCTTTTTGAAACTGCCTGTCCTCTCTTTTCAACTGAATTTTAGCTAGGGCTGTCCTTTCAGTTTCAGATTCTATACTTTCTCCTTCTGGTTCAGGGGTAAGTTTAAAATGGTTAGCTAGACTTTTCACCAGTTCAGGTTTCTTTGCTTTTAGTTTGAAAATAATTCCCATCTCTGTAGCTAAGCTTTTTAAATCTTCAATATTTAATTTATTTAACTTACCATGGGATAGATCTTCCTGCTCTATAAATTCCTTAGCATTAGTTGTGGCCATCTCTTTTGTTCTCGCGCTGTAGAGGAAAAAACAGAAGAATACAAGAAAACCTGTTTACTTTTCTACAATTTCAGAGGTCAATTCTCCTCCCATTTTCCTAATCTCTTTGTCTGACGGTTCAGATCCTGGCTTCGAGTCCCCAATTTAGGGGAGGTGGTGGTGTAGTGGTAATGGCACTAAACTAGTAATCCAGAGCCCAGGCTAATGCTCTGGGGACAAGGGTTCGAATCCCACCATGGCAGATGGTGAAATTTGAATTCAATTAATAAATCTGGAATTAAAAAAAGCTATGACCATGAAACCATTGTGTAAAAACATCTGGTTCACTAATGTCCTTTCAGCAAGGAAATGTGCTGTCCGTACCTGATCTGGCCTACATGTGACTCCAGACCCACAGCAATGTGGTTGACTCTTAAAATGGCCTGGCAAGCCACTCAGTTCAAGGGCAATAAATGCTGGCCTAGCAGCAACGCCCACATCCCATTTAAAAAAAAAAGTTTGTTACAGCCATATAGTAAGGGTTTTGGGTGGTTCCCACTGTTCAGCTCCCGCTTGACTGCAGCAAGTGCTTTTTTATTATTAGGGTTTAATCCTGTTGTGTTTTATTTGTCAAGTAATCAGACAGCGACAGGTTTTCTTGTAGGTTTAAAACAGAAAATCAATTATTTATTGAGCAATATGCCTTATCCTGAAATTCATGCAACCACACACACACACACGGAGAGGATAAGGGGTAAGCAGTTGTAAGTGGGGGTAGGTTTTGGGGGTCACAGTAAACCTCTTGAATTCTCTCAAGTCAAGTTCTCATTGGTTGCAGGCCTGAGGTGTTCGTGGGTTTCTCTTTTGGTTGAAAGTTCAGTTGAAGACAATGAATCACTTCTAATTCACTGCTGCATATGTATAGATGAAGAATTGTGCAGCAGGCGGATAGGGACCTGAGGGTAGACTCAGTTGGGGCAAAATCAGAAATGCAAATGGAAGGCAGAAAATTAATGGATGAATCTGGAAGGCAGAGGAAACAAAGGTTAGAAAATAAAAAGAAGAGTTTGGCAGTGCTCAAGGGTTGCTATTTCAATGCAAAGAGTTTAACAAATAAAGCAGATGAGCTGAGGGTACAGGTAGAACCATGGCAGTACGATATCATAACTATTACAGAAACATGGCTTACAGAGGGACAGGAATGGCAGCTCAGCATTCCTGGTTACACAGTTTTCAGACGCGATAGGGAGGGAGATAAGAAAGGAGGGGGAGTGGCAATTTTGGTCAAAGAAAGTATTACAGCTGTGAGAAGGGATGATATATTGGAAGGTTCATCAAATGAAGCCATATGGATTGAGCTAAGGAACAAAAAAGGGGCAATCACACTGCTGGGAGTATACTATAGATCTCCAAACAGTCAGAGGGAGATAGAAGAGCAGATATGTAAGCAAATCTCTGAGAAGTGCAAGAACAACAGGGCAGTAATAGTAAGGGATTTTAACTACCCCCATATGAACTGGATAGTTTTAGTGTGAAAGGAATTGAGGGAGCAGAATTCTTGAGGTGCATTCAGGAGAACCTTTTTGGCCAGTATGTAGCAAGTCCAACAAGAGAGGGTGCAGTTTTAGACTTAGTTTTAGGGAATTAAGATGTGAAGGAATGGCAGTGGGAGAGCATTCTGGTGGTAGTGATCATAATTCAGTCAGTTTTAACATAATTATGGAAAAGGACAAGAATAGGAGTTAGAGTTCTCACTTGGGGCAAGGCCAATTTTACTTAGCTGAGGAGTGATTTAGCGAAAGTGAACTGGAAACAGCTACTTGAAGGTAAATCAGCGCCAGAGCAGTGGGAGGCATTCAAAGGGGAGATTCAAGGGGTTCAGAGTAAACGTTCCCACAAAGCAAATGGGTGGTAGGGCCAAATCTAGAGCCCCATGGATGTCAAGGAGCTGACAGGGTAAGATAAGGCAGAAAAGGAAAGCTTATACCCGACGCAGAGAACTCAACACTACAGAAAGCTGAGAAGAGTATAGAAAGTGGAGGGGTGAAATCAAAAACGAAATTAGGAAAGCTAAGAGAGGGCATAAAAGAATATTGGCAAGCAAAATCAAGGTGAACTCAAAGATGTTTTATCAATACATTGAGTAAGAGGATAACTAAGGAGAGAGGAGGGCCCATAAAAGACCAAAAAGGTAACCTATGTGTAGGGGCGGAAGATGTTGTTATGGTTCTTAATAAATACTCTGCGTCTGTTTTACAAAAGAGGGGGACAGTGCAGATATTGTAGTTAAAGAAGAGGAGAGTGAAGTATTGGATGTGATCAACATCGGGAGAGAGGACATATTAATGGGATTAGCATCCTTGAAAGTTGATAAATCACCAGGGCCGGATGAAATGTATCCCAGGCTGTTAAAAGAAGAAAGAGAAGAAATGGCAGAAGGTCTGACCATTATTTTCCAATCCTCACTGGGTGCAGGTGTGGTGCTGGAGGACTGCTAACGTTGTACATCTGTTTAAAAAGGGAGTGAGGGATAAACCGAATAACTACAGGCCAGTCTGCCTAACCTCAGCCATGGGCAAATTATTGGGATCTATTTTGAGAGACGGGATAAACTGTCACTTAGAAAGGCACAGGTCAATCAAGGATAGTCAGCATGGATTTGTTAAGGAAAGATCTTGTTTGACCAACTTGATCAACGTTTTTGAAGAAGTTACAAGGAAGTTAGATGAGGCTAGTGCAGTTGATGAGTTTTAGCAAGGTCCCACATGGCAGACTGGTTCAAAAAATAAAATCCCATGGGATCTAGGGAAATGCAGCAAGGTGGATACAAAATTGGCTCAGTGGCATGAAAGAAAGCGTAGTTGTTGACGGGCGTTTAAGTGACTGGAGGGCTGTTTCCAGTGGTGTTCCGCAGGGCTCAGTACTGGGTCCCCTGCTTTTTGTGGTATATATTAATAATTTGGATGTAAATGTGCAGGACGTGATCAAGAAATTTACAAGCGACACAAAGATTGGCCGTGTGGTAGATAGTGAGGAGGATAGCTGTGAGCTGCTGGAAGATATTGATGGTCTGCTCTGATGGGCAGAAAAGCGGCAAATGGAATCAACCCGGAGAAGTATGTGATGCATTTGGGGAGGTCAAACAAGGCAAAGGAATACACGATTAATGGGAAAATTCTGAGAGGTATAGAGGAAATGAGGGCCCTTGGAGTAAATGTCCACAGATTCCTGGACATAGCAGGACAGGCCGGTAAGATGGTATGGAAGGCATATTGAATACTTTCCTTTATTAGCCGAGGTATAGAATAAAAGAGCAGGGAGGTTATGCTGGAATTGTATAAATCATTGGTTAGTCCACAACTTGTGTACTGTGTGCAGTTCTGTTCACCTCATTACAGAAAGGATGTCATTGCACTGGAGAAGGTGCAGAGGAGATTTACAAGGATGTGGCCAGGACTGGAAAAATGCAGCAATGAGGAACGATTGGATAGGCTGGTGGTGTTCTCCTTGGAACAGAGAAGGCTGAGGGGATATTTGGTTGATATGTACAACATTGTGAGGGGCTTGGATAGAGTTGATGTGAAGGGCCTATTTACCTTAGCAGAGAGGTAGTGACTAGGGGGCATAGATTTAAAGTGATTGGTAGAAGGATTAGAGGGGAGATGAGGAAATGTTTTTGCACCCAGAGGGTGTTGGAGGTCTGAAGCTCACTGCCTGAAAGGGTAGTTGAGGCAGAAATCCTCAACTCATTAAAAAGAAGTCTGGATATGCGCCTCAAGTGCTGTAATCTGCAGGGCTACAGACCAAATGCTGGAAGGTGGGATTAGACTGGGTGGAACAGTTTTCGGCTGGCACAGACTTGCTGAGCTAAGTGGCCTCTTTCTGTGCCTTAAACTTACTATGATTTCCCTTCTGGTTTGCTGAATTTTTCTTCCAGCTTGAAACAAGCTTCTTGGTGAAGCTTCTTTTTGGGTGTGTCTCTCTCTCTCTGGCTATCTTTGAAGGTAAAAGTTTGTTGCATCTCACCTCTGCTGGAAGACAGGAGTTTTCTTCCCTTTAGTGGCCAACAATGGCTACATCGCACCTTCTTTGTTTTAGAGGAATCCATTAAATTCATGAATGTTTCAGCATGAGTTTAGGATGGGTGCAATTGACACCTCTTAGCTTTGGAAGTATTCTTTGTCGCTGTCAGACAATTTGAATGTACGAAGGCCAGGTCACTTACCTTCGGTGGCTTTTTTTTTTACAGCATTGTCCATTTTTTAAAAAGTAAAGTCAATTTTAATAATGCTTCAGTTTTAGTCTTTATTTTTTTCATCATTGCTGATCATGTCTGACGCTGCTCATAGATGTCAATGTACATTCCCTATTTAAAAAGTGAGTTGCAATTATGTGAAATGCATCCTTTTTTAGAAATGAATGTATTCGGAATTTGGATGGTCCTTCTGATCCTGCTTTCTAGAAGTATTTCTTGAGCAGGTTTGCATTTCTTTTGTTGGTAGTGGAACTTGATTTGATGACTTCCACACCAGTGAGTAGGTTAATTGCAATTAAAAACTATGTGTCCATTCCTTCAGTCCCTAGATGTGTAGAAGGGAAATATTATTTGTGTTTTTGACTTGACCAAATTTAAGTTAAGGCTAAAATAAAATTCTGTGATGTTTCTGCTGATGCCATCTTGAATTGATGGTTACTCACTTCTGCTCAAATCAACCTTAAAGATGCATCCAAATATCAACAGTCATTTTGAATAAATTCCTTTGAACTGAATACATGCTTTGATGCTTTTCATTGAGTATCTTTTTTCCGTTTGTGAAGCATTTTTTCAGCACACTATAAGGATTTAGTGTGGTTGACTCAGTTATTGGAATAGCTTCCAGTACATCAAAGAAAGAAAGCAAGCTTGCATTTATTGAGTAACTTTCACATCGTCATAATCTCCCAATCTGTTTAACAGACTATGAATTACTTTTGAAATTAATAATCTCAAACTCAGTGCACAAACACTTTAAAATCCAGCTTAATGAATCATTTGATGAAAGATGCCACTTGCACATGCAGATGCCAATTTGGCTGCTTGCATTTCTAACAGTTTTATGTTTGTCAGATTTCCAGTATTCACAGTTATTTTTATCTCTGTCAGGGTGTATTCTGCTGCTTATTGTTTGATTCGTTTTTCTCAGAAAATTCTCTTCAGGAATTTTTTCTCATTTGCTTTGTGATAAATTTAGCACATGTATAATCTATCACCCTTCTGTTTACTGTAATTAGAAGATCATTATATGAAGAACTGCACTCCTGGCCCTGCTGGTCAAGCAGATTTACTTAATACGGCTTCATCAGTATGTGGCCTTGAAGAATTAAGTTCATCCCTAAGGTGGTACCTAATTTCGTTTGCAGCAGGAAATTACAACCCCTTTCTGTGTACCTTTTGCAGTCACCTTAGCTGGAACTTACATTCGATGAACATTAAATATTCCTGATCAGCTTCTATGTGACCTGACAATTTATGGCCGGAATTTTATGCCCTCCCACTGCTGAACTGGGCTGGAGACAGATGAAAAATTGAGTGGGAGGCGACGGGTGCTGTTCCTGTCGCCTTCCCGTCCCCACTGCAATTTTGTGAGGAGTGGCGGTGGTAGCAGCAATCAGCCTGCCTGCCCCAGGCCAATTAAGGCCCTTAAAGTGGCCAATTAACTGCCACAGAAGGGCCTCTTCCCACCGCCGCTAGTATATTATCAGCAGCAGGCAGGCATCTCAGTCCCCCCACGCAGCCAGTAAAACCTGGTGACCTCCTTGTTGACTGGGGTGGGCTCTCCTGCTCAGGCACCCTGTGCCCCATGGAGGGTCGCCCATAGCCCAACCACCCCCACTGGATTACACTTCCCTCCCAACAAACCCCCCATGCCTTGCCGGGGCCTGGCCAATTGTCCCTGGCAAGACCCCACAAACTTACCTTTTTTCTGGGGCCCGTGTTTCTCTTGCTCCTCTCCCTGGCTGCAGTACCAGGAGTAGCCACTGTTCCCAGTGATGCTGCTGGGACTGAGAGCTGCTGGCCCACTGATTGACCAGCAGCTCTTGGAAGCAGGACTTATTGTCTCAGAGGGGCAGAAGTCCCGCCCAAGGCCAATTAAGCGCCTGGACCACATAAAGTCATGGCGTGGCTCCCAAGCTGGCGCAGGCAAGCTCGCCCATAACTTTTTGGCCAGTGGGCGGGGCTTCCTGCCCAAGTTAAAATTCTGGCCTATGTCTTTTGGAACACTACTATTTCAAAACAAATTGCAAGAACTGGCTGTTGAAAGCCTTTTGAACTGCTACGTTGTCGAGGCAGGAATCTTTCTACCAGATCCACTGCTAGATTTGTGCCAATATAAAAAAGGTCTTTTTTGATGTCTGAAAGTTTGCTACTTTCCGAACTTCTATCAACCATCATTGTCCACACCTGGCAGCAAGAATTTCATCCCAAGTTAGGAACATTTCCTTGATGTATTTCCGTATGATATGCTGAGTTAATGGAAATAATGAAAAGATTGAATACCTGCTTAGTAGGATTGTCTTAATTGTTCTAATGGAAGCATCTCCTGTAACTTGTAGCTCTACTAGTAAGCCTCTGTGTTCAGATGCGGATCATGACTATATAGTTTGGTAGGTTTATTCATGTTTATGGATTGAGATTTTACATACGGCCTCCTGTGATCAAAAGTATTACCAAGGAGAGACCGCATAGAAATTCTCTGCTTTCAATGTACTTAATATATGCCTCTTTTCTAACCCTCAGTTGTTCTCTTATGTCTTTATTCATCCATGGAGTCTCACTAGTGTTTAGTTTGTTCTTTCCTTATAGCAGAATATATTTTTCCTGCACTCTGTTGAACACAGTTTTAATTGTTTCCCATTATTGTTCTACATCTTGGTTTGCCAATATTGTTGCCCATTTTATTTTCCCAAGTTCTGTTCTCAACCCCTTTTCTCCAATCTGTTAACCTGGTTCTCATCACACTTATGTCCTTCTCTATGATCATCTTAAAGCATATTATAATATGGTCACTATTGCCTAGATGTACCCCTACTTTTGCTTCTCTTATCTGCTCTGGTTCATTCCCCATTACTAGATCCAATAGTGAATCTTCCCTTGTTGGACTTTTGACATATAAGGTTAGAAAGGAGTCCTGTACACATTGTAGGAACTCCATTCCCTTATCCCCTTTACCTACCTCTTGTCCAGTTAATTTTGGGGTAGTTGAAATCCTCCATGATTATTCTATTTTTCTACTCAATTCCCTAATCTGTCCACATAGTTCTTCCTCAATCTCCCTTCCACTATTAGGCGGTCTGTAGATTACACCAATTTAATGTGATTTGATCCTTTATTATCTTTTATCTCTCTCCATATGGATTCTAATTTTGTCTTGCTGATAGCTGCATCCTTTTTTTAATGCCATTATGTTATCCCCAAGTATAGCTACTCCGCCTCCCCTTTTCTTTTCTAAGTATGTTATATCCTGCAATGTTTAATTTCCAGTCTTGATTTTTCTGTAGCCATGTCTCAGTAATCCTTACTATGTCTGGTTCCACCCAACGCACAGTTGCCTCCAGTTCTCATTTTTTTTTTCTGTGTTTTGCTGTACAGACATTTTTGAACTCATTTTAATATTTAACCATCTTTTTAGACTCCTGTGCTTTAACTCTATTTATTTCCTTACCATCAATGTCCTCCCTTATTTTATTATTTCCTATGCTCTCCTTCCCTGTTTTGTTTACATTTAGACAATTTACGTTTGTGTTGTATTGGTAGAGATCATATGGCATATTATCGTGTTGGATGTCAAACAAAAATGTTTGAGAAGGATATCATTCTCTTTCCTCTCCAGTTCACTGAGTATGTGGAAAATGCTCATATTTTAAAGATGAATGCACCTTATCAGCTAAAGAATCTTGCTGTTTGCTCTCTCTTTACCACCCCCGACCCAAAAAAAAATCAGTGCCTGAATTTTAATCACATTCTGATGAGGGTTCTAACTGATTTTGAACATGATTTATTACATTGGAAATACCTGACTAAGTTTGTTAGAGGTTGGGTGAAAATGAAGAACTCCCCTTTTTAAAAGATAAAGTGGCTAACAGTTGAGCATGTAATGTGGTTGTCTAGCAGTTTGCCAGATGTGTTTGACAGAGCTAGTCTTCAAGTTTCTTCAGACTTTATCCAGACCTTATTCTTTCGTTTGACTGAGTTTATGTAAGTAAATAAAATATAGGTACTATATTCCACAGCAGAGTATGCATTGGCTTTGCAATGTTCTGTGTTACTGAGTGTTGGGTCATGGGCAGTCTCAGTAAATGTTCAGTATTAGCCATGCCTTCAGAGGTATGTATTGGTGGTTTGCTTAGAAAGGATGGTGAAAAATTGAGAGCCATTAAGGTGAGGGATTTGAAATTCATCTGGCCTTAAGGAACTCGTGAAAATCTTGCAAGTTCTATGTTGTGAACCTAGTGCAGTAACTTATGCATTCTAAGACAAACAATGCAATGCTATTATGACTGTTGTGTCTTAACAGTCAATTTTAATGGTTTATGGTGTGCGCTGCTTTATATTTGACGTTGTTCTTGCATTTTCTGTTAGGTTTACTTTTCTTTCTGCAGTATCCATAATGTGTGTATTGTTTAAGTCATGTTCTCACTGGTCAATAAACACAATTATTTTGAGTACAACCCAAGTATTTGGATCAGTAATAAAAGAATATTTTATTGGTTCTGTGCTACTGCTGTTATCCTGCTAGTAAAGATATCTTAAGACATTCATGCAGTTGTTCCTTCAGCTGCGGGCCTTATCAAATTTACAAAATAAACCCCCACAGTCAGCAGGATGATCTAATTTCCACCTTGCTATTAAGATGTGCTAACTTAATGCATTAGTTAAAAACACAAGGTTCAGGTTTATTCCTGTACAATAAAATTAATGATTAAGTGCAAAACAAAGTGGAGAAACTGTTTGTATTTTTCTACAAACGTCACAAATCACCTGGTGAAACGGAACTGTTATAAATGTTTTTGTATAATATAAATAATGCACTGACTGTAGTGAAGTATTACACAACCACATAAAAGGTCATTTTTGTCACATTTTTCCATGCAAGAACATATAGTCAGGTCTTCCATTGGGATGTTGTTAAAATCTAGTGTATGTATAGTGGGATGTGCACTCCACAAACCCAAGCTCTTCATGCTTCCCAGGTGGCTAACTCTCAATGTTACTCGGCTGCGAGTGTGAGCTTTGCTTCTCTCATAACTTTAACAAGATACTTTACTAAGTTTAAAAAGTTCCCAGATGCTCTGGCTCAGTCAGTGAGTGGCTAAGATATACAGGCAATTAAAATCCCCAGTTCACTGACCAGTCTATGCTGAGTTAGTCGATCTGGGCCAGATTGATGGTATAATGTAATTAGCTTCAGCGCTATCAGGATAAGGAATGGGAAGACCTCTGAAGTATCGCCCTTCCTGCTCCTGGTCACTGCTTGATGACCTTTGTTGGAAATGCATTTGTGTGGGTACTGGGCTGCAAATAAATGTCCGATGCCTCATGCTGTCAAATAACTGATTGTGAAAGCACACAGATGAATTCTGGCTACTTGGGAGAGGCATTGGACAAAAATCTGTGCCTGTGAGACTATTCCCCAGCATGGAGTCAGTATCTTTAGAGGAGAGGGAAGAAAACTGATTTTTTTTTTAAAGGTGAAAACCAGTTCTCTGCAAGTGCAATAAGCTGACTGGGTACGTTTTAAACTTGGTTTTGCAACGTGCTGCATTTATAGTGTGCAAACACAAAGCCCATGCATGTGAAGTTACCTACCAGAAGTGGTCTCAGACCTGCATGACTTTTATGTAAAGGTCAGGTCACCATCCTAACTTCCAATTTACACTACCACTCTCATTATGCTGCTCACCCAAATCCACTTTGCATAGTAGTTATACAGCAACACAAATAAGGTACACAATTTCAGATTTAACCTCATTTAAATTGGGAAACAATTTTCTTAACATCAAGTAAAATTGTAAAGCCTTCTAGATATTGCATCTAAAAAATAATTTTATACATTATACAGTACACATGCAAGTTTGCATAGTCTTCTGCTTGTCTGCAAAAATTGGCATCTGGTGAAATCATTGAAATTATTACTGAAGTATGAGGCTTGCTGCAAGATCATTATTCTTGATATGTCCATATTTTCAGGTTTTCAGTATGTTTTTGGAAACACTGGTTGACTTCATTCATGTCCATAAAGAAGACCTTCAAGACTGGTTGTTTGTTTTACTGACTCAGCTATTGAAGAAAATGGGTGCTGATTTGCTTGGTTCTGTACAGGCAAAGGTACAGAAAGCACTTGATATTGCAAGGTCAGCATTATGTGACAAATGTCACTGTTTTATTCTACTTATAATTTGTTTCTAAATAAAATTGGAGTTGTTTAAAATAAATACGTGATTTAGGGGTTTTTCAATGAAACTCTGTAAAGTAGGAAACTCTTTTATACACTTGGCTCCCTTCTTTGTGCAGCTTTACATTCATGCTATAAATTTAGGTGGCAGTTTTTGGCTGCAAGAAATTCAGGGTCTTAACATGAAGCAATGGAAGAATTAAATGTTTGTTGTGAACTCTGACCAAATGGTATACATTGGAAGTTAAACAGAAAATAGTTGTGGCTCTGGTTATTAGTTTATTTTAGTGTTCCATAAATATAGGAGCTTAGTGAGGACAGTAAATGCTACTGAAAAAGCAGTGAGGCATACACCTAGAAATGATGGACTATTTACCCTAATGCTGGTAGTGGGGAAAGTGTCTGATAGCATTTTACAACAATCTAAGAATGTTCATGTAATGGTACACTGAAGCCAAAAGCAACATTTTTCATGGATTTGGAACCGGTCATGCCTTACATTTCCTTTAGAATTCTTGGAGAATGTTACTAACTTGGTTGTTGGAGGCAATTCATTGGATCTATACTATCTGGATATTCAGGACTATATTTTGATGAGTTGAGTTGCTTTAAGTTTCTAAAGAAGATTGTGGAATTGATGAAAGATCAGCTAGCAATGAATTTGTGAATCAATGCGAAAGGTTCTGTTTGAGGAGGGGAGGGCCACCCATGGTGCCCATGCCTGAAACAGACTTGAGGTCCGAATAGCTTATCTGAGAGCCCCAGTGCAAGAGTGGTTTGCCCTTCATCAGCCAGCATTGTCTGCACTCAGGAAAATCAGCCATAACCAACAAGGTAAGTTTTAAAAATAGACTTACCTAAATGTGGAGCTAGGAGGCTTGAACCCTCCCATCCCCAGCCATCACTATCTCTCAACACAATCGTTCATTCTTCCCAGCCTGGTCAGCCCACTTTCTCACTGCTAACGTTGCAGTAGCCCAGTTTCAGTTAAGCTTCACTGGTAGTTCTGCACAGCTTGACGGTAATGAGACCTGAGGCCTGATGTATGCAGCTCAGCTTCCCCCATCAGGCACCCATGCACTCAAAATTCGGTATGTCCAAATTTCAAGGCCAGTTTTTCCTGGTTATTGAAGGTGTGGCACAGTGGCATAGTGTACTGTCTTTTCACTTCTAAGACCTTTGTTTTGACTCAGCCTAGATTGTTGTCATTAATGTCTTTGGCTGGAGTTTTCTGCATTGCCAGCCTCTGATTTTCCTGTCTAATAAAATAAATATTGGGAGTATTGCATGTAGGTGAACGCACAACCAGGAAACTCTGGCCTTTGTTTGCTCTCAGTGCTGCTAGCGGGCACAGAGTGTGAAGAAGGGAGGTTGGTAAATGAGTGGATTTTGAGGGTTAATCTCTCAAGTCTCGTTTTCCTTTTGTTTACATTTGCAATTAACTGAAATTACTGTTTAAGTTAAGAGGCAAGTTAACTTACTTACAGTTTTAAACAAGGGTATACAAGCTGTCTGAGAGTAGCCGTACCTGGTTAATTAGGTAGCTCGCTTAAACTGGTTTCTGAGCTCTAGCAAAGCTGACACATCATTGTTTTCAGGTTATAAATTCAGTGGCCTCTCAATGCTGTTTGAGTGCTGCTGGAGGGCGTAGAGTATGAAGCAGGGAGTTTGGTAAGTGAGAGAGTTCGGTAAGGAGGGGAACTAGAAATTAATTAAGAAATAAATAAATGTAATTAAATTAACAAATAAAGATGGCAGGACAGGTAATGTGTTGCATCTGCAGTATGTGGGAGCTTCTGGATGCCATGATAATCCATGGCAACCACGTCTGTAGTAAGTGTCTGTGTCTTGATGAGCTTCGGCTCAGAGTCATTGAGCTGGAGGCCGAGCTGCAGACACTGCAATGCATCAAGGAGGAGGGACGTTACCTGAAACTTGGTTCCAGAAGGCAGTCACACCCCTTATGATAGGGCCGTCTATTTTGGACAGTGGTCAGGGACAGGAGGATGTGACTGCGAGTCAGGCAGGTAAGGAGATCGAGAAGGTGGGAGTGGAGGAGCCTCAGCCCTTGCACTTGAGCAACAAGTTTGATTTTGTAGCTTGTATGGTCAAGAGAGAGGGCTGTAGTGTGGATGAGCAGACTGACCATGGCACCATGGTACAGGAAGCCATTCAAGTGGGGGAAGCAAAAAGGAAAATAGTGGTAGTAGGCGACAGTATAGTGAGGGGGATTGACACTGTTCTCTGCAGCAAAGAGCAAGTGTCCAGAAGGCTGTGTTGCCTGCCTGGTGCTAGGGTTCGGGACATCTGCTCAGGGCTGGAGAGGAACTTACGGTGGGAGGGGGAGGATCCAGTCATCATGGTACATGTAACTACCAATGACATAGGCAGGACAAAGAAAGAGGTTCTGCATAGTCAGTATGAGGATCTAGGTACCAAATTAAGAAGCAGAACCTCAAAAGTAGTAATCTCTGGATTATTACCTGAGCCACATGCAAATTAGAGGAGTGCAAATAGATTAGAGAAGTGAATGCGTGGCTCAAAGATTGGTCTGGTAGAAGTGGGTTCCGGTTTGTGTGGCATTGACACCAATACTGGGTAATGAGGGGGCTGTACCTTTGGGACGGCCGACACCTGAACTGTGCTCGGACCTGTGTTCTAGTGAGCCGCATAACTAGGAAAGTATAGCGAGGGTTTTAAACGAAACAGTGGGGGCAAGGGATCAAATTTGGGAAGATGTGGTAAATCAGAGTAGAGACAAGGCAAGAAATAAAGGTATTAATATGGGAAAACATAAGCAGATCATGACAGGAAGGGACAGTGAGTACAAATCTAAGAGTAAATCAGCAGACAAGGCGAGAGGTTACAAGAATAATAAAAGGACAAAACTAAAGGCTCTGTATCTGATGCACGTAGCATTCGAAGCAAAACAGATTAACTGAAAGTGCAAATAGAAAAAAATAAGTACGATCTGATAGCCATTACAGAGACATGGATGCAGGATGACAGAGATTGGGACCTGAATATTGAAGGGTGCATGACATTTAGGAAGGACAGGAAGCGAGGAAAAGGTGGAGGGGTGGCTCTGTTAATTAATGATGGTATTAGCACAATAGAGTGGGATGACCTAAGTTCAGGAAACCAGAATGTAGAAGTGGTTTCGGTCGAGATCAGAAAAGATAAAGACAAGAATTCACTTGTGGGAGTGGTGTACAGGTCCACTATTAGTAACTACACAGTAGGACGGGATATAAAGGAAGAAATAATGGATGCTTGTCAGAAAGGTATGGTGATAATCATGGGAGATTTTAATATACATATAGACTTGAAAAATCAGATGGGCAAAGGTAGCCGAGATGAGTTCATAGAATGTTTTTGCGATAGTTTCTTAGAACAGCATGTTCTGAAGTCAACCGGAGAGCAGGCTATACTAGACCTGGTATAGTGCAATGAGATAGGATTAAGTAATTATCTCATAGTGAAGGTGCCCATAGTCTAAGACTAGTATTTTCAACTTAAATAAGGGCAATTATGAGGGCATTAAAGCAGAGCTAGCAAAAGTGAAATGGCAGACATTTAAGGGGATATTTCAGAATACACAGAATAGATACATGCAACGAGAAAGAAAAATTCCAACGGGAGGACCCATCATCTGTGGTTAACTAAAAAAAAAAGTTAAAGATACTATCAGGCTTAAAGAAAAAGCATATAATTGCACAATGGTGGGTGGCAGGTCAGAAGATTGGACAGAATGTAAAAAGCCACAAAGAATGAATAAAAGCTTAATAAGGAGGGAAAAATTAGTGTATGAGAGAAAGCTGGCGAGAAATATAAAAACAGATAGTAAGAGTTTCTATAGATATTTTAAAAAGGCAAGAGTTAACAAAGTGAGTGTTGGTCCTTATGAAAGTGAGTCTGGGGAATTAATAAGGGAAAATAAGGATATGGCAGATGAATTGAACAGGTATTTTGCATCGGTCTTCACCATAGAGGATACAAGTAACATCCCAGAAATAACTAAATCAGGAAATGGAAAGGAGGGAGGAACTCAAGAAAATTGCAATCACCAGGGAAGTGGTACTGAGCAAATTGTTGGAGCTGCAGACTGACAAGTCTCTGGGTCCTGATGGACTTCATCCTGGGGTGCTAAAAGAAGTGGTTAGTGAGGTGGTTGATGTGTTGGTTTTAATTTTCCAAAATTCCCAAGATTCAGGGAAGGTTCCATTAGATTGGAAAATAGCCAATAGAACTCCTTTATTCAAAAAGGGGAGAGAGACGGAAAGCAGGAAACTACAGGCCAGTTAGCTTAACATTGGTCATAGACAAAATGTTAGAAGCTATTATTAAAGACGTTATGGCAGGGCACTTAGAAAAATTCAAGGTAACCAGGCAGAGTCGCATGGTTTTGTGAAAGGGAAATCATTTTAACCAATTTATTGGAATTCTTTGAAGAAGTAACATGTGCTGTGGATAAAGGAGGACCAGTGGATGTACTGTACTTAGATTTCCAGAAGGCATTTGATAAGGTGCCATATCAACATTATTGTGGAAAATAAAAGCTCATGGTGTTGAGGGCAACATTTTGGCATGGATAGAAGATTGGCGAGCTAACAGGAAACAGAGAGCAGGCATAAATGGGTCATTTTCTGGTTGGCAAGATGTAACGAGTGGTGTGCCACAGGGATCGGTGCTGGGGCCTCAACTTTTTACAATTTATATAAATGACTTGGATGAAGGGACCGAAGATATGGTTGCTAAATTTGCTGATGACACAAAGATATGTAGGAATATAAGTTGTGAAGAGGCCATAAGGAGGCTACAAAGGGATATAGATAGGTTAAGTGAGTGAGCAAAGATCTGGCAAATGGAGTATAATGTGGGAAAATGTGAAATTGTCCATTTTGACAGGAAGAATATAAAAGAAGCATATTATCAAAATAGAGATTGCAGAGTTCGGAGATGCAGAGGGATCTGGGTGTCCTAGTGCATGAATTGCAAAAGGTTAGTATGCAGGTACAGCAAGTAATGAGGAAAGCTAATAGAAGGTTATCGTTTATTGAGAGGGTAATTGAATACAAAAGTAGGGAGGGTATACTTCAGTTATACAGGGCATTGGTGAGACCACGTCTGGAGTATTGTGTGAAGTATTGGTCTCCTTATTTAAGGAAGGATATAAATGTGTTGGAAGCAGTTCAGAGAAGGTTTACTAGACTAATACCTGGGGTGAGCGAGTTGTCTTTTGAGGAAAGGTTGGACAGGCTAGGCTTTTGTCCGCTGGAGTTATCCACTGGACAGTGTACAGCAGACATCTCAAAGCCCTGGAGAGATATCACCAGCGGTGCCTCCGCAAGATCCTGCTAGTTCAGTGGCAGGACAGGCACTCCAATATCAGTGTCCTCTCTCAGTCCAACATCCCCAGTATCAAGATACTGGTCATGGCAAGTCAGTTAGGTTGGGTGGGCCACATCGTCCGCATGCCTGGCACAAGACTCCCAAAACAAGCTTTCTACTCCAAGCTCCGTCACGGCAAGAGGACAAAGGAAACGCTACAAGCATGTCCTTAAAGCCTTCCTGAAAAACGTGACATCTCCACTGATTCGTGGGTATCTCTTGCCCTAGACTGCCCAAAATGGAGAAGAAGCATCTGCAAAGGAGCCAGCCAGTTCGAACTACGTCGACATGCCCAGGCAGCGACCAAGTGCAAACAGCAGAAGGAGCATTCGGAAATTCGACCATCCCATTCACTTGCCTCACCAAACACCAGCTGCCCCACTTATGGCAGAGTGTGCAGATCCAAAATTGGACTGTTCAGTCACCTAAGGACCCACAACCCTGGAGTGGAAGAAAATCTTCCTCGGTCCCGAGGGACTGCCTAAGACGTATCTGCTGGAGTTCAGAAGAGTAAGAGGCGACTTGATTGAAACATATAAGATCCTGAGGGGTCTTGACAGGGTGGATGTGGAAAGGATGTTTCCTGTTGTGGGAGAATCTAGAACTAGATTTAAGACCGAGCCGAGGAGGCGTGTTTTTTCTGAGAGTCGTGAGTCTTTGGAACTCTCTTCCTCAAAAGTTGGTGGAAGCAGCGTCTTTGAATGTTTTTAAGACAGAGGTAGATAAATTCTTGATAAACAAGGGGGTTAAAGGTTATTGGGGGTAGGCGAGAATGTGGAGTTGAGGTTACAATCATATCAGCTATGATATTGAATGGCAGAGAAGGCTCAAGGGGCCGAGTGGCCTACTCCTGTTCCTAATTCGTATGTTCATTTGTCTCTGACAGCTGTAACAATGCTAAGTGAAATTGGTTTGGGCGCACTCAACTCAGTTTATACCAAACACAGGCTTCTAGTTCAAAACTAGCCTGAAATAGTCAAAAATTGATGGTCTCATTCGGAGCACGTGAGGGTGGCTAGTTTGGCAATTCAGAATGTCCCTTTGGTGCTGGGGTCAAACCACAATGGAAAGGAGGAAGCATATTAACTGTGCTTGTGGCAAAATTTCAGCTTTCCCCATCAGTGATATATCTGACCTTGTCTAGAAATTGATTAGTGAACAAGTTCCTTTTGCATGGATTTCGAATGGCAGCTCAGTACCACTGCTATGCCACTTAAAAGATGGAATGATTATCAGCTTAAGGTTGCTTGCCTGGCAGCACATTGGTACATTTCCACCTTGAAAAAATTGGGGAATTCCATATAAATGCCAAAATCCTGCCTTTTGGTAGAGAAATATAATGCAATTGAACTTTTGTAGCCAAATGCATACACTGCAGCAGCAATAAACTGTGCCACTTAATATATCTTCAGTGACCTCCCCAGAAAACACTAGATAACTTTAAGAAATGTGTTGAAATGTGGATGAGCACTGAGACAGTATAAAGTTGGTTAAATGTCAATGAGCTAACAACATTTTAAATTAATTTGCAGAGAGTCTTTCCCAAATGACCTACAGTTCAGTATTTTGATGAGATTCACCGTTGATCAGACACAGACTCCAAACTTGAAGGTTAGTTGTGTATGCATAGAGAACCAATGCATTTAGCGACCATAATCTTAAGATACGTTTTGACTGCTTTGTGGATTATGGTCTTTACGTTTTCCCATTCTTTCTGCCTTTCCTTTAATGAACTTTCTCATCCCACCCTCCACTAAAGGAAATCTCGCTCTTGGTTTTCAGTTTGTTTTCTTTCACTGTCAATTTCTGATCATTTGCAGATCTTGCCAAACGCGAAATTGAAAAATCGAAGACTTCCTATTTTGATCCTTTTCTCTTCCAGAAATATGAACCTGCTACTATATCCATTTATCCGTCATGCCGCTATGAATTAGCTTCCACTAGTTCTGATATTCTGACACAAAATAATAAGTTACATATCTGGGGCCTGTGATTTTTGACAAACTACTCCTAATTAAGAATTACTTCATCCTTGGCAGGAGAATGGGAACCAGTATGGAGCATTTGGAAGGATAAACAAGATGCAGAATGGATTGGGAGGGACAGATTGGATGAGGGTAAGAAATAGTGAGATAGGAGGTGGGTTCAGGGCAAGAGGAAGTACAGTAAGATCTAATTCACATTTATAATGCATGTATATAAATGCACAGAGCAGAGTAAATAAGGTTGGTGAGCTACAGGTGCAAATAGCCACTTGGGAATATGATGTTGTGATAAGGGGAACTTGGCTCAAAAAGGGGCATGACTGCATACTAAATATTCCTGGATCCAAGATGTTCAGGAAAGATAGGGAAGGAAAGAAAGGAGGTGGGGTGGCTGTATTGATTGAGGGGGATATTACATTGTTGGAGAGAGAGGATGTCCTGGAGCAGTCAAGGACAGAATCTATTTGATTAGTGTGAAGAAACAATACACTATTACCATTACACTGTTGGGTGTATTCTATAGGCCACCAACTAGTGGGAAAGATACAAAGAAGCAAATTTACTGGGAAATTACATAGGTGCATGAAATATAGAGTAGTGATAATGGGGGACTTGAATTATCGTAATATAAGCTCGGACAGCAATAGTGTAAAAAGCAGAGAGGGAGAAGAGTTTCTGAAGTGTATTCAGTAAACTTTTCTTAATGAGTATGTTTCCGACTCGACAAAGAAAGAGATATTGCCATTCTGGGAAATGAGGTGGGTCAAGTGGGTGAAGTGTCAGCAGGGGAACGCTTAGGGAACAGTGATCAGAGTATCATAAGGTTTAGATCAGCTGTGGAAAAAGACCAGGAGCAGTCTAGAGTAAAAATGCTTAATTGGAGGAGGGCAGATTTCAGTGGGTTGAGAACAGACATGTCCCAAGTAAATTGAAATGAAAAATTGACAGGTCAGGTACTGTCGGGGTACATTGCCATGAGGGAGGAAGGTAGGCAACCAAAGCTATTGCACCCTGGATGATGATGTAAGATGAAGCAGAAAAGGGGGGAATATGAACCTATCAGGTTGATATTACAAGTGAGAACCAGGCTGACTTGCAAGTTCAGATGGGCACTGAAAAAGAAAATAAAAAAAGCAAAGAGAGAGTCTGAGAAGAGACTGGCAACTAACATAAAAAGAAATCCAAAAGTCTACCATAGACATATAAACAGTGAAAGCGTAGTATGAGGAAGGGTGGGCCGATTTGGGACCAAGAGGGGGATCTATGCATGGAGACAGAGGGCATAACTGAGTACTTTGTATGTCTTTACCAAAGAAGATGCTGCCAAAGTCACAGTGAAGGAGGAGGTGGTTGAGGCACTGGATGGGCTAAAAATTGATAAAGAGCAGGTATGAAAAAGGCTGGTTATGCTTCAAGGTGTTAAGTCACCAGGACCAGATGGGATGCATCTGAAGATGCTGAGCGAAGGTAAGGGTAGAAATTACTGAGGTACTGGCCATAATCTTCCAGGCCTCCTTAGATACTGGGGTGGTGCCAGAGGACTGGAGAACTGCAAATGTTACATCTTTGTTCAAAAAAGGGTGTAAGAATAAACCCAGCAATCACAGATCTGCCAGTTTAACCTCGGTGGTGGGAAAGCTTTTAGAAACAATAATCCGGTACAAAATTAACAGTCACTTGGACAAGGATGGATTAATTAAGGGCAAATCATGCTTAATAAATGGTTGAGTTTTCTAATGAGGTAACAGAGTGGGTTAATGAGGGTAATACAGTTAATGTGTATAAGGATTTCCAAAAGGCATTTGATAAAGTGCCACATAATAGGCTTGCCAGCAAAATTGAAGCTTATGGAATAAAAGACAGTGGCAGCATGGATACGACATTGGCTGAGCAACAGGAAACAGAGATTAGTGGTAAACGGTTGTTTTTCAGACTGGAGGAAGGTATGCTGAGGTGTTAGTACTCTGACCACCGTTTTTCTTGATGTATATTAATTACTTAGACTTGGGTGTTCAAGGCACAATTTCAAAATTTGCAGATGATACAAAACTTGGAAGTACAGTGAGCTGTGAGGAGGCTAGTGATAGACTTGGACAAGCATCTGGCAGATGAAATGTGAAGTGATATATTTTGATAAGAACGAGGAGAGACAGTATAATCTAAAGGGTACAATTTTAAAGGGGATGCAGGAACAGATAAATCTTGGGGTATATGTGCACATATCATTGAAGGTTGCAGGGCAGGTTGAGAAAGTGGTTAAAAAGGCACACAGGATCCTGGGCTTTATAAATTGAAGGGAGTACAATAGCAAGGAAGTTATGATGAACCTTAATAAAACATTGGTTCAGCCTCAACTGGAGTATTGGGCAGAAATTTGGGTTTTAGGTCGGGACCCGGATGTCAGGGTTAAATGGGGGTCACAGGCCTGCACAGTGTGGGAAATGGTCACCTAGCAGTGATTTTCCCTGAATTGGCGAGTTCCTGGCTGGAGTGCGGGTTTGCCGTCCAATTAAGAACAGTGGGCGGGCTGTCGAAGCTGGAGGGCCAATAGGAGGCACTATTGTTTGTTCTCCGAGAAGAGAAGCTTAAGAGGAGATTTGATAGAGGTGCTCAAAATCATGAGGGATCTAGGCATAGTAGGTAGTAAGAAATTTCCTTTTGGCGGAGGGTTCGGAAGCAGAGAACACAGATTATGATTGATAAAAGAACCAAAGGTGACATGAGAGTTTTTTTTTTACACACAGCAAGTAGATAGGATCTGGAATGCACTGCCTGAGAGTGTGGTGGAGACATATTCAATTGTGGCTTTCCAAAGGGAATTGGATAAGCATCTGAAGATTGAAAAAAATGTGTAGAGTTCTGGGGAAAGGGCTGGGTAGAGGGACTCGCTAAATTGTTCTTGCAGAGAGCCAACGGGGACTTGACAGGCCTAATGGCCTTCTGAGCTGTAACTACCCTGACCACCCTGTGCTGTGACCATTCTATGATTCTCTCCAAATTGTCTGAATAATCCATTATTTTCATTACTGACTTCCACTTTGGTATTTACATCACATCATTCAATTATTGGATATTTAAAATTTTTAGTGCAAAAATGGTTTTATTCAATAAAAATAAGTTTTCCTTTACCTGTTTTAACTAATCTCAGCTCTGTCACATGGGAATCAATTGTTTTTAAGTCGTGTAATTTAAAGTGCAGAAGTTAATCTTGGCTTGGTAACTATGTTAAAAACTACAGACATTTAATTTTGGTTTCTCAACAATTAAAAACCAACTCAAGTTAGAAACAGATGAAAGTCACTTAAAGTTCAGTACCTTTTTAATGCTGCATCCCTCAAGTTGAAGTGTCAAGTCACTCAGAATTTTTCTTTCTTTCTTACTCTCCCTCCCTCCCAGAGATATAGTGAATTCTTGCAGTGTATTCTTTTGCCATACTGAACCTTTTGCAGAGGAATGGTATTGTAGCACATTCGACACTTAGAACTGTTGAATAGGCTGGATTACAACCGCGATTGCAGATTTCCATTTCTACAACTGACAGAATCTGTTGACTAGTAACAGATTTTTATTACATATGGGTATCAAGCAATATGGATCAATGGCGGGTAAATGGATTTGAGGTATGGATTAGCCATGATCTTGTTGAATGGCGGAACTGACTCAAGGGATTGAATGGTCTATTTTTGTTCGTGTGCTCAAAACTGAAAAAGTTAAGCTTGAACCTTATATAACTACATAAGAACAAGAGCAGGACTAGACTATATGGACCATCCAGCCTGCTCTGCCATTCAATACGATCATGGCTGATCTTTGGCTTCAACTCCATTTTCCTGCCTGTTCCCCATCTTCCTTGATTCACTGAGACCAAAAATCTGTCTATCTAAGCCTTAACTATATTCAACGATGGAGCATCCACAACCCTCTGGGGTAGAGAATTCCGAAGATTCACAACCCTTTGAGTGAAGAAATTTCTCCTCATCTCAGCCCTTATCCTGAAAGTGTGCTCCCATGTTCTAGATTCCCCAGCCAGAGGAAACAACATCTGCGTCTACCCTGTCAAGCCCCTTCAGAATTGTATGTTTCATTGAGATCACCTCTCATTTTTCTAAATGCTAGAGAATACAGGCCAAATTTACTCAGCCTCTCATCATTGGACAACCTTCTCATCCCAGGGACCAATCTAATGAAACTCTGCTGTACCACTTCCAATGCAAGTATATCCTTCCTTAAATATGGAGACCAAAACTGCGCACAATACTCCAGGTGTGGTCTCAGGAGAGCCCTGTACAATTGTAGCAACTGCTACTCAACAAGACTTATTTTTCTGCATGGATAAAGACATGAATAAGTGAAGGCAAATTCAAAACTGACTCATGAGAGCAGAGGTTTTATAAAAGTGGACAAAGCAGGAAGGGAGAACTTATAAGTGTCAAAACATCTTGGTTTTACTCTTATAGGAACCTTTGAGTTCCCCTTCATAGTTTCTGAATTGATATTGATCACTATTAGTGCAGCTACTTGTTCTTAATTTTAATTTTATGTAAATTATGGCTTCATGTCGAAGAGAAAAGTCATGTCACCTGTTTTTTTTGTCTGAATTACAGGTGAAAGTTGCCATTTTGAAATACATTGAAACCTTGACTCTACAGATGGATCCTGCAGATTTTGTAAATTCCAGTGAAACACGTCTGGCAGTATCGCGGATCATCACATGGACCACAGAGCCAAAAAGTTCCGATGTTAGAAAGGTACCTGTTCAGGCAATTTTTTTCATATTTCTTTTTGTCTTTCCACTATTTTCTTGGTCACAGTAGACTGAATAATCAAAAAAAACGAGACTCCATTATTTATCATCCTGTCATCATTGACAAAGCAAGTAAAAATGGTGCAGGAGCAATCAGTTAGTTTCTTCATTTAAAGGAATGTTCAAATGATGAAACAATGACAGAATAATTGAAACTTCTAACTTTTTAAAACACTTACCGTAATCAAACCATGACAAAATATTACCAAAGTTTTACCTTGTTAACTGCTCAGCTCAGAATGTGGTACGAGGGTAACAACAGGTTATGCTATAAGACATAAAGCATGCTAAATGTATATTAACCTAAGAACATAAGAAGTAGGAGAAGGCCATATGGCCCCTCAAGCCTGCTCCACCATTCAATAAGATTATGGCTGATCTTAGACCTCAATTCCACTTTCCCACTGATCCTCGTATCCTTTGATTCTCTGAGTCCAAAAATCTATCAATCTCAGCTTTGAATATACCCAATGACTGAGCATCCACAGGGTAAAATATTTCAAAGATTCACAACCCTGTGAATGAAGAAATTTCTCCTCATCTCAGTCCTAAATGGCTCTCCCCTTATCCTAAGACTATGCCCTCCAGTTCTAGACTGCAGCCTTGAGAAACAGTCTCTCAGCATCAACCTTGTCAAGCCCTCTAAGAACCTTATGTTTCAATGAGATCACCTCTAATTCCAAGAAGCATAGGCTCATTCTATTCAGTGTCTCCACATAGGAAAATCATCTAATTCCAGGATTCAATCTAGTGAACCTTCGTTGCAGCACCTCTAAGGCAATTATTCCTTCCTTAGGTACAGAGACCAGAACTGTACGCAATCCTCCAGATGTGGTCTTAGCAAGGACCTGTACAATTACAGCAAAACTTCCTTATTCTTGTAATCGAACTCCAATGCAATAAAGGCTAACATACCATTTCCCTTCCTAATTGTTTGCTGTACCTGCATGATAACTTCCTGTGTCTCCTATACAAGGACACTCAAATCTTTCTGAACATCAACATTTAATAGTTTTTCACCATTTAAAAAAAATTATGGTTTTTCTGTTCTAAATTCAATAACTTCACATTTCCCCCCATTATACTCCATCTGCCACCTTCTTGCCCACTCATTTAACCTGTCTATGTCCCTTTGGAGACTCTTTGTGTCCTCCTCACAGCTTATTTTCCCACCTAGCTTTGTATCATCAGCAATCTTGGATACATTACACTCGGTCCCTTCATCTAGGTCATTGATGCAAACTGGAAATAACTGGACATCCTTGCGACATCCCACTAGTAACAGCCTGCCAACCTGAATTTGACCCATTTATTCTTGCACTCTGTTTTCTGACCTTTAACCAATCATCTGTCCATGTTAATGAATTGCCCCCAACCCCATGAACCCTCATCTTGTGTAACAACCTTTTGTGTAGCACCTTATCAAATGCCTTTTTGAAAATCCAAATACACTACATCACTGGTTCCCCTTTATCAACCATGCTAGTTGACAAACCTATTCAACTTTTTTTTAATCGCGATTTCTCATTCATAAGACTATGCTGATTGTGCATAATCATATTATGATTTTCTAAGTACCCTGTTACCCCCTTCCTTAATAAAGGATTCCAGCATGTTCTTGATGACTAATGTCAGGTTAATTGGCCTGTAGTTCTGTGTTTTCTCTCTTCCCTCCTTTCCTCAACAGTGAAATTGCATTTGCTACCTTCCAATCCACTGAGACCATTCCAGAATCCAAGGAATTTTGGAAGATCACAACCAATGCATCCTCGATTTCTGCAGCCAACTCTTTTAGAACCCTAGGATGTTAGACCATCGAGTCCAGGGTATTTGCCAGCTTTTAGCCCCATTAATTTCTCCAGTATTTTCTCTTTGCTGATATTCATTACTTTGACGTTCTCACTCTCGTTAGACCCTTGGTTCCCCACTATTTCTGGTAAGTTTTTGTGTCTTCAACTGTGAAGACAGATGGAAAGTATTTGTTTAGTGTCTCTGCCATTTCCTTATTACCCAGTAATTTTTTGTGTCTCAGACTCTGAAGGCCCCACATTTGCTTGTGCTAGTCTCTTCCTGTTTACATACTTATAGAAGCTCTTGCTAGTTTACTCCCTCATCCTGCAGTTTTTCTCCGAACTCCCCTCCTGCCCTCTCTGAGCTCATCTTGTCCATGAGACCCACCTCCTGCTCTCTTGACCCTATTCCCACTAAACTGCTGATCACCAACCTTTCCTTCCTGGTTCCCATGTTAACTGATATTCTTAATTGTTCTCTTTTCAAGTGCTGTCGTCCTCCTCCTTCAAATCTGCCATCAACACCCCTTTCCTCAAAAAAAAACAACTCTTGACTCCTCTTTTCTTGTAAACTACCACCCCATTTCCAACCTCCAAAGACCCTGAATGTGGTGGTGTTATATAAATACAAGTTGTTGTTGTTCTAGAAAGTGCTTTTGGTGATCCTTTGCAGTTTCTAAAACTCTTCCAATCCTCAGGTTTACTACTCTTCTTGATAACATTACAAGCCTTTTTTTAAAAATCTAATACTATCCTGAACCTTTTTAGTTAGCTACAAATGGATCACTTTTCTCTTGGAGTTTTTATTTTATTTCTCAATGGAATGTATATTCATTGAGATTTATAGCATATGTCTTTAAATGTTCATCACTTATCTACCATGATACCTTTTGATTTAATTTTTCAGTCTATCTTAGCCAGCTCATTCTTCATATCTATGTACTTGATTTATTTAACCTCATTTTAGTTTTGAACTGAAATACATCACTCTCAAACTCAATGTGAAATTCAACATATTATGAACACTTGCCCTTTCTGTGAAATTACCCATTAATCCTATCTCATTACACAAAACAAGATCTAAATTAGCCTCTTCCCTGGTTTGCTCCATGGTGTATAGTTCTGGGAAATGGGTTTGAATGCTTTCCACGAACTCATCCTCCAAACTACTTTTGCCAATTTGATTTGTCCAGTCTAAATGAAAAGTAATGTCCTCAGCAATTATTGCATTCCCTTTGTGACAAACACCTCTTCTTTCTTGGTTTATACTTTTTTGAACAGTATAGCGACTGTTAGGGGGCCTATAAACTACTCCAGTGGTTTCTGTCCCTTGTTATTTCTTATCTGAAGCCATACTGATACTACTTGCTGTTCTTCCGAACCAAGCTCCTTTCTCACTATTGTCCTTATGTTATCCTTCATTATCGGGGCTTCCCTCCCATCTTTTCCATTGTGTCTGTCTTTCTAAAACATCATGTACCCTGGAATACCTAGTTCCCATTCTTGGTCACCATGCAACCACATCTCTGTAATGGCTGTTAGATCAAACCCATTTGTGCCATTACTTCATTTGTCTTGTTACTAATGCTTCATGCATGCAGATAAAGCACCTTTTAGTTAAACTTTATACCATTTTTCTCTGATTTTTGCCTTCTTCACTGATGCACTATTCCCAGTAAACTCTCTCTCCCTTCCTGTCGCAGTCTGCTTATATTTACCCAAATCACTACACTTCTCTATGGCCAAGACTTTCTCTCCAGATGTATAAATTTCCCATCACCTGAACCCTCCCATTTCCCCTGCCCACCCACTCACTTATTAGTTTAAAAAACTATCTACAGTCCGAACTATTTGATTCAACTGGACACTGGTCCCAGCAGGGTTTAAATGGAGGTGATCCCAATGTCAGTGCCCCCTGTCTCCCACACCACTCTTTGAGCTGCACATTCTGATCTGTTTGACTCTATGCAAATTTGCATGTGCCTCACATATAATCCAGAGTTTATTACCTTTGAGATCCTGCTTTTTAATTTGTACCCTAACTCCCTCAAGCTCCCGTAGCAGAGCTTCATTCCTAGTTCTACCAATGTCATTGGTTCCTAAGTGGACCATGGCAGCTGGATCCTCCCCCTCATGCTCCAACTTCTTACGCATGTGTTTTAGTCTTGCTCATATCCTTCTGATTGTTTGAGTTACTCATGTCCGTGATCTTGGATAATGTTTCTCTTGACTAGGGTATCATTGAAAGACAATTTATTTGTATTGCATGTGCTCATCTTTTAAAAATAATCTCATTAGCAGAATCCAACTTTCAACCCATTGCGCTCAGTGTTTCAAGTTACTTTGGGGTTAATTTAGCTGAAATTAATTGATCCTTGAGGCATTGATTGACTTTATTTATACATGCCAGTCTCCTTTGGCTTTTGTCAGCTGTACAGTGAGGTTCTGAGGTTGCAATTGAACCTTTATTGGTCTGCTGTTAATTCAGTTTGGATGTCCTGTTACCAGAGCAAACAATTCTGTCAGATATTGAGCTGTGTATGTATTTTCAGTACATTTCTCTCCAAAGTATGTTGAAACATTTTTTGATGCCCTGCTTTTAGTAAGATGAGTGATCTCCGCTAAGGGAGGGATACAATTGGCTTCACCATACCATTCCAAATTAAATTAGCACTATTAGGAGAAGAACAGGGAGGTAATTAGAAGGGAACAATCTAAAAATATACACGGTTAAAAACGTGCAGCCTGATAGAGAACAAAGAAGCAAAAGATTAACCAAACATAAAACAATGGTTCAGTGACATATCATTAATGCAAGAGAGAATTTCTTTTAAGAATATACCTTTGGGCCTGACTAAGATTGTGGCTTAGTGACTAAGTTCTGGAGTTGTTCAGGTGTTGGCTGTGGCTCAATTGGTAGCACTCCAGCCTCTGAATTAGAAGGTTGTGGATTCAAGCCCCACTCCAGGACCTGAACACAAAAATCAAGGTTAACACTCCACTGCATTACTAAGCGAGTACTGACCTGTCAGAGGTGCCGTCTTTCGGATGAGATGTTAAACCAAGCCTCCGTCTGCCCTCTCAGATGAATGTAAAAGATCCCATGACATTATTTCTAAGAAGAACAGGGGAGTTACCCCTGATGCCTTGGCCAATATTTATCCCTCAATCAACATCACAAAAGCAGATTATCTGGTAATTATAATTTTGATGTTTTTGGGAGCTGCTTGTGTGCAAATTGACTGCTGCATTTCCCATATTGTAACACTTCAAAAATACTTTCATTGGATGTAAAGTGCTTTGGGACATCTGGTGGTCTTGAACGTTGCAATATAAATGTGAATTTTTTTTAGTGTTACATTGATATCCCATAGGGGTCTTTCCACAGCTGACTGACGTATTCCACCTTACACAAGAGTAAGTTCATAAGCATCGTGAGGATTTTGATAATCATACATGTATATTGACAACACCCAGTTCTACCTCTCGATAGCCCCTCTACTGCCTCTGTATTGTCAGATTGCTTATCCAACATTCAGCCTTGGATGAGCTGTAGTTTCCTTCAGCTATATATTGGTGAGAGCAAAGGCCGTCGTCTTCATATCCGGCCACAAACTCTTGTACATTTGCCACCAATTCCATTACCCTCTCCATTCACTGTCTCAGTCTGAGCCAGAACTGAACGGTTTGCAGCCTGTCCATCATAAAGATCAGTTACTTCCAGCTCTATGACATTGACTAAGGCAGAGGTTGTGATAAACAATCTCCTGCTGAAACCCTCATTCATGCCTTGTCATTTCCAGACTCAACTGTACCAATATTGTCTTAGTTGGCTTTCCATCTTCCACTGTGTGTAAGTTTCAGCCCATCCAAAACTCTTTTGTGTATAGCCTGTCTCACACTCCCACTCGCATATCTCTGTTCTCTGAGTTACATTGAATCCCAGGTCCCATTGGCAGTAGGCCCACGGTCTGAATTCCCTCCCTACAACCTTCTGCCACTCCATCTCCCTCTCCTTAAGATGCACCATAAGATCCACCTGTTTGACCAAGTTGTTGATAGTCGCAACTTCCTGACATGGATGAGTTAGACGAAGAAGGCCATAGACCACCTAGCGAACAGAAGGGCACCTGGCAAGGACAGTATCCCAGCTGAACTGCTCAGGAAAGAAAGTCCCATCTATTGCCACACCTTTATGACCGTCTCCTCCTCCGCTGGAAAGTAAGCTCTGTTCCACAGGAGATGCGTGATGCCAAAATCATCACACTATACAAAAACAAAGGCAACAGAGGAGACTGCAACAACTACAGGGGTACCTCACTCCTTAGAGTCATGGGGAAGGCCTTTTCTTGGATCATACTTAAAAGACTCCATTTACTTGCAGACCGAGTGTACGCAGAAGCGCGGTGCAGTTTCTGTGCCAGCAGATCTGTGGATATGATCTTTTCCATGCGCCAGCTACAAGAGAAGTGTAGGGAACAGAGTATGCACTTTACCTTACTTTCATAGATCTCACTAAGACATTCAGCACTGCCATCAGAGCAGAGCCCTATAGGATTTTGGGAAAAATCTGCTGTCCACTGAAGCTCCTCAGTCTCATCCACTCCTTTCGTGACAACGTGCACTGTACTGTACAGTTTGACAGCTCCACTTCCGACAGTTTCGGAGTGAAGAATGGAGTGAAACAGGGTTGTATCCTAGCCCCTACTCTGTCGTCATCTCCATGCTCCTGACCTTCGCCTTCCCTGCAGATATGGAAGGAGTCTTCTACACCTTCCAAACCCGTGACCTCTACCACCTAGAAGGCAAGGGCAGCAGATGCATGGGGACACCACCACCTGCAAGTTCCCCTCCACCCACACACCATCCTGGAACTCCCTTGCAAACAGCACTTTTGGTGTACCTACCCCCCCAAAGACTGCAGCGGTTCAAGAAGGCAGCTCACCACCACCTTCTCCAAGGCAATTAGGGATGGGCAATAAATGCTGACCTAGCCAGTGATGCCCACATCCCACAAACGAATGAAAAGTCAGGCGGTAATCTCTACAATCTATCGAGGCTGAAAGCGAAGACAAAAACACATCACGTCCTGATCAGAGAACTCTTCTAGGCTGATGATGCTGCGCTAGTCGATCACACAGAAACTTCACTACAAAAACTCATAGACTGTCTCCCCCATTCCTGTAACTTGTTCTCCTTGACTATAAGTGTCAGGGTCATGGGACAAGGTGTTGCATCTCTGCCCCTTATCACACTAAATAACACCCCACTGGAACTGGTCAGCAAATTCTGCTTCCTTGGGTCCACGGTGACAGACCATCTGTCCTTCGATGCAGAGATTGCTATGCGCTTAGGGAAAGCAGCTACCACCTTTGGCCAACTTACAAAATGCGCATGGGATAACACCAAGATGACCCTTAGGACCTAGCTGATGCTTTATAAGGCCTTTATTCTCAGCAGCTTGCTGTATGGCTGTGAAACATGGGTGACTTACAGCTACCAGGAAACGAAGCTCAATAATTTCCATCTTCGCTGTCTGCAGCAGGTATATCTTGGAAGGGCAAAAGCACAAATGTGGCAGTCCTCTCAAAGGCAGAGCTCGCAAGTGTGTTGGCACTAATCAAACAAAGGCGGCTTCGGTGGGTCGGACACGTCCACAGGATGCAAGTCAGTCGCATACCCAAGGACCTTCTGTATGGTGAGGTTGCTGAGGCTAGGCAACCAGTGAGATGCCCAAAGCTCCGCTTCAAGGATGCTTGTAAGCGTGACATGAAGGCCCTAAATGTCGACTATCGCACCTAAAAGTTGCTCGCTGGTGAAAGAGAGAAATGGCAACACATACTGTGGACTGGCGTGCACTACCACGATGACCAGTTGCTACAGCAGCTTGGCAACAGGTGCCAATGTCAAAAACAACAACTCTCAGCTTCTATGCAGCACTTATGGCAGAACCTGCTTCTCAAGGATTAGCTTTCACAGCCATCAGCAAAGTGCACCAAGAGAAAACATCCCACACAAATGGATTGTTTGCTGCGCGTCTATCATCTTTCATAGATGGAAGGATGTCAACCAATGATGATCGCCCTTGCTTCAGCTCAATGTTTTTTTTTCTTTTCACTTCTGCGAAACACCTTTTGAATGTTTTTTCCATGGTAAGCGCACTACGTAACTGCAAGTTGTTAGATAATCAAGAGAAAACCAGAGTGTTGCTTTATATATTGCTTATATGCAGCATTAAGATGATGGTTACATTTTGTAATACTCTAAACTGGAGCTCAAACCAACTACAACGTTGTTGACGGTTGTTAAGTTTGTGTAGTACAACTTGTGGCTGAGTCTTTGAGTAAATTAGTCAACACAATTTACAAATTAGCATAAATATGAAAATACAGTTACCTTTCTTGAACAAAGCAGTGGTATTGTTGTTTCTCCTGCCTTCAGAATATGACTAAAAATCCAGCTTTGAGAAGCTGCTTTGCTGTCTATTAAGTATCTAGTAATTACAAATAATTATATGTTTTATGAGCCAGCACCATGATGGTTAAGATAATATAATTATTGCTTGCATACCCTGGTGTGATGGATAACACAGATCTAGGCTTGTCTGTTGTCAGTTGAAATAACGAGCAGAAACTGGTAATTTCGATCATCAGACACCTCCTGCAATAAAAATCTCATTTAGGTCAGGATTAAAAATAACTTGATGATTACTAGGATTGGCAGTAAAAAAAAAATGACATTTTTGTATTTACAGGACTTGGGCATCTAACCAAGAATTGACCATTTATCTTTTGAATGTTCACACTTATTTTTGATGAAAACATTCTGTAATTATTAGCAGTATCTTAAAGAAGTCAAGCAGAAAATTTGAGGCTATCATAATATTTTCTGACTTAACTGGTGAAAGACATTTGGATTTCCTTTGCATCATGTCCACCTGTCGAGGGCAGGTTGCAGTATTGAACCCACTCTTCACATGACATAGATCCGATGTAATTTTAAAACATCTTGGGTATATTTAGAGTGTTAACTCATTAAAAAATTTTAAAACAGCTGGAGTACTGTGTACAGTTCTGGGCACCACACTATAAGAAGAATTTGATTGCACTGGAGAGGGTGCAGAGGAGATTCACCAGGATGTTGCCTGGGCTGCAGCATTTCAGCTATGTAGAGAGACAGAAAAGGCTCGGGTTGTTTTCATTGGAGCAGAGAAGGGGCATTGATAGGTTAGATAGGATACTTTTTCCCTTAGCGGAGGGGTAAATAACCAGGGGGCATAGATTTAGAGTAAGGGGCAGGAGGTTGAGAGGGGATTTGGGGAAAAATATTTTCACCCAGGGGGTGGTTGGAATCTGGAATACACTGCCTGAAGGGGTGGTAGAGGCAGGAGCCCTCACAACATTTAAGAAGTATTTAGATGAGCCCTTGAAAAGCCATAGCATGCAAGGCTACGGACCAAGTGCTGGAAAATGGGACTAGAATAGTTAGGTGCTTGATGGCCGGCACAGACACGATGGGCCGAAGGGCCTGTTTCTGTGAAGTATAACTGTATGACTCTTATTTTTTTAAAAAAAAGGCTGCTGGATCGGCAGCAATCCACATTCTGAGATTCTTAAATTGAAAAGTCGTTAACATGCTCCAATGCGTCATAGAGGCAAGGCTACAGTTTAGTTTGGCAATTCCTTACATTCCAAATGCAATTCTGAACTAGACTGATGGAAAAGCAGCAGTTGAAGTCAGATGTTAATTAAGGTAAAGAATATTTCACTGCAGTCTAAGTAGCTGCCACGCATTACCCAAAGAGTTTTTGCAGGGTTGCAATGGGCTTGGTGAAAGACAACCAGGAGGAAGTTAAAGGTGGTTCTAATAAATAGTATCTTAAATTGGTCCTGATAATTGGGCACATCCAGCCAGTAATGTTCAATGTATAGGTTTTATTATAAAATGAGGGAAAGAGGAAAACAGTATAATGAGGTATGTTTAGAACTCTTGTATTTGTGTATTATAGTCATATTATAGAGACATTTTTTCTATGATCATTGTGTATATTTCTAATTGGTCATAATGCAAGCAGATTGTTACAACTATGTGCGGAAGGGGTCTCAGGTTCCCTTCTTGCCCCTTCTGTGGTTTGGCCATAGCAAGGTTTATCTTTTAAAACACAGTGGTTTTAGCTTACCATCTCAGTGAGCCCTTGCTCACTGCACTCGCATTACAATTGCAAATGAACCAATCAGACGGGTTTTCTTAAGTTTAAACAAGAAAGATGCAGGTTTATTAGCCTTATCACTCTAACCAGGTTACAATTACTAAAATATCCGACGTAACCACGCTTGCATGCATACGACAGGCACACACACACATATAGATACAGAGGGGGAGAAAGGATTAGGGGGGATTGAAGTCGAGGTCGTAATAAATGGAATACAGATATAGTTAGTAGTGTCCTTGCGGTAGTGTCCTTGATTGAAGTGACAGTCGTGGAGTTCTCGCTGAGGCCCAGTGCATAATTTCAGACTTGCTTCTCTGGTACCAGAAGAGGTGCTTTGTCTGTCGTGTTGAAGTCTAAGCTGCAACTGTGGGTTCCCTGGGACTTTGCTGGAGAGTGAGACGGGGGTGGGGGGCAAGGGGGCAACTTTTCTTCTGCCAGTCCAGTTGCAGTTTTTTCCTTTCTGTGTTGCACAATTCAAAAAGCCCCAATCTTACCAGCAGGTAGGTCATGTGACCATCTCTTTGTTTGAAACAACAGCTTCTGGGAGGGTTGTTGGATTTCAAAGCTTTCCAGACACATTTGGTGGGGGGAGGAGGGGTGGAATTCTGGCTCTTACACAGTCAAAGGATGTTGATCGCCATTATTGTCCAGACCAATCTTGTTAATTGAATCAAGGAGCACTCCCATTGTCTCTCCATTCATGTCTCTCAGAATGCGAATATGCAACCATATTTTCAGTTGCTCAGCTCAGCTTTTTTTAAACATGTTATTTGCAATGTCCAGTTGAAAAAATTCAAAAATTCTAACAGGACTGGGCAGACTAGATGCAGGAAGGATGTTCCCGATCGTAGGGGAGTCCAGGACCAGGGGTCACAGTCTAAGGATAAGGGGTAAGCCATTTAGGACTGAGATGAGGAGGGATTTCTTCACCCAGAGAGTGGTAAACCTGTGGAATTCTCTACCGCAGAAAGCAGTTGAGCCCAAATCATTAAATATACAAAGTCATTCTTGATAACACAGCCGGCCGATGACATCATCCGACTGCGCCAAGATGCACACATGCGCAAACAGGCTCCTGCTGTCTGTGCGTGCGCTGCGTTCTGCATTGCCAGGACCAGTTGGCGCATGCGCAGATGACGTCATCACATAACGCAGGAGGGAGAAGGGGGGGAGAGAGGGGGGAAGGAGGGAGAAGCGGGGAAAGAGTGGCCGAAGTCCTTGGTGGCGGCAGGTGCGCATTCCTCCTCCCCCACCCTGTCTGGCATTCTCTTTTTCTCCCCACCCCGCTCGCAATTCCCCCTCTTCCCCCCCCCCCCCCCCCCCCCCGCGCTCTCCGGCCATTCTCCCCCCGCCCGATCTCTCTGGCCATTTCCTCCCCCTACTCCCCAATCTCTCCGCCCATCTCTTTTCCCCCCCCACCACAGTCCGATCTCTCCAGCCATTTCCCCAACGCTCGATCTCTCCAGCCATTGTGTGCTGCCATGTAAACATCTGCTTTGTGTTGCTTTATGTTGCCATTGTGTGATTATTTGAGCAGCGCCATCTTTAATCCTGGCAACTGCCTGAACGTCGCTGACTGACATTTTAGTTGAACAGGCTGCATTTGCAAATGTACCAGTGCAGCGCCACCTAGTGGCTGTGTTGTCAGCAAACACAGCCTTAAATATATTCAAGAAAGAGTTAGATATAGTTCTTAGGGCTAAAGGGATCAAGGGATACAGGGAGAAAGCGGGAACAGGATACTGAGTTTGGATAATCAGCCATGATCGTATTGAATGGTGGTGCAGGCTAGAAGGGCCGAATGGCCTACTCCTGCTCCTATTTTTCTTTGTTTCTCTGAAAGTTTCAAGTAGTGTCCCATATGACAAAATTAATATGTTTCCATTTGTTTTCCATCTGTTACAAGATTAATTTAAAAGCAGATGCTGGAAATGTCAAATAGAAGAGAAAATGCTGGAAATGCAGCTGGGGCAGCATCTGTGGAAGGAGAAACAGTTAACATTTCAGGTCAATGACCTTTTGTCAGAAGTGGAAAAAGATAGAGGTGCACCCATTTTGAAGCAAGTACAGAAGCAGGGAAAGGGGGAAGATAAAGAACAAAAGGGAAGGTCTATGATAGGGTGGAGGGCAAGAGTGATTTAATGACAAAGGGATGATGGTGCAAGGCAGAAGAGGTGATAATGTAAAGTGAAGAAACAAAAGATGGGTCTGGAGGAGCTGTAAATGGCAACAATAACAGTGAGAGCTGCCCAAAAAACTGAGAGGAGTGGTTATGATCTGCAATCATTGAACTTGTTATTGAGTCCAGAAGGCTGTAAAGTGCTTAATCAAAAAATGAGGTGCTGTTCCTCAAGTTTATGTTGAAAATCAGTGTGTGAGGCAGAGGTCAGAGTGCAATGGAATTAAAATGACTGGAAACTTGGGGGACAGAACAGAAGTGTTCAGAAAAGCAATTACGCAATCTGCATTTGGTCTCCCCAGTGTTGAGGAGGCTGTATCATGAGCAGTGAATACGGTATACTAAATTGGAGGAAGTATAAATAATTGATGTTTCCATCTGGAAGGAATGTTTGGGGCTTGGATGATGGGAAGGAAGCAGGTAAAAGGGCAGTAGTTGCATCTCCTTTGCTTCCATGGGAAGGTGCTGACAGAAGGGGAGTGAGTCAATCTGGGGTGATGGAAAAGTGGACCAGGGTGTCACAGAGAGAGTGACCCCTTTGTAACGCTGGAAGGGAAGGGAAAGGGAAGATATATTTGGTGAAGTTATTGCACTGGGGTGGCAGAGATATATTGGAAGCACTGGGGTGAAAGGTTACTTTGTCGGAACTGATGCAACAGAGACCGTGAAACTGGGGTTTTGGTGCATTTACTTAGATACTTTGCAGATAAAGACACGCACTGATTCATAGGAGATGCAAAGTCCACTTACACAGTGATCTTTAACACTGAACCCAAGTAGTATATCCAGCATAACAACTGCAAAACACTTTTCTACTTCAAATTTTCTGTTCCACCACTGTGTAATCCATTTTTGCATAGAGGCTTCACAAATTAAGAAATCATAAATTCTGACCTCACATGCAATACTCTCTCCCTCCCTGTATCATTTCAATTTGCTTTGTAATTTAGTCTATCTTACATACTGTGACGTTCATTTATACTGCCACTTTTTGCATTGATGCACAGCAGCTTCAGCTGGAGTTCACGAAAGGAATCTAGAGTCAGATCCTGAGAACTGAAATGAGGCACTGTATGTATTTTAAGGAATGCAGTGTCACTGCTTGG
Organism: Heterodontus francisci; assembly: GCF_036365525.1. Taxonomy (NCBI): domain Eukaryota; kingdom Metazoa; phylum Chordata; class Chondrichthyes; order Heterodontiformes; family Heterodontidae; genus Heterodontus; species Heterodontus francisci. Next base: position 152,035,861 of record NC_090375.1, on the reverse strand, counting down.
AATAGATGGCTATTTGATGTTCTTTGCCCTCATTATCCATGTTAAAATTGTAAGCACGCATGCGCAAAGGCTAAGATTTGGTTAAGTTGCGCTAACAGTCTGAAGCTGATAACTGCAGTGTGAAACATAGTTTACAGCACCCATGTTATGCCAGGCAGTTTCTTTTGCAACCTTCAGCATACCTGAGGTGCTGCTGATTGCTTCATGCTGCAGCTGTTGGTCTTAGATTGTTAGTGCAGCATATTCACATTTTGAGTCTTTCAACTACCTCTCTTTTCCTTCCTTTCAGTTGAGAACTGAACTGTTATGCAGAAAAAGAACTTGTGTGTTTGGTGAGTGGTTGGAAAGACCAGCTAGCCAAGGTAGCTGGTGTGCAGTGTTAGTCTCTCTCTCCTTTCTTTCTCCAACCTCAAACTCTTTGCTCTCCTGAAGGCTACAACCCTGAGAGGGGTGAGGTTCCACAGGTGCTGGTCACTTAGGCCACTCTTTCCAAGTGGCTGTTTCCCATGAGCCTGTTCAGCTTTCACACAACTACATCTTGCAGCAAGATTTAGTGAATTAGGGGCAGGGAACCAAGGGTGGTTTAACCTGTTTCTCCCGCTCAAAACCTCTGTTCCTAACTGTAGTTCCATGTCTTGGCAACACCCTTGTTAATCTATATTGTAAATTCTTTATGGTTTCAATGTTCTTTCGATGATGTGATGCCCAAGGCTGTAACAGCACTCTAAAATATTTCCAAACTATTGCCTTACAAATTTACCGTTATTTCTCTTTTTGTGTTCTATGCTACTGTTCATGACACTAAAATGTTTTGGCCTCCTTTATACCTTCATCTTGCTCTTGCACTTTTTGGTAATTATGAATTTGAAGCCCCAGGTGTTAGTTATTGACATCTCTCAGGATCTTTCAATTAAGCATACACTCAGATTTCTTGATTTTCCCTCGCAGAATGTATCTCGTCACATTCTCTGCACTAAATTGCCTCTTCCATCTCTTTGCCTATTCCATCTCTTTGCCTATTTTGCTAACCTGTCAATATCCTCCTAAGGTCATGTACAGCTCTCTTCACGGTTTGCCAAACTCCAACTTTTGTGTCATTACTGCATTGCAGGATTGTGGTCCCAATACCAAAGTGAAAATTATTTATTTATACTGAGAGCAAAAGTGGATCCTGCACCGATCTCGGAAAGTCACTATTTCCTATTGTTGCCCAATCTGAATGTAGAAAGTTAGATTTTGTCTTTACCTAAGTTAGAATTTTTAATTTTATAATATTTCTGTAATCCAGATTCAACCTTTACTCTCAAAATGACAACATCCTGAAAGTCTGTTTAAATTCAAAATTGTGCTTTTAAGTGTTAATTGGTATACGAACATGAGTAGCCCATTCAGCCACTTACTTGAGTCCACTCTACTATTCAATTTGATCAAAGATTCTCAACCTTTTTGCTTCTGAGGCTCCCCCATCCCATGTTATAAAAAGCCCACAGAGCCCCTTAACACCAACACATTTATTTTTGCTGTATAAGAATTAGTTATACAGTTAAACAAATCTATTTATTTTTGTTTCATTTACTTAATGTGCAACTTGTTGCTGGTGCTGAGCAACAATTCTGTCAAGATGTGGAGGTATCTTTGACGTGCATGACATGCTAAATGATCATCCAGGCTCAGTTATACTGAAGTTAACAGACAGTTTACTAACCTCAGTGACAATCACTGAGGCAGGAAGAGTTATACTTAGGTTGGTCAACTCTCACTGAGGTTGGTCAAGTGGCTGGAGCTGATGGGGTGTTGATGGCTATACCAGCTCTCGCTCTTCCTCTTGTCCCTTAAAATCAGCTGAGTGGAGCATGCCCACTGAGACCAGACAGCATCTCCTCGACAACACGGTGGACCAATGACCATGCACCTCGAGGGCCAAGTGGTGGTTTCTGGTTCCTCGCTCCTCGTATCCAGGGCCAGGGACTAAAGTGATACTGTGCTGGTGTCAATCAGTGGCTCGGGGCTGGAAGGTAAACCTAATGTGCCCTAGAGACCTTCAGGGATTGGCGCTAAATCAATTCTAAATTGCCTGTGCCATGTAGATAGGGAACCACTGCCAGACCCCTTGAAACCTCGTGGATTCCCAGTTGAGAACATTTGAATTCGATAATGGCTGATCTGTACCTCAACTCTATTTACCTGTCTTAGCTCCAAATTCCTGGTTATTCTTACTGAACAAAAATTATAGCATTCAGAGGTCAGGTTATTGTGTACATCTCAAACTTTTCATTTATTGTGTGAAGGTTCCTCCTTTTGACAGCCATAGATCCGGGTGTCAATCACTTTCTTTTGTACAGTGTAGGGCTCAACTAAAGCAGGTGTTTCCATCAGCTCTGTGATGTTGATTGACAGCTCATGGACCCAGCTCCACCCATTTTAGACAGGGTCGCTTTTTTCTTCTCTTTCCTTCTTTTCTCTCTCTGATCTAAGTCCAATTCAGTTTATTTTGACATGTTTAGAGAGCCAAAGTTGCAACTTTATTTTTCATAACCAAGGTGTGTTGTAAATTGAGAACCAGAGAAAGGTCAATGGCTTGAAACGTTAGCTCTGTTCCTCTCTCCATAGATGCTGCCACACCTGCTGAGTATTTCCAGCACTTTTAGTTTTTATTTCAGATTTCCAGCATGCTGCAATATTTTGCTTTTGTGTTGTAATTTGTTGTTTTCAGTGTGAAAACTGCTTGTTCATTTATGTTTTATGTAAACAAACCAGTTGATGATTTGAAGCTGTGCCTACCTTGGAGTGCTCGATTCTGCCTTCTGTAAGGGGACCACATGGCAGCATGTGATGTATTTCACTTGCTGCTATAGGGATCATAACAGCGAAACCACTAGTTGTATGAAGTGAATACACTAATCTTGCACATGCTCCCACATGTGTTTGTTCAATATGCAGACCAACACTTGAATGAGGCTCAGTGCAAGTTAACTAAGTAGTTTAGTTTATTTTACAGTTATTCAATGAAAATGCAAGGTAACATTTCCAATATATTTCATTGTACTTTGACTCGCTTCAATAACACTCCATCTCACACAGAGAGTAGAATGTACCACACACTGCCAGTTTGGGGGCTAGATATTACTTTGTTGATAAATAATTTCACCGATCCTGACTGGCTTTCTCTTAAGAGATTCATGCTGACTCCCTATCTGCCTCACTTAATAGAACTTCTTAAACACTCCGTTCCCACGGGTCCGCCGCTCCTTTTGTTTCTTGGATGGTCAGGAAGCTTAGATCTTGACCTTTGACCACCTCCCAGCTCTCCCTATCCAGGGGGCTTTGCCCATTAAACTGAAGCCTCATTCCTCCTGTCTGAAAGTGGTTAATGAATCTCATGGTCTCAGCCTGATGTGTTAAGCCAGAAATATGATCCTGAAATAATGAGAAAGGAAATTCATTGCATCAAGTGGAAGAAATGTGTGCGGAACAGCATTTTCATTAATATGCTTATCCAAATCTAATCCAGATACCCCTCCAGCCCTTTGCTGCAATCATCTTTTTAACCTCTTGTGTGCTAACGTTTACTTAATAGCATAATATAAATTGTACTAAGAGCTTTCCATGTATATTTAAATGGAGGAAATTTCTACTAATTGAATTCTGGATGTCAGATAAGCATTGTGACATTGTAAGCACTGTGGGTATACCTACCCCAAATGGACTGCAACGGTTCAAGAAGGCAGCTCACCACCACCTTCTCGAGGGCAATTAGGGATGGGCAATAAATGCTGGCCTGGCCAGCGTCGCCCACATCCCATGAATGAATTTTTTAAAAATCAGATGTAGTGGAGAGGTCAAACAAGGTAGTGGTGAGATAGAGCTGGGTGTCATCAGCGGACATGTGGAACCTGACTTATTTTTGAGTGATGTCGCTGAGGGGCAACATGTGTTGAGAAACAGGAGGGGGCCAAGGATAGATCCTTGGAGTACTCCAGAGGCAACAGTGCAGCAGCAGGAAGAGAGAAAGGACAGTCTTCGCAACTTGTCCCATAAATTAATGACAGGGACAGTAGCATAGTGGTAACTTTACTGGACTAATAATCCTAACAGCTTGACTAATGGTCCAAAGACATGAGTTCAATTCCTACCATGCAGCTGATGGGAATTTAAATTCAATTAATAAATCTGAAATAAAAATCTAGTCTATGTAATGATGATTATGAAGCTTTCAGATTGTCGTAAAAACCCATCTGGTTCCTTCAGGGAAGGAAATCTAGCATCCTTACTCTTGCCTGTATGTGTCTCCAGGCCCACAACAATGTGGTTGACTCTTAATGTCCTTTGAAATGTCCAAGCAAGCCACTCAGTTGTATCAAACAGCTACAGAAAGATTAAATACGAATAAAACTGGATGGCCCACGCAGCATTGACCTAAGCACCAGAAACAATAAAGGCAATTCCTGCTTGGTAGACCCTGCAAAGTCTTCCTCATTAACATCTAGGAACTTGTTCCAAAATTGGGAGAGCTGTTCCATAGACTAGTCAAGCAATAGCGTGACATAGTCATACTCACGGAATCATAGCTTATAGACAAAGTCCCAGACAAGATCATCACCATCCCTGGTATATCCTGTCCCACCAACAAGACAGACCCACCAGAGGTGGCAGTACAGTGGTATACAGTTGGGAGGGAGTGGCCCTGGGAATCCTCAGCATTGAATCTGGACACTCTGAAATATGGCATTAGGTCAAACATGGGCAAGAAAACCTCCTGCTAATTATCACCTACCTCAACTGATGAATCAATACTTTTCCATTTTGGACACCACTTGGAAGAACACGGAGGGTAGCAAGAGCACAAAATGTACTCTGGGTGGGGGAACCTTAATGTCCATCACCAAGAGTAGCTCAGTAGCACCACCACTGACAGAGTTCTGAAGGACGTGTCTGCCAGAGTGAGCCTGTAGAAGGTGGTGAAAGAATCGACAAGAGGGAACAACCTACTTGACTTTGTACTCACCAATCTACCCATCGCAGATGCATTTCTCTATGACAGGATTGGTAGGAGTGACCACCGCACAGTCTTTGTGGAGATGAAGTCCAGTCTTCACACTAAGGACATACTCCATAGTGTTGTGTGGCATGTTCTTTGGCCTCCTTATCTCGAGAGACAATGGGTAAGCACCTGGAGGTGGTCAGTGGTGTGTGGAGCAGCGCCTGGAGTGGCTATAAAGGCCAATTCTAGAGTGAGGCTCTTCCACAGGTGCTACAGAAAAATTGGTTGTCGGGGCTGTTACACAGTTGGCTCTGTCTTTTTTCCTGCCAACTGCTAAGTCTCTTCGACTCACCACATTTTAGCCCCGCCTTTATGGCTGCCCGCCAGCTCTGGCGAACGCTGGCAACTGACTCCCACGACTTGTGATCAATGTCACAGGACTTCATGTCGCGTTTGCAGATGTCTTTAAAGCGGAGACATGGACGGCCGGTGGGTCTGATACCAGTGGCGAGCTTGCTGTACAATGTGTCTTTGGGGATCCTGCCATCTTCCATGCGACTCACATGGCCAAGCACATGTCTGGCATACCGGCATACCATCATGCTAAATGGGATACATTCAAAACAGATCTAACAGTTTAAAAAAAGGGGCATCCATGAGGCACTGTTTGCCTCGGCAGCAGCAGGATTGGATTCAGCCACAATTTGTAACTGGAAAATCCTTCACCCTTATCGTTACCATCAAGCCCGGGGACCAACAAGGAGTCGTGTAGGAGAGCATGCCATGCGCAGCACCAGGCATACCAAAAAAAAATGAGGTGCCAACCTGGTGAAGCTACAACACAGTACAACGTACATGCCAAACAGTGGAAGAAGCATGTGATAAAGCAAAGTGATCATGAAACCAACGAATCAGATCAAAGCTCTGCAGTCCTGCCACATCCAGTCGTGAATGGTGGTGGACAATTAAACAACAAACTGGAGGAGGAAGCTCCACAAACATCCCTGTCCTTAATGATGGGGGAGCCCAGCACATCAGTGCAAAATAAAGGCATTTGCAACCATCTTCAGCCAGAAATGTCAGTGGATGATCCATCTCTTACTCCTCCTGAGATCCCCAGCATCATAGATGCCAGACTTCAGCCAATTCAGTTTACGCCACATGATATCAAGTAATAATCTGAATGCACTGGATACAACCACGGCTATGGGCCGCAACAACAGCCTGGCTGCAGTACTGCAGACGTGTGCTCCAAAACTAGCCATGCCCCGAGCCAAACTGTTGCAGTACAGCTGCTATACTGGCATCTAACAATATGGAAAACTGCACAGGTATGTCCTGTCTACAAAAAGCAGGGTAAATCCAATCCGACCAATTTCTGCCCCATCGCTCTATTCCCAATTATCAGCAAAGTGAGTGAAGGTGTCGTCAACAGCGCTATTGAGTAAGTGGCACTTACTCAGCAATAATCTGCTCACCGATGCTCAGTTTGGGTTCTGCCAGGGAAACAACTCCAGACCTCATTGCAGGCTTGATCCAAACAGGAACAAAAGAGGTTAATTCCAGAGGTGAGGTGAGAGTGACTATCCTTGACATCGAGGCAATATTTGATTAAGTGTTGCATCAAGGAGCCCTAGTAAAATTGAAGTCTGGGGGAAGGTCTCCACTGGTTGAAGTCATACCTGGCACAAAGAAAGACTGTTGTGGTTGTTGAGGCCAATCATCTTAGATTCAGCAAATCGCTGCAAGAGTTCCTCAGGGTAGTGGCCTGGACCCAACCATCTTCAGCTGCTTCATCAATGACCTTTCCTCCATGATAAGGTCAGAAATGGGGATGCTTGCTGATGATTACAGTGTTCAGTACAATTCGCAACTCCACAGTTACTGAAGCAGTCCATGCCCACATACAGGGAGACCTGGACAATATTCAGGCTTGGGCTGATAAGTGGCAAGTAACATTCACGCCACAGAAGTGCCAGGCAATGACCATATCCAAGAAAAGTGAATCTAATCATCTCCCCTTGATGTTCATCAGCATTACTATCGCTGAATCCCCCCCCCCACCATCAACATGCTGCGGTTACCATTGACGAGAAACATAACTGCTCCAGCCACGTAAATACTCAGGTTACCAGTTAGAGGCTGGAAATTTTGCATCAAATAACTTGCCTCCAGGCTCTCCAAGACCTGCCCACCATCTACAAGGCAGAAGTCAGGAGTGTGTCGGAATATTCTCCACTTGCCTGGGTGAATGCAGCTCCAACATCACTCCATCAACATCGCACCATCCAGGACAAAGCAGGCAGCTTGATCGAAACCCTATCCTACTACCTTAAGTACTCGATCCCTCCACCACAAGCGCACCATGGCTGCAGTGTGTACCATCTAGAAGATGCAGAGCAGCAACTTGCCAAGGCTGCTTCACCAGCACCTTCCAAATCTGCAACCTCTACCACGTAGAAGAGCAAGGGCGGCAGTCACTTGGGAACCCATTATTTGCAAGTTCACCTCCATGTCACGTACCATCCTGACTTAGAATTGTATCACCATTCTTTCGCTGTCGCTGGATCGAAATCCTGGAACTCCCTCCTTAATAGCACTGTGGGTGTACCTGCATCACATTGTTACAACCGAGGCAGGAGGAGTGGGCTGTTAATTTAGTCCCATGTTTCCACAGGTCAAAACATATCACTAAATTTCCCCACTTACCGAAACAGCCAAATAGATACTCTATTTGTCCCCAGAATAAAGCACACCAACCAGGGCTCTTTAATAAACAATAAAACCTACCCTTTTATTATAAAACCAAGTCTTAACCAATAATGAAGTAAATCTATATGCAAATTGAAATATTAAAGTCCTGTATTATTATCCTAGCCTTCATTTACACACACATACACCAAAAGCCAGTTAACCGGGAGAAAAAGGGATTTTTGTTTACAGCTGTTTCAAAGGAATAAAAGAAATTTAAAAAAATTTAGACTGCAATGATCTGGAAGGAACTTTTTTGGTTTGGCAAGGTGTCCCAAAATTGAATAGTTGGATGCCACGCGAAGTCTTTCCAGACGAGGTTGATTAACAGTTTATGTTAGGTAGGTGTTCAAAGAAATTCAACTGTAGAAGGCTTAACATAGGTCTTCCATCAGGGGTATAGCAACAGGTATGAGTTCTCACATTTGATACAAAAGTCCTTTTAAAGCTGCAAGGTTGCTGCAAATTCAGGGTTTCTTCAAAAATCCAGGAGGCAACAGTACCACTTAATACAAGCTTTTGCTTTTCAACAGCAAGGATTCTTTACAGAGAGATAATAGTTATTTGCTTTTTCTTCTGATCTCCAGGCAGGTCTAAATCAAATTCCAATTGCCTGCTTTAGTCCAAACCAACTGGCTTTTTAACAGTTCAACAATGAAACTAAAATTTCCCAGAAACAAGTCACATGCTAAGTCATAAATTTTCTCGTAACACAAAGGGTAGCTCTTAGATCAAACCCCCCTGCTGGTTTCCATTATTTGTTTACTGGTCAAAACCAGGAATGTCTTGTTGACCTTGTTTTGTTTTAAAAATATCCATAAAGTTCAGCTATCTCCAGATGGTTCAATGTCCACTGAAATCCTTTTCAGTTTTAAAAAAAATATAGATTCTCAAGCTTTAGCAAAAAATAAGGAGTCTCCATGACAACATGGACTGCAGCATTTCAAGAAGGCAATTCACCATCACCTTCTCCAGAGCAATTAAGGATGGACAATAAATGCTGGCCTTGCCAGCAACACTCGCACTCCATGAATGAATAATAAAACAAAAACTCTCTTACCCCCGATATCATTCTGAGGAATCTGTGCTGCACCTCCTCCAATGCGAATAAAGCCTTTCTGAGGTCCAATGCCCAGAACTGAACACAGTACTCCAGAAGGGGATTAAACTAGTGCTTTATATAACTATAACATAACTTCTACCAATTTGTATTCCAGCTCCCTTTAGATTAAGGCCAACCTTCCACTAACCTTTTTAATTACTTATTTGTAATTGCCCACTAACTTTTTCTGATTTCTGTACAGGAATCCCTAAATCTCTCTGATCCTCTCCAGTTCCTAGCTTCTCACTATTTAAAAAGTGTTCTGATCTATTTTTCTTAGATCCAACATGGGTGACTTCACACTTCCATAGGTTTAACATCAAAATCACAGACCAATAACAAAAGCTAACTTGAGTGAAAGCGATAGGTGGGAAGATTCAGTGGTCTAAATTCCTGGAAAATTCAGTTTATTGTTTCCGGAAGCAGACTGCATTGCAAGTTTAATGAAATACTAACCATGTGCAATGTTTCCTCAAAGGCACAACTCAGCTGTTTTAAGATGCCGCACCTGGGCAGCCGAGCAAAAAAATTTAGAGGGCTGCGCTCTACAGATGTACATTAGAGGGGACATTAAATATCTGTAAAGCTGGGGTGTTTTATTCTAATCACTATAATTGAGGTGGCTTCAATACCTACCTATTGATCCTACAAGGATACAGTGAAACAGTTTCTATCTGTGATATATTTCTTATTCTGCTGGATTCCCCTTTTGAATATGATGAATCTAAAAAGCGAGGGAAAGAGAAACCAGGTAACCGTAGACATGCGGACATATCAGTCTAATGTCAGATGTGGGGAAGTTACTGCAATCATAGGAACACCAGAACAGGAGTTGCCTGGTTGGCCATTAAGTCGGATCATGGCTGGTCTGTGACCCAACTCCATATACCCACCTTTGCTCCAAATCGCTTAATACTTTTGCTTTACAAAAATCGGTCAGTGATGGTTCTGATCAAAGGTCATCAACCTAAAACATTAATTCTGCACAGATGCTGCCTAACCTGCTGAGCATTTCCAGCATTTTCTGTTTTTGTTTCAGATTTCCAGCATTCCCAGTATTTTGCATTTCTAAAAATCGGTCTCAGTTTTAAATTATTGATCTGACATCAATTGCAGTTTATGGAAGAGTGTTCCAAACTTCGGCCACCCTTTGCGTGGAAAATTGTTTCCTAATTTCATTCTTGAAAGGTGTAACCGTTAGACTGTGCCCCCTAGTCATAGATTCCCCAACTAGGAGAAATAATTTCTCCCAATCTACCCTATCTGTCATAGGGACAGACTGGCTAAGTACTTGGTTAAGTTTGAGGTGATCAGCCAGAGCCACTACAAATTTTTGAAGGATAAATCTGCTGACAAATTTAATTGAATCTTTGAGGGAACTTACATGATTGATAAGGGACTGTCTCTGGATGTTATCTATATAACTTGATACATTTGGTAAAAGTTTCACACAAGAGATCATTAGCAAATATGAATGGAATTGGAGACAACCGAGCGAGATGGGTTGGAATTTGTTTGGGAGGTCGGAAACCGAGAGTAAGGGATAAAGGTAATGTACTCTTATTGGTAGGTTGTGACAAGTGGTGTTTCCCAGGGATGTGTACTGGAATCTTAGCTTTTCTGCATATATTTCAATGATGAAGGAATAGAGAGTTGTACATCCTGGTTTGCAGATGAGACAAAGTTGGGAAATACTGTAAGTTGTACAGATGGGAACAAGAAGTTTAAAAAAAAAAGGACAGGTAGATTATGAATTTTTTCCAATAATTTTCCCACCACAAGGTTAGACTGACCGGCCTGTAATTACTAAGTCTATCCCTTTCTCGCTTTTTAAGCAGTGGTGCAACATTAGTTGTCCTCCAGGCACTACACCTGTAGCCAGAGAGAATTGGAAAATGAAGGTCAGAGTCTCTATTATTTCTCGTGCTTCCTTTAACAGCCTAGGATACGTTTCGTCTGGGCCTGGGGATTTAACCACTTTCAAAAATGCTAAACCCCTTAATACTTCCTCTGTCACTGTTCATTTTATCTAATATTTCGCAGTCCTCCTCCCTGATTGCAATGTCTATATCATCCCTCTTTTTATGAAAATAGACGCATATTATTCATTAAGAACCTTGCCAACGTCCTCTGCCTCCACACAAAGGTTACACTTATGGTCGTTCATTGGCCGTACTCTTTCCTTAGTTATCCTCTTGCTCTTTATGTATTTATAAAAAATCCTTTGGGTTTTACTTGCCAATACCTTTTCATGCCCTCTCTTTACTTTCCTAATTTCCTTCTTAATTTCACCCCTACACTTTTTATGCTCCTCTAGGTTTTCTGCAGTATTGTGCTCTCGGTATCTATCATAAGCCTCCCTTTTTTCTTTATCCTCTCCTTTAAGCCCCGAGACATCCAGGGGGCTCTGGATTTATTAGTCCTACCCTTTTCCTCTAAGGGAACGTATTAGCTCTGAATCTTCACCAGCTCTTCCTTGAATGCCTCCTACTGATCTGGCACTGATTTACCTACAAGTAGCTGTTTCCAATTCACTTTAGCTAAATCACGTCTCAGCTTAGTAAAATTAGCTTTTCCCCAATTGAGAACTTTTATTCCTGGTTTATCTTTGTCCTTTTCCATAACTACCCTAAATCTAACTGAATTACAATCACTTCCACCAAAGCCCTGCCCATCTGATACCCCTTCCACCCATTCCCTAAAATTAAATCCAGAGCCACCCCCTCTCTTGTTGGGCTTGCTACATACTGGCTAAAAAAATTCTCCTGAATGCATTTTAAGAATTCTGCTCCCTCTGTGCCTTTCACATTAATTCTATCCCAGTTAATATTAAGGTAGTTAAAATCCCACACTATTACTGCCCTATTGTTTTTGCACTTCTAAGAGATTTGCTAACATATTTCCTCTTCTATCTGCCTCTGACTGTTTAGGGGTCTATAATACACTCCTAGTAGTGTGATTGCCCCTTTTTTTGTTCTTCAGGTCAACCCATTTGACCTCATTTGATGACCCTTCTACCATATCATTCCTCCCCACAGCTATAATTGTTTCTTCAATCAATATTGTGGCCCCCCCCCCCCCCGCCCTTTTATTATCCTCTCTCTATCTCATCTGAAAGCCCTGTAACAAGGAATATTCAGCTACCATTCCTGCCCTCTACACACATCATTACAAGCTAATAGACCAGTCTGAAAAGTAATCAGAAAGGTTAATGTAATGTTAGCCTTTATCTCAAGGGACTACTGTTATGAAGGTGCTTCTGTTTCTTGTTTAAAAATATTTTTCAAGGAATTCTTAGTCAAACTGAATAAATGTTAGACCAGTTTTTTGTTTTAAAAAAGAGAATCATCAAGGGGGCACTGAAAGAACTGGTTTGGCAACAATGATACTAGTTGTCACATGACTCAAGTGAAAGATAGAACAAGAACCCTGGTAACAGGGAAGAAATTAGCAGAGAAGTGACAAGCACCCCTTGATTGGACAAGCCTAGTAGCAGCGCGCACCTGGGAGGGCAAAAAACTCTCAAGCTTTTTGGTTGTAGTGTCAGTGTGTTTTACCTTCTGGAGTGAACAGCTGATAAAGGTAGCCTGCTGCTGAAGAAAGGCGAGAAGACCACAACCCAACTCGTTTTCCAGAAATTCTCTAAAAGACCCTGAGAAGTCCACTGTCTCAATTCATTTTGTTTCCTGTCTCTGAAGAAAGCCTGCTAAAATTAATTCTCAACACCACCTGAAAAGAACTGTTCTAAACTATTTCCATGACCTGTCCATATGTACTCAGAAGTTCGACTGTATGCCAGTTTTGGAACAATGTATCTGCTGTTTTCTTCAAAAATGAGCAAGTAATCTGTCCAAGTCTTTTTTTTTTGTCTGTAATAGAACTCTGAATTTTAAAAATCCCCTTTTTTTTGGTTAACCGGTGTATGTATGAGTGTGAGGGACTAAGGTAACAAAACAAAGGGGACTTTAAAAATTTCAATCTGTGTGTTTATGCTTTACTTCATTACTAGTTAAGACTTCGTTCATAATAAACTGATAATTTTATTCATTAAAGAAACCTGGAGAGTACGTTCTATTTTGGGGGAAAATAGAGTATATGAATGACCGTATTGATGAGGGGGAAAATTTAAATATATGTTGTGACCTGTGGAGAAGTGGGACTAGAATAAACAGTTCACATCTCCCACCTCGGTCGTAACACTATGAAGGGGAGCAAATTATGGTTCAATATCAACAGAGCCTAAGTCAGACTCCATCTGGACCACAGATCTGGGTACCACACCTGTGGAAGCATGTATTGGAACTGATACAATGCAGATTCACCAGAATGATGCTAGAGCTTGATGGGTTAAATTATAAGGTAAGGTTACAAAACTTAGCTTGTATTATGTTGATGATATATCGTTGAGGGGTGATATAATTGAGGTGTTTAAAATGATGAAAGGATTTGGTAGGATAGATACAGAAAAACAACTGCCTCTTGTAAGGGAATCCAAAACAAGGGGCACAGTCTTAAAATTAGAGCTAAGCCATTCAAGAGTGAAAGGAGAAAATATTTCCACAGGAAGAGTTGTGGAGTTCTGTTTCCTCAAAAGGTGATTTTAAAAAATTTATTCACAGGATGTGGGTGTCATTGACAAGGCCAGTATTTATTGCCCATCCCTAATTGCTGTTGAGTAAGCTGAGTGGCTTGCTAGGCAATTTCAGAGGACAGTTCAGAGTCAACCACATTGCTGTGGGTCTGGAATCACTTTTAGGCCAGACTGGGTAAGGATGGCAGATTTTTTTCCCTAAAGGACTTTAGTGAACCAGATGGGTATTTACAATAATCCAGTAGTTTCATAGTTGCTATTCTGATACATTTCAGTTTCTTCCAGATTTTTATGGAATTTAACTAAACTTAAAAATTCCCCAGCTGCTCTGATGGGATTTGAGCTCCTGACTGATTAGCCCAAGCCTCTGAATTACTAGTCCAATAACTTAACTACTAAAGGCCGGTTCGGGTCTGCAAATGAAACCCGACCCAAGCCTATCAGAACCACATCGGACCCCGAGCCCAACCCGGCCTGAGTCCGTTCATTTTTCCCGTGCCTGACCCGACCCAACCATCAGTTCACCTACCTTCTGTTTTTCACTTTGTTGCTCATCTGCACAAGCACAATAACTGTAGCAAAACCACCTTTCAAGTCCAAAAAGTATATTAAGATTGAAGCCACTTACCAGAGGTGGTGATAGAGCGTGTCCAACCCGACCCAACCCGAGCCCAAATGACGGACCCGGAAGTGCGACCCGACCTGAACCCGACACGTCAGGTGGGGTAGCCAGCCTTTACTAACTACAGTGCTACTGTATCCATAATACTGGGTCAATTAAAATGCTCAAGACCAAGATTGATAGAATTTTGTTTATTAAGGGTATTAAGCGATATGTATCAAATGATGGGTAACTGAAAGTGAGTTGCAGATCTGCCATTGAATGGCAGAACATGTTCACGGAGCTGAATGGTCTTATCTTGTTTCTTTGGGCCGAACGGTTTTGAAACGTCTACTGTCTTCGTTGCTTCCTCGTATTGGCGGAAGCATTTTAAATCAATCTGCTGTAACGTAGTTTGGGTTTCGTGTTTTTATGTGAATTTTCTCTCACAAAGTCAGTTTTAAGCTAATTTAAGCAAAGCTGGAATGGTGCCTTGCATTATAATGATCCAAATTTAGCTCGCACAGCTCTATGGTATTGAAATAAGTGCGCTATATAAACCAAGTTTGGGAGTGATTAAATTGTCAAAGATGTTGCATAGCTCAGTTCACCAGATCCTACTCATCGTCCAGCTTTCGACAATTCAGAGCAAGGGCTAGATAGCATTGACCATTCCAGGGCCATCCAAGAATTGGGTCTTCACGAAACTGGTAAAATTCTGGATGGACATCTCCATAGTAAGGCATAAACTGATATGGCACTGATGTTGGCCAAATCTTGCTTTCCTTCCTGATTAAACTCCTCACTGGGACAGTGGAATGAAACAGCAGACATCTTGAACTGATTCAGGGTCCAATTGCTTAAATGAGCACTTCGTCTAGAGACAAATGCAGATAGTCCAAGAATAAATATGAGAATTCTTCCTGAATAAAAGGTTGATGTGGCAAAAGGCAGATGTTAAATTTGAGTTTTTATTCAATCTCTTGGGTAGGTACATTTTCTATGTTTCTTCTCAAATCCTGGATCCACAAATTTGGGATTTACAAGGTGCCAATATTGTTGACTCTACATTGGATGAACAAGGTTTAGCTCATAGAACTGTTGAAATTGACCAATTATTTCAGATCCTACAGTGATGAGATCTCCTGTTCATATGGTCCTCCAGGTGTATCATGGTCCTCTGCAGGCTTTCCATTTGATGGATATGGCTCTTGAGCAAACCAGCCAAGTTTGCAGTGTTTTCTCTCAACAGTTCTTACCACTGTATTGGCGCATATACATTTTCCAGCATTAAAAATAAATTTTTTGTACATTAGCACCAGAATGAGTACAATTCTTTGGTGTATGAAATCCCAGCTGTTTTCTCTTAGTGGTAGTTTTTATTATCTCTTGAAAATCTGTTGAATAAAGCTCCATCAACTTTGTTTGTTCTTGTGGTAGCTGTTGGCTGCAAACCCCATCCTGTGTAATAAATAAGTTAGTTCTGATGAAAGGATCACAGACCTGAAAAGTTAACTCTGCTTCTCTCTCACAGATACCGCCTGACCTGCTGAGCATTTTCAGCACCTTGTTTTTATTTTGAATAAGTATCTCCCCCAGCTACCCCAAGAAAATGCGGAAAAATGGCAGGATTATATGGACAGACCTAAAATATGTTTGAGTTTAACCAGATCTGAGCTTTATCAAAACTGGATCTTGAGAAAGCCCTTATCCATCATTTGATACTTACTCACTTAAGGGAAACTGTAATTTCTTCATACTGCAAATTAGGGCCAGCAGCATCTGTGAATCTTACAGGTTTTTGGCTTACTCAAAACACATTGAGGGACAATTTCCTTGGAGGTTCTCCCAATCTGCTCCCACAACTTAGGCATAAGATTGGTGAAAAATCCTGGGAAAATCGCACAAACAGTCCTTTGCTTAGCAATATTCATTATTTTCTGGGGATCCCACTTTTCCACTTAAGTTATAGCAATAGATCAAGAGAAATCCCACAAAATTCCAGGTTATTTGTCTAAATACACTATAGAGTTGCAGCAGTCTAAAACTCTTTTTAAACTGTTCATTGTTGAAATAAATACTTTATTTTTATTTGTTCATGGGATGTGGGCTATGCCAGCATTTATTGCTTATCCCTGATTGCCCTTGAGAAGGTCGTAGTAAGTCGCCGCCTTGAACTGCTGCAGTCTTTGTGGTGTGGGTACACTCACAGTGCTGTTAGGGAAGGATTTCCTGGATTCTGACCCAGCGAGAGTGAAGGAACAGTGACATAGTTTCAAGTTGGATGGTGCGTGACTTGGAGGGGAACTTGCAGGTGGTGATGTTGTCATGCGCCTGCTGCCCTTGTTGTTCTAGGTGATAGAGGTCACAGGTTTGGGAGGTGCTGTCGAAGGAGGCTTGGCAAGTTGCTGCAGTATATCTTGTAGGTGGTACACACTGCTGCCACTGTGCGTTGTTGGTGGAGGGGGTGAATGTTTAAAGTGGTAGTTGGGGTGCCGATTAAGCGGGCTGGATGGTGTTGCGCTTCTTGAGAGCTGTTGGAGCTGCAGCCATCCAGGCAAGCGATGAGTATTCTATTGCACTCCTGATTTGTGCCTCGTAGATGTTGGACAGACTTTGGGGAGTCGGGAGGTGAGCTACTCACCACAGAAATCCCAGTCTCTGACCTGCTGTTTTAGCCCCCATATTTATGTGGCTGGTCCAGTGAAGTTTCTGGTCAATGGTAACCCCAGGATGTTTATGGTGGGAAATTCAGCGATGCTAATACTGTTGAATGACAAAGGGGATATGGTTAGATTCTGTCTTATTGGAGATGGTCATTGCCTGGCACTTATGTGATGCTAATGTTAACTGCAGCTCATCAGCCCAACCCTGAACGCTGTCCCGGTCTTGCTGCATGTGTGCACGGACTGCTTCATTATTTTAGGAGTTACAAATGGGGCTGGACATTGTGCAATCATCAGCGAACATCCCCACTTCTGACCTTATGATGGAGGGAATGTTATTGATGAAGCACATGAAGATGATTGGTCCTGGGACACTGCTCTGAGGAACTTGCACCCACCACAACCACCTTCCTTTGTGTTCGGTATGATTCCAACCAGTGGAGAATATTTCCCCTGATTCCCATTGACTTCATTTTTACAAGGGCTCCTTGATGCCACACTCAGTGAAATGCTGTCTTGATGTCAAGGGCAGGTTCTCTCACCTCACCTTTGGAGTTCAGCTCTTTTGTCCATATTTAGACCAAGGCTGTAATGAGGCCAGGAGCGAACTGGTCCTGGCAGAATCCAAACAGAGCATTGGTGAACAGGTTATTGCTGAGTAATTGCCGTTTGATAGCATTATTGACTACACCTTCCATCACTTTGCTGATGATTGAGAGTAGACTAAAGGGGCAGTAATTGGCCGGATTGGATTTGTCCTGCCTTTTGTGGAATGGGTATAATTCAAGCATTGGCAGGTCGATGCTAGTTTTGTAGCTGTATTGGAACAGCTTGCAAGGGCAAGGCTAGTTCTGGAGCACAAGTCTAAAGCACCACAGCTAGGATGTTGTCAGGGCCCACATCCTTTGCTGTGATTTTTTTTATTCATTCATAGGATGTGGGCGTCGCTGGCTAAGCCAGCATTTATTGCCCATCCCTAATTGCCCTTGAGAAGGTAGTGGTGAGCTGCCTTCTTGAACCGCTGCAGTCCATGTGAGGTAGGTACACCCACAGTGCTGTTAGGAAGGGAGTTCTAGGATTTCGACCCAGCGACAGTGAAGCAACGGCAATATAGTTCCAAGTCAGGATGGTGTGTGACTTGGAGGGGAACTTGCAGGTGGTGGTGTTCCCATGCATTTGCTGCCCTTGTCCTAGTTGGTAGAGGTCGTGGGTTTGGAAGGTGCTGTCTAAGGAGCCTTGGTGCTTTGCTGCAGTGCATCTTGTAGATGGTACATGCTGCTGCCACTGTGCGTCGGTGGTGGAGGTAGTGAATGTTTGTGGATGGGGTGCCAATCAAGCGGGCTGCTTTGTCCTGGATGGTGTCGAGCTTTTGAGTGTTGTTGGAGCTGCACCCATCCAGGCAAGTGGAGAGTATTCCATCACACTCCTGGCTTGTGCTTTGTAGATAGTGGACAGGGTTTGGGGAGTCAGAAGATGAGTTACTCGCCTCAGGATTCCCAGCCTCTGACCTGCTCTTGTAGCCACGGTGTTAATATGGCTACTCCAGCTCAGTTTCTGGTCAATGGTAACCCCTAGGATGTTGATAGTGGGGGATTCAGCGATGGTAAGGCCATTGACTGTCGAGGGAAGATGGTTAGATTCTCTCTAGCTGGAGATGGTCATTGCCCGGCACTTGTGTGGCGTGAATGTTACTTGCCACTTATCAGCCCAAGCCTGGATATTGTTCAGGTCCTGCTGCGTTTCTACACGGACTGCTTCAGTATCTGAGGAGTTGCTAATGGTGCTGAACATTGTGCAATCATCAGCGAACATCCCCACTTCTGACCTTATGGTTCAAGGAAGGTCACTGATGAAGCAGCTGAAGATGATTGGGCCTGCAGTGATGTCCTGGAGATCAGATGATTGACCTCCAACAACCACAACCATCTTCCTTTGCGCTAGGTATGACTCCAACCAACAGAGAGATTTCCCCCTAATTCCCGTTGACTTCAGTTTTGCTAGGGCTTGATGCCATACTCAGTCAAATGCTGCCTTGATGTCAAGGGCAGTCACTCTCACCTCACCTCGATTTCAGGTCTTTTGTCCATGTTTGAACCAAGGCTGTAATAAGGTCAGGAGCTGAGTGGCCCTGGCGGAACCCAAACTGAGCATCACTGAGCAGGTTATTGCTAAGCAAGTGCTGCTTGATGGCACTGTTGAGGACACGTTCCATCACTTTACTGATGATTGAGAGTAGACTGATGGGGCAGTAATTGGCCAGGTTGGACTTGTCCTGCTTTTTGTGTACAGGACGCACCTGGGCAATTTTCCACATTGCCGGGTAGATGCCAGTGTTGTAGCTGTACTGGAACAGCTTGGCTAGGGACGCGGCAAGTTCTGGAGCACAGGTCTTCAGTACTATTGCCGGAATATTGTCAGGGCCCATAGCCTTTGCAGTATCCCGTGCTTTCAACCATTTCTTGATATCACATGGAGTGAATCGAATTGGCTAAAGACTGGCATCTGTGATGCTGGGGACTTCAGGAGGAGACCGAGATGGATTCAACTCGGCACTTCTGGCTGAAGATTGTTTCAAATGCTTCAGCCTTATCTTTTGCACTGATGTGCTGGGCTCTCCCATCATTGTGGATGGGGATATTTGTGGAGCCACCTCCTCCAGTTAGTTGTTTTAATTGTCCACCAACATTTGTGGCTGGATGTGGCAGGACTGCAGAGCTTCGATCTGATCCATTGGTTATGGGATCGCTTAGCTCTGTCTATTGCATGCTGCTTCTGCAGTTTGGCATGCAAGTAGTCCTGTGTTGTAGCTTCACCAGGTTGACACCTCATTTTGAGGTATGCCTGGTGCTGCTCCTGGCATGCCCTCCTGCATTCTTCATTGAACCAGGGTTGGTCTCCTGGCTTGATGGTAATGGTAGAGTGGGGAATATTCAGGACCATGAAGTTACAGATTGTGCTGAGTACAATTCTGCTGCTGCTGATGGCCCACAGCGCCTCATGGATGCCCAGTTTTGCATTGCTATATCTGTTCGAAATCTATCCCATTTAGCATGGTGGTAGTGCCACACAACACAATGCACGGTATCCTCAATGTGAAGGCGGGACTTCGTCTCCACAAGGACTGTGCGGTGGTCACTCTTACCAGTACTGTCATGGACAGATGCATCTGCGGCAGGTGGTGTGGGAACCAACAAGAGGGAAAAACATACTTGACCTCGTCCTCACCAATCTGCCTGCCGTTGACCCAGTCCAGCAGCTATGCTCTTTCGGGCTCGGTTAGTAGTGGTGCTACCGAGCTACTCTTGGTGATGGACATTGAAGTCCCCCATCCAGAGTACATTCTGCACCCTTGCCACCCTCAGTGCTTCCTCCAAGTGGTGTTCAACATGGAGGAGTACTGAAGCATCAGTTGAGCGAGTACAGTAGATGGTAATCAGCTGGAGTTCCCTTGCCAAGTTTGGCCTGGTGCCAGACCCTCATGGCTATGTACCACTATGTCATCCCCTCTGGTGGATTTCTCCTGCCGGTGGGACAGGTTATACCCAATGATGATGAAGGAGTCTGGGACACTGGCTGTAAGGTATGATTCAGTGAGTATGACTGTCAGACTATTGCTTGACTAGTCTGTGGGACAGCTCTCCCAATTTTGGTGAAAGGCCTCAGATGTTAGCAGAGAGAACTTTGCAGAATCAATTGGGCTGGCTGTGGCAGGACTGATTCTGATTCTGGGTGGTCCGTCCTGTTTTTTTATTCTTTGACATTTTCGTAGTGGTTTTGATCCACCTGCTGGCTTGCTGGGCCATTGATTCATTCACGTTGCTGTGGGCCTGCAGTCACATGTAGACCAGACTGGGTAAGAACAACAGATTTCCTTCCCTAAAGGACATTAGTGAACCAGATTGTTTTTTACAGCAATCCGGTAGTTTCGTGGTCACCATTACTGAGACTAGCCTTTTAATTCCAGATTTTTTCATTGATTTTCATTGAACCCATCGGGTTCGGGCCGGTTAACCAGCCTTTAGCAGTTGTATCGTATCTTTCTAGCGCTTACGAGGTGCCAAAGCATATTGCAGCCAAGTGATGTTTGAGGAATAAATTTGGTCAGGACAATGGGAGAATTCCAGGCTACCAGAAGCTCGGTGTCACGCTTGTGAACTGAAAGAAGGTGTTCTGCAAAGCAGTCACCCAATCTGCGTTTGATCTCCCCAATGTAGACAAGATTGCGTCATGAGCAGTGAATATTGTGTACTAAATTGAAAGAAGTACAAGTAAATCATCGTTTAACCTGGTCACCTGTCATTTTAAATCTCCTCTCCACTCCCACTCTGATCTTCCCTCCCATCCCTTTCACTGCCTGGCTTAAAAACTGTTACATGTCTAAGCTCCCCCAGTTCTGAAACATTAACTCTATTACTCTTTCCACAGATGCTGCCAGGCCTGCTGAATGTTTCTAGCATTTTCTGTTATTTAATAATGTGCATCTGTAGTTTAATGAGACTTTGCAAATGGCAAATCTGGAGTGGTGTTCTGGTTGAAATTGGTTAAAATGAGGTTAATGTGAAAATTGTTGATGGCCACAGCACCAAAATTTTGACTTCTCATGTCAGTTAAGGATTACTGCTCCTTTAAGCAAAAAGATATTTAAATGAGTGATATTGAGAGATATACATGAAACTGGAGAAACACCGCACAGATTATTTTATTGAAGTTGTAGATATAATGATGAGTGGAACTAATTTTTCCTTTTGACATCACTTGTTTTTATTCTTTTAGGCAGCTCAAGCAGTTTTGATATGCCTATTTCAACTCAACACTCCAGAGTTCAGCATGCTACTTGGAGCTCTACCCAAAACATTCCAGGATGGAGCCACCAAACTTCTTCAAACCCACCTTCGTAGTTTAGCCAACACTACCCAGGTATTTTATATTGCATTTACAATAATGAATAATTCAGTGAATTACTGAGCAGTTGAGCACAAGAACTGCAAGAACAAACCTTGAACAAGCCTAGTTTCATATGATTATTTAAGTTGCAAATTTAGCATACTTGCTTCCAACTGCCTGTTTACATAGCAAACCATTTGCTTAACTTTGTTTTAATTAAAGCAGGTGGTTAATGTAGTTCAGCCATCTCATTTGAGATAGATATACCAAGTGACTTATTTTTGAGGTCAGCACATGAAAAGTACATAACTGTTGCTGGAAATATATCTTTATATTATTTTGTAACAAAAGATAGCTTGCAGCTTTCCTGCAACATCTTTGTTTCATTGAATTGGTTTTCATTTTTCTTCCTGTAAACTATTGAGCTCAACATAACCATCTTGCAAAATTAGGATCATCATTCCTTGAAGTCAAATTCCTGCAGTTTATAGATTTGAGCATCTTTCCAATTATGTGACCAGGGAGACCTGTGGATGCACAAGTGTAATGACTGTATTGCTATGTTTCATAATCCATTTTTTTCTGTTGGAGGAAAACTTCAGAGGAGGTACTGATTTGATTATTCATTACATTACATAGGTATTGTTTCGTTGCATACTTTGAATAGTACATAACTTTCATCAAGCTCAGTGAGAAACTCTTGTTGTTTCGAAACTCAGAAATGTAGTGAACAGTGAGGAGAATAGTAAGACTGCAGGAGGTCATAGACTGGCAAGTTAGGCAGATAAATGGGAGATGAAATTTAACACCGAGAAGTGTGAACATACAAAGATACGAATTAGGAGTAGGAGTAGGCCACTTGGCCCCTCGAGCTTGCTCGCCATTCAATAAGTTCATGGCTGAACGGATTACTCCACATTCCCACCTACCCCAATAACCTTTCACCCCCTTGCTTATCAAGAATCTATCTACCTCTGCTTTAAAAATATTGAGACTCTGCTTCCACCGCCTTTTGAGGAAGAGAATGCCAAAGACTCATTAAAGTGATTAATTTTTCTAAGAAGAATGTGGAAAGGCAATATAAACCAAATAGTACAATTTTTAAGGAAATGCAAGAACTGAGAGACCTTGAAGGTGGGCATAAACAAGTCTTTAAAGGTGGCAGGACAAGATGAAAAGGCTGTTAAATAGGCAAACGCCACTAGGCCCTATAGCAGCATAGAGTACAAAAGTAAGAATGTTATGCTCTACCTTTATAAAATAATGGTTGAGTCCCAGCTGAAGTATTGTGGCCAATTCTGGGCACCATGTTTTAGGAAGGATGTCGACGCCTTGGGGAGAATACAGAATAAATTTACTGGAATGGTACCAGGGCTGAAAGACTTCAATTAAGTGGAGAAACTGAGCTTGTTCTCCCTAGAGCAGAGTAGGTTAAGGAAGATTTGATAGAGGTGTTCAAAATCATGAAAGGTTTTGATAGAGTAAATAAGGAGAAACTTTTTTTCCAGTGGCAGGAGGTTTGGTTGCCAGAGGACACAAGTTTAAAGTAATTGGCAAAAGAACCCAAGGTGTCATGAAGAGGAAAAAAATACATAATAAGTTTTTAAGACCTGGAATGCATTGCCTGAAAAGGTGGTGGAAGCAGATTCAATAATAACTTCCCAAAAGGAATTGGATAAATACTTGAAGGGGAAAAATTTGCAGGACTATGGAGAAAGAGTGGAGAAATGGGATAATTGAATAGATCTTTTAAAGAGCCAGCACAGGTACGGTTGGTCATATGGCTTCCTTCTATGCAATATCATTCCTTGATTCAGGTGAATCTGAACTGCACCTTTTCCATTGCTTTTGTATCCTTCCTAAATTTCTCTCAGTATTCTACAATGCAGCCTAATTAAGGTCTTGTACAACATATCTCCTGGGCAAAAACAGAAAATGTTGAAAATACTCCATGTCTGGCAGCATCTGTGGAGAAACAGAGTTGACATTTGAGGTCAATGACTTTTCATGAGAACTGGAAAAAGTTAGAGATGCAACAGGTTTTAAACAAGTACAAAGACAGTGAAGGGAGGGGAGGAAAGAACAAAATGGAAGGTCTGACACAGGTAGAAAGCAGGAGAGATCAAATGACGAGGTCAAAATCAAGATCTGAAATTATAGAGCTCAGTATTGAGTCCAGAAGGCTATCAAGTGCTTAATCGAAAGATGAAGTGCGGTTGCTCGAGCTTATGTTGAACTTCACTGGAACAGTGTAGGAGGCTGAGGGCCTGCTTTGCTCAGGGTTTTCTTGAAGGCAGACTGATAGGTAGCTCTCTGGCTGTAGCAGTCTGTAGGCTTGGAGGGTCCACAGTCATGGACAGTTTTCAAACTTTATGTTTTCTGGGGAGAGAGAAAGGGAGGCATGCAGCCTTTTCCTACTGCTTGTGTCTTCTGTGTGTAACAAAGCTCCCAGTTTTTCAGAGATGGACAAACAGTCACATGGTTCTCTCAATCCCCTTTGTTTTTAATGAGGTCCAAAGTGTAAAACCCAAAAGCTCTCTCAGGTAGTGTTGTCAGTGTTAACCCCCTGGAGGGATGTCTCCATTTATGAATGCCTTAAAATAGCTTTGAATGTTCTGCAACCGAATATGATCTGGATAATCTACTCAGTTAGCCAAAACATTGCCCTGGCTGGGCTTCTTGTTAGACTTCAGTCTCCAGTTCAATCTCTTGGTATTTCAGATGAAATTGCAATGGCCATCTTGGCTGCCAATTTTTAAAAAGTTAACAGGGTAGGATTTTTTTCCATTAAAAATCTAATGTAAGTTTCCAACTGATGAATTAATATTTTTCATTTGGCATATTGTCTTTTCCTGACATGGGGTAGCTAGCTGCTTGCTTATCACTTCCTGTCATGGACTGCCCTACAAGACTGAGGGACATTGCCCTTGCAATAGCTAAATGTTGGTCTGAAGCACATTTAGTTGCAATTTGAAACATTGGAGGGTTTTAGTTGAAATTATTTTGATAGGTTATATTTCAGGAATGCCCTACATTTTTATGTCTTTTCTAGGCCCCAAAATCAATGCTGCAACAACAGTATCCAAGTTGTGCAAGAAATAATAATGGTTGTTAGCCCCAATTCCTGGCCTTCTGCCACCCCACTCCCGGTTGTGCCATGGCCTTCTAGCCCTGATCTCTGGCCTCCTGCCTGTCGCGATAGTCTGCCTTACCAAGCCCCAATCTGCAGCCTTACCTCTCCTGAGATGACTTCCCTTTCCGCCTCTACCCTTTCCCATGCCAGGTCCTGATTTCCAGCCTTCACCCCTCCTGTGATGGTCTCTTTCCCCCACCGCCTTCCCCCCCCCCCCCCCCCCCCTCCCCCGCAACTGCTAGACTCCAGCCTTCCCACTTTCTGATTGCTGGGGACTGACACCAAGGATTTCCACTGCAGTCTCCTGCTGCTGGTTTTCCTGCCTGGCAGCAAACCAGCCTGTCACTTTGATCAGCTGCTAGGTGGGAAATGAAAGAAATAAATTATAATGAGGTCATACTGTTAAATTGAGCAGGATTTAACACCCCAAACCTTAATGCATTCCTGATGGTTATTGCCCATCCCCACATACTCCCTGCTTCCTGATAGATGTCAGGCCATTGTCTCAAAGTACAGCTGAAAGAGAGGAAGATGATGTACAATGTAAAGTTGCAAGTTGTCTACCCCTTCTTTACAAGTCAATGTTCATTTTATTGTAATTTCTTTGAAAAGCTACAGTGATTGTTCAATTAAAGCTTAATCTTTGGAGACTGATGAGAAAAACCTCAAAATTAATTTATTTTCTCATCCAAAAGTGAAGAAAAATTACTTGTGGTAGAAACAAAATATGAATTCAAATATAAAAGTTTTCGTCTTATACAAATGAAAGACTTGCCACCAAAATCCTAGGAGCAACAAGCACTCGGCCATACTGGCTACTATTCCTGTTTTTATAGAGCGAGATGGTGGACCCTCCCAGCACCACTTTGCAGAAACCCCTCTATGATAGTTCTTCTGTGACAGGATTCATTTTAATACCTGAAGAGCCTTTTTCTAAAAAGAATTGCTGAAAATAAAAACTATTGGGAACTGCAAGACGACATTTTGCTATTTCAAAACCAAAATTAAAACAGACCTAACTCTGAATTATCAAGTTTTTGAACTTTTTTAACTATAATTTTGTCAGTAAAGTCATCTTTAAAGCAGACTATAATTTAAAATGTATAAAAGTAAGACAATTTTTCAGCTATTGATTCTCGTAATTGAAAAAGCTTCTAATAGCACATTCTGAATAATTTATTGTCTCAGCTATATTAGAAACAAGAATGGCCACAACCATAAAACCTGTTCCTCGAAACAAAGGCATAATCTATAAACTCTTCTTCTTTGGCCTCCTTGTCTCGAGACACAATGGGTAAGCGCCTGGAGATGGTCAGTGGTTTGTGGAGCAGCGCCTGGAGTGGCTATAAAGGCCAATTCTAGAGTGACAGACTCTTCCACAGGTGCTGCAGATAAAATTGGTTGTCAATTGGTTGTCAGGGCTGTTACACAGTTGGCTCTCCCCTTGCGCTTCTGTCTTTTTTCCTGCCAACTGCTAAGTCTCTTTGACTCGCCACACTTTAGCCCCGCCTTTATGGCTTCCCGCCAGTTCTGGCGATCGCTGGCAACTGACTCCCACGACTTGTGATCAATGTCACAAGATTTCATGTCGGGTTTGCAGACGTCTTTAAAGCGGAGACATGGACAGCCAGTGGGGCTGATACCAGTGACGAGCTCGCTGTACAATGTGTCCTTGGGGATCCTGCCATCTTCCATGCGGCTCACATGGCCAAGCCATCTCAAGCGCCGCTGGCTCAGTAGGGTGTATATGCTGGGGATGTTGGCCGCCTTGAGGTCTTCTGTGTTGGAGATACGGTCCTGCCACCTGATGCCAAGGATTCTCCGGAGGCAGCGAAGATGGAATGAATTGAGACGTCTCTCTTGGCCTCGCTGCATTAGAGCAAGGTACTGAGGACACAGGCTTGATACACTCGGACTTTTATGTTCCGTGTCAGTGCACCATTTTCCCACACTGTCTTGGCCAGTCTGGATATAGCAGTGGAAGCCTTTCCCATGCGCTTGTTGATTTCTGCATCAAGAGACAGGTTACTGCTGATAGTTGAGCCTAGGTAGGTGAACTCTTGAACCACTTCCAGAGCGTGGTCGCCAATATTGATGGATGGAGCATTTCTGACGTCCTGTCCCATGATGTTAGTTTTCTTGAGGCTGATGGTTAGGCCAAATTCATTGCAGGCAGCCGCAATCCTGTTGATGAGTCTCTGCAGACACTCTTCAGTGTGAGATGTTAATGCAGCATCGTCAGCAAAGAGGAGTTCCCTGATGAGGACTTTCCGTACTTTGGTCTTCGCTCTTAGATGGGCAAGGTTGAACAACCTGCCCCCTGATCTTGTGTGGAGGAAAATTCCTTCTTCTGAAGACTTGAGAGCAGCAGGGAGAAGAAGATCCCAAACAGTGTGGGTGCGAGAACACAGCCCTGTTTCATGCCACTCAGGATAGGAAAGGGGTCTGATGAGGTGCCACTATGCTGAATTGTGCCTTTCATATTGTCATGGAATGAGGTGATGATACTTAGTAGCTTTGGTGGACATCCAATCTTTTCTAGTAGTCTGAAGAGACCAAGTCTGCTGACGAGGTCAAAGGCTTTGGTGAGATCAATGAAAGCAACGTAGAGGGGCATCTATTGTTCACGGCATTTCTCCTGTAGCTGGCGAAGGGAGAACAGCATGTCAATGGCGATCTCTCCACTCGAAAGCCGCACTGTGCCTCGGTAGACGCGCTCAGCCAGCTTCTGGAACCTGTTTAAAGCAACTCGAGCAAAGACTTTCCCCACTATGCTGAGTAGGGAGATTCCACGGTAGTTGTTGCAGTCACCGCGGTCACCCTTGTTCTTATAGAGGGTGATGATATTGGCATCGCGCATGTCCTGTGGTACTGCTCCCTCGTCCCAGTACAGGCAAAGCAGTTCGTAGAGTGCTGAAAGTATAGCAGGCTTGGCACTCTTGATTATTTCAGAGGTAATGCCATCCTTCCCAGGGGCTTTTCCACTGGCTAGAGAATCAGTGGCATCACTGAGTTCCGATTTTGTTGGCTGTACGTCTAGCTCGTCCATGACTGGCAGAGACTGGGCTGCATTGAGGGCGGTCTCAGTGACAACATTCTCCCTGGAGTACAGTTCTAGATAGTGCTCAACCCAGTGGTCCATTTGCTTGCGTTGGTCAGTGATTATGTCCCCTAATTTAGATTTGAGGGGGGCGATCTTCTTGCTGGTTGGCCCAAAAGCCCTCTTAATGCCATCATACATTCCTCTGATGTTTCCGATGTCAGAGGCCAGCTGAATATGACTGCATAGGTGTTGCCAGTAGTCATTTGCGCAGCGCCTGGCTGTTCTTTGTGCAGCGCCTCTGGCTACTTTAGGTGCTACGCATGTTAACACGCTGGGGGCTTTCTTGTAGTTCAGCAGTGCAATGCGCTTAGCGGCTATGACAGGTTCCAGCTCTTCAAAGTGAGATTGAAACCAGTCTATCGTGTAGCTATACCAGTCAAACAGGTTTCTTTCGAGCACACTGCTTTTCGTTAAAATAATCATTTGAAACCGTAAAGTGCAGTATAATGATTAGCTTTTTATCCCCATAATAAAAACATGGCTCTTACTTTTCTTGACTTAATCTTTTTTAGGCTTTTTTCATGTTAATGCAATCCAACTAGAAAAGGTATAGAGCCGCAAATGAGATGTTAAAGAGCCGCAGGTTGCTGGCCCCTGTTCTTTGGGAACATTTAGTCTAAGGACGTACCACAAGGTTTCCTGTTCAAATGTTCACACTGTTATTATATTTTTTTAATAACAATTCTTTCATATCTTTTCTAAACATTAATTTTGTTTGTACCATACCATTTTTTCATTAATTCATATATTCAACATTTAATTGTATCTTGGCATCCGAATTCCACATCTTGTAAAACTTTTCATTTTGGTAAGCAGCTATTAGTGTATACTTTGCATGCTGCTTTCTTTCAGGGTCCTCTCCCTTCCTCCTTTCTATGATTTCCTTCTTGTAAACTCCCATTAAGAAGTTCCTTTGTCACAACTGCGCAAAGGACTCTGGCCCCATTCAGAAAAGGGATAGCTTCAAGATGCTAATTGCATCAAGACAAACATCCCTTCATTCAGGATTATTGCTATCATAATTCTCATTGGATGAAAATACTTCCACGGTCTTACTCAGAGAAGTCAGAAAGGCAGGTGTTGGCTCAATGCAGGGCCTTTTCTCTGCATGTTGCAGTCAATCTTGGTCACACACTAGGTGTGGAAAATGGTGCTAGAATCATTTCGGACATACTAACATTCATTTTGTCAGTGTTGCAGTGTTACTTCTGCATTTTAATAACCTGTTATTACATTTCACTCATAGAAAATATAATTTAGCATGTTACTCCTTGCAGAAAATACAGCCATTGCAATTTACTGTTCATAGGGAAAACAACACGGCCGCTGAATTCTACTCCTGGCTGAAAACCCAGCGATATTTTCACTTTTAAAATAAAAACAGGTAGAGTGCAGCAATAATAATGTCATTTGAAAGTGATCTGGACAAGTAATCCACAAAGAGTAAAACAAATAAAGTTTAACATTTTGTTCAAGGGACATGGCAGGCAAGGCACAATATGTGTTTCATTCAAGTCATGAGGAATCGTTTCTCAATTAACAAATGTAATAAAGAACATAAGTAAGAAATAGGAACAGGAGGAGTTCATTCAGCCCCTCGATCCTACTCTGCCATTTAATAAGATCATAACTGATCCTCAACCTCAACTCCACTTTCCTGCCCGAGCTCCATATCCTTTGATTCCCTTGGAATCCAAAAATCTATCACTCTGGCCCTTGAATATCCTCAACAAGTGAGTATTCACGGCCCTCTAGGGTGGAGAATTCCAAAGATTCACAACTCTGAGTGAAGAAATGTCTCCTCACCTCAGTCCAAAATAACTGTCCCTTCTCCTGAGGCAATTCCCCCGAGTCTAGCCTCTCCAGCTCGTGGAAACAGCCTCTCAGCATCAACCCTGTTAAGCCCTCTGAGTCTTATGTTTCAGTGAGATCACCTCTTTTCCTGAACTCCAGAGAGTATAGGCCTGTTCTACTCGGTCTCTCCTCATCCCAGGAATCAATCTAGTGAACCTTCATTACATCCCCTCCAATACAAGTATATCCTTCCTTAAAATGGAGACAGCGCACAGTACCCCAAGTGTGGTCTCACCAAGGCCCTATATAAATGTATCAAGACTTCTTCATTGTTGTACTCCAATTCCTTGCGATAAAAGACAACATACCAATTGCCTTCCTAATTGCTTGCTGTAACTGCATGTTAACTTTGTATTCCTCCTTCAAGGACAACCAAATCCATCTGAACACCAACTACTCACCATTTGAAAAATATTTGTTTTTCTATTCTTTCTACCAAAATGAATAACCTCACATTACGCTCCACCTTCTTGCCCACTTACCTATCAATATCCCTTTGCAAACTCTTTCCTCCACACAGCTCACATTTCCACCTTGCTTTGTATCGTCTGCAAACTTAGTTACATTACAAAAGCAAAATACTGTGGCTCCTGGAGATCTGAAATAAAAACAGAAAATGATGGCAATACTCAGTAGATCAGGCAGCATCTGTGGAAAGAGAAACAGAGTTAACGTTACAGGTCAATGACCTCTCATAAGAACTGGGAAATGTAATTGGTTTTAAGCAAGTGAAAAGGCAGTGGATGGGAAGAACAACTATGTTATAGGGTGGAAGACAGGAGAGATTAAATGACAAAAGGTTCAATGCCAAAAAGTGTGGTAATGGGATAAGTGAAGAAACAAATGATATGTCTAGAGGAGGTGTGAATGGCGGAATGATGAACAGCTGCTTTCCGAAAGCAAAGACGAGTAACACAAGTTAAACCACAAATAGCTTTAGGGCATTTTCCCGAAGGCTGATGTCAGGCTAACTGGCCTGCAGTTTCTCTCTCCCTCCTTTCTTCAACAGTGGTGTTACATTTTGTACTTTCCAATCCACTGGGATCATTCCACAATCTAGGGAATTTTGGAAGATCACAATTGGTGCATATACAAGTAATATTCGTGCCACACAAGTGCCAGGCAATGACCATCTCCAACAAGAGAGAACCAACCATCTTCCCTAAACATTCAACGGCATTACTATTGCTGAATGCCGCCCACCCCCCCACCCCCCCCCCCCCGCCCCACCCCAAAACTGTCAACATCCTGGGGGTTGACATTGACCAGAAACTGAACTGGACCAGCCACATAAATACTATGCCTACAAGAGCAGGTCAGAGACTGGAAATTCTGCAGTGAGTAACTCACCTCCTGACTCCCCCAAAAAGGTCTGTCCACCATCTACAAGGCACAAGGCAGGGGTGTGATGGAATACTGTCGTCTTGCCTGGATGAGTGCAGCTCCAAAAACACTGAGGAAGCTTGACACCATCCAGGACAAAGCAGCCCGCTTGATTGGCACCCCAGTCATCACCTTAAACGTTCACTCCCTCGACCACCGACGCACAGTGGCAGCAGTGTCTACCATATACAAGATGCACTGCAGCAACTCACCACGCCTTCTTTGATAGCGCTTTCCAAACCCGCGACTTGATCCACCAAGAAGGATAAGGACTGCAGACTCATGGGAACAGCACCACCTGCAAGTTCCCCTCCAAGTCACGCACCATCCATATTTGGAAATTTCTCATCATTCCTTCACTGTTGCTAGATCAAAATCCTGGAACTTCCTGCCTAATAGCACTATGGGTGTACCTACACCAGATGGGCTGCAGTGGTTCAAGAAGGCAGCTCACCACCACTTTCTCGAGGGCAATCAGGGATGGGCAACAAATGCTGGTCGTGTCAGCAATTCCCACATCCCATGAACGAATAAAAAAAACAGGTCTTTCAGCCACCCCTTTTTAAACCTGAGGGTGTAGGCCATCAAGACGTCCAGGGGATTTGTCAGCTTTCAGTCCCATTAATTTCTCCAGTACTTTATCTTTACTAATGTTACACAAAAATACTAGTTTAACGTCTCTGCCATTTCCTTGTTTCCTCCTACCATTATGATTTTTCCTGTCTCGGCCTGTCAAGGATCCATATTTACCTTTGCTACTCTCTTAATATACTTGTGAAATCTCTTACAATCTGTTTTATATTTCTGGCTAGTTTACTCGTATCTTATTTCCTCCCTCTTGATTTTTTTTTTCAGTCATCCTTTGCCGGTATCTAAAACTCACCCCAATCTCCAGGCTTATTATTCTTAGCAATATTACAAGCCTCCTCTTTTAATTTAATACCAGTCTTAACAACAACAACTTACATTACAGGCACTATATAAATATAATAAAACATCCCAAGACTCTTCACAGGAGCATTAAAAAGCTAAATTTGACACTGAGCACATTTGGCAAAATTAGGGCAGATGACCAAAAGCGTGGTCAAAGTGCTAGGTTTTCAAGAGTGTATTAAAGGAGGAAAGAGAGGTACAGAGCCAGAGAGGTTTAGGGAGAGAATTCCAGAGCTTAGGACCTTGGCAGCTGAAGGCACAGCCACCAATGGTGGAGCATTTATTTTTATTCTTTCATGGGATGTGGGCGTCACTGTAAGGCCAGCATTAGTTGCCCATCCCTAATTGCCGTTGAACTGAGTGGCTTGCTGGGCCATTTCAGAGGGCAGTAGTTAAGAGTCTACCATATTGCTGGGGGTCTGGAGTCGCATGTAGGCCAGACCAGGTTAGGCTGGCAGACTTCCTTCCCTAAAGGACATTAGTGAACAAGATAGGTTTTTATGACAATCGATAGTTTCATAGCTTTATTACTGAGACTAGCTTTCAATTCCAGTTTTTTAATTCATTCAATTTAATTTCCACCAACTGCCATGGTGGGATTTGAACCCGTGTCGCAAGGGCAGCCTGGACCTCTAGATTTTAGTCCAGTGACATTACTACAATGCCACCGTCTTCCCCTAAAATCGGGGTGCACAAGAGGCCAGAATAAGATGATTTGTGGGGCTGGAGGAGATTACAGAGATAGGGAGAGAGCCAATGTAGGTCAGCGAGCACAGGGGTGACGGATGATCAGAACTTGGGGCGAGTAAGGACATGGGCAGCAGGGTTTTACATGACATCAAGTTTACGAAGGGTAGAATGTGGGAGGCCAGCCAGGAGTGCATTGAAATAGTCAAATCTAGAAGTAACAAAGGCATGGATGCGGGTTTCAGCAGCTGATGAGCTGAGGCGGGGCGAAGTTGGGCAGTGTTACAGTGGTGGAAATAGGTGGTCTTGCTAGCGTGGCTATGTGGTCAGAAGCTCATCTCGAGGTCAAATATGACATCAATGTTGTGAATAGTCTGGATCAGCTTCAGACAGTTGCCAGGAAGAGCGATGGAATTGCCCATATTTTGGAGAGAGGGGTGATGATGGCAAATATAAAGGAATCGGGGACAGTACTTGAAGAAAGAGAACCGTTAACAATATTAGCTAGCATGGGAAGCAGGAAGGGAAGTTGGGTGGTTAGCAGTTTAGTGGGAATAGGGTCAAGAGAGCAGGAGGTGAGTCTCATGGACCAGATGAGCTCAGGGAGGGCATGAGGGGAGATTGGAGAGGAGCTAGAGAAAAATGCGAGTTCAGGGCAAGGCAGGGAAACTTCAGAGGAAGTTTAGCCTGGTGGGCTAGTGAAACAAAGGGAAATGTTCTTAGTGACAAAGCAGTCCGTGAGCTCCTCACGCTTATTGTTGGAGGTGAGGGTAGAGGAGACAGACGAGAGAGGATTAAGAAGATGGCTTTCATAGAGAAAAGAAGCCAGGGGTCATCTTTATATTATATATAATATATGCTGCCAGACCTGCTGAGTGGTTCCAGCATTTCTTGTTTTTATTTCAGATTTCCAGCATCCGCAGTATTTTGTTTTTATGTCATCTTTATATTGCAAGATCATTTTGGAATATTGAACAGTTTTAGCATATGAGAGCAGGACCCGATTATTGATTTATGTGTTCTAGCCAGATCTGGCGGCGGATGGGTACAGCAGTTGTCTGCCACTTCCTTTCAAGTCTGCGCCCCTTCGATTTAAGGGAGCAGAGATGGGGCCCATACCGGGGGATTGGCCAGGATGAGAGAGTGTGATGGTTTTACCAGGGACTCGGGCATCAAAGGTGGAGGTGAGGGTGTGGTTGGGCAAATCAGTCGCTACAGAATTGTTGTGGCGAACAGAGGGCCAAAGCCTAAACAGTTGGGATTTTGAAGTGCAGTTGTAAGTTAATTGTGGGATAGTTTTTTTTTCTCAAGGGTCTGCAGTTAGGCACAGATGGATCTTTTTTCCTGTGGAGTTTTTATCTCTCAGTGGAATGAAGAGTTGTTGAGAATTATGAAATATTTCTTTAAATGTTCACCATTACTCATCTGCCACTATACCTTTCAATCTAATTTCCCAATCTACCTCAGCCAACTCGCTCCCATACTTATGTAATTGTATTTATTTAAGTTCCAAACTCTAATCACACTTTTCCAGAGAATCCCTTACTATGAGATTACTAATTATCCCTGTTTCATTGCACAAAACAAGATCTAAATTAGCCTCTTCCCTGATTGGTTCCACAGCGTGTTGTTCTCGGAAACTGTTTGAAATGCATTCCATGAGCTCATCCTCCAAACTACTTCTGCTTTAATTGATTTGTCAGTCTATATAAAGATTAAAGCCCCTTATGATTATTGCATTACCTTTGTTACAAGCGTCTCTTATTTTTTGATTATTCTTTCCACGTGTATAGCTACTATTAAGGGGCCTGTAAAACTAGTGTTTTCTAAGCCTTATTTCTTAGCCCCATCCATATTGATTCTACATCCTGCACTTCTGAACCAAGATTCTTCCTCACTTGTCCTTACGTCACCTTTGATTATCAGAGCAGCCACACCACCACCATCCCCCTCCCCCCACCCGTTCTTTTCTATTTTGTCTGTCTTTTTGAAAAGCTAAGTACTCTGGAATACCTAGTTCCCAACTTTGGTCACCGCCATGCAACTATATTCCTGTAATGGCTGTTAGCTAAAACCCATTAATCTCTATTTGTGCCATTAATTTGTCTATCCTGTTAGGAATGTTTTGTACATTCAGATAAGGTGCCTTTAATTTTAACTTTTTATCATTATTCCATGATTTGATCTTATTCACTGATGCACTATTATGGTTAAACTTTTTGTCCCTTCCTGTCTCAATCTGCTGCTATTCACCCAGACGTTACACTGCTATGTTTCTCTTCAGATTTATCAATTGCGCCTCACTTGAACCCTCCCCACATCTTCCCTTTTTAGTTTAAAGCCCTATCTACAGCCCTAGTTATACAATTTAGCAGGATACTGGTCCCAGCCCTGTATAAGTGGAGCCTGTTCCAATGGAACAGCTCCCTCTTTCCCCAATTTTGATGCCAGCGCCCCATGAATCAAAACCTGTCACCTACCCACATATTCAATCCTCTGATCTGTTTGACATTATGCCAATTTGTGCTTGGCTCAGGTAGTAACACAGTGATTATTACCTTTTGAGGTTCTGCTTTTTAATTTGGACTGGAGCTCCTCAAACTCCCTCTGCAGAACTTCATTCCTCATTCTACCTATGTCATTAGGTCCTATCTGGATCACAGCAACTGGGTCCTCCCCCTCCCACGCCAAGTTCTTTTTCAGCTGCAAGAAGATGCCTTTAACCCTGGCAGCGGGCAGGCAATGCAACCATCTGAACACCCGATGGGCAGCTACAGAGAACAGTATCGATCCCCCTGACAATACTCTCCCCTACCACTACCACATTCCTTTTCACTCCCCCCACTTTAATAGCCTCCTGTAGCGTGGTCAGTTTGCACATCCATCCTGTGGACTTTGCTGTTAGCCACATAGGCAGTAAGAACCCCATACCTGTTGGATAAAGGCTGACTCTCATCTAGCACTGCACCTGGGGTTCCCTTACCTGCTTGACTTGTCGTTGCATCCTTCTGTCCTAGACCACTAAGCAGACCTGTACCATTTCTGAACATACGGGGTGTGACTGTCTCCTGGATCAAAGTGTAACTCTCCCCTGGTGCCCCACGATGTCTGCGTCTTAGACTCCAGCTCAACAGCTCTGAGCTGAAGTTCCTCAAAATGCAGACATTGCAGGTGTGATTTGGCTTGGATCGGAGTGCTCTGCACAAGCTGTCACATGTTGTAGTTGCAGCACAGCACCTGCACTGCCCATCCCTATATAAGCTTGTTTTATTTATTTAATTAGTCTCTATTTAATCAACTTAGCTTATAAATTTTAATCTTTTAACCAATAACTTGATCTAATCTAAGTTATAGGTAGATTGAATTAAATGTTCACCTGTACTAGGAACCACAAGAAGTACTGGAGGCAAGAACCAGCACCTCCTGCCCCTCTGCACCAAATTCATAACTTTTACACTCTGTTCTGTGACCACTCTGTACCAACCAACGCGATCTTTGATTATTTGAATACTATCATTACCTGGTATTAAAACCAAGGACCAAGAGATTGGCTTCAATTTTGGTTTTTATTCAAAGCAAAATAAACTCAAAAAATGAAAGACTGAACACCATGCTTTTATTGGTGCCAACATATGGTGGATGCATTCATTTAGAAAAAGATGGTTTCATTCTGGCAGGTCAACAATTAAAGTGAAGGTACTTGCATTAATATATATGCAAAACATAAGGCCACTTTTATTAAGCAGCTGGAGTGAAAAGGGTTCCAAATAATCTTATGTAGAATCATGGTGGTACAGCACCGAAGGAAGCCATTTGGTCCATCGTGCCTGTGCCAGTTCTTTGGTAGATCATTCCCACTCCCCTGCACCTTCCAAATAGCCCTGCAGATTTTCCCCCTTCCAAGTATTAATCCAATTCCCTTTGCAATGTTGTTACTGAATGTACGTCCATCAATCTTTGAGGCGATGGCTTCCAAAATTTAACAACTTAGAATATAATTTTTTTCTTCACAACACCTCTGGTTCTTTTGCCAATGCCTTAAATCTGTGTCCTCTGCCAATCAACCCTTCATCCATTGGAAGAAGTTTCTTGTTACTTACTCTCAAAGCCCTTCATGATTTTGAACACCACTGTTAAATCTCCCCCTTAACCACCTCTGTTCTAAGGAGAACAATCCCTGTTTTTCTAGTCTCTCCACTTAACTGAAGTCTTTCACCCCGGTATCATTCTAGTAAATTTCTTCAGCAACCTCTCTCAAAGCCTTCCTAAACTATGGTGCCCAGAATTGGTCACAGTACTCCAGTTGGGGCCTAGCCATTGCTTTCTAAAGGTTTAACATACCTTCTTTGTTTTTGTACTCTATATGTCTACTTATAAAGCCAAGGATCCCATTTGCTTTTTTAACATCTTGCCCTGCTACCTTCAAAGACTTATGTACGTCTGCCTTCAAGTCCCTCTGTTCCTGCATCCCCTTTAAAACTGTACCATTTAGTTTATATTGTCTCTCATTTTTCCTACTGAAATGTATCACTTCACATTTCTCTGTAAAATTTCATCTGCCATGTGTCTGTACTGTTAACCAGTTTGTCTTTGTCCCCCTGAAGTCCACTGCTATCCTGCTCACTGTTTTCAAACTTCAAAACAACAACATTGGTTTCTAATGGAGATTCATGTTATGTATGTAATGAAACAGTACCTATACTTGTACAATATAATGAATAAGCTAGTTGTCCTCACAGAAAAAAGTGGATTATGAAAGTGCAGCAATGCAGTCATTAAGCTCTAAAATAAAAGAAAAATACTGCGGATGCTAGAAATCTGAAATAAAAACAAAGTGTTAGAAATACATAGAGGTCTGGCAATATCTGTGGAGAGAAAAACAGAGTTAATGTTTCAGGTCTGTGATCTTTCATCATAAGTCTATACAAGTTGAGTTCACACTCACCGAATCATACCTTACACCCAATGTCCCAGGATCCTCCCACTCACAGGACAGACCGACCAGAGGTGACAGCCTAGTGGTATATATTTGGGAGGAAGTGACCCTCAACATTGTCTCCAGACCACATGAAGTCTCATGGCATCAGGTCAAACACGGGCAAGAAAAACTCCTACTGATTACCACCCAGCACCCTCCCTCAGCTGATGAATCAGTACTCCTCCTTGTTGGACACCACTTGAGCACTGAGGGTAGCAAGAGCACAGAATGTATTCTGGGTGACCAACTTCAATGTCCATCACCAAGAGTGCCTCGGTAACACCACTACGGACCAAGCTGGCCAAATCCTGAAGGACGTATCTGCCAGTCTGGGCCTGCAGCAGGTGGTGAGAGACTTAACAAAAGGGAAAAACCTACTTGACCTCGCCCTCACCAGATCTGCCCGTCACAGATGCATCTATCTATGACCATAATAGTAGGAGCAACCACCGCACAGTCCTTGTGGAGACAAAGTCCATCTTCACAGAATCACAATTGTTACAACGCAGAAGGAAGCCATTTGGCCCATCATGTCCGCACCAGCTCTCTGAAGGAGCAACTCTCTCAGTTCCATTCCCCTGCCTACTCCCCATAATCCTGCACATTCTTCCTTTTCATATAACTATCTAATTCCCTTTTGAATGATTCAATTGAACCTGCCTCCACCACGTTCTCAAGCAGTGCATTTCAGACTTAACCACTCGCTGCGTGAAAACATTTTTCCTCATGTCACTTTTGCTTCTCTTACCAAATACTTTAAACCTGTGTCCTCTCGTTCTCGATCCTTTCACGAGTGAGGACAGTTTCTCTCTATCTATTCTGTCCAGACCCCTCATGATTTTGAATACCTCTAACAAATCACCTCTCAGCCTTCTCTTCTCCAAGGAAAACAGTCCTAACTTCTCCAATCTATCTTCATAACTGAAATTCCTCATCCTTGGAACCATTCTTGTGAATCTTTTCTGTACTCTGTCCAATGCCCTCACATTTTTCCTAAAGTGCGGCACCCAGAATTAGACGCAATACTCCAGCTGAGGCTGAACTGGTGTCTGATACAAGTTCAGCATAACTTCCTTGCTCTTGTACTCTATGCCCGTATTAATAAAGCCCAGGATACTGTATGCTTTATTAACCGCACTCTCAACGTGTCCTACCACCTTCAATGGCTTATGCACATATACACCTAGGATCCTCTGCTCCTGTACACCCTTTAGAATTGTGCCCTTTATTCTATATTGTCTCCCCATGTTCTTCCTACCAAAATGAATCACTTCACATTTCTCTGTATTGAACTTCATCTGCCACCTGTCTGCCCATTCCACTAACTTGTCTATGTCCTTTTGAAGTTCTACACTCTCCTCGTCACAATGCTTCCTAGTTTCGTATCATCTGCAAACTTTGAAATTGTGCCCTGTACACCATGGTCTATGTGGTTAGCACCGCAGCCTCACAGCTCCAGCGACCTGGGTTCAATTCTGGGTACTGCCTGTGTGGAGTTTGCAAGTTCTCCCTGCGTCTGCGTGGGTTTCCTCCGGGTGCTCCGGTTTCCTCCCACATGCCGAAGACTTGCAGGTTGATAGGTAAATTGGCCATTATAAATTGCCCCTAGTATAGGTAGGTGGTAGGGAAATATAGGGACAGGTGGGGATGTGGTAGGGATATGGGATTAGTGTAGGATTAGTATAAATGGGTGGTTGATGGTCGGCACAGACTCGGTGGGCCGAAGGGCCTGTTTCAGTGCTGTATCTCTAAAACTAAAAATTAATATATATCAGGAAAAGCAAGGGTCCCAACACTGGTCCTTGAGGAACTCCACTACAAACCTTCCTCCAGCCCGAAAAACATCCATTAACCACTACTCTTTGTTTCCTGTCACTCAGCCAATTTTGTATCCATGTTGCTACCGTCCCTTTTATTCCATGAACTGCAAGTTTGCTCACAAGTCTGTTGTATCAAATGCCTTTTGAAAGTCCATACACACCACATCAACAGCATTGCTCTCATCAACCCTCTCTGTTACCTCCTCTAAAAACTCCAACAAGTTAGTTAAACATGATTTTCCCTTCAGAAATCCATGTTGGCTTTCCTTAATTAACTCGCATTTGTCCATAGGACTATTAATTTTGTCCTGAATTATTTTTTCTAGCAGTTTTCTGACCACCAAAGTTAAACTGACTGGCCTGTAGTTGCTGGGCTTATCTTTACGTCCTTTTTTCAACAAGGGTGTAACATTTGCAATTCTCCAGTCCTCTGGCACCACCACTGAGAATAGGGAAGACTGAAAAATTATGGCCAGTGCCTCTGCGATTTCCATCCTCACTTCCCTCAGTATCCTTGGATGTATCTCATCCAGCCCTCTTTATCAATTTTAAACCACTCTAGTGTCTGACTTACCTCCTCTTTCAACATTGCCTGGGTTGTATCATCTTCCTTGCAAAAGACAGATGCAAAGTATTCATTTAATACCTCAGCTATGCCCTCTGCTTGCATTTGTCAATTCCCTTTCTGCTCCCTAATCAACCCCACTCCTCCTTTTACCACCTTTTTACTATTTAAATGCCTATAGAAATCTTTGGGATTTCCTTTAAAGCTAGCTGTCAGTCTCTTTTCATGCTCTCTGTTTGCTTCTCTGATTTGCTTTTTCACTTCCTCTCTGGACCTTCTATATTCAGCCTGGTTCTCAATGGTATTTTCTACCTGGCATCTATCATAAGCACACTTTTTCTTCTTTATCTTAATTTCTACCTCTTTTGTCATCCAGGGAGCTCTGGATTTGTTTGCTCTACTTTTCCCCTTCGAGGGAAAATACCTTGACTGTACTTGAACTATCTCCTCTTTTGAAGGTAGCCCATTGTTCATTTACCAGTTTTCCTGCCAGCTTTTGACTCCAGTTTATTTGCCCAAGCTTCATTCTTACCCTGTTGAAGTTGGCCTTCTCCCAGTTGATTATTCTTAACCTGGATTGCTCTTTGTTCTTTTCCATAGTCAGCCTAAACCTTATGATACAATGATCACTATCCCCTAAATGCTCTCCTACTGATACTTGATCCACTTTGCCCACTCCATTCCCAAGAACCAGGTCTAGCAGTGCCTCCTTTCTCGTTGGATTGGAAACATACTGTTGTAGAAAATTTTCCTGAACGCACACTCAGAACTCTTGCCCGTCACTGCCCTTTTTTACTACTATTATCCCAGTCTATGTTTGGATAATTGAAGTCCCCCATTAAAACTACCCTATAATTTTTGCACCTCTTTGTGATTTCCTTGCAAATTTGTTCCTCTACATCCTTCCCACTAGCTGGTGGGCTGTAGACAACACCGAGCAATGTAACTGCACCTTTTTTGTTCCTTAGTTCCAGTCAAATTCATTCTGTCCTTGTCCCCTGTGGGACATCCTTTTTCTCCAGCACTGCAATGCTCTCCTTAATCAATACTGCCACCTCTTCCCCTTTTTTCTCTTTCCTTAACAGCTTGTTTCCAGGAATATTTAACACCCATTCCTGTCGTTCTTTGAGCCAGGTCTCTGTTATAGCCACAACATCATATTTCCACATGGCAATCTGCACCTGTACCTCACCAGTCTTATTAACCACATTCCGTGAATTCACATGCATGCACATTAACCCTGATTCAAACTTTATTACTTTCTCCCTTACTCTGACCCCACCTAATAACTTACTATTCCTTACTCTCGTGCTATCTATCTCCCCCAGTATTCTGTGCTCCTTGCTGCTATTCTCTAATATTTGCTCCTGGTTCCCACACCCCAGACAAGTTACCAGATTTGCTTCACTCCAATCTGAGCTCCCTCTCAGGTTCCCATCCCCCTTATAATTTAGTTTAAACCCTCCCCAACAGCACTAGCAAATCTCCCTGCGAAGATAGTCGTCCCAGTCCTGCTAAGATGCAACCCATCCATCTTGTACAGGCCCCACCTGCCCCAGAACCGGTCCCAGTGTGTCAGACATCTGTCCTCCCTCTTAGACTAGTTCTCCAGCCACATGTTCAATCACTCAATTTTCCTATTCCCATGCTCACTTGCACGTGGGACTGGGAGTAATCCTGAGGTTACTGCTTTTGAGATGCTGCTTTTTAATCTTCCTAGCTCCTTAAAATCTGCTTCCAGGACCTCATCCCCCTTCTTACCTATGTCATTGGTACCAATGTGGACCACAACCTCTGACTGTTCACTCTCCCTCAGAAGAATGTCCTGCAGCCAATCCGTGACATCCTTGACCCTGGCATCAGGGAGGCAAC
The DNA here is from genome assembly GCF_036365525.1 of Heterodontus francisci. Classification (NCBI taxonomy): domain Eukaryota; kingdom Metazoa; phylum Chordata; class Chondrichthyes; order Heterodontiformes; family Heterodontidae; genus Heterodontus; species Heterodontus francisci. The sequence continues at coordinate 151,993,957 of NC_090375.1, read as the reverse complement.
GCACCATCCTGGTTTACTGCCGCAGAAACACATGTCTGTTCCCCTAACTAATGAATCTCCTATCACTACTGCTCTTCCATTCTTCTTCCTCACCCCCCTGCAGCTGAGCCACCTGTGATGCCACAAACCTGGCTCTGACTGCACTCCTCTGAGGAGCCATCACCCTCACCAGTATCCAAAATAGAAAACCGATTAGCAAGTGAGATCATATCAGGGGACTCCTGCACTACCTGCCTGCTTCTCTTAGACTGCCTGGTGGTCATCCATTTCCTATCTGCCTGCATGCTCCTAACCTGTGATGTTAGCACTTCCCTAAACGTGCTATCCACATAGTCCTCGCGGATGCACAACAGTGACTCCAGCTGCTGTTCGAGCTTCAAAACCCGGAGCTCAAGCTTCTGCAGCCAGTGACACTGGCTGCAGATGTGTTTGTCTAGGACACACGGTGCGTCCATGACTTCCCATATGCCACAGGCTGTACATTCCACGCAGCAGGGCTGCCCTGTCATACCTTAACTTTACAGACTATTTATGATAAGTAGAATAGCTTACCAGCTATTAGCTCCTTCCACTGCACCAAAGCTGGAACCAATTACTGGAGGGTTAAAAAAGTAGAAAAATGGAGTACCTCCTCCCGCTTCACCGAACTCGCCATTCACCAAACTTGAATCTCCACACTCAGCTTGCAATCTGCACACCATGAGTCTAATAGACCTTAACTAATAAAGCTTTGTCGATACTAATAAAGCTTACTACTATTAATAAACCTTATAAATACTGATAAACCCTAATAATAGGTTACCCTCTGTCGTGTTGCGTGGCACTACCACCCTACTCAATGGGATTGATTCAGAACAGATCTATCCACTCAAAACTGGGCATCCGTGAGGCGCTGTGGGCCATCATCAGCAAAATTGTATTCGACCACAAACTGTGACCTCATGACCTTGCATATCCCTCGCTCTTCCATTACCACCAACCCTGGTTCAATGAGGAGTGCAGGGGAGCATGCCAGGAGCAGCACCAGGCAACCTAAAAATGAGGTGCCAACATGGTGAAGCTACAACACAGGACTACATACATGCTAAACAATGGAATCAGCATGCAATAGACAAAGCTAAGCGATCCCACGACCAGTGGATCAGATCAAAGCTCTGTCGTCCTGCCACATCCAGTCATGAATGGTGGTGTACAATTAAACAAGTAACTAGAAGAGGAGGTGCCACAAACCTCCCCATCCTCAATGCAAAAAGCAAGGCTGAAACATTTGCGACCATCTTCAACCAGAAGTGCCGATTGGATGATCCCTCTCTGCCTCCTCCTGAGGTCCCCAGCATCACAGAAGCCAGTCTTCAGCCAATTCGATTCACTCCACATGATATCAAGAAACGACTGATGTCACTGGATACAGAAAAGGCTATGGGCCCTGACAACATTCCAGCTGTAGTACTTTAGACTTGTGCTCCAGAACTAGCCACGCCTCTAGCCAAGCTATTCCAGTACAGCCACAACACTCGCATCTTTCCGACAATGTGGAAAGTTGCCCTGGTAAGTCCTGTCCACAAAAAGCAGGACAAATCCAATCTGGCCAATAACCTCCCCTTCATTCTACAATCAATCATCAGCAAAGTGATGGATGGTGTCATTGACAATATTCTCAAGTGGCACTTCACCAGCATTATCCTGCTCGCCAATGCTCAGTTTTGGTTCCATCAGGGGCTCCAGAACTGACGACAACCTTGATCCAGACATAGACAAAAGAGCTGAATTCCAGTGGTGAGATGAGAGTGACTGCCCTTGACATCAAGGCAGCATTTGACCAAGTGTGGCCCCAAGGAGCCCTAACAAAATTGACGTTAATGGGAATCGGGGAAAACTCCCCACTGATTATGCCCAGCACAAATGAAGATGGTTGTGGTTGTTGGAGGCCAATCATCGCAACCCCAGGACATCGCTGCAGGAGATCCTCAGGGTACTGTCCTAAGCCCAACCATCTTCAGCTGCTTCATCAGTGATCTTCCCTGCATCATAAGGTCAGAAGTGGGGATGTTCACTGATGATTGGACAGTGTTCAGTACCATTCACAACTCCTCAGATACCGAAGCAGTCCGTGTCTGCATGCAGCAAGATCTGGACAATATTCATGCTTGGGCTGAGGAGTGGCAAGTAACATTCGTGCCACACAAGTGCTAGGCAGTAACCATTTCCAACAAGAGGGAATCTAACCATCTTCCCTTGATTTTCAGTGGCATTACTGTCACTGAATCCCCCACCATCAACATCCTGGAGGTTACCATTAACCAGAAACATAACTGGAACAGCCATATAAATACTACAGCTACAAGAGCAGATCAGAGGCTGGGAATTCTGTGACGAGTAACTCACCTCCTGACTCCCCAGAGCCTGACTGTCATCTACAAGGCGCAAGTCAGGAGTGGAATGGAATAGTGTGCACTTGCCTGGATGAGTGCAGCTCCAACAACACTCGAAAAGCTCAATACCATCCAGGGCGAAGCAGCCTGCTTGATCAGCACCCCATCCACTACCTTAAACATTCACTTCCTCCACCACTGTGCACAGTGGCAGCAGTGTGTACCATCTACAAGATGCACTGCAGCAATGCACCAAAGCTACTCAGACCGCACCTTCCAAACCTGCGACCTCTGCCACCTAGAAGGACAAGGACTGCAGATATGTGGGAACACCACCTCCTGCAAGTTCCCCTTCAAGCCACACACCATCCTGACTTGGAACTTTATCACTGTTCCTTCATTGTCGCTGGGTCAAAATGCTGGAACTCCCTTCCTAATAGCACTGTGGGTGTACCTACCCAGCATGGACTGCAGTGGTTCAAGAAGGCAGCTCGCCACCACCTTCTCGAGGGTGATTGGGGATGGGCAACAATTACTGGCTATTGCCGGTGATGCTGACATCTCATGAAAACAAAAATTTTTTTTTAAAGGCTACTGCCATGTATTTTCCAGGTTTAGCACTCTTCCTTATTTTTTTGGAACAAGGCTGTTATAAGGATAGCACCACATCCATATTTAAGGAGGATTGAAAGATTGTGGCCAGGACCTTTCCAATTTCCACCCTTGCTTCCCTCAGCAACCTAGGATGCATCCCATCCGGACCAGGTGACTTTTCTACTTTGAGCACTGCCAATCTTTGAAGTACCTCCTCTTCTATTTTTATCCAATCCAATTTCTGTGCTATTTTTTCCTTTACTGTGACTTTGGCAGCATCTTCCTGTTTAGTGATCACAGATGCAAAGTGCTCATTTAGTACCTCAGTTATGCCATCCACCTCGACAAGAAGATCTCCTCTTTTTGGTCCCAAATCAACCACACCCTTCTTTTGACTTCCTTTCTTGCTGCTTATGTGCTTATAAAGACTGTTGGGTTTATTTTTATGTTACGCGCTAATCTATTCTTATACACTCCTTTTGCCTGTATTATATCTTTTCTCAGTTCTCTGTACTTTTTGTATTTGGCTTGGTTCTCTCCTGAATTATGAACCTGACATTTATCACAAGCCTCCTTTTTCTGTTTCAGTTTCGTCTCTATCTTCAGTCATCCAAGGAGCTCTCACCTTTTCACTTTGAATTTTTCCTTGATCTTTTCCATAACTACACTAAACATCATATTTTGATCACCTCCCTAAATGCATTCCCACTGAAACATGCTCCACTTCCCCCACTTCAATTCCCCAGAACTAGATCCAGCCAGTTTCCTTGCCTGTTGAACTGGAAACATGCTGTTCAAGAAAGTTATCTTTGCCCTTTACACTGGTGTTTTCCCGGTCCAAATCAGGATAATTCAAGTTCCCCATTATCACCAAAGCTCTTGAATCATTCCACACTTTTTCGCTAATTTGCTGCTTTATCTCCTTCCCGATATTTGGTGGTCTAGCATAATAACTGCCCTATTATTCCTTAAATGTGATCAACTAGATTCTGTCTTTGTACCCTCAAATTCTTCATCCCATTCTAGTTCTGTAACATTATATATGATCAATATTGCCACCCCTCCTTTTTGCTCTCCTCTCTTTTCTGAATACTTTGTATAATGTATCAGTAATGGTAACTATGTAACTTACTGGATTGTGGTAAAAGTTCCTCTGGTTCACTCATCCTTTCAAGAAGAAAATCTGACATTCTCACCCAATCTGGCCGATATGTAACTCCAGACCCCCAGCAATATGTCTGGCTTTTAACTGCCTAGTGTAATGGCCTAGCAAGCCCACTCAGTTGTGACAAATAGTTAAGACAAAGTAGATGAAGAATAAAACAAGACAGAGCATGCAGCATCGATCTAGGCGCTGGACACAACAAAGGCACATCCAGCCCAGTCGATCCTGCAAAGTCCTCCTTGCTACCATCTGGGGACGGGTCGAGCAACCGCCTGACAAAGGCGTACTCACAGAATCAAACCTGTCAGCCAACATCCCAAACTCCTCCATCGCCTTCCCGAGTATGTCCAGGGCCACCAGAAGAACAAACTCACCAGGGATGGCAGCATCATTGCATACAGTTGAGAGACAGTGGCCCTGGGAGTCTGCAACATTGGTTCTGGACACCATGAAGTCTCATGGCATCAGATCAAACATGGACAAGGAAACCTCCTGCTCATTACTGTCTACTGCCCTCCCTCAGCTGATGAATCAGTACTCCTCCATGTTGAATACCATTTGGAAAGAGTACTGAAGGTACCAATGGCACAGTATGTACTCTAGATGGGGGACTTTAATGTATACCACCAAGATAAGCTTGATCGCACCACTACAGGCCAGTTGGTAGAGTGCAGAAGGACAGAACTTGCGGTAGGTAGTGAGAGAACCAACATGAAGGAAAACTCTCTTTGACGGGTAGATTGTTAAGGTTGTCGCAGATGCATCTATCCATGACCATATTGGTAGGAGTGACCACTGCACAGTCCTTGTGGAGACAATATCCTGTCTTCACACACAACACCCTTCACTGTGTTGTGTGGCACTATCACTGTGCATCAAAACTGGGCATCCAGGAGGCACTGTGGGCCTCAGCAGTAGTAGAATTGTATTCTACCACAATCTGTAAACTCACGGCCCAGAATATCTCTCCTTCTACCATTGCCATCAACCCAGGGGACCAACCGTAGTTCAACGAAGAGTGTTGAAGAGCGTTCCAGGAGCAGCACCAAGTATACCTAAAAATGAGGTGCCAACCCGGTGACTCTACAACACTGGACTTACTTGCATGCTGAACAGTGGACATAGCCATGCTATAGACCGAGCTAAACAGATCCCACAACCAAAGCATCAGATCAATGCTCTGCAGTCTTGCCACATCAAGTCATGCATGGTGGTTGCCAGTTAAACAACTAACGGGAGAAGGAGGCTCCATGAACATCCCCATCCTCAGCGATGGCAGGGCCCATCATGTGAGTCCATAAGACAATGTTGAACTATTTGCAACCATCTTCAGTCAGAAGTACCAAGTGATGATCCATCTCTGCCTCATCCTGAGGTCCTGATCATCACAGAAGTCAGTCTTCAGCCAATTCGATTCATTCTACGTGATACCAAGAAATAGCTGAGTGCACTGGACACAGCAAAGGCCCCAACAACATCCCAGCTGTAGTGCTAGGTGCGCCTCTAGCTAAGCTATTCTAATACAGCTACAACGCTGATAGCTACTCAACAAAGTGGAAAATTGCCGAGGTACAACCTGTCTTCAAAAACCAGGACCAACCCAATCCTGTCAATTACCGCCCCATCAGTCTAACTTTGATCATCAGCAAGGTGATGGAAGGAGTAGTCCACAGGGCAGTCAAGTGAGACTCACCAATAATTGCCCACCTTTGCTCCGTATCGGTTCTGCCGGGGCCACTCAGTTCCAGACATTGTCACAGCCTTGGTCCAAACATGGACAAAAGAGGTGAATTCTTTGATCTCAAGGCAGCATTTGACTGAGTGTGACATCAAGGTTCTCTAGTAAAAATTGAAGTCAGTGGGAATTGTGGGGTGGGGTGGGGGGGATCTCGCCACTGGTTGGAGTCATATCTAGCACAAAAGATGATGGTTTGGTTGTTGGAGGCCAATCATCTCCATTCCAGGCCATCGCTGAAGGAGTTCCTCAGGGCAGTGTCCTAGCCCAACCATCTTCAACTACCTCATTGATGGTCTCCCCTCCATCATAAGGTCAGAAGTGAAGATGTTCACTGATGATTGCAGTTTTCACTCCCACTTGCAACTTAAAGATAATACAGCAACTGGATAACGTTTAAGCTTCGGCTGGTTATGCCACACAAGTGCCAGGCAATGACTGTCTCCAATATGCGAGATTCTAACCACCTTCCCTTGACAATCCATCGCATTACCATCATCGAATCCTCCACCATCAATATCCAGAGGTCACCATTTACCAGAAACTTTACTGGACCAGTGACATAAATACTGTGGCTACAAGAGCAGGTCAGAGGCATTCTGCAATGAGTAACTCACCTCCTGACTCACTAAAGCCTTTCCATTGTGCGGGCAGACATTGACTACTTGTGCAAGCAAAAACAGTCTCACTAAATATGGAGAAATGTGTTGCAAATTGGACTGTTTTTTGATGGCATTAGGTTGGTTATACACTTTATGTACAGATTAATTTTCCCTCTGACTGAGTCAATGATTTTGGCAAATATCCATGGTGCAATATGTTGGTGCCTATTCCTGCTAATGCTGTATGTCTCTGGCAGTCTTCTGTGCACCTTGTATATCCTCTCTTATATTTCATCCTGGTGCCCCTCCCCAACAAAATTAATAAAACTTTGTTCCCAGCCTTGTTGACGCACAACCCGTCCATCTTGTGCCGGTTTCTCCTGTCCCATCACTGGTCCCAATCCCCCAAACTAAAACCCTCCCTCTTGCATCATTCCTCAACACTAGACTGTTACTGGGTAAGTCCTTCCAGTTACAGAAGAAAGGTTTGAGATGTTTCACTGGAGCTGAAAGGTTGAAGGGTGAGCATTTAATACTTGCAATAATCTCTCATATTTGACTTTCCTTTATACACACCCCTGACCCTGTTGATAGTACTTTGTGTCTGATGCTTTGCCCTTTGGTAAGCTTTCCAGTTATGTGTAAATGTATCACTTTCTCATTAAAAAAAAATGCTCTATGATGTTGGTGGTAGTGACATGGCTGCTTTAATGCCGACCCCTAGTTGTCCTAAGAAAGCAATGATGAACCTTCTTGAACTTTTTTGCAATCCTTGTGCTGATACTTTTATGAAAGTGTTGGTAAGCAATTCCAGGATATTTATCATAGAAGGATACAGTGGTACGTACCCAAGTTATGATGGTGTGTGACTTGGAGGTAGTGGTGTTCCCATGATGTTGCTGCTTTGTTCTTTTTAGAGGTAGGGGTTTGTGACTGGGAAGTACTTGGCAAGTTTCTGTAGTGCATCTTGCAGATGGTACTACTGCAGCCATAATATGCCAGTTGAATGTTTCCAGTGGCAGAAACACTGATCAAATGCACCACACTGTTCTGAATGCCGTCAAGCTTGTTGATTTTTATTATTGCAACTTTGGTCCCCCCTCCAAATTGCCTCCAAAGTTTGTCACCCATTTCCTTACCTGTTCATATTTAGTTTTTTTCTTATCTTTGGAGTGCCAATGATGTTTTAAAAAAAGTTTAAAGCTCTTTGTAAATGAAACATGTAGACAGTATATCTGAGCATTCCTTTTAACTTTAAGATTCCCTCACCAATTGGACATTGAAAGTGGTCCCAGAGAGTGGTGAACCTGTGGAATTGTCTACCACGGAAAGCAGTTGAGACCAAATCATTAAATATATTCAAGAAAGAGTTAGATATAATTCTTAGGGCTAAAGGGATCAAGGGATACCGGGAGAAAGTGGGAACAGTGTACTGAGTTTGGATGATCAGCCATGATTGTATTGAATGGCGGTGCAGGCTCGATGAGCCAAATGGCCTACTCCTGCTCCTATTTTTCTCGGTTTCTATGTTTCAATATTAGTAAGGGTTCAGTTGTTGCACTGATTGGTGAGACAGTCACGAGGGCGAAAGCTAAGATAAATCATGAAAAGTATTCAAAGTGAGATTAGCAAGAAATGTCTTTGCATAGAAGGGGTTGATGAAGCCTAATTATTTTCAAATGTGAATTAGAAAGATGTATGAAGAGCAGGAATATTGGAGAATGAGCAGGAAAGTTAGACTACGTCACTCGTGGGGGAAAAAAACAGACTTGATTGCCTGAAAGGCCTCTTTCTGTGCTATAAAGTTTTATAGGAGGGACCACATTCGCTCATTCTACACACGAGCTATTGTCAACTAATTTTAGCTGTAATCTTGAACGTAAATTATTTTTGGGTAAAGTATAATGGAATTTTCTGTATTGTGCTAATTGATATAATGTTGGAATATAACTAATTGGCGGCCTGTAGGCCATATAGACTACTAAACTGATTAAGATCATGAACTGGAAAAAATATTTCTCAAAATGGATACCTATTTATTTGAAATATTAGGTAATTTTTATTGGTAGTTTTTGTTTCGATAAAATTGGGAAATTGCTTGACTAAATGTTAATTGCATTTAACTGTTTTTTTTTTCAAAGCAGGGATCTGGCAACAGTTCTATAACACGAAGCACTCCACGTTCGCCTGCAGGTTGGACCAGTCCCCTCACTTCACCAACCAACACAACACAGAATACCCTACCACCAAGGTAATGTGAATGTAAGAGGCGAGATGCCATTAGTTATTGTTAAATAAGCAAACAGATTTGCATTTTGGCATCACATCGAAGAATTTTTGCAGCTGCAGAAATTAGTTCTCTTTATTTATTTAGACATTCATGTAGGTATATTTAATTAGAAGCATGGATTTGATTAAAATATAAAATCATAAATGTATTGAAAAACTATGTTAGTAGTCCACTTGAATTTTTTGCATTTTAGGAATCACCTAAATACCTCAATGTCAAAGTTTGCTTTGTAACAGTCCTGTGAAGCACCTTGGGATGTTTTATTACCTTAAAGGCTCTATAGAAACTACAAGTTGTTGTTGTTGTTGTTGTTGTTGTTGTTGAAGATCTAAATGGGGGAATACAGGAGGCAGGAAGCTCTGACACTAGCAGGACCGATAGTGAACTGAGCTGACTTTAGGCAGTGGCAAAACCCATGGCTTCGCCTTGGGCATTTCACATATTTCAAGCAGTCAAGTTAAGAATTGCATCCTTCAATTACTATGAAGCAGGCACGTGTGGAAGTTCGCCTTTAACTACAACAGCACAAAGGAGACTAAATCCAACAGGATGAATTGGCTATACTTCTACGTAACACTCATTAGTCAAACTGGCATCCACTGAGAGATTCGTCCTCCTGCTGCTTTTGCATGTGAATAAAAATAGTGACATTCATGCAGGAATGGGATTGGGACTGGAAGCGATATGTAAAAAAGCAGTGCAGAAAAGCAAGACTACCCGTAACTTTGCAGATGATAGTATTACAGACTTGAAAGAATTGAGTTGGCCTTTGATCAGTATGTCCCTGGATTAGAGGGTAAACTGGAATCATTGGAATTTTAAGCCTTTTTTCCAAGATTGCTCTTAGAATTTGGGATTATTCCCAACACTTGTAACGAATATTCACAATGGAAAAAGCAATTTCCACAGCTGACTAAAACTTTTGAACCCACGACTGCACATTCAGCCCTGGTGTGAGTGGGAAGGCATTCCACAAAACTTACCATTAATCATTACCTACAGTGCAGTCCTTCCATGACCATGTAGAATGTGCTTCACGTTCTTCCGTCTACTCTGAAATGTGGTAAATATTCGTTTTAAAATCAATATTTGCAACTAGAAATTTCCCAGAAGTAGAAAGACAGGAAATTACTAATGGTATAAATACTTGGAAAAATTAATGAGTCAATCCTGAAGTGGTTAAAATATCTCAAAGAATACCTTGCTTAATCTAATAATCTGCAAGACTCCTGGTGGAGGAGGGTTTTTTTTTTTTACTTTTTGTAGTAGATGGGTGAAGTCATGCTCCTGCCCACTACAAGGAATTCAAATATCTGATCTAGAAGCTGAATCAACTCAACTAAAATATAATAAAACCCTGCCAAGGGGAGTCTGAATGAATATCTGCCGATCAAGTCCAAAAATACAATGATGCATCTTGTGGCAGGATCACTTCAGGTGCTGCTATTCACATCCCCTCCAGACTTTGAAAATCTATGAAGAAAAAAAAATAAAGAAGTCAACTTTATATGTTGCCTTTCATAACTTCAGTCATCGTAAAACATTAAACCAATGAAGTATTTTGAAACGTAGTTGCTGTTGTAATATAGGGAAACATGAGAAGCAGATTTGCACACATCAATGTCTCACCAACAGCAATGAGATAAGTGACTGAATAATCTATTTTTGCTGGTGGTGATTGAGAGATAAATAATGTCGACTGCACAGGAAGAATTCCCAGCTCCTCTTTGAATAACGCTATGGGATGTTGTATGTGCATTTGAGAGAGTCGACAGGAACTTAGTTTAGCATCTCATGCAATGGACTGCATCTCAGAGTACAGTGGTCCCTTAGTGGTGCAGTTGCAAGTGTCAGCATAAATCATAAGCTTGAGCCCAAATCTGACTCAAGTGAGAGTGTTGCCACTGAACCAAGGCTGACACAAATTAATGCAGTGACTATGTATAATTTCACTAGCATCGAGACCAAGCCTCCTGCATCCCAGCTAATCTGCAGATCTAAGAGCCTGCCTGAGTCTTATAGATTCCTTTGTAGATCTTGTTAGGACCGTGATGTGACTGGCCATTCTCCTAGCCCAGAGACAAAGAAACACTTTACAAGGTACAGCTATGAAAGTTAGTTTATAATTTGTAGTTATTCTGTCCATCTAAAGTCATACATAATTCTATACATATATATTACATTTTTTCCTATCTGACACAGGGTGAAATTTCTGCTTTTGTCAAAATGCCTGTACAGTGCTGAAATATGTTTTGTCTGTTTCAACCAAATTACTAATGAAGTGTCTCACTTTCAGAAAAATGCTTCTTTCTTGTAAATTGGAAAAGAAAAAATTGCTGAAATATGCAGACAGGGAAAAGCTGTGATTGATCAGTTGTACAACGGGCTGTCTTTCAACCATCCAACGCTCTCCCTTTAATTCATTCTTTGGATATGGGTGTCGCTGGCAAGGCCAGCATTTATTACTAATCACTAGATGCTCTTTGAGAAAATTATTTGTGATAGAACTGGATGTGTTGCGAGACCAACTTGGAGGGCATTTAAGAGTCAACCACATTGGTGTGGAACTGGAGTCATGTAGAGGCAAACCATGGGAGGGTGGAAGGCTTCCTTCCTTAAATGATGTTAGTGAGCTAATTGGGTTTTTAACAACAGTCTGACAGCTTCATGGTCACTTTTACTGATATTTTTTATTTCTATATTTTAAACTGAATTCAAATTCTCAAACTGCCATGATGGGATTAGAACCATAGCACCATAGAAAAATTCCAGCACAGAAGGAGGCCATTCAGCCCATCGTGTCCGTGTCGGGCGGAAAAACTGAATTAGCTGCCCAATCTAATCTCACCTTCCAGCACCTGGTCCATAGCCTTTCCGGTTCCAGCATTTCAGGTGCATGTCCAGGTACCTTTTAAAAGAATTGAGGGTTTCTGCCTCCACCACCAACCCTTGCAGTGAATTCCAGACACCCACCACCCTCTGGGTGAAAAAGTTTTTCCTCATGTCCCCTCTAATCCTTCTACCAATCACCTTAAATCTGTGCCCCCTGGTAATTGACCTCCCCACGAGGGGAAACAGGTCCTTCCTGTCTACTTTATCCAGGCCCCTCATAATTTTGTGCACCTCTATTAAGTCACCCCTCAGCCTCCTCTGTTCTAAGGAAAACATCCCTAGCCAATTCAATCTTTCCTCATTGCTGCATCTTTCGAGCCTTGGTAACATTCTTGTCAATCTCCTCTTTACTCTCTCCAGAACAATTATGTCCTTTCTGTAATGTGGTGATCATAACTGCACGCAATATCCAACTGTGGCCTAACCAGCATTTTATACAGATCCAGCATTACATCCTTGCTTTTGTATTCTATACCTCGGCCAATGAACGAAAGCATTCCATATGCTGCCTTTCGCCACTCTATCTATCTGTCCTGCCACGTTCAGGGACCTATGGCTACTCCTTTAACAACCTGGTATGCAATCCATCTGACCCTGGCGATTTATCCACTTTCAAGGATGTCAGACCCTCTAGTACTTCCTTTCTCATTATGCTTATCATATCTAATATTTCTCACATCTCCTCTTGAACTACAATGTCTACATCAACCCTCTCCTTTGTGAAGACAGACTAAAAACTCATTATGAACCCTGCCCACATCTTCTGCATCTATGCATAAGTTCCCTTATACATCTCTGATAGGCCCTACCCTTTCCTTAGTTATCCTCTTGCTTTTCATGTACTGATGAAACATCTTCGGGTTTTCCTTGATTTTACCTGCCAATAATTTTTCATATCCTCCCTTTGCTTTTCTAATTTCCTTTTTTACTTCACCCATGCACTTTCTATACCCCTCTAAGCTTTCTAAAGTATTAAGATTTTTGTGATCATCATAAGCTTTCTTTTTCTGCTTTATCTTACCCTGTAAGCTTCTCAATAACTGGGGGCTCCAGATTTGACAGTACCACCCTTTCTTTGTGGGGACATGTCTACACTGTGCCTGGAATATCTTGCTTTTGAATGCCTCCCACTGGTTTGCCATTGATTTTCCTTCTAGTAGCTGTATCCAGTCCACTTTCACCACGTCACCTCTCAGTCTCTTAAAATTTGCCTTCCCCCAATTTAGAACTTTTACTCCTGTATTATCTTTGTCCTTTTCCATGATTATGCTAAAACTTACCGTATTATGGTCACTATCTCTAAAATGGTCACCCACTGTTACTTCATCCACTTACCCAGCTTCATTACTGAAGACTAAATCTAGAATTGCGCCCCGTCTCGTTGGGCTTGTTACATGCTGGCTAAAAAAGTTCCCTTGAATGTAGTTCAAGAATTTTGTCCCCTCTGCCCTTCACACTGTTTGTATCCCAGTTGATATTGGAGTAGATAAAATCCCCAACTATTATTGCCCTATAGTTTTTGCACTCAGAAATTTGCCTACATATTTGCTCTTCTCCCTCCCTCTCACTATTCGGGGGTCTATAGTACACTCTGAGTAGTGTGGCTGCCCCTTTTTTATTTCTGAGCTCCACCCATATGGACTCATTTGATGATTCATTTAGCATATCATCCCTCCTCAAAGCTGTTATTGATTCCTGAACTAATAATGCTACACCCCCTCCTTTTTTGTCTCCCTCTCTATCCTGCCTGAAAACTCTATATCCAAGGGTGTTGAGTTGCCATTCTTGCCCCTCCTTAAGCCAAGTTTCCTTTATAGCAACGATATCATGTTGCCATGTGTCTATCTGTGTCCTCAGATCATTGGCTTTATTTACTATGCTCCTTGCATTTAAATAAATACCCTTTATCACTGCCAAATTCCTGTGCTGCACATTTTTTAACCTTTACTTCTTCTGTCTTTCAAAGTCACTAGCTAATTTTCTACCTCCTGTTCCCTGCCCTGAAATTGTCCTATCGAAGACTGCACTCAGGTTCCCATCCCCCTGCCAAGCTAGTTTAAACCATCCCCAACAGTACTAGCAAACCTTCCTACAAGGATATTTGTCCCAGTCCTGTTCAGCTGCAGACAGTCCAGCTTGGACAGGCCCCACCTTCCCCAGAATTGGTCCCAATGCCCCAGAAATCTGAAGCCCTCCCTCCTCCACCATGTCTCCAGCCATGCATTCATCTGGCGTATTTCCTATTTCTGTACTTACTAGCCTTGGGAGTAATCTGGAGATTACTACCTTTGAGGTCCTGCTTGCTAATCTCATTCCTAACTCCCTAAACTCAGCCTGCAGGACCTCATCCCTCTTTCTTCCTATATCATTGGTATCAATGTGGACCACGACCTCTGGCTATGCATCCTCGCCCTCCAGAATGCCCTGTAGCAGCTCAGTGATATCCATGACCCTTGTACCAGGGAGGCAACATACCATCCTGGAATCACGTCTGCGACCACAGAATCACCTATTTGTTTCCCTACCTATAGAATCCCACATGTCTTGATTATTAGTCCAAACCTCTGGATTACTAGTCCAATACATGCCCACAGTGATACCATACCTTGAAAAAAAAATTGCTTACCCACCAACACTCCTTGTTGAACAAAGCTGTGTTTGTTGTGAGGAGGTGAGTGATAAGAAAGAATTTGCATTTGTATAATGCCTTTCATGACCTCAGGATGTCCCAAAGTGCTTTACAGTCAACAAAGTACTTTTAAAGTGTAGTCAATCTTGTTATCTAAGAAACATGGCAGCCAATTTGTGCATAACAGACTTCCACAAATGGCAATGTGAGATTGACCAGATAATCTATTGTAGTTATGCTGGTTGAGGGATAAATATTGGCCAGGACACTGGGGGAAACTCCCCTGCCCTCCTTCGAAATAGTGTTATGTGATCTTATATGTCCACCTGAGAAGGCAGATGAGGTCGAGCATTTCATCTGAAAGGTGCCACCTTTGACAGTGCAACACTCCCCCAGTGATGCACTGGATTGTCAGCCTGGATTTTTTAATTTAATTTATTTATAGATAGATACAGCGCTGAAACAGGCCCTTCAGCCCACCGAGTCTGTGCCGATCAACAACCACCCATATATACTAACCCTACATTAATCCCATATTCCCTACCACCTACCTACACTAGGGGCAATTTACAATGACCAATTTACCTATCAATCTGCAAGTCTTTGGCTGTGGGAGGAAACCGGAGCACCCGGCGGAAACCCACGCGGTCATAGGGAGAAGTTACAAACTCCGCACAGGCAGTACCCAGAATCGAACCCGGGTCTCTGGAGCTGTGAGGCTGCGGTGCTAACCACTGTGCCGCCCACGTCTGCTCAAGTCTCTGAAGTGGGGCTTGAACCACAATCGTCTGACTTAGAGGTATGAAGGCGACCAACTGAGCCACAGCTGACACATCTCTGCAAAACTTTGCTTGGAAAAGTAATGTATTGGGGCGTAATCAGTTTATATTATCCACTTCATGTGTTTGCTTTTCTGAACCATTTCTCTGGTTCAGGTACTAAGAAAAAGGAATTAGCATTTTTTAACCAAGAAAATGCATATCATGCAGGTTACAAGAATGATCCTTGGTTTTTGCTGAGTTCGCTGATCTCGGCGAGGCAACACTTGAACTAAGAATAGCTAGTGCCTCTAGGCTAAACCAACAAAGCCTCAGGCAGGGTTCCAGCTTCTACATGCTGTGTGTGCCTGCTGCATTGCATGCGTGTATAACATGTGCAAAAAGGATCGGACTTGACTGATGCTTTCACCTCCCTCCTTCAGGGGTTCAATGTCCTGCCTACTCTATCTAGATAATGTCATGAAGAATAGCCACCTGCAGAACATGTGGTGGGCTATAACCATCTTTGGAATTGTACTCTAGTCACTGGCTCCAGTGGGAAAAAAGTAATGAGAATTTGTAATTCTTTGGTGTCTGCTAAGAATGTTAGCATCTGCATCAGATTTAAGAAAAAACAAAATTACATTGTTTATATATTTTGATCTACATATTTTGTTTTACTGCTACCCATATGTGGAAGTGACTTACATTGCATCAGTAATTTAAAAAATGTCCTTTTCCCATTCAACACTTCATTCCTTTCAACCTCTCTGCCTCCCTTCCTCTCTTCCTTTCTGGCACACCTTAAAACCTACCTCTTTCAACGTTTTGGTCATTTGTTCTAATATCACTTTATGTGGCCCAGTGTCAATTTTGGTTTGAAACTGTGAAGTGCCTTGGGACATTTTACTATGTTAAAAGTGCTATATAAATGAAAGTTATAAAATCATGTTGCTTTAGTTTGTTACCTTTAGAGGTCACTATCTATGTTGCCCAACCCTCTCTGTGATTCTCTAGCTATTCACAATTCTTCAGACAGCAAATACATGGGAACACCACCACCTGCAAGTCCCCCTCCAAGTCACACATCATCCTGACTTGGAACTATATCACCGTTCCTTCACTGTCGTTGGGTCAAAATCCTGGAACTCCCTTCCTGACAGCACTGTAGGTGTACCTACCTCACATGGACTGCTGCGGTTCAAGAAGGCAACTCACCACCATCGTCTCGAGGGCAATTAGGGATGGGCAATAAATGCTGGCCTAGCCAGCGATGCCCACATCCCATTAATGTTTTTTTTAAAAGTGCCTTTCATTTTTTTTTTGTCTGTCAGTCTGTGCAATACTTTTCCAAGTGGGTGTCATCTGTATGTGACAGCAAGCAGTGCAGTGTATAAATTAATGAGCAGATTTGAAATGCATTTTGTTGGTGCATATGTGGCACAGCATCTGGGGATTGAGGAGAAGATAGATACATTTGTCTTCTGCACAAAATTTACAAAATGTAAAAAAAATGCACATTCTTTTAGTGACAGTAGGGCGTCAGACTGGGGCAGAAAACAGAGACTGGCAGTAGAGTAACTGGTTTCCATCCTGTGCAACTTCTGCATAAACAAAATTTTCTTTTACCAGGTAACAAATGTGGTCATCAAATCGAAAACTTTAGTGGCCATATTAACAAATAAATGGAATACCATAATTGTCAGCTAATCACTTCCTAAACCCCCTCTTCCTCACCCCCCCAGCCATTTTAGTATTAATATGTATCACTTCCATAGTTACTCTCATACCATGCAGTGTGGCAATATTGAATCATGGAATAGAATAGTTACACCACAGAAGGAGGCCATTCAGCCCATCAAGAAAATGCTGGCTGTCTGCAAGAGCAATCCAGCTTGTCCCACTCCCTGCCCTTTCCCCGTAGCCATGCAATTTTTTTTCCCTTTGTGTACTTATACAATTCTGTCACCATTGAATCTGCCTCCATCACCCTTTCAGGCAGTGCATCTCCGATCATAACCACTTGCTGCATAAAAGAGTTTTTCCTCATGTTGCCTTTGGCTTTTTTACATATCACTTTAAATATTTGTCGCCTGATTCCCTTCTGCCAATGGGAATAGTTTCTCTCTACCTACTCTGTCGAGGCCCCTCATGATTTTGAACATCTCTATCAAATCTCCTCTCAACCTTCTCTAAGGAAAACAACCTCAGCATCTCCAATCTATCCAGATAACTGAAGTCCCTCATCCCTGGAACTAATCTAGTAAATCTCTTCTGCACCCTTTCTAAGGCCATCACATTCTTCCTAAAGTGCAGTGCCCAGAATTGAATACAGGACTCCAGTTGTGGCCAAACCAGAGTTTTATAGATATGAAACCTATGAGCATGTTTTCTGAGGTTAGTTTTTGTGTTGTGATTTTCCTCTCCAACATTAATGCAATAAATTTAGATGGGATTTGAAATGTATGTATAATTTAATCAACAGAAACCTCTGCAATGAAACTTTGACAGTTCACACTTTTTGTTCCTTAAGCAGTGCATTTAACTATGACGCAGAGAACATGAATTCAGAAGAAATATACTGCTCTCTTCGAGGAATGACTGAAGCAATCCAGAACTTTAGTCTGCTTAGTCAAGAAGAAATGAATGAACCTTTGAGACGGGATGCTAAAAAAGATGATGATGGAGAACTGGTGAGTATTTTATGCATCTCTATTAAAAGCATTTCATCTTAGTTGATGCCAGCTTGGGGAAAATATTTCTTCATCCATGAGAAAAAAATGTAGTGCTCCCCACTTTTACCCTTTCTCCTGTGCCCCCCCCCCCCCACCCAAAACCTCAAAATGGCTGTAAATGTAATGAATATTTGAGATACAGGTTCACTTCCCAGCCTGTGTAATGAGTTAGTAGAGCTGAAGCAATACCTGAGGTGCTAATGTTGGCATCAGCACTCCTGGTACTTATTTCATTGTTGCTAATAATTTCCTACTGGCTGTCCAATAATGAAATTTCTACGGAGCAGATCTGAGGTTCAAAGATGATGAAATGATTCAATGGAGTAGATACAAAGAAGTTATTTCCTCTGATGGGGGAATTCAGCACAAGAGCTAGACCATTTAAGAGTGAAGTCCAGTAGAACTTTTTCACACAAAGGGGAATGGACGTCTGGAACACTCTCCAAATCACCCCCACCCCAAAAGGCTTTGGATGCTGGGTCAATTGAAATTTTCAAGACTGCAATTGACAGATTTTTATTAGTTTAGAGTATCGGGATCTGGAGCAAAGACTGGTTAAATAGAAATGAGGTATGGATCAGTTATGATCTGATTGAATGGGCTCGAGGTGCTGAATGACTTCCTCCTGTCCCTATGATTGCTTGAGAGGAAAACTGAATTCTTTATTATGTTCACTGCCTGTTACAGTTCTTGAGACTTGATGGATAGTCCAAATGCATGAGTCCCATCCTTTTGTAGTTTGGCAGCTGTTAAATTGCTACCTTGTGTTCAATTACACAAGGGCAGCATAGTAGCACTGCAGCCTCGCAGCTCCAGTGACCCAGGTTCGGTTCTGGGTACTGCCTGTGTGGAGTTTGCAAGTTCTCCCTGTGACAGCGTGGGTTTTCGCCGGGTGCTCCGGTTTCCTCCCACAGCCAAAGACTTGCAGGTTGATAGGTAAATTGGCCATTGTAAATTGCACCTAGTGTAGATAGGTGGTAGGAGAATTGAGGGAAGGTGGGGATGTGGTAGGAATATGGGGTTAATGTAGGATTAGTATAAATGGGCGGTTGATAGTCGGCACAGGCTCAGTGGGCCGAAGGGCCTGTTTCAGTGCAGTATCTCTCTATGACTCTAAGTGCATAAATGACATTGGGGTGGTCAGAAGTAAGATAAACCCTGGAAATGAAGTTGCCATCCTCCCTGAATATGCAACAGCTTCTGTTCCCGAACACTACATTATGGCATAGGCACGCTGATAAGCTTATCTTCGATGTTTTATTGTTTCTCTCCCTCAGAAGATGCATTCACACTTTGAAATAAATCGCTAAATCCCACTAGCATTGAGGGGAGATGGCAGTGTAATGGTAATGTCACTGAACTAGTATTCCAAGCTAATAGCCTGGGGGCACAGATTCAAATCCCACCATGACAGTTGATGGAATTTAAATTCAATTAATTAATAAATTCAGTTAATTAAAAAAAAATCTGGAATTGAAAGCTAGTCTCAGTAACGGTGCCATGAAACTATCATCAATCGTCGTAAAGACCCAACTGGTTCACTAATGTCCTTTAGGGAAAGAAATCTGCCATCCTTACCAGGTCTGTGCTACATGTGACTCCAGATCCACACCGATGTGGTTGACTCTACACTGCCCTCTGAAATGGCCTAGCAAGCCACTCAGTTGTCAAGGGCAATTAGGGATTGGCAACAACGGCTGGTCTTGCCAGTGACACCACATCCCATGAAAGAATTTTTTTTAAATGTAAGTTACCTAAATACAGACGCTTTCAACTATAACCTCTAAATCTGTCAAATTAAATATAGCAACAATACATATAGAACCAACTTAGGAGCACCCAGAACAATATGTTGTGAAACGAACTAGGGACAAAGCTGTTTTGGATCGAGTATTGTGTAATGAGACAGAGTGAATTAGTAATCTCATAGTAAAAGGTCCACTGGGAAAAAGTGATGATAATACAATTGAATTCTATATTAAGTTTGAGAGCAACATATTCCAAGTCCAAAACAAGAATCGTAAACTTATGAAAAGCCAATTACATAGGTATGAGGAGAGGGCTGCCTAAAGTTGATTGGGTAAATAGACTAAAGGGTATGGCAGTAAGCAGTGGGAAACATTTTAATAAATGATTCAAAATTTTCAACCAAAAACTCTGAGAAAAATTCATCTATGGTTTACTAGGGAAGTTAAGGATAATATTAGATTAAAAGAAGAGGCTTAGAATGTTGCGAAGAATAGTCAGAAGCCTAAGCATTGGGAGACTTTTAGAAACTGGCAAAGGGTAACCAAAAAGCTGATAAAAATTGAAAAAATAGAATGAGAGTGAACTAGTCAGGAATATAAAAACAGATTGTAAGAGTTTTTAAAAGTATATAAAAAGGAGAGTAGCTAAAGTATACATTGGTCACTTAGAGGTAGAGACAGGAGAAATTATCATGGGGAATGAGGAAATGGCAGGGACTTTGAACAAGTATTTTGTGTCACCTTCGCAGTAGAAGACAAAAATTACATACCAGAAATAGAGGTTAACCTAGGGGCTAATAAGAGTGAGGAAATTAAAGTAATTCATATCAGGAGGAGAAAAATATTAGAGAAACTTAAGGGACTAAAAGCCGATAAATCCCCAGGACCTGATGGCCTACATCCTCGAGTTCTAAAAGAGGTAGCTGCAGAGACAGTCGATGCATGAGCCATGATTTTCCAAAATTCCCTAAATTCCAGAAAGTTCCCCACAGATTGGAAGTTAGCAAATGTAACACCGCTGTGTAAGAAGGGAGGGTGAGAGAAAACAGGAAACTGCAGGCCAGTTAGCCTGCCATCAATCATCGGGAAAATGCTGGAATCTATTATTAAAGAAGTCTTAACAATGCACAGATAATTATACTATGATCAGACAGAGTCACCTGGTTTTATGAAAGGGAAATCATGTTTCACAAAGTGATTAGAATTTTTTGAGGACGTAACTAGTTAGGTAGATAAAGGAGAGCTATTAGACATTGTATACTTGGATTTCCAAAAAGCATTCATTAAAATATAGCATAAAAGGTTAATGAGTTGGGTGTAATCTGTTAGCATGGATGGAGGATTGGTTAATGGACAGGAAGCAGAGAGTAAGGATAAAAGGGGAATTTTCAAGTTTGCAGGCTGTGACTAGTGGAGTGCCACAAAGATCAGTGCTACAGCCTTAGCTATTTACAATCTCTATTAAAAATTTAGATGAGAAGGCCAAGAGTAATGCATCCAAGGTTGCAGATAATACAGAGCTCGATGCGAATGCAAACTGTGAGGAGGATACATAGAGGCTGCAAATCGATGTAAACAGGTTAAGTGAGTGGCAACAAGGTGGCGAATGGAGTACAATATGGGATAGTATTCACTTTGGTAGTAGGAATAGAAAAGCAGAATTCGTTTTGGAAGTGTGAAACTTATAAATGTTGATGTTCAGAGAGACTTGAGTGTACTCGTATAAGGAAGACAAAAAATTAGCATGCAGGTACAGCAAGCAATTAGGAAATCAAATGGCAAATTGACCTTTATTGCATGGGGATTGGAGTACAAGAGAAAACTTGGAAGCTTTGCAACAATTTTATGAGGCTTTGGAGACCACACCTGGAATTGTGTGCACAGTTTTAGTTTCTGTATCTCAGGAAGGATATACTAGTCTTGGAGGCAGTACTGCAAAGCTTCACTAGATTAATTCCTGGGATGAGAGGGTTGTTCAATGATGAAAGGCTGAGTTAATTAGGCCTATACTGCACTTGAGTGATTCCATTCTTACTATCTAATCGTAGCCAGAGAATCCCCATAATGGCTTCTCTTCCCATTCCTACACCGTTACCTCTGGCTTTCTCCAAGGGTCTATACTTGGACCCTCTCATTTCCCATCTCATCGCCCAGCTCCAATCCTGCCTCAGCTCTTCTGCTGAAACCCTCATCCATGCCTTTGTTACCTCCAGACTTGACTATTCTAATGCACTCCTGGCTGGCTTCCCACATTCTACCCTTCATACACTTGAGGTTATTCAAAACTCTGCTGCTCACGTCCTAACTCACACCAAATGCAATACATCACTCCTGTGTTCGCTGACCTACACTGGCTCCTGATTAAACAATGCCTCGATTTTAAAATTCTTATCCTTGTTTTCAATTTCAAATCCCTCCCTGGCCTGGCCACTTCCTATCTTTGCAATCTCCAACAGCCCTTCAACCCTCCAAGATATCTGCATTCCTCTAATTCCGGCCTCCTGAGCATCCCCGATTTTAATCGCTCCACTACTGAGGCCATGCCTAAGCTCTAGAATTCCTGCCCTAAACCCTTCTGCCTCTCTTACACTCTCCTGGTGTCATTTCATTTTAAAATGCCTCTGTGAAGCACCTTGGGACGTTTTATTAAAGCTAAAGGCACTATATCATTATAAGTTGTTATACTCTGGGTTTAGAAGAATGAGAGGTGATCTCATTGAAACAAGTTTGGGCGGCACAGTGGTTAGCACCGCAGCCTCACAGCTCCAGCAACCCGGGTTCAGTTCTGGCTACTGCCTGTGCGGAGTTTGCAAGTTCTCCCTGTGACCGTGTGGGTTTCCGCCGGGTGCTCCGGTTTCCTCCCGCAGCCAAAGACTTGCAGGTTGATAGGTAAATTGGCCATTGTAAATTGCCCCTAGTGTAGGTAGGTGGTAGGAGAATGGTGGGGATGTGGTCGGGAATATGGGGTTAATGTAGGATTCGTATAAATGGGTGGTTGTTGGTTGGCACAGACTCGGTGGGCCGAAGGGCCTGTTTCAGTGCTGTATCTCTAAATAAAAAAGTAAAAAATCAAGATTCTGAAGATGCCTGACAGGGGAGACAGAGATTCTTTTCCCTGGCTGGGGAATCTAGAACACGGGCACAGCCTCAGGTTAAGGAGGCAATTATTCAGGACTGAGATGAGGATAAATTTCTTCACTCAAGATTGTGAATCTCTGAAATTCTCTACCCCAGTGGGTTGTGAATGCTTCATCATTGAATATATTCAAGGCTGAGATAGACAAATTTTTGATCTCTTAGGGAATCAAGAGCTATGTGGTGTGGGCTGTGAAGTGGAGTTGAGGCAGAAGATCAACCATGATCATATTGAATGGCAGAGCAAGCTCAAGAGGCCATATGATCTACTCGTACTCCGATTTCATGTTCTTTCAAAGCAGATATAGATTGTGTTGAAAAGAATCAAAGAGTATTAATTTTTATATTAACAGAGATCCACAAAAGATTTGCAGTCAAATTAGTATACTTGACCAATTCCATCATTCCCAAATCATTCTATCCCTCTCATGCCATCCCCTCCTTCCCATGCCATCCCCCTAGCATGCCATTCCATCCTTGCCATGCTACCCTTCTGATGCCATCCCCTATGTCCTGCTCCTCCAATGCCTTCCTCATACATGCCATTCCATTCTTCCCACTCCCTCACATGCTGTCCTCTCCTTCTCACTGCTCCCAAGCCAGCCCCATCCCATGGCATTCCATCCTTCCCAAGCCATCCCCTCCCTCCCATGCCATCCCATCCCAAGTCATTTCATCCTTTCATGCCACTCCTCTGATACCATCCCCTCCCTCCCACTCCTCCCATGCCTTCCCCATCCCATCTATCATATCCTCTCCTTTCTATGCTATCCCCATCCCCTCCCTCCCGTGCCATCCCCTCCCTCCTGTGCCATCCCCTCCCTCCCGTGCCATCCCCTAGCATGCCATTCCATCCTTGCCATGCTACCCTTCTGATGCCATCCCCTATGTCCTGCTCCTCCAATGCCTTCCTCATACCATGCCATTCCATTCTTCCCACTCCCTCACATGCTGTCCTCTCCTTCTCACTGCTCCCAAGCCAGCCCCATCCCATGGCATTCCATCCTTCCCAAGCCATCCCCTCCCTCCCATGCCATCCCATCCCAAGTCATTTCATCCTTTCATGCCACTCCTCTGATACCATCCCCTCCCTCCCACTCCTCCCATGCCTTCCCCATCCCATCTATCATATCCTCTCCTTTCTATGCTATCCCCATTCCATCCCTCCTGTGCCGTCCCCTCCCTCCTGTGCCGTCCCCTCCCTCCTGTGCCGTCCCCTCCCTCCTGTGCCGTCCCCTCCCTCCTGTGCCGTCCCCTCCCTCCTGTGCCGTCCCCTCCCTCCTGTGCCGTCCCCTCCCTCCCGTGCCGTCCCCTCCCTCCCGTGCCGTCCCCTCCCTCCCGTGCCGTCCCCTCCCTCCCCGTGCCGTCCCCTCCCTCCCCGTGCCGTCCCCTCCCTCCCCGTGCCGTCCCCTCCCTCCCCGTGCCGTCCCCTCCCTCCCCGTGCCGTCCCCTCCCTCCCCGTGCCGTCCCCTCCCTCCCCGTGCCGTCCCCTCCCTCCCCGTGCCGTCCCCTCCCTCCCCGTGCCGTCCCCTCCCTCCCCGTGCCGTCCCCTCCCTCCCCGTGCCGTCCCCTCCCTCCCCGTGCCGTCCCCTCCCTCCCGTGCCGTCCCCTCCCTCCCTCCCGTGCCATTTCCATCCTTTCCAATTGAAGTACAGATGGAGGCTTGTGTTATTGCTGGTGCTCTCTCTCCTGCAACCCCATTGCCCTTGATCCTTTTATATTTCTCCTTTTGAAATATTTATCCCATTCCCTTTTAAATGACAATTTAGTCTAGCCCTCAAATCAAAAACCTCCCTTTCCCCTCCCCTTGGCTCTTCCAGCGAGAGTCCTCCATCTCCATGCTCTTGTATCTCATTCACCCATCATTGGAAGCAATGTTCCACTGTTTACTCACAGTAAAGTTCCCAAGTTTCACTCACCAATTTACAAGCTGTTCCTCTCTCTGTGCCGGTCCCACTCATCACATTGCTGCTGCTCCTGGTTCTGCAGAAAACTCTGGGCTTCATCCTCTGACTCGCAATGTCCTGGCGAATCATATAACTAGGGCTGTAGAGAGGGCTTTAAACCAAATAAAAACAAGAAATTCTGGAAATACTCAGCAGGTCTGGCAGCATCTGTGGGGAGAGAAGCAGAGTTAAAGTTTCAGGGTCTGAGTACTTTATACGCCCCCTAACTGTAGCTACACTGTCGGAAAAAATATAAATCAAGAAATAATGGGGGCTTGTAGGAAAGCTATTGCAATAATCGTGGGTGATTATAATCTTCTTATAGATTGGATTAATCAAATCAAAGAGGATGAGTTCATAGAGTGTATTAGGGACAATACATTATGGAACCAAACCAGGAGCAGGCTATTTTAGACCTGGTAATGTGTAATGACACATTTAGATTTAAATTTAGAGATACAGCACTGAAATAGGCCCTTCGGCCCACCGAGTCTGTGCCGACCATTAACCACCCATTTATACTAATCCAACACTAATCCCATATTCCTATCACATCCTCATCTGTCCCTATATTTCCCTACCACCTACCTATACTAGGGGCAATTTTTATAATGGCCAATTTACCTATCAACCTGCAAGTCTTTTGGCTGTGGGAGGAAACCAGAGCACCCGGAGGAAACCCACGCAGACACAGGGAGAACTTGCAAACTCCACACAGGCAGTACCCAGAATTGAACCCGGGTCGCTGGAGCTGTGAGGCTGCGGTGCTAACCACTGCGCCACTGTGCCGCCCATCATTTGATAAATGATGTCACAGTAAAGGATCTTCTAGTCAACAGTGATCATAACATGATAGAATTTCACATTCAGTTTGAGGGTGACAAGTTTGAGTCTGAATTACAAGGGTTTGAAGACGGAGTTAGCTAAAATGAACTGGGAAAAATAATTTAAAAGTTAAGACAGTAGAGAAGCAGTGGCAGACATTTAAAGAGATATTTAATAACTCTCAACAAAGATATATTCCATTGAGAAAGAAAGACTATTATGAGGATGCATCATCCATGACTAACTAAAGAAGTTAAGGATGGTATCAAATTGAAAGGAAAGGTGTACAATTCTACAAAGATTAGTGGTAGGGCGGAAGATTGGGAAAATTTCAGAAACCAGCAGAGGATGACAAAAAAAGAGAGAAATTAGAGTATGAATGTCAACTAGCAAGAAATTTCAAAACACAGTTAAAATTTCTACAAATATCTAAAAAGGAAGAGAGTAGCTAAAGTAAGTGTTGGTCCTTTAGAGAGGAAGATTGGGCAATTAATAATGGAAAACAAGAAAATGGCAGAGACTTTGAATGAGTATTTTGTATCTGTCTTCTCAGTAGAAGACACAAAAAGCATCCCAAGAATAGAAAAACAAGAGACAAAAGGGAGAGAGGAACTTAAAATAATCGCTATCACGAGAGAAAAAGTACCAGGAAAACCAATGGACCAAAGACTGACAAGTCCCCTGGACCTGATGGCCTGCATCCTAGGGTCTTAAAAGAAGTGGCTGTAGAAATAGTGGATGCATTGTTTGTAAATTTCCAAAATTCCCTAAATTCTGGAAAGGTCCCAACGGATTGGAAAACTACAAATATAACACCTCTATTCAAGAAAGAGAAGTGGGGGTGGCGACAGAAATGAGGAAACTATAGGTCAGTTAGCCTAACATCTGTCATTGGGAAAATGCTAGAATCAATTATTAAGGAAGCTGTAGCAGAACATTCAGAAAATCATAATTCAGTCAGGCAGTCAGCATGGTTTTCTGAAAGGGCAATCATGTTTGACAAATTCCTTAGAGTTCTTTGAGGATGTAACAAGCAGGGTGGATAAAAGGGAAACCAGTAGATCTAGTGTATTTGGATTTCCAAAAGGCATTTGATAAGGTGCCACATAAAAGGTTACTACACAAGATAAGAGCTCATGGTGTTATATTAGCATGGATAGAGGATTGGCTAACTAACAGGAAACAGAATCAGGATAAAAGGGGCATTTTCAGTTTGGGAAACTAAGTACTGGAGTGCAGGGATCAGTGCTGGGGCACAACTATTTACAACCTATGTTAATGACTTGGATAAAGGGGCCGAGTTTATTGTAGCCACATTTGCAGATAATACAAAGATAGATAGGAAAGTGACTTGTGAGGAGGACACAAAAAGCTGTACATAATGAAGACGACGGGGCATTGCCCGCAGCTGAAGAGCCATCGAGAGCCCCGAGTTGCCTCTTTTTGGGAGGTCCCACCACATCACATGCCAATCAGGCACTTAACTGGTTAGCAGCGGGCCTTTCCCATGATTAAGGACCCCAAGCTGAAAGCTGCCAGCCAATCCGAGGCCAGCTGCTCTTTTACTTAGCAGCGCCACCAGGGAGGCAGTGGCTGCACCAGTAATGGAACCGCCCGAGGCGCAGGATCGTCAATGGACCCAGGCCATAGGTGAGAGATTGCAGGAGGGGTGAGTGCCACTCCCTGCCCTTGCTGCCACAACCCCCTCCTCCGCGACCCCCACCCTTCCCAATGCCAGTTCCCTTGATCAGATACTGAGTGCCTTTGCACAAGGGATCCCCCCACCCCCCTGCCCAGGAGCCGGCAAGCAACCCACGCGGCTTTGCTTGTCATGCTCCCAGCGTGGCAACAGGTCCACCCACCACTGGGCTAATGCCACTAGCGGCCAGTAGAGGCCATTAATTGGGCATTAATTGCCCACTTAAGAGCCTCAGTTGGCAGCAGGGCAGGAAGGCTGTCCACGGGCCTTTCTACCATGGACTTAATTGGGGTAGAGGCAAGAAGGTGGTAGGGTCCCCACCTGCCACTATCCTGTCTTATTAAATGCTCTACCCGCCATCAAACTCGCCATGGGGGAGAGCATAAAATAGAGCCCAAAGTATCTGCAAAGAGATATGGATAGCTTAAGTGAGTGGGCAAAACTGTAGCAGATGGAGTATAATGTGGGAAAATGTGAGGTTGTCCGCTTTGGCAGGGAGAAAAGAAAAGCAGAATATTATTTACATGGAGAGAAACTGCAAATTGCTGTGGTAAAGAGGGATCTGGGTGTCCTTGTACATGAATCACAAAAGGTTAGCATGCAGGTACAGCAAGTAATTTGGAAGGCAAATGGAATATTGGCATTTATTGCAAGGGGGATGGAGCATAAAATAGGGAAGTCTTGCTAAACCTGTACAGGTAATTGGTGAGACTGCACCTTGAGTACTTTGTACAGTTTTAGCCTCCTTACTTAAAGAGAGATATACTTACATTGGCAGCAGTTCAGAGAAGGTTCACTAGGCTGATTCCGAGGGATTGTCTTCTGAGGAAAGGTTGAGCAGGTTGGACTCATTTGAGTTTAGAAGAATGAGAGGTTATCTTATTAAAACATGTATGATTTGGAAGGGGCTTGACAGGATAGATGCTGAGAGGATGTTTCATCTCGTGGGGGAATCTAGAACTAGGGGGCACAGTTTCAAACTGAGGCATCTCCCTTTTAAGACAGAGATGAGTCGGAATTTCTTCTGAGGATCATGAATCTTTGGAATTCCCTTCCCCAGAGAGCAGTAAAGGCTGAGTTAAACAGATTTTTGACCAACAAGGGAGTCGAGGGGAGTGGCCGGCAGGAAAGTGGAGTTAAGGCCACAATTTGATCAGCCATGATCTTATTAAATGGCGAAGCAGGTTTAAGGCATAGAGTTACACAGCACAGAAACAGGCCCTTCGGCACATCGTGTCTGTGCCGGCCATCAAGCACCTAACTATTCTAATCCCATTTTCCAGCACATGGCCCGTAGCCTTGTATGCTTTGGCGTTTCAAGTGCTCATCTAAATACTTAAATGTTGTGAGGGTTCCTGCCTCGACCACCTCTTCAGGCAGTGCGTTCCAGATTCCAACCACCCTCTAAGTGAAATTTTTTTTCCTCAAATCCCCTCTAGACCTCCTGCCCCTTACCTTAAATCTATGCCGCTGGCTATTGACCCCTCCGCTAAGGGAAAAAGTTTTTTTCTATCTAGCCTATCAATGCCCCTCATAATTTTGTACACCTCAATCATGTACCCTCTCAGCCTTCTCTGCTCTAAGGAAAACAACCCTAGCCTTTTCAGTCTCTCTTCACAGCTGAAATGCTCCAGCCCAGGCAACATTCTGGTGAATGTCCTCTTCTAAGGGGCTGAATGGCCTACTCCTGCTCCTATTTATGTTCTTATGTTGAGGCAAAGGGGAATGTAATAAGAATTCGAAAAGGATAAATCTGGGAGAATGATGGGTTACAGGAGAGTGTGCCAGCAATGGTAGGCCCAGTGACCACCTCCTGTGTTGTACTTTATACAATATGAAAACACTCCTTTATTGAGCCTGAGCCCAGGCAGTGGTTTAGAAATGTTGATGCTAAGTTGAGTTTAGGACGATGTGCCATGTGAGAAGTGCCCCAAACACTGAGCCTCTTGTTCAGTGAGTTGCCAAGCATTTATTTGCTAGATTCCCACATTTAGAATGGGCACTTGGATGAGATACTAACCAGATTGCACTATGAATGGAAGTATATTCAAAACGAGTCATTCCTTTCAGGGGAGAAAGGGAGAAAATAGCATGTCGGGGAGAAATAGTATAGGAAAAAGGGGAGGTATACTTTCTCTGCAATTCCTTTAAATCATGGTTTTTCTAATGGGACATATTTTTCCACTTCTGTTCAATAGGCCACTGGTGGAGTTGCCGATATCCGAGGAGGCGGTGATGCCACAGACTCAGGACGAGCTGCTTTGGACAATAAAACTTCACTGCTGAACGCAATACCCCAACGCAGTAGCTCACGATCACGTGATTATAATCCTTACAATTATTCTGATGGTACTTCTGTCAATAAGTCTGCCTTAAAAGAAGCCATGTTTGATGATGATGCTGAACAGTTTCCCGATGGTAAGAAGCAAGCATACGTCTGGATTAAGTACCTTCATGTGGTGGAAGTACAGTGTTCTCAGAAACTCATTATTTGGTGGTTTATGTCGTTCTCCCTGTATTCCAATTTTAAATTTCTGGAAGGCCATTAAACTATTGACAATTATTTATTTTATGACTGTAATAGATAAGTGATTAATGTAAGTGCTATAACCTTCAAAGCAAATAGTGTTCGCCTGGTCACAGAATTAACAATATGAATAATAGCTCTCTCTTGCTCACAAAATAAACCAGGATTATTCTTCTTCTTTAGCCTCCTTGTCTCGAGAGACAATGGGTAAGCGCCTGGAGGTGGTCAGTGGTTTGTGGAGCAGCGCCTGGAGTGGCTATAAAGGCCAATTCTAGAGTGACAGGCTCTTCCACAGGTGCTGCAGAAAAATTTGTTTGTCGGGGCTGTTACACAGTTGGCTCTCCCCTTGCGCTTCTGTCTTTTTTCCTGCCAACTGCTAAGTCTCTTCGACTCGCCACTCTTTAGCCCCGCCTTTATGGCTGCCCGCCAGCTCTGGCGATCGCTGGCAACTGACTCCCACGACTTGTGATCAATGTCACAGGACTTCATGTCGCGTTTGCAGACGTCTTTAAAGCGGAGACATGGATGGCCAGTGGGTCTGATATCAGTGGCGAGCTCACTGTACAACGTGTCTTTGGGGATCCTGCCATCTTCCATGCGGCTCACATGGCCAAGCCATCTCAAGCGCCGCTGACTCAGTAGTGTGTATAAGCTGGGGATGTTGGCTGCCTTGAGGACTTCTGTGTTGGAGATACGGTCCTGCCACCTGATGCCAAGTATTCTCCAGAGGCAGCGAAGATGAAATGAATTGAGACGTCGCTCTTGGCTGACATACGTTGTCCAGGCCTCACTGCCATAAACCAGGATTACACATGGCTATCACATCTTTTTTGCCAAAGCTCTACATGGTGACTCAGATTAAGCTTTTGCTGATAAGTAAACCTGAAACATTGGAATTTGATATCTGGAACATGAAGGTAGCTGACACACTGTCCCACATAGGTCCATGTCCACAAATCAGTCCACCGCTTCGCTTCCCTGCCCTGTTACCTCTGTGACCATCGCTGAATCACCCACTGTCAATATCCTGAAAATTACCATTGACCAGAAACTGCACTGGAGCAGCCGCATAAATACTGTGGCTACAAGAGCTGGTCAAAGGCTGGGAATTCTGTGGCAAGTAACCCACCGCCTGTCTCCCCAAAGCCTGTCCACCATCTGCAAGGCACAAGTCAGGAGTTTGATGGAATTCTTTCCGCTTCCCTGAATGAGTCCAGCTGCAACAACCGGAGGTTTGACACCATCCTGGACAAAGCAGCCCGGTTGATAGGCACCAAATCCACCACCTTAAACATTCACTTCCTCTGCCACTGACGCGCAGTGGCAGCCGTGTGTACCATATACAAGATGCATTGCAGCAATTCACCATACCTCCTTCAACAGCACCTTCCAAACCCACAACCTCTTCCACCTGGAAGGACAAGGGCAGCAGACATGTGGGAACATCACCATCTGCAAGTTCCCCTCCAAGCTACACACTATCCTGACTTGGAAATATATCATTGTTGCTTCGCTGTCGCTGGATCAAAATCCTTGAACTCTCTCCCTAACAGCATTGCTAGCTCCCATTGCAACAACTCCAACTGCCTCATCTCCCCCCTCAACAAATGTCTTGCATACTTCATTCCTTTGCAGTTAGTGCAATCTCTCCCCTGTGTCTCTATTTACAGCACCCTCTTCTGATCTATTCTGTCCTCTGAATCTTCCATCACAGCCCAACTCTGCATCACACTCCCCCAACATATGTTCAGTGGCTTGTAGGGGTGAACAAAGGAATGCCCTCTCTTACTTAACTGCAGCTAAGCCTCTTTTCATTTCTGCAAATGGACCTTTTTTAAAATGCTGTACTAGCATACTGTTATCCCTAAACTTCACAATAGTTCCTAATTTCA
The DNA here is from genome assembly GCF_036365525.1 of Heterodontus francisci. Classification (NCBI taxonomy): domain Eukaryota; kingdom Metazoa; phylum Chordata; class Chondrichthyes; order Heterodontiformes; family Heterodontidae; genus Heterodontus; species Heterodontus francisci. The sequence continues at coordinate 151,962,413 of NC_090375.1, read as the reverse complement.
CCTTTACGAAGTGTTTCCTCACGTCTAGCTGTGACACATAACTAAACGCTTAATCTAATATATTCATCTCAACGTGCTGAGTTAAACCAAGAATCGACTAATTATTAAACACCTTCAGAGTGCCTCTCACGTCTTGTGCCTGCCTCATGTTTGTCCACCTTATAAGTAGATAGTTAGAAATTCGCATCACTAGTACGTTCCCTCCATTAACTACCTCATTGATTTAGTTTTACCACTGCAAATTCCATCTCTTTAATGAAGCGATGAGACTGTAGTGCGTATGTGGATTTTTTTAAGGTGAGGAATGTTAATGCCAAGAAATGCAAAATGTTCCCCTTTGGGTAAGCAGTGTCAGTATCAAGTAGTGTCTGGTAGGGTATAGCAGAATAAATTCCCCCTCTATTTGAACATGATGCCTTGACCACCAACATAAAGCACCAGATGTGATCCTATACATTTCCTGCATCAGCCATTGTTGTGATATTGCCTTAACTGCTTGAATACTAGTTAACGTACTGCTGAATGTGTAAATAGTTTAGTATACATCACAGGAAGTGATGCAAGCCAACATGCGATACAGTAGTTGGCACATTGTTGGTCAGCAGGTAGCATGTGTAACTCAGAGCTCTTCTGTAATTCAGCTATTCTGTAATAAAGATCCCTTCATTCAATTTACCAATCATCCTCCTAGTGTTTGGTACATTTGAGTTGGGACCCAATAACACCAGCCATCCTGTGGCCTCTCAGTGAGAAAGCCAGTTTTATTTTTCAAATCCTACCTATTGCTAACAATCCTTTCCAATTGGTTTTCCACAAGTTAACTTTTTTGCAATGCAGAAGTAACATTGCTGCATAATTCTGTTGGAAGAGAAAAAAATTCTGTTGCAATTGGAAGTCATCTTTAGCTCCGATTGGAAACACTTTGACTGTTTGACCAGTTCTGAATTGGAACAATAGGTTGCTAGAGTATTAGTTGTGAATGAGAAGCAATTCATCAAGAGTTTGAGGGACCTGTTTAGGAACATTGAGTTGACATCCTATATTGTCAAATTAAGTTTTTCAATGTTGTGGCATGTTTTATGAATAAATATGGCTACATTTCTTAATCACCTGACTCCTCAAACCCTATTGATTCATGTCTAAAATGATTTGTGTTTAAAATGACAAACTTAAAGGCCTTTCAAACCTTTACTTTCACAAATGTTTCTTTGCATTTCCTCTTATCATTTTTCCAAAGTGATGTTTCTGAAAGGTTATTGCAAACCTCTTGTGAAAGGTAATGAAACAGACTTTGGACTTGCTAGTCAGTGCCTTGTCTTTGCAATATGCTACTGGCAATGGCTATGAGCTATGAATCTGGGATAGCTGTCAGAAAGAATTGAGATATTACATTAATAAATTGGTTATCTCAATGTTCTGTACTTTGAAGATTGCTTGTAGTGTGTGATAGATACCTTTGTGTAAAGGTGACTTGTGGCAGGAAATGTTTTTACTGCTTGAGTAGATTGATGTATTCCTCGGACATATTGAGGATAAATATTTAGAATAGAAAATTAACATTTCATTGGTTTGTCTTCATGAATACAAAGCAGGACACTTGGTGTGTTATATATTTACAGAAATCAAGTTCTGACCAGGTTTATCTCAAGGTCATAACGAATTAACGTTATGGCAGCATATAAAAGTGCTATACCTGTATTTGATGTATTTATGTATGTTGACATATTAGCACTAAAAATATCGAATCAGGTAATACTTTGTTGACATAACATTTTGGCCAGCAGATGCAGTTTTTAAAATATGACAGCAGCACAAGTTAATACAATTCTCCATGTTCTTGGTTTTCTATGGAATTCCTAAAAGAGATTGTTGTATTGATTCAACATTTCTGGAAAATGATAGAGGCAGATATTCGCACTTCTTCCTTTCCAGAAAACTGTATTCGTGCCTCAGTGATTTTCATTCCACAGTCCTTTGTGCCAACCTTATACAGATTATATAAAGTGAACTTGTTTTTAGTATATTTTGACTTTTTTTTTTAAATGTTATTGTTTTCTTATTGCCATTTTAACCTTCAGTATTGACAATATTCTATAAAATACAACAACTGCTGTATAGATCAGCACCTGCAAAAAAAAAACTATATATGGTTGAAGCAAAGAAATTCCCCAAAATTTTGAAATATTATTAGTTTCTTTGAACGATTTGGGTTTTTTTTCTATAATTAGAAGCTTAAACTATTTAAAATATTTTTGTAGTGCAGATTGGTTGCAGGAAGGAGTGGTTTGTGTAATTTGCATTGCTAACCTGTGATTTTCACATTTTTTTGCCATTTATATAGCAGTCATTGGACTAACTACCTTTCTTGTGCTGATGTTGTGGAGCACTAATGCTCAGTGCCACAAAGTAGAAGGTTGCAGGTTCAATTTAGCCACTCCACTCATGTCCCAATCTGAGTTGCACTGAACTGATGAGCAGATACTTGGTATGATATTTCACATCGCTGTTGTGGCCCTGGTTTTGACCTCAACCTCCACATCAGAAATGGCTGCCCCAGCTTTTATTATAATTGCAGATCTTCTGCAACATATGCACTGGTTCCGTTCATCATTGCTTGACATACTTAAAGGCTCAGCAATCTTGCTGACAGTTATTGTTTGTAATCTTCTGGTTCAAAAGGAAGAGGAGAATGTGTTGTCTTCTTTCACTCGTACAACAATACCTGTTGGGAAGTGTCTTTCTTTATTAGTTCAATGCCAAAATACCGTTTGTTTATGGTGTTGTCAAGAACCAGTTGGAGTTCTCTAAATCCATTGGCATTCCCAGATTTCAACAACAGCAACTCATATTTATATAGTGCCTTTAATAGAATAAAACATCCAAAGGTGCTTCAAAGGAGCATTAGAAAGCAAAATTTGACACTGAACCACATAAGCGTATGCAATTATGAGAGACCCAGGTAGAATGGATCGGAAGGACCTATTTCCCTTAGCAGAGAGGTCAGTAACTCAGGAGTGTAGATTTAAAATAATTAGCAAAAGGATTAGAAGGAAGCTGAGAAAATTTTTCGCCCAGAGGGTGGTGGGGGTCTGGAACTCATTGCCTGAAGGAGTGGTAGAGACAGAAACCTTCATCACATTTAAAAAGTACTTGCATATGCATTTGAGTGCCATAACCCGCAAGGCTACGGTCCAAGAGCTGGAAAGTGAGATTAGGCCATATAGCACTTTTTCAGCCTGAGCAGACCCAATGGGCCGAATGACCTGCTTCTGTGCCATAATTTTTTGATCCTATGAGGTGATATTAGGGCAGGTGACCAAAAGCTTGGTCAAAATGTTCATTTTTCAGGAGTGTCTGAAAGGAAAGAGAGGCAGGGAGGTTGAGGGAGGGAATTCCAGAGCTTAGGGTCTTGGCAGCTGAAGGCATGGCCACCAATGGTGGAGTACTTAAAATTGGGATGCTGAAGAGGATGGAATTAGAGGCACACTGATATCTAGGAGGGTTGTGGGGCTGGAAGAGTTTACAGAGAAAGGGAGGTGCGAGACCATGGAGGATTTGAAAACAAGGATGAGAATTTTAAAATCGAGCTATTGCAGAACTGGGTGCCAGGTGTGAGTAAGGATGGAGGCAGCAAAGTTTTGGATGAGCTCAAGTTTACGGAGGGTGGAATGTGGGATGCCCACCAGGAGTGCATTGGAATAGTCAAGTCTGGAGGTAACACAGGCATGGATGAAGGTTTCAACAACAGATAAGATGAGACAGGGGGTGGAGTCGGGCAGTGTTACAGAGGTGAAAGGCAGCAGTCTTAGTGATGATGTGGGTATGTGTTTGAAAGCTCATCTTGGGGTCAAATATGACACCAAGGTTCGAAAAGTCTGTTTCAGCCTCATGCAATTGCCAGGGTGAAGGATAGAGTTGATGGCTAGTGTATGGAGTTCATAGCAGGGACTGAAGACAATGGCTTCAGTATTTAATTAGGGGAAATTTCTGCTGTTCTACTACAGAATGTCTGACAACCAGTCTTGATATTTAGAGATATGGAGGAGTCGAGAGAGGTGGTGGTGTGGTAGAGCAGGGTGTCATCAGCCTACATGTGAAAACTGACTTGTCTTCAGATGTCTAAAATAGTGGACAGCAGAATGACTGTGCATGTTATTTATATGGCCTTTCAGAAGGCATTTGATAAAGTCCCTCATAAGAAACTTAGCTAAAGTTGAAGTCATGGAATTGAAGGCAAAGTATTGACCTGATTAAAAATTGGCTAAGTGGCAGGAGACAGAGTGTCGGGATAATGGGCAGGTACTGTAATTAGCAGGATGTGACTAGTGATGTCTCGCATGGATCTGTGCTGGGGCCTCAACTATTGACCATAAAATGGTGACTTGGATGATGGGATAAAAGCTGCATATCCAAATTTCCTGATGACTCAAAGATAGGTGGCATTGTAAGAAGTGTACATGGAAGCATAATTACAAAGAGATATTGATAGATTAAGTAAATAGGCAAAACAGCGGCAAATGGATTGCAATGGAGGCAAATGTGAGGTCACTACTTTGGGGCTGAAAAGGATAGAGCAGGTTAGTTTCTAAATGGTGAAAAACAAGAAACAGTGGAGATCCAAAGAGACTTGGTGGTCCATGGGCATAGATCATTAAAATGCCATGGACAAATACAGAAAATAATGAAACAGGCTAATGGAATGTTGGCCTTTATATCTAGAGGAGAGAATAGAGGGGGTAGAAGGAATGCTGCAGCTTACAAAGCCCTGGAGTATTGTGAGCAGTTTTGGGCACTGTTACCATCGAGGCGGGAGGAGTGCACTGTCTTTTCTAGTTCCACTTCTCCACAGGTCGCAACATATATTTTAAAAATGTTTACCCAGTTACTGATACAATTATATATTCTACTCTTTATCCCAGGATAAAATACACCAACCAGATTTCTTTAATAAACAACAAAATTATCAGTTTATTATAAAACAAGACTTATCCAATAATGAAGCAAAGCATTAACACACAGATTGCAATATGAAGGTTCCCTTTTTAACTTTGGCCCCTCACAAACAAACACACATGCGCGCGCGCACACACCGGTTAACCACAAAATAGAGATTTTCTCTGCAGAGCTCTTTTACTAAAAAAAAAAAGACAAAAAAAAAATACTTTGGTCGGCACAGTGGCGCAGTGGTTAGCACCACAGCCTCACAGCTCCAGCGACCCGGGTTCAGTTCTGGGTACTGTCTGTGCGGAGTTTGCAAGTTCTCCCTGTGTCTGCGTGGGTTTTCGCCGGGTGCTCCGGTTTCCTCCCACAGCCAAAGACTTGCAGGTTGATAGGAAAATTGGCCATTGTAAATTGCCCCTAGTATACATAGGTAGTAGGTGAATGGTGGGGATGTAGTAGAGAATATGGGGTCAATGTAGGATTAGTATAAATGGGTGGTTGTTGGTCGGCACAGACTCGGTGGGCCGAAGGGCCTGTTTCAGTGCTGTATCTCTTTTTAAAAAAAAAATACTTTCTAATTCTTGAAGAAAAAAAGAGAAGATGTGGAAGGATGTCAGTTGGCCCTTTTGGTCTGGTGTCCGATGATGATGTGATCTTTTCAGAAGCAGTTCGTTCTGGAGATGTCAAGAAATAGTCTGGTAGGCTTTCCAGGAGAAATGCGGCATCAGGGGCTTCTGCTACCACAGGGTTTTTTTCAAAGATAGGAGGAAAGAGGAGCTGACACACTGGACCTCCCAGGGTCTCTTAGAGAGGTGCAGGAAAGATGAGCTGGGGGTTTAGTCCTTGGCAGGTTGATCTTCAATTGTCTTAAACAGTTTACACCCCAACTGAACCAAAACAATATCACAAAAGCGAAACCAAACAGCAAGTCAGAACCTCCTGACCCTCATAAATCGTTGCATGTCACTTCCCCAGGTTTCTGTTGTTTATTGAGCTGAAAGCATGTGATTTCCAGTAAAAGGTTGTTTTCAAACAAGACCTCTCAGCAACCCTTGTTTAAAAAAAAATGTCCATGGAGTATTTTCAATAAAGCTAAGTCCAGAATCTATGAAATCTTCAACCTTCCAAAAAAATGAATCCATTTCTACAATTTAAATATGAATCCTCAAAAAATATTTAACAAAATCAGAAGCCCTTTCATTACAGCACCACAATCTTGGAAGATTGTATTGGCCTTGAAGGGAGTGTTGATTCACCAGAATGCTACCTGGACTCCAAGGGTGAAATTACAAGGAGCGATTACACAAATTAAGGTTGTATTCCCTGAAATTTAGAAGCTGGAGGGGTAATTTTCAAGATACTAAAGGTAGCATGGTAGATGGAGAGAAACTATTTCCACTGATTGGGGAGTATAAAACTAATTGTCTTAAAATTAGAGCCAGACCTTTCAGGATTGAAATTGGCTAACAATTCTATACACAATGGGTGGTAGAAGTTTGGAGCTCTTACCCGCAAAGGCGTGTGTATGGAATTAGCTCGCAGATCAGCTGTGATCACCATGAACGGCGCCGGATCAGGCTCAAGGCTAAATGGCCTACTCCTGTTCCTGTGTTCTTATATCTCGGGTCCTGGTGCAAAGGAGGAACAAAGAAATGTACATTCACAGGAAAAAAATATCCATCTAGCTACTCCACCCCAGACTTTCAAAACAAGGTGGAGTTCTGTACCAATGTCAGACAGTTGGTTATCTTGCCACATGTCTATCCTGCTCTCTTTCATAATTACTGACGTTACAGCCTCAATCACCTCTTGGGCAACCCATTGCAAGAATCCACCCACCCTCTGTGTGGCATTGTTGTATCTGTTCCATCCATTCAACTTCCCTTCGACTTTCCTCTTTTTAGCTTCATTCCGTGTCCTGTGGTTGTCATTCTTCAAGCCACAGTAAATGATTACTCATGGTTCAACTTGTCAGTGCACGTAAGAATCTTGAATAGTTCCATTAAATCCCATCAGTCTTTTCTTCCCGAATGCAAATAAACTCAGCTTCTGTAGTCTTCTTGTAGCTCAGGTATCTGATGCCTTGTATCAGATTAGTAGCCCTTATCTGCCTTTTTCCCATTGCCATGATGTCTTTCCTGTAATATGGTGACCAGAATTGTACACCGTACTCCAGATGGGGATGAACCAATGCCCTGTGCATCACATCCTGTGATTTTGTTCAATTTCAAGAACTGACCAACCCAAGAAACTATTTGCTTTATTTACTACTGCCACCCACTGCCCTCAAACACCCCAAATCCCTTTCCTGTGCTGCATCCTGTGGATAAATACCATTTAGGTTTTGGTTCTTCCCTAGTCTCATCGCTTTACACTTGTCAACATTGTAGTCCAATCTATCTGATTGTTGACTAATTTCCCTAACATGATGGTGACTTTATTATATTTGGAAATCAGAAATCTGATGTTGAAACATTTTTCACAACATTTAGTTCAGTCTTTTACGGAATTAAGTGATCTTTGAACTGCCTGAAATTGACCAGCTGTAAAGTTGTTGGAGTGGTTTTTGTATTCAATTGTACTTTCTAGAAAGGGATGTTTGCTGCATTACTTATATTTTGAAACAAGAGTTTTTGTTCTCTTCTGACTGCTATTACAAATGGTTTCAGGAACTTTTCTAAACATTCTTTTCGGAAATCTTTGACTTTTTTTTATTTTTGTGTTTTAACAATTTGTTCTGAAGTTTTTCTGTTCTCAAAATACCAATTTTTGTTGAAGAATTATATATTTTAGGCATTAATAGTTATTTAACCTTTGTAAACAGATCCTTCTTTGGACCAGTCTGATTTGGTTGCAGAGCTGCTAAAGGAGCTTTCCAATCACAATGAGAGAATAGAAGAACGTAAAGCAGCAATGTATGAACTCCTTAAATCAATTCAAGAAGAGTCATTGGGAGTGTGGGATGAACATTTCAAAACTGTTTTGCTGCTGCTTCTCGAGACACTTGGAGACAGAGAGGTTAGTTATGATTTTTATTTGAATTAACCGTTTCAATGTGTTTCTGTTTATGCTGGGTCTGTATCTATATGTATATATGCTGTGAGTGTATAGTTCTCCCATCTGTTTTTCTCCTCCAAAGTGACTCCTGACTGTGCAGAGCAATCGGGGAGGTCATCAATGCGTGCTAACATTTGCCAGCTTGCCAGTATGAATGTGCGCATGCATGTGCATGACGTCACCACGTAAAGACGTCCTCACCCCTCAATAGCCATCTCCATTCAACCGAACAGTACCCCGCTCTTACCCACCAACCTGCTTTAATTGCCGCTTCACCCCACTGCCTTCCGTCAGCCACTCACTTCCCCTGCCCGCTTCCCCCCGCGTCAGCTACCCGCCCCAACTGGCCGTTCTCACTCCAGGCCTCCCCGCTTCCCCCCTCTCAGCCAATCGCTCCCACCCTCGCGCTTTCTCTCTCTTTTCCCCCCCTCTCCCCCCCCCCCCCCCCCCCCAATCCCCTCCTCCCCATAGTCCGCTTCCTCCCCCTCCTCCCCACTGTCCGCTTCCTCCCCCTCAGCTGCTCTGTCCAGACCTTGCCACTGCCCTCCCCTCCCACCTCCCCCTCCACTCCGACCACTCGCTACCCGCTTCCCCCCCAGCCGCTAGCTCCAGGCCGCGCCACTTCCCTCCTCTTGGCCACTCGCTCCTACGTTGCCCCGTCACCCCTTGTGGCGTGGCGGAGAGTGAGCGGCGAGAAGACGGGCGCAGGAGGGAGCGGGGGCCTTATGGGGTTGGGATGGAGGTGGCGGGCAACCCAACTGTTGAGGGGATTTTTGGGTTGAATTTGTTTTTTGTGATAAATTAAGCAGTGCCATCTTTAACCTTGGCAGCTGCCTGAGACGTCGCAGACAGTGACATTCAGTGGAAGATGCTGCATTTGCGCATGTACTAGTACTGCGCTACCTAGTGGTTGCATTGTCAGCAAACGCAGCCTTTCTCCTCTGGTGGGGGGAAGCACCTGGCTTCTGGTTAAGATCAGGAGCTCACAGTATAGGGAGTCATGAACCTAAATCCACAGCCTACTCTGTGGAATGATGCAGCTTTACTCCACATTTTCAGCAGCAAACTGGTGTAAAATGGATTTGTTTTTTCCAGCTTATTTTCTCCCAATCCTGTGTACGCAGGCTTTTCGTCTAAATGATGTTTAACATTTAGCTTAATTGTGTTCAGAATATGTTTACTTTCCTCTCCTCTTTGCAAACGTATGTCTTACTTGGACATCACAATCTATTTAACTAAAATACCTACTGCTGCTGATCTGCTGTGATTGGTGCTCGTGCTTCCTTCCTTGACTTTATAGAGATCAGACCATTTATAGGTGATTGTTTGAACAGCAGTTGAAAAAGGGGAAAGAACAAAGATCGGGGGAAAAGAACAATATGAATGCAATGTGAGAAAAGCCAGAAAAACAATCTTGGGGAGCAGGAGAGAGCACAGAGTCGAGCCACCATTCCCCAATATATTCATTTCCTATGGAAGTGAATATTCCTAGCCCTATATACCCTCCCACACTCATCAGTTCTCTGGCTCTGACCTTTTGTGCATTGCCTGGGTTTTTTGATTTCACACCCTTACTTGGTAGATTATCACTGAGTAAAGAATGTTCTTAAAATCTACTTTTAAATGTACTTTTCACATATTCAATTCTGTCACCACACCTCCATTTGAGCACCTAACCAGTTGATATTAGGTTAGTTGAAGTGACCCATTATGAGCAATACGAGTACTTAAATAATCTAATAAAAAAGATGCTGATGTCTTCCTTTGTGCCATGTGTGTCAGTGGAAGTCATTAGCAAGAAAAGAGAGATTGCATTTATACAGCACCTTCTATATCCTGAGGATGCCCCAAATTGCTTGATATTCAATGAAAATGGCTTTATAAATAGCGGCATAAAATATAAAAAAAAGGATTTATGCTGAGTCTTTACAAATCACAGGTTAGTCCTCAGCTGGAATGTTGTGTCCAATTCTGCAAGCTGCACTTCACGAAGGGTGTCAAGACCTTGGAAAGGGTGCAGAGGCAATTTCCTAGAATCGTAACAGGGATGAGGGACTTCATTTATGTGGAGAGACTTGAGAAGCTGGGATTATTCTCCTTAGAGCATGTAAGGTTGAATAAAGATTTAATAAGTGGTTTTCAATTTTAAGAGGGGCTTTAATGGAGTAAATATGAACAAACATTTTCCACTGGCAGGAGGATTGGTAACCAGCGGACACGATTTAAGGTAACTGGCAAAAGAACCAGATAGGAGATGAGAATTATTTTTACACAGCGAGTTGTTCTGATCTGGAATGCACTGTTTGAAAGGGTGGTGGAAGCAGTTTCAGTAGTAACTTGTAAAAGGAAATTGGATATGTACTTTGTTATGACTGAAGCCGGAGGAGTGCACTGTTTATTCTAGTTCCACCTCTCCACAGGTCACAACATATATGAACATTTTTTCCCACTTATTGATTGACTCTATCATAGACTCTATTTTTATCCCAGAATAAAACACACCAACCAAGTTTCTTTAATAAACAACAAAATTATCAGTTTATTATAAAACAAGTTTTAACCAGTAATGAAGTAAAGCATGAACACACAGAGTGAAATATTAAAGTTCCCTTTTTAGCTTAGCCTCCTCAAGCTCGCACATAGACCAGTTAACCGGAAAAATAAAGGGGTTTTTGTTTTTAGAGTTCTTCCAGACAAAAAAAAACACTTGGGCTGAATACTTGCTCACTCTTGAAGAAACAGCAGATGAGTTACGTTGTGTTCCATAATCTGGCCTCCGAGTGCACATATATGGGTCACTGGGATCTTTTAGAATAGTTCTTTTCAGGCGGCGTTGAGAATTAATTTAGCAGGCTTTTCTTCAAAAACAGCATATGAGATGAGTTGACACAGTGGACTTCTCAAGTTCTTTTAGAGAGGTGCTGGAAAGCTGAACTGGGTTGTGGTCTTCTCTCCTTCCTTGGGAATTCTCATCTCTCCTTGGAGGTTCTCTGCCTTTTTATACAGTTCAAACCCAACTCCAAAAAATTCAAAAGCGAAACCGACAATAGGTCAACCTTTTGACCATCTTTCTTGACCTGTCATATCTTTGTAAACAGCTTCTCCAGGTGTCCAAAGTTCTCTGTTGTTTATTGAGCTGGAAGTCAGCTGGTTTCGCAGAAAGGCTTGTTGGTGGAAGTCAGGTGCTTTCCCGGAAAGGCTTATTTTCCTCACCAGACCTCTCAGTGACCGTTCTTTAAAAACATTTCCAGGGACTGTTTTTCAAAGTCAAATGGCCTTTACATGACCCTTTGAAAGCTCCAAAGTTTAACATTTCTTCAATCTTTCAAAGATGAATCCTCAAAAAATATATTTAACAGAACACAGAGGCACTTTTGTAGCAACTTGAAAAGGAAAAATCTGCATGGCTATGAAGAAAGAACAGGGGGCTAACTGGGTAGCTCTTGAAAAGAGCCAGGGCAGGCACCATGGGCTGAATGGCTGCCTTCTGTGCTATACAATTCTATGATTCTAAGTACTTTTGAAGTGTAGTAATTTTTATATAGTCAAATCCAGCAGTCAATTTGCATGCTTCTCACAAGCAACAATGGGATAAATGACCAGTTAATCTGTTTTGATGATATTGAGGGATAAATGTTAAGCAGGACAATGGGAGCTTCCTCTGTCTTCAAATATTGGCATAGGATCTTTTATTTCCACCTGAACAAATATATGGGGCCTCCGCTTCATGTCTCTTCTGAGAGGCGACACCTCTGGCATTGCAGTACTCTTATGTACAGGACTTAAATGTGAGCTTATGTTGTGTGCTTCAACCCTGGGAGTGGGGTTTGAACACAACTTTCTGACTTGAGGTGAGAGTAGTCCCTCTGATCCAAGCTGACACTCATGTTACAATGTCAGAAAATGTGGTGAAGCAATTAAAAAAAAAAGCCAGTAGATGGGTAGCACAATAGAATATATGTCTACACTACCCTCGTGATTGCAAAATCTGGGCCACAGTGTTGAATCGTGGTCATGTCGGGAAAAAATTAGGAAGGGTACGGAAAAGATAACAATCTGTTGTTAAATTTAACATGGATAACCTATGAAGCAACATTAGAAAAGCTTAAATTTTGCGCTCTAGCCAGCAGATGGTTCAGAGTGCTGTCACAGAAGTATAGAACAAAAGAAAATGACAAACCCAAAGTATTACTTCAAAGTGCCAAGAAAATAGGACCAGAAAACAGAATGGAAATTTGTGGAAAGCAAATTTAGAGCTGGTATCAAGGAGAATTCAGAGTGATAAATGTTTGAAATAATCTACCAATGAAGGTAATTGGCAAAAACTTTGGGGTTATCAAGCTGCCATAAGTTAGTTACTGTAATTTCATAGACAAATGTCCTTTTCTCAATGCTGACGTTTCAGTCGATTGAGCCCAATGTGTTAATATGTTGAAATCTTTTGCTTTTTACCTTCTCTTTCATCCTTTCCATCTTAGGAGAATGGCATACCCCTAGAATTTATCCTGTCCTTGAAATAACCATAATTAACAGTGTGAATTTTTTGCTGGTAGCTGGCACTTCAAAATCTGAAAACTTACTTTCTGTTCATCTTTGTGTACATACATTGTCTTCAAAGTTTGCGTAATGAAAAATTTGTTAGCTTTGAGTTTCTTTTTTCTTGGCATTACAGCATACAATCAGAGCATTGGCACTGCGAGTTTTAAAAGAGATTCTAAAGCACCAGCCAGAAAGATTCAAAAATTATGCAGAGCTCACTATCATAAGGACACTGGAAGCTCACAAAGATCCCCAAAAAGAGGTTGGTTGATCATTGATTTTTGTTTTGGAAGTGAAGGAATCGCAAATTTAATTCATATTACTGTTTTCTGCCCATATTACTGTTTAACTGATCATCTAGCAATAAAAATGTTAGAACTGTATTGATTACCTGCAATCTTTTTAAGATACTCTTTGGCATGATAGACCAAATTATGATCAGGGTTACTTGACAATGTTTTCCTTATTAATCCAAGTAAAAAGCTGTCCTTAAGCAGTCTGTAAATGTGGTAACAAGCCACTGCCTGGTAGCTGACAACAATTTTAAGTGCACAAAAACATTGTTTTCAAAAGAAGCACTCTATAATACCCATTCTGGAGTTATTTTCAGTTCAGCTAAGAGGACCCGGTGTTCTTTGCACATTTTAAAAATAGCTGAAAGTTGTGCATTTATGGAAAATAGCAGTAGGGCAAGCAGAAAACTGTGTACATTACCATCATGTCTCCACTGAGCTGCCCAGGGTACTAGAAACAAATCCTGATGCTGGTTCTCATTAAGTCTTCTGCATACCTTTGGTGCTCCCTTATTACAGTTTTTCTGTCTAATTCACCAACCTTTGATTTGTACGATCTGTCTGGTTTGGTCTTCCTCCCAAAACGCACTGCTGTTGCAGATCATTTTCCTCCTGCTCCCTTTTCCCTACTTGGTTCATTCGTCCATACTTTTCTTTTTCTCCCCATTTGTAGCGATCAAAATTGCTGTTAATTTTGGAGTACTCTGACAGTGTCACAGAATCAAAAGACAGTTTTTGAAAGTATCTTGGATAGCAGTCAATGGGAATCATGTCAATTAGTGCAGATTAGTACAAAGAACAATGGGTCCTCTTAGCAGTAAGTTCTTTCAGGCTGAACTGAAAATAACACCAGAATGTTGTGTACGTAATTCATGTTCATGCGTTCCCCTTTTTTCTGTTTGAAGGTTTAATTACTGTGATTTCTGTTTGTTCAAAACTGTGGCCCGTGTCCTTACTGGCACCTGCCACCGCTGTACTCACTGATCTGCATTGGCTTCTGGTTAAGCAACACCTCAAATTTTAAATTTCTCATCCTTGTTTTAAATTTCCTCCATGGCCTTGGCGCTATCTCTGTAATCTCCTCCAGCCCCACAACCCTCAGATATCTGCATTCTTCTAATTCTAGCCTTTTGAGCATCCCCAATTTTAATTGCTTCATCATTGGTGGCTGTGCCTTCAGCTGCCAAGGCCCTAAGCTCTGGAATTCCTTCTCCAAGCCTCTGTCTTTCAACTACTCTTTCCTCAAGACACTCCTTAAAAACCACTTTTTGATTGTGCTTTTGATCATCTGCCCAAATATCCTCACATGGCTCAGTGTCAAATTTTGCTTTGTAACACTCCTGTGAAGCACCTTGGGATGTTTTATTACATTAAAGGGGCTATATAAATGCAAGTTGTTGTTTCTACCTCCTCATACAATTAAGACTTACACTTGGGCAAGAGCAGAATCGCCTCAGAAGAGCTTTCCAGGAAGAAATTTCCATGTTGTTTGGGTTGCCTCACACTTTTTTAGTAAAGTTTTTTTTTCTAGACAGCAGCATTGAGTTTTTTTAAAACTTACATTGTTGACAGCAGTCATAACTGTTATCTATGTATATAGGAATGAATTAAAATTTTTTTCCCCATTTCCAGTTCTTTTCTATATGGTAAAATAGTGCATTTCTGCAATATGTACATCACTACTCATTCTTTTTAAAAATTTCCTGAAGTATAAAATAGTTCAGTTGAAAACACAGTAAAAGTTTTAGATTGGCCAATGTCAAATTGTTATTTTGCCAATACACACTTTTATTTTTTGTGTCTCAGTGTCAGCCTAGCAGTTGCATCAGTTCTCATCAACTTACCCTGAATTTCCATTTCTGGTTTCAACTTCTGTATCTGTTCATGGATTCTTCCCACTGGTTAATAATCACAGTACCTCCAGGCATTGTCATTTGATATTAAGCAATTTCAAGAAATGTAACAATCATTTCAAAATCATTGTGACCGTTTTATTGACCACAGGTTTACTATATTGACAAGAGTGGACAAAATTGATTCTCCAAACTCGGAGGCCAAAAGTTCTAGAGAACTCTGGTCAGAAAATGAAACTGGTTCAGATAGAGTGTTCCCTCTCAGTGTTTTAGGAAAGATTCACCAGCACAGCAACAGTGCATATTGACTTGTGTGGCAACACAGAAAATGTTGGGTTCTTAAGGCTCTCAAACTCTCCTCCAGCATTATTCGCAAACCAGTTTCATCTCGGGGTTTCTCAATTATTCCAGTATCATCTGACAGAATGATGATCAGTGTCTTCATCCAGATTATAAACAATCATTGAAACCTTTGATTCAACTATTTATTGTACCCAGCGCCATCTAACTCAGCTCAGCACTGATTTGAAATTCCTTCTGTAGTATAAAACACCAGTAATTGCTTTTGGCTCCTTAACAATACACAAATGCCAAATAAGTTGTTGACTACATGCCTATCTATTATGTTTTTCAAGGGAGCACCTTGAGTCATGGTGAATATTTATTTGCATTATTTAAGATAGGCTTTGTTCCACCAAAGAGCACCCTATTTCATTGTTTTGGTACTGACACCTGGGACATTGGCACCACTGTAACCTATATTATGCAACTTGGCTGGCAGCACAACCAGAAGTAGATAAAGCCTCTTACATAAGAACGTAAGAAATAGGAGCAGGAGTAGCCCATTCGGCCCCTTAAGCCTGCCCCGCCATTCAATAAGATCATGGCTGGTCTGCCCCACACCTCAACCCCTCTGTCATGCCAGCTCCTCACTGCTGCTGTCTGCTGTTGATTCTGTGATGTCAACCAATTCCCTTGCAGCAGAAGCTAATTTCTATCTTAATATGAAGCAGAAGGGAAATATATGTTTTTAAAGAACATTGAAAAAATGGAAATTATTTTTCACTCAAAATTGTAGTCCATTTTTTGTCCTTTAACTGCAAGTTTCGCTTTCCACTAGTCGTCCCCACCATTTATAGCGAGTGCTTTGGTGTCAACAATAACTACATGCGATGACTAGCGTCTTCACTAAAGGCAGGATTTTCAAGGCCCAGTGAGGATAGGACTGGAGGTGGGTGGGCCTGGTATTTCCTGCCACCAGCTGTATGCCGATCTCCCGGCACCATCTTGCCCCTGAACCATTTTCGAGATGGCCAGGTTCCAGGTGGAATGGCTACTCACCCCCAAGCGGCAGGTAGCCAAATAAGGTAATTTAATAGGCTTTGTTCCTGTGCCAACTGGAATTTTCCGGGGGCTCCGCACTGCCTCTGAAACATGGCCAGTTAAACAAGGCAGCCACCCAGTGGAATGGAGGGGACCGCGCTGCATCCCACTCGGGACCTCTCGCTGCACCTGTCATGGTTGTCTGACCACAACTGCAGCCGCTGGCCATCCAGTGGATGGTTTGCTCCTCCACAATCACAGCCAGACAGCTGTGGCCTTTTTAAAGTTTTGCTACATGGTCTTCGGAGAGTACCTCCATCTTGAGGTGTTATCTCTATCTATCTATATATATATATATATATATATATATCTCTATCTATTGATCTATTTTATTTATTTTATTTTATTTAGAGATACAGCGCTGAAACAGGCCCTTCGGCTCACCGAGTCTGTGCCGACCATCAACCACCCATTTATACTAATCCTACATTAATCCCATTACCCTCTCACATCCCCACCTTCACCTTCCCTGCCACCTACCTATATTAGGGGCAATTTATAATGGCCAATTTACCTATCAACCTGCAAGTCTTTGGCTGTGGGAGGAAACCGGACCACCCGGCGAAAACCCACGCGGTCACAGGGAGAACTGGCAAACTCCGCACAGGCAGTACCCAGAATCGAACCCGGGTCACTGGAGCTGTGAGGCTGCGGTGCTAACCACTCTGTCTCTTTCTATGTGGGAGTCAATAGCTCCCATCTTGGCTGGTGGAGCTGTTGGAGCACCTCCTACTGGCCCTCCAGCCTCAGGAACCTGCCCGCTGTCTTTAATTGGACGGCAAGTGTGCTCTCTGGCCATTATTGGATAATCATCCAAAAATCACAGAATTGTGACAGCGCTGAAGGAGGCCATTCGGCCCATTGTGTCCACACCAGCTCTCTGAATGAGGAATTCATTTAGTTCAATTCCCCCACCTTCTCCCCATAACCCTGTACATTCTTCCTGTTCAGATAACAGTTTAATTCCATTTTGAATGCCTTGATTGAACCTGCCTCCACCACACTCTCAGACAGTGCATTCCAGATCCTAACCACTCACTGTGTGAAGAAGTTTTTTCTCATGTCACTTTTGCTTCTTTTGCCAATCACTTTAAATCTGTGCCCCCTTGTTCTCGATCCTTTCACGAGTGGGAACAGTTTCTCTCTATCTACTCTGTGCAGACCCTTCATGATTTTGAATACCTCTATCAAATCACCTCTCAGCCTTTTCTTCTCCAAGGAAAACAGTCCCAACTTCACCAGTTTCTCTTCATAACTGAAGTTCCTTATCCCTGGGACCATTCTCGTGAATCTTTTATGCACGGTCTCCAATGCCTTCACATCTTTCCTAAAGTACGGAACCCAGAACTGGCCACAGTATTCCAGCTGAGGCTGAACTAGTGTCTTATACAAGTTCAACATAACCTGCTTGCTGTTGTACACTATGTCCCTATTAATAAAGCCTCTGATACTGTATGCTTTATTAACCCCTCCCTCCCTCAACCTATCCAGCCACCTTCAATGAGGTGCACATATACACCCAGGTCCCTCTGCTCTTGCACTCCCTTTAGAGTTGTACCCTTTATGCTATATTGTCTCTCCATGTTCTTCCTACTAAAATGAATCACTTCACATTTCCCCATGTTGGACATCATCTGCCACTTGTCCGTCCATTCCACCAACTTGACTATGTCCTTTCGAAGTTCTACACTATCCTCCTCAGAGCTCACAATGCTTCCAAGTTTCGTATCTTCCGCAAATTTTAAGGTTGTGCCCTGTACACCAAGGTGTAAGTCATTATCATATATCAAGAGCAAGGGTCCCAACACTGACCCCTGGGGCACTCCACTACAAACCTTCCTCCAGCCCAAAGAACATTCATTAACCACTACTCTCTGTTTCCTGTCACTCAGCCAGTTTTGTATCCAAGTTGCTTCTGTCCCTTTTATTCCATGAGCCATAATTTTGCTCACAGGTCTGTTGTGCAGCACCGTATCTCATGCCTTTTGGAAGTCCTTGTACACCACAGCAACAGCATTGCTGTCATCAACCATCTCTGTTACCTCTTCAAAAACCTCCAGCAAGTTAATTAAACATGATTTTTCCTTAACAAATCTGTGCTGGCTTTCCTTAATTAACCTGCATTTGCCCATGTGATTATTAATTTGGTCCCGAATTATTGTTTCTAGAAGTTTGCCCACCACCAAAGTTAAGCTAATTGGCATGTAGTTAATAGGCTTATCTTTACACCCTTTTTTTGAACAGGGGTGTAACATTTGGCATTCTCCAGTCCTCTGCTACCACCCCTGAGTCTAAGGAAAACTGAAAAATTATGGCCAATGCCTTTGCAATTTCCAGTCACTTTCTTCAGTATCCTTGGATGATCTCATCCACCTCTGGTGCTTAATGAACTTTAAGTATACACAGCCTATCTAGTACCACCTTCTTATCTATTTTAAATCCTTCTAGTGTATTAATTACCTCCTTTCACTGTGGCCTTGTTACCATCTTCTTCCTTGGTAAAGACTTTTGTCTGGTAACTATTCCCAACACCGCGTGGGGTCGGGAGCCACATTTTATCCTGACATCAGGCTCCTGACCCCAAAAGGAAAATCCTGCCCTAAATATCTAAGTGCCACAGTAATCTAAATGTGAGAGAGATGGTATTTTCTGGTCAGTTTCACCTGTACTGTTGGAGAGCTGAAAGGAGCTGAAGTGTGCTGCGGCTCTTTAACATGGCGTGTACAGCTGCTTTTTCTGCCCAAAATAGCATGCTCAAAACAGTTTAAGCCTTTGAAATTGATGCCTGCAGGAATAGCACATGGTTAGCACCATTTGCCCCATATAGTTGGCCGTGCAAGATAAGTGAAAACAGTCTAAGTGGTAGGAAATCCTAGGGGACATGGATGACAATGACTCCATTTTAGACCTGATGACGTTATCATCAATTAAAATATTCCTAATTACATTATGGTCACTGCTTCCCAAGTGTTCTCCTAATGCAATTGATTTAAGATTCTCCTTTAGCGGGTGCTGCTGAATGTTACTGGAGAACCAGGGTCACCTTGAGACCAAACAAGGACATGAAGCTCCCACTGAGGAATTTATGTTTGCACAACCTTGTAGCCTCACTTGTGTTTTTTCCATGAACAAAGCAAATATAAAAGATTCCCACTATGGGTTACTGTACCAGTCGGACTTAAGTTCATCACATGTTCCATTCCAATCTGCATATTAGGCGTTTAACTCAGACTTGAGCATTGCTGGTGAGCAAAACAGAGCTTGTGTTGACTAAGACCAGCATTCAAGTGGCCAGCAAAAACCGAGAATCAGCAATTTAAACAGTTTCTGATTTATTTTAAAGTTCCAGTGAGGAGGAGAAAATTTCAGGTAATATTTCAGTTTGTGCGCATCCAGAGTATAGACCACTGCTGAAAGCACTTATCAGGAAATTGTCTGCACCCAGTCTGTGACTTCCCAACACCAAGTCTTAGCAGACTAGGTTTTGCTCCAGGGGAGCACGCAGCAAAAATGTTGGCCTACAGCATAAGATTGCATTATCTAATAGAACATACTAACTTTACCCTAAGGATCATTTTGCAATATTTGCACCATGCATATGAGAAGAATAATAAATTAACCCTCTTTCAGTGAAGAGGAAGAACAAAATTGACCCTCTTATCTCCAGAAACACACATTTTACCAGACAATGCATATATTATGGCAGCCACTAGAATACATTTAAAATGATGTGACCTGCAAACTACTAAGTATACATAATGCATTCAGCTTCTTTAATAATGGTTTATGTTTATCTCTCAAATTTAATCTGTAATGATATGTTACATGTTCATTTAGTTTCAGAGTAATTCCATGCAAATTGTGTGAAGGTAG
This sequence comes from Heterodontus francisci, assembly GCF_036365525.1. Taxonomy (NCBI): domain Eukaryota; kingdom Metazoa; phylum Chordata; class Chondrichthyes; order Heterodontiformes; family Heterodontidae; genus Heterodontus; species Heterodontus francisci. Next base: position 151,942,474 of record NC_090375.1, on the reverse strand, counting down.
TTCCATTCTATTTTCAGGATTAGATTTGTCTAAGTAAGTTATTATTTACTCACATAGATTGCTGCCTCTTACAGAATTGCTGAACCAGAGCTGTTACTTTGAATACACATTGTTCCAAAGAGTGGGGTATAGTTATTTTATTACTTGTCAATTTTTTTAACATCTTAAAAATCAGTGTAAGAAACTTGTAAAGGGCTTTAGACATCAAAACCAATTACTATGTTAATTAAGCAACAGAAATGTTATCGTGTACTACAGAAATTAAACAGGTAATAAAAGATAAATTACGATATGTAGTGTCAGGGAGTTCAGAATAGGAAGTTAAACTGAAGGATGAAACTATCCAATTGAGTTTTTCGTTATTCTCATCAGTGCAGTACATCAAACATTGAGCAAGACCAAGATGATTAGCCCCCACCCTGACCCAGTCATACTTCTTAGCATTATATTAATAACAAGCTTTCTTCTTTTAGTTGCTTCCCTTAATGAATGCCACAACGTTAGTGTGAAAACACCTTTGTTCCTTCCTTCTGCAGTTTGTGCATGCACAATTTGCAATGCTGGTACCCGTTTGCAGATGTACGAAATAAATATTCCCCCTTATGCAGAATGGCATGCGGTGTAGATCGTACCTTTTCTGTGATGCTCACAATTGAGAGGATCATAGGATGGTTACAGCACAGAAGGAGGCCATTCTGCCCTTTGTGTCTGTGTCAGCTCTCCAAGAGAAACTTAGCTGGTCCCACTCTCCCGCCCTTTCCCCATGCCCCTGCAATTTTTGTCTGTTCAGATAATTATCCAGTTCCCTTTTTTAAGCCAAAATGAAATCTGCCTCCACTGCCTCAGGTAGTACTTTCCAGATGCTAACCAGAAGCTGAATCAAAAGGTTTTTCCTCGTCGCCTCTGGTTCTTTTCCCATTCTCCTTAAATAGGTGTCCTCTAGTTCCCGTCGCTTTTACCAATGGGAACAGTTTCTCCCTTTCTACTCTGTCCAGACCCCTCATAATATTGAACAAGTCTGTCAAATCTCTTCTCAACCTTATCTTCTCCAAAGAAAACCACCCCAATCTATTCACGTGAAGTTCCTCATCCCTGGAACCATTTTGTAAATCTTCTCTGCACCCTCTCCAAAGCCTTCACATTCTTCCCAAAGTATGGTGCCCAGAACTGGACACAATACTCCAGTTGAGGTTGAACCAGTGTTTTATAAAGGTTCACCATAAATTTGTTCCTTATGTACTCTGTGCCTCTATTTATAAAGCCCAGGATCCCGTATGCCTTATTAACCGCTTCCTCAACCTACCCTGCCACCATCAACAATTTGTGCACATAATGTCCCCAGGTCCCTCTGCTTCTGCACCCCTTTTAGAATTGTATCCTTTATTTTATAATGTCTGTCCTTGTTCTTCCTACCAAAATGAGTGTAGGAGGGCATGGCAGGAGAAACACTAGGCATACCTAAATATGAAGTGTCAACCTGGTGAAGCTACAACGCAGGACTACTTGCGTGCCAAACAGCATAAGCAGCATGCAATAAACATGGCTAAGTGATCCCACAACCAACAGATCAGATTAAGCTCTGCAGTCCTGCTACATCCAGTTGTGAATGGTGGAGGACAATTAAATAACTGACTGGAGGAGGAGACTCCACAAATATCCCCATCTTCAACAATGGGGGAGCCCAGCACATCAGTGCAAAAGACAAGGCTGAAGCATTTGCATCCATCTTTAGCCAGAGGTGCTCAGTGGATGATCCATCTCAGCTTCCTCCTGAAGTCCAAAGCATCACAGATGCCGGTCTTCAGCCAATCAGATTCATTCCACGTGATATCAAGAAATGGCTGAAGGCACTGGGTACTTCAAAGGCTATGGGCCCTGACAACATTCCGGCAAAAGTACTGAAGACTTGTGCTTCAGAACTAGCCGTGCCCCTAGCCAAGCTGTTCCAGTACAGCTACAATATTGGCATCTACCCAGCAATATGGAAAATTGCCCAGGTATGTCTTATGCACAAAAAGCAGGACAAATCTAACCTGGCCAATTACTGCCCTATCAGTCTACTCCCGATCATCAGCAAAGTGATGGATGGGTCGTCGACAGTAATATCAAGCAGCACTTGCTCAGCATTAACCTGCTCACTGACGCTCAATTTCGGTTCTGCCAGGACCACTCAGCTCCTGACCCCATTACAGTCAATGGAATCGGGGGAAAACTCTCTGCTGATTAGAGTAATACCTATCACAAAGGAAGATGGTTGTGGTTGTTGGAGGTCAATCATCTCAATCTCAGGATAGTGTCCTAGGCCCAACCATCTTCAAATGCTTCATCAATGACCTTCCCTCCATCCTAAGGTCAGAAGTGGGAATTTTTGCTGATGACTGCACAATGTTCACCATTCACGACTCCTCAGATAGAGAAGCAGCCCATGTCAGAGGAGTGCAGTCAGAGCCATGTTTGTGGCACCACAGGTGGCTCAGCTGCTCAGGAGGGGAGGAGAAAGACACGAAGAGCAGTAGTGATGGGGGATTCGTTAGTTAGGGGAACAGAAAGACGTTTCTGCGGCAGTAAACGTGACTCCAGGGTGGTGTTGCCTCCCTGGTGCCAGGGTCAAGGATGTCACGGAGTGGCTGCAGGACATTCTTCTGAGGGAGGGTGAACAGCCGGAGGTCATGGTCCACATTGGTACCAATGACATAGGTAAAAAGGGGGCTGAAGTCCTGAAAACAGATTTTAGGGAGCTGGAAAGGAGATTAAAAAGCAGTAATCTCCAAGATTATTCCCAGTCCCACATGCAAGTGAGCAAAGCAATAGGAGAATAGAGCGATTGAACATGTGTATGGAGAACTGATGGAGGGAGGGCATCAGATTTCTGAGACATCAGGACTGGATCTGGGGCAGATGGGACTTGTATGAGATGGAAGGGTTGTGTCTTAGCAGGACTGGGACGAATATCCTCACAGGGAGATTTGCTAGTGCTGTTGGGGAGGGTTTAAACTAAATTGTCAGGGGGATGGGAACCTGAGAGGGAACTCAAATTAGAGGGAAGCAAAACTGGTAACTTGTCAGGGATGTAGGAACCAGGAGCAAGAATCAGAGAGGAATACCAAGGAGTACAGAATACTGGGGGAGAGGCATAGCAAGAGAGTAGGGAATAGCAAATTATTAGGTGGGGTTAGAGGAAGGGAAAAAGTAATAACGTCTGAATCAAGGTTAATGTGTATGTATGTGAATGCACGGATTGTGGTTAATAAGACTGGTGAGGTACAGGTGCAGATTACCATGTGGAAATATGATGTTGCTATAACGGAGACCTGGATCAAAGAAGGACAGGACTGGGTGTTAAATAATCCAGGATACTGGGTGTTCGGGAAAAAAGGGGGAAGGGTGGCGGTATTGATTAAGGAGAGAATTGCAGTGCTGGAGAAAAAGGATGTCCCAGAGAGGTCGAGGACAGAATCAATTTGGCTGGAGCTAAGGAACAAAAAAGGTGCAGTTACATTGCTTGGTGTTGTCTACAGACCACCAGCTAGTGGGAAGGACGTGGAGGAACAAATTTGCAAGGAAATTACAGAGAGGTGCAAAAATTATAGGGTAGTTTTAATGGGGGATTTTAATTAACAAAACATAGACTGGGGTAATAGTTTAAAGGGCAGTTAAAGTGAGGGGCAAGACTTCCTAGAGTGTGTTCAGGAAAATTTTCTACAACAGTGTCTTGCTAGTCCAACAAGAAAGGAAGCACTGCTAGACTTGTTTCTTGGGAATGAGGTGGGACAAGTGGATCAAATATCAGTGGGAGAGATTTAGGGGATAATGATCATTGTATCATGAGGTTTAGGCTGACTATGGAAAAGGACAAAGAACAATCCAGGGTAAGAATAATTAACTGGGGGAAGAACAGCTTCAATGGGGTAAGAATGAAGCTTGGGCGAATAAATTGGAGTCAAAAGCTGGCAGGAAAAATGGTAAATGAACAATGGGCTACCTTCTAAGAGGAGATAGTTCGAGCACAGTCGAGTATGTTCCCTCGAAGGGGAAAAGTAGGGCAAACAAATCCAGAGCTCCCTGGATGACAAAAGAGGTAGAGATTAAGATAAAGAAGAAAAAGTGTGCTTATGACAGATGCCAGGTAGAAAATACTATTGAGAACCAGTCTGAATAAAGAAGGTCCAGAGGGGAAATGAAAAAGCAAATAAGAGAAGCAAAGCGAGAGCATGAAAAGACACTGACAGCTACAATTAAAGGAAATCCCAAAGTTTTCTATAGGTATATAAATAGTAAAAGGGTGGTGAAAGGAGGAGTGGGGCCGATAAGGGACCAGAAATGGGATTTACACATGGAGGCAGAGGGCATAGCTGAGGGTATTAAATGAATACTTTGTATCTATCTTTACCAAGGAAGAAGATGCAATGCAGACAATGTTGAAAGAGGAGGTCAGTCAGATATTGGAGGGGTTTAAAATTGATAAAGAGGAAGTATTAGATAGGCTGTTTGTACTTAAAGTGGAGAAAGCACCAGGACCAGATGAGATACATCCAAGGATACTGAAGTGAGACTGGAAATCGCAGAGGCACTGGCCATAATTTTTCAGTCTTCCCAAGACTCAGGGATGGTGCCAGAGGACTGGAGAATTGCAAACTTTACACCCTTGTTGAAAAAAGGGTGTAAAGATAAGCCCAGCAACTACAGGCCAGTCAGTTTAACTTCGGTGGTGGGAAAACTTCTAGAAAAAATAATTCATGACAAAATCAATAGTCAAATGGACAAATGCAAGTTAATTAAGGAAAACCAGCATGGATTTCTGAAGGGAAAATCATGTTTGACTAACTTGGAGTTTTTTGAGGAGGTAACAGAGAGGTTTGTTCAGGGCAATGCTGTTGCTGTGGTGGGCATGAATTTTCAAAAGGCATTTGATACAGTGCCACACAACAGACTTCTGAGCAAACTTGTGGCTCATGGAATAAAAGGGATGGTAGCAACATGGATACGAAATTGGCTGAGTGACAGGAAACCAAGAGTAGTGGTTCATGAATGTTTTTCGGGCTGGAGGAAGGTCTGTAGTGGAGTTCCCCAGGGATCAGTGTTGGGACCCTTGCTGTTCCTGATGTATATTAATGATCTTGGTGTACGGGGCACAATTTCACAGTTTGCAGATGATACAAAACTTGGAAGCATTGTGAACTGTTGGAGGATAGTGTAGAACTTCAAAAGGACATAAACAAATTGGTGAAATGGGCAGACAGGTGGCAGATGAAGTTCAATGCAGAGAAATGTGAAGTGATTCATTTTGGTAGGAAGAACATGGAGAGACAATATACAATAAGGGGTACAATACTAAAAGGGGTGCAGGAGCAGAGGGACCTGGGTGTATGTGTGCATAAGTCATTGATGCTGGTAGGACAGGTTGAGAGAGCGGTCAATAAAGGGTAGGTCATATCTGACAAACCTGATGGAATTTCTTTGGAAAGATAACTAAAGTAGTGGTGGGGAATGTCATTGGATGTTATTTATATGGACTTCCAGAAGGTATTTGATGAAGTCCCTCATAAGAAACTGTTCGCTAAAGTTGAAGTTCGTGGAATTGATAGCACATTATTGACCTGTTTAGGAAACTGGCTGAGCAGCAGCCGACAAGAGAGTAGAGATAATGGGCAGGTACTCTAATCGGCAGGTGTCCTGTACGGATCTGTGCTGGGGCCTCAATTATTCACTGCATTTATTAACGACTTCGATGTTGGAATAGAAAGCCAAATATCTTAATTTGCTGATGACACAGAGATAGGTGGCATTGTAAGCAGGGTAGATGGAAACATAACATTACAAAGGATATTGTTAGAATATATTAAGTTATTAACGCATGTGCAATATTTTGAGATCTTTACCAATTTAACATTGAGGGAATTTTGGTTTATGTATAATATGGCCACAAAGTTAGATTCAAATTCCCAGAAATACACAAGCCATTTAGGATGTTACTTAGGTTGGGTACCAGTTAGAATATCAAACAGGCCATCCATTATAGCTATCATAAACTGGATTTCAGCATATTGTGCCATCTTTGAGACAGTGCATTCTCAAACTGATGATTGAGTGGGTTCTTTTTTAATATGTTGTTGGAGTGCTTATGTGGAAAAACAGGTGCCAAAAGCTTTCACGTTAAGGAGCGGCAGGTGTAGGTTCATTCAAGGTCATTGACGGAGGGGTCAGAGGGCAGTCTTTGCTTCTTCGATCTCTGGCGCCTTCAGCCTCACGTGCCCTCTCGCACCATCTCCCTCGTACACTGTCACGCCCTCTGCCTCTTGTGCATTCTGCTCAGTGCGCTCTCTCACCCTTGCCTCTTGTGCCCTCTCTACCTCTTTGCCACACTCACCCCATTGCCACACTTACTTCCCCCAACTCTGTGCTCGTGCCCTGCTGACCCTCTGCTGGGCTCATGCCCTCCTGATCCTCTGCTGTGCTCATCCCCCTCCCCACCTGCTGCACACATGCCCACCCGTTCTACTTCACACATGCCCACCCCCTCTGATATGCTCCCCCTCCCCCTGTCGCACCCAGTTCCTCTTCTCCATCCCCCCGCCACTCCCAACATGCTCCCGCCGCACCCTCCCCCCAACCATACTCACGCCTTCTGCACCTCTGTCTGTCTCTCTCTGTTTTATGTCCAATTTTATGCTGGGTATGGGAATTTCATAGTAACGTGCAGCTTATTTTATTGCACAATATTATTTCCTCCCAAGGGCCACATTATGATTACAATGCAATTTTGTACACATTGATGAGGTTTCTGTTTTTAGTCCAGATTATTCTTATTGTTATGTAAAATTACGGATATGGGAACAGATGAATGGGTCATTTCAGTGATATTCTTTTGAAAATGGTACCCAGTCATCAGTATAGCAAAATGTAAAAGCTGACATCTATGTGCAGTATGTTGAAACAAGGAAAATAGTTTGGAAAAGCAATATATTATGGAATGTTCTACAACAAGGTTGTCCAACATACAGCTTGTGGGCCAGGATCCGGCCCACCAAAGGTTTCCATCTGGCCCGCGGATGTAATTCAGAGATGAGAAATTTTCCATTGCCGTCGTCTTTCAGCCCAGCTTTTTAAAAAATATCATGCTGTCAGTTTCACAGCTGACAGGTGCTGACGTCGGGAACATCGATTTCTGAACTTCAGATAGATTCGGGATTTTCCAGCGGTTTCCGACTTTTGCAAGTTTTTTTTAAAAAACTGACCAACCACAAACCTGCTGTTCTGAGCCCTCCCAGCTGTCTGCAACTGAAAGAGAGAGAGATGGTGGGGGGCCAGAGAGAGAGCAAGAGCATGCAGGAGACCGAGAGGGGGGCACAGAGAGAGAGAGGAACACAGATGGAGAGGGGGATACAGAGATGGGGGCGTACAGAGAAAGAGGGAAGGGGCAGTGAGAGAGGGGGGACAGCGAGGGAGAGAGAAGCGGGGGCAGAGAGAAAGAGTGGGGGACACCGAGCGAGGATGATACGGGTGGTGGGGAACGCCACAGAGAGGGGGGGACACGGAGAGAGGGAGAGAGTGTGATCAAGATCACTCCTCACAGAATGACATCTGTCTGGAATACTCTGAATTGCTACAAGTGTATGGGCAAACATTGACTACGTGTGCAAGCAAAACGATGACCGGTATCACACTAAATCAGTGTCCAACATATTGATGAGAAAATAAGTCAATAAATTAATCTTCTCATTTAAAGCTTCTTCACAAAAATGCGCATTTGTTGTTTTGATTAATAGTAAGATAAATATAAAATTGTAAATGAACAGATGGGTGCTACTGTGAATAAGGGTCACTGAGCTATTCTTTAATCACTCTTTACATCCCTGAGACCTTTATAGATATTACTGATATTCTCCCCCACTCCCCTCCACCACCAACCAGCCTCCCCCCCCCACTTCAGTATAGATAAAAGCAATATTGTGGTAGCTGAAAAGGTTCATGGAGTTCTAACATTTGTGTATTGTTCATTAGGTGGTAAGAGCTGCCGAAGAAGCTGCTACAGCCCTGGCTACATCCATCAATCCTGAGCAGTGTATTAAAGTGCTTTGTCCTATTATCCAGACTGCAGAATGCCCCATCAACTTAGCAGCAATCAAAATGCAAACCAAGATCATAGAGAGAGTCCATAAAGAGACTCTAAACCAGTTGTTGCCTGAAATTATTCCTGGTCTGTTAATGGTATGTAGCTACCATTGAACTTCAAATATAAATAGTTTATATGTTTTAACTTAAATTGCCATAAAATAAATTAGTGAAAGTTCATAAATTGAATGGTGGGTAAAAAAATGGCTTCAGAGTGGTAGTGATGTAAAGTAATCAGAACATTTAGATTACATCATAAGACTAAGTGAATCTAAACTGGGGATTGGACAATTTGAGAAAAGTGTGTTGGATATGTGGTGCAATTTAATCCAGCAGTATTATCTCCATTATATATTAAAAATTGATAGATGGCTGATTTCACTTGCTGATGGACTTTGCTAACACTCTTCATCCTCCTCTACCATCCTGCCCCTCTCCTCCCCTCCTCTTACCCAGCTTCCTGTTTCCCCTCTGCTCCCCTTTTCCTTTCCTCTCCCTCATCGACCTCCTTTCCCTGCTCCCCTTTTCCTTTTCTTCCCTTCCTCCCTCCCCCCACCTTTTTTCCACACGCACCTCTTTCTACACCAGATGACAATATGTTCCCACTAACCCAGTGAACTGAAGACAGCACTTGGTCTTGACTGCACTTGTGCAATGCTATAGGACAGTGGTTCTCAAGTTGTTTTGGTTGAAGCACTGCTTTTCAAATGGATTAGTAATCATGGACCCCCCCCCCAATGTAAATTATAATATATATTGCTCATAATATGAAAATGCTGCAAATCAGAGTATTTTAATAATGTGTTGCTGAAGAAAGAGACATGCTGTCAAAACTTTTTGTCTTGCCCTCATCAGGACAGATGCACGAATACCAAATTTCAAAGGGAGCAACAATTTATACTGTGTGAGAAAAGGATGCTGATTGGTTGGTAAGTTAACTCTGGTCAAGGTGTTGCCATGGAAAATGCACCAGGGAACTATTGTCCCCCACACTTTTGTTTAATTGAAAAAAGGCTCAATGCCTGGACATGTTACTCTTGCTTGCAGAGGATAGGTCCCTGCACGTGAATATATGTAGCTTCTTGCAAGCATAAGTGTCCAACTGATAATCTTAAATGGGTTGTTAGTTTAATTCTTAATACACTCAGGATTGTTCAGTAAGTGCTGTCCAATCGCAGAATTGCTTCTAACGTTACACATTGTGTTCTGAGTTTTGCAAATACAGTCAGTGCTCTGCCTATTGCAAACAGCTGAAGGGACGTGCTGTTTGATACGATCCACCAGTCTCATTTACCACATTACTCATTTGTGTGGTAGGCAGAACGTCTTTTTGGCTTGACTGCAGCATCCTGTTAGTGGAAAATACCACTGCATAGTAGCAGTGTGAAACAGCTAGGTTCACCTGTTGCTCAAATTTTTGAGATGCCTTTCCCTTCCAGGGTAACTTGAGGTAGACTGGGCAGTTTTCAGGTCTGAAAGTGGCAGCCTTAAGCCCATTCGTGAGTATGCGTGTTACACAGTAAGCACTGATCTGATCAGGGTAACCATTATCCCGCAGGATAACTTTGATGCGCCCTATTTTGGTGTCAAGCTTGTACAGTGAGCAAATGGCTCGGGCTCTATTTATGAGATTGCTGTTAAGGTCAATCTTGTAGCACATGGAGCTGTAGGAGTAAAGTGGTACATGAATTCCAGGTGCCTAGGCCGTACGTGCCAACGACTAGCAGATCATATCCAACAGCACGTCCCTTTGGCTGTTTGTAATAGGCAGAGTACTGACCATACTCAACCAGCCCATACTTGCAAAACTCAACACAATGTGTAACGTTAGATGTGATTCTGTGATTGGACAACACTTACTGCACAATCCCAAGTGTGCTAAGAATTACACTAACAACCCATTTAAGATTATCAGTCGAGCACTTAGGCTTGCTAAAAGCTGCATATATTTGTACACAGGGACCTGTCCTCTGCAGGCAAAAGGAACATGTTCAGGCGTTGCGCCTTTTTCGAATTAAACAAACGCATGGGGAACAATAGTTCCCTGGTGCATGCTGCATGGCAATGCCTCAACCAAACAGAGTCAACTTGCCAACCAATCAGCACCCTTTTTTTGTGCAGTATATATTGTTGCTCCCTTTGGAATTTGGCATTCTTGCATCTGCCCTGATGAGTGCAAGATGAAAAGCTTTGACAGCATGTCTCTTTTTTTCATCAGTTCTCAAGTTCGGTACTACCAAGTGACTATTTTAATACTTTTAAAAAAGATTAATGGCTTAGAGTAACAATTTGAGGATTATTTCACTGATTTAGACAGTGATGAGACAGTCCAGACAATCAAGAAATAAATGATAATTGTAACTCCACTAACATTCTAAGGCGTGCCAACCTAACTGTTTTAAGATTTAAGTAAGTCCAACTGACAGCATTTCCACAATTACATGAATCAAACCAACATGAGATGAATATAAAGAGAAAATGCTGGAAATGCTCAGCAGGCCAGCCATCATTATAATGACACTTGCTCACTGTATGGGCTTGATTTTTAGCCTCCGCTGGCGCCAGGATCGGAGGCAGACAGGAGCTTAAAATAGCCCCGCCAGCCAGCATTCTGGTTCCCTGGCTCTGCCCTGCCCCTGGGCCATTTTTGCGGAGGCAGGATTTGGGTAGGGGAGGAGGCAACAGGGCTACTTGCCCACACGTGGTGGGTAGCTGATGCAGCTCATCAAGGGCCACTTAAGGCCATTAAAGGCTGGCTGAGATTTTCCATTTGGCTTCCAGGTTCCTGCAGGCAGTGGTGGCCAGTTTAGGTGCCTGGAGGCAGCCTCCCGGCAGCAGACTTGGGGGTTTGGGCCAATGCTCTAGGCAGGCTTAGAGACCCTCTCAGCCTGTCTGAATGCTGCAGCAGCCACAGGCTGCCCGGTAGAGGGTGCCTTCCTCTAAGTGGTGGCCTGGATGCAAAACACATTTTTTAATTTAAACTTTAAAAAAAGTTGGAGAACTAGGGCGCCTCCATTTTGGCTTGCCCTCTCACTTGCTTACTTTCAACCTGGAAGGCCTTTGCTTGGTCCTTCAGCTTCAAGAACCTGCCCACCGTCCTTAATTGGATGGCAAACCCCGCTCTGGCCATTAATTGGTCTCCCAAGGGAGAATCAGTAACTGTTGCCCACACAGTGCGGGCTTCTGACCCATATTCAAACCTTACAATGCAGTTAAGAAGCCTGCAGGGAAAATGCTGTCCCATGATACCAAATTGAATGCACCCTAGTATTACAGCAGTAGCTGGCCTCCCACCTCTCCTCCATCCTCCGCTCCCATTCCCCACTCTCCGCTTCGCCGAAAGTAAATGCGAGGCTCACCGTTGAAACTCATGGCAGCCAAGCTGCCTCTCACCACAAAGAAGGGTGCATATTCAGGAACTTTGGGGCTGGACATTTTGTCAGTGACTTGCGTAGGACTGACATTAACTACTGTGTCTTGTCTTTTTTTCTCCCATTGTGTTTTCTTCGTTCTCGCCTGCTAGAGAGATTATTTCGCGGACCCCAGTTTGAGAACCAGTTCTATAGCAGATTAACTAGTTTATTATTAACTACACTATGGTTCCAATTTCTATCCCTTCAATTTTAAACCCTTGGATTATTCAAAGTTATATTTTGCTTGTTTTATTAAGCACACAGTATTTGAATTTATGGTCTGTATTTAATATAACTTGGAATAACCTTTCAATTTGGGGACATGGTGTTATGATTTGGGCTTTCGCCATTTAATTGTTATATCCAAAAGGAAATAAGAGGGGAAGAGAGTGTATGAGAAAAAATTAATGGGTCACATGAAAGGGCATACTCAAGTCTTTATAGAGTCAGTCATTACAGCACATTTAGCCCATCATGTCTAAGCGGGCTCTCTTTGGAGCAATCCAATCAGTCCCGTTCCTTCGCTGTATCCCTGTAGCCCTGCAAGTTTATTTCCCTCAAGTGCCCATCCAGTTTCCTTTTGAAATCATTCATCAACTCCGCTTCCACCACCCTCATTGGCAGTGACTTCCAGGCCATTACCGCCCACTGCGTAAAAAAAAGTTCTTCCTCACATCCCCCCCTACATCTCTTTCCCAAAACTTTAGATCTCAGTCTCCTCGTCCTTTGAACCATCAGCTAATGGGAACAGCTTTCCTTTGTCTACCTTGTCTAAGCCTGTCATAATCTTGTACATCTCTATCAAATTTCCCCTCAATCTCCTTTGCTCCAAGGACCCCAGCTTCTACAAACAACCTCATCTTGTAGCTAAGCTCCCTCATTCTTGGAACCATTCAGGTTCTCCTCTACAACCTCGGAAGGACCCGCACATCCTTCCTAAAGTGTGGCGACCAGAACTGGACACAATACTCTAGTTGTGGCCTAACCAGAGCTTTATAAAGGTTCAGCATAACTTCCCTGCTTTTGTACTCATTACCTCTATTTATGAAGCCCAAGATCCTATATGCTTTGCTAACTACTCTCTCAATATGTCCTGCCACCTTCAAAGATCTGTGCACATTAACCTCCAGGTCCCTCTTTGTCCCTGTACAGTCTTTAGAACTGTGCCATTTAGACTAGATCAGTTCTCCCTTTCCCTCCTGCCAAAATGCATTGCATCACACACTTCTCTGTATTAAATTCCATCTGCCACTTGTCTGCCCATTCTGCTAGCTTATCTGTCCTGTTGCAGTCAATTGGTATCATCCTCGCTGTCAGCCACACCTCCAAGTTTCATATCATCAGCAAATTTTGAAATTTTACTCTGTATTCCAATAGCCAAGTCATTTATATATAGCAAAAAAAAGTAGCGGTCCCAGCACTGAATCTTGGGTAACACCATAGTCTACCATCCTCCAGTCTGTAAAACAACCAACCATTCACCACAACTCGCTATTTTCTGTCCTTAAGCCAATTTTTTTTGCAAGCTGTCACTGACCCTCCTCCTATTCCTTGAGCCTCAATTTTGTTAACTAGCCTTTTATGTGGCACTTGTCAAATGCTTTCTTAAAATCCATCTAGACAACATCCATTGCTTTCCCTTCATCAACCTCCTCTGTTACTTCATCAAAAAATTCAATTAGTTTGGTCAAGCATGATCTTCCTTTTCCAAATCCATGCTGGCTGTCCTTAATTAACTCAAACCTCTCCAAGTGTCTGTTGATTTTTCTCCCTGATTATCGTCTCTAAAACCTTACCCACCACTGAAGTTAAAGTGCCTGGCCTGTAGTTACTAGGAATTTCCTGACACCCTTTCTTGAATAAGGGCGACACATTTGTCATTCTACAATCCTCTGCTAGGGAAGATTGGGAGATTGGCAAGCCCTTCCACTATCTCCACTCCCACTTCCTTTAGCAACTTGGGATGTAAGCTATCTAGACCAGGCGGCTTATTCACTCTAAGCATAGCCGGCCTTTCTTGTTCTTCCTTTCAATCAATTTTTATCCTGTCCATCACCTCTACCATCTGTGCTTTAACCAATATTTTTGTCAGCATCCTTTTCCTTGGTAAACACCAATACAGGGTACTCATGAAGTATTCTAACCTTGCCCTGCACCTGTAAGCATATATCACTCTCTTTGTCCCTAATAGGCCCCACCCACTTCGACTATCCGTTTACATGCTCTCATCTTCCCTGATGCTGCATTGTGACTCCAGCTGCCACTCAAGTTCTGAAATCCTGAGCTCAACATCAGGCAGCTGGTGACACTTCCTGCACACGTGGTTCCCCCAAGACACATGAAGTGTCCTGAAATTCCCACGGTGCAGGAATTGCAAGCAATTGAACTATTCCCTCTTTTGGAATCTAGTTGTAATACCTTGTATAAATTATTCATTTTAATTAATGCCTCTAGAACTGTTCTGTGCTAATACTCTTACTGTTTCCTTACTACCTGATTGAAATTTTATTAATTAGTTTAACTAGATAAGCTATAAATTTAAAAGTACTTTATAGTTTCCCAGTCCTAGTTTAAACCGCTGCCCTCATTTTAAAAAATCTATTTAACTCAACCGCAATTTTTTTCAGGGTTATGACAATACAGAGAGCAGTGTTCGCAAAGCAAGTGTATTTTGCCTTGTAGCCATCTATTCAGTTATTGGTGAAGACCTTAAACCCCACCTTGGTCAACTCACTGGAAGTAAGGTAAACTATGTATTTTTTTTTTACATATTTTGTGTCAAGCACCTGTAGATTTATTATTCCTAAAGTTGTCCAAAGCAGTCAAACTTGCGTCGTACAATGGACAAAGTAGCAGTTCTGCACATTGAACTGCATTGGAGGCAAGCTGAGAAGCATTATACTCTTTCAAGAAACCCACAATTTTTTCCTTCTACCTAACTCTTGTTCTGATTAACACAGTGTCATGATTTTAGTGTCTGATTTAATATCTTGGAGGTAGTGAATTCAAATCTCACTATTGTCAAGTTGTGAAATTGAATTTAGTAATTTGTGGGCTCACACCTGAAAAAAATATGATTGTTGTAAAGACCCTTCAGAAAAGGGAACCCTACACCCCTACATGGTCTGTCCTACATGTTACCCTAGTCCCACACTAAATTCACTTAATGCCATTCTGAAGTGGCCTTACCAGCTACTGAGTTGCAAAGCAGGATAACGAGTCAATAAATGCAGCCTTGCCAGCATTGCCATATCCCAACAACAACAAAAAACAATTTGTCCTTCCTCATTTGTGCTGCTATTGATTGTAAAATTGATTGAAAGCAATATTTTAGAATTTCAAAATTACTCAAAAGCCCTTTAAATAACTTCAGACATATGATGAAGCCTGTAAGTCACTGTGCACTCATTATCAGTGGTAGGTGAGAGTTCAGAACAGGTGTGTTTTCTCCTTGATAAAAACTGAAGTCTGTATCTCTTTTTTTCTGTGAATTATGTTGCTATTCATGATGACACTGCTGACATTGTTTTTATGTAATAAACAGCAAGGACTACTGCGCCTTCACAACTAGTTACCTTTCCGTTAATCTTATAGCACTTTAAATCTCTTTCATAATCAACTCAAATGTCCCACAAGAGCATACAGGATTCCAGATGGTAATTCACAAGCTACATTTGATGCCAGTTATGCAGATTTGAATGCAGTCTTTGTTAGAAATTAGAATAACGTTGACATTGTAATATTATGGCCACTTAATTTATTCACAGTCTTGCATGTCACTCAAACAAGAGAATACTGGTAATACTGTCTCATCACAAGTATTTGTGATTGGTGTATCAGATGGAGGTGTTTGAAATCTGTTGGAACAGGAGTGTATTTCTGAAATAATTTGAATGCTCATCATTTTCTTAACAGGGCTCTCTCCTTCATTTGTGAATTCCTCTTTTTTCCGTCAGCATTGGAAACAAAAATTATACAATGTGGAATATTTAAAATCTTACGAAAACATTTCAAAGCCTCAATCTCCATATCCGTGCTATTGATTATAATACTAGGACCAATTCATTAGATTGTTTGTATTTACAGTTATGACTTACTGGCCTAATATTTCCTCTGAATTGTTTTTTGCTGTTAGATTGTGTAATGTTTGCAGCCCTGTTTAAATCCTGTATACTGAAAAAGTTAACACATTTCTTAATTTGTTTTGTGTTTCAGATGAAATTGTTAAACTTGTACATTAAACGTGCACAAACTGGCTCTAGCACAAGTGGCTCAGCGTCAGACCTCACTGGTCAAAGCTAGAGATAGCAGCTGTTTTAAAGCAGCTCGTCTGGGGAAGGAACAACCTGTTTTTCAAGATCAGACTCTTCTTTGGAACTTGATTCATCACAGCTGTATACAACAAATGGCTTCCCTCAGCCTGCATGTGACTGTTGCACCAGAATCTATTCCAGATCAGAGGAAACAGTATTAGTCAGTCCAAATAAAACTCAAATCAGTTTATCTTTCTTCTCACTCGGACTCCTCTGTATTTCTTCTAATAAATGTTTACCAGTGTTACAGTTATACAAATAAAATGCTAATTATGATTAAAAAAAGAATGCTTTAAGCTTCAGAAAAAATTTTTGCTTCTATCCGGCAGCATTACAATTTCCTTTTACTACATAATTTACTTCTGGTTAGATTTCACAAATAATCGGTAAAGGAGAAGCCTCCAGTAAGTCAGACTAGAACCAGATTGAAGCAGTAACAAACTGCCTTGTTTTGGGTGCATGTTGTCATAACAAAACTTTAGGGATTGTAACTTCATGTTGTGCAAGGCCTGGGGCTGGAATTGTCTGGTTTTTCCGGTGTTACTTGTGCATTCACTGATTTACTCTGCTGTTCCCTCAATAACAGTAATGCAAACTAAACAGAAGAAAGCTAGAAGAGCTGAGCATTCCTGAGCAGCAGCGAGTCATCTCTGTGTCCCATTTCTCAGTAGTAGGTTTAAGTGGCTGCGTACAGGTTGCGTGAGGCTTGTAGCATTGCCAAATGGACATGTGTCATCACCCCTTCTTCAAGCAAAGTGCATCAGAGTGGAGTGCTCTACACAAGCACACTCAGTATGTAACTTGTCTATACTTAGTATGTGTTTCTAAAGTTCTAGTAGAATGCACACATTCATCAGGTAGGAAAGCTTATGTGGCAAGTTTTGCCTCAGCAGTAACTTTAAATATATAGACAACATTGTGATGGTGCTACTGGCCTACTTATCTGTGATGGCTTTGTGTAGATGTTCCAGGAAGCTTAACATCAATAGCTACTATGTGCAGTACAATGTGAAGGTCGTAAGATTTTGACAGCGTCCATTTGGGAAAGCAAATGAGATGGATCACTATGGAGATGTCAGCACATTACATTAGTGTTCTCGCTACCTCTTATTGCAAACAGGTATTTTTCCAACCTGCTAACGTAATTTACACTTCCTTTAAAAAAAAAACAAAGTCTCCTACTTTTACCTGGTTGCTCTTTTTGAGTCATTAAAATCCTTCATAATGACTAACATTCAATGACATGTCCTAAGTCGATACTGGAAATAGTTTTGTTGCCAGTTGTTCTGTGATGGTGATGCTCGTGGAGCTGGATGTGTGAAGTCCAAAACTAAACTGAGTGCATCCAGTAAAATTGAATCTAACTAGGAAAGCAAAACATGATCAGACTGTTGTTTTGCTGCTGTTAGAGAGTTGCCCTTTTTGTTTAATGAAAAATTTGTAGAAATGTATTTAAAGATTTTAAGCAAGTCTTCTATCTGTTACTGGCTTTTTTTTTAGCACCTGCATCAAGGATATAGTGTTACGTGAATGTTTATTTGGTTTACACTGTATTATTTGATGTATTTATAGTTATGTGCTTACAAATGTGCATACACTGGCAATAAACTGTATATAACATTATTAACTTGTTCTTGAGTCACTAAAGTTGTTTCTTCTGTCATCTGTTTTTGTAACGTTTTGAAAAAGACTAGAACCAGAGTTAAACTGAGAAATCTGTGTGGCCCATGTGAAAAATGATGCCACTAATGATGTAATTGTTCTGTTAACATGATGAAAAAAGATTGATAATTTGTGGCATATGGGTTCTACCATCAATGTTCATTACTTCTACCTGATGCCCATTTAATGACTTAGGTTGGTTGGTTCTTATAGACTGTACTTTTACCTTGGTGTAAGTCTGAATCATACTTGGGTCTATCTTTAGGTTATTTGTGAACAACTGGTTTTTAAGACTAGTCTCACCTTATTGGCAAAAGCATTCCAACCAAAAATAACCAATCTAATTATCTAACCTGTAGAAAGGAGTGGAAGAAAAATTGAATTATCTTAATATTAATTATTCAAACTCCTGCAGGGAATTAAACAGTTAATCAACATGTCTTCTTTGATGTCTGTATAAGTCTTTACAGGATTCACAATGGTCCAAAAATGCATTTTGAAAGACTTAAGGCAGTCTTATGTCCAAAAATAACACTAGTAGATCAGTCAGTCAGGACCAATTCTTTTCAGTTTTTGATAAAATGAGTACCCTATCTTTGAGTGCATGTGTGGCCAGGGGGAGAAGGGACCAAGAGATTCTAAGAATTTTCATCTAGTTGTCACTGAGTCACAGTACCTACCCTTGAACATATGAACAGGAGTAGGCAATTCAGCTCCTCGAGTCTATTCCATTATCCATGTTCGCTGATGACTGCACAATGTTCAGCACCATTCACAACTCCTCAGATACTGAAGCAGTCAGTGTAGAAATGCAGCAAAACCTGGACAAATATCCAGGCTTGGGTTGATGTGGCTAGTAACATTTGCGCCACACAAGTGCCAGGCCATGACCATCTCAAACAAGAGAGAATCTAGTCATTTCCCCTTGACTTTCAATGGCATTACGATCGCTGAATCCCCCACGATCAACATCCTGATGATTACCATTAACCAGAAACTGAACTGCAGTAGC
Organism: Heterodontus francisci; assembly: GCF_036365525.1. NCBI lineage: Eukaryota > Metazoa > Chordata > Chondrichthyes > Heterodontiformes > Heterodontidae > Heterodontus > Heterodontus francisci. The sequence continues at coordinate 151,923,962 of NC_090375.1, read as the reverse complement.
CATATAAATACCATGGCTGCAAGAGAAGGTAAGAGGCTAGGAATCCTGCGGCGAGTAACTCCCCTCCTGACTCCCCAAAGCCTGTCCACCAGCTACACGACACAAGTCAGGAGTGTGATGGAATACTCTCCATTTGCCTGGATGGGTGCAGCTCCAACAACACTCAAGAAGCTCCGTACCATCCAGGACAAAGCAGCCCGCTTGATTGGCACCCCATCCACAAACATTCACACCCTCCACCACTGACACACAGTGGTAGCAGTGTGTAGCATCTACTAGATGCACTGCAGCAACTCACCAAGGCTCCTTAGACAGCACCTTCCAAACCCGCGACCTCTACCACCTAGAAGGACAAGGGCAGGAGATGCATGGGAACACCACCCACCTGCAAGTTCCCCTCCAAGTCACACACCATCCTGATTTGGAGCTATATCACTGTTCATTCACTGTCGCTTGGTTAAAATCCTGGAATTCTCTTCCTAACAGCTCTGTGGGTGTACCTACCCCATATGGACTGCAGTGGTTCAAGAAGGCGGCTCACCACCACCTTCTCAAGGGCAATTAGGGATGGGCAATAAATGCTGGCCTGGCCAACGACACTTATGCTCACTTGTTCTGGATTCCTCCACAAAAGAAAATAGTTTTTCCAAATGTACCCTATTGAATCTCTATCATTTTTTAATTTAGATCATTGCTCAACCTTATAAAACTCAAGGGAATAGAAGTCAAATTTATGTAACCTGTCTTTGTAATGTAACCTTTTAATTCCTAGTATCATGCTGGTGATTCTGCACTGTACAACCAAGGCCAACATATCCTTCCTGAGATTAAGTGCCCAAACTGAATGCACAATATTTTGGAGAGACAGACAGAATGTCAAAGGAGAAGGGGTAGCCCTGATAGTAAAGGATGACATAAGGACATTAATAAGAAGGTGTCTGGCCTCAGAAGATCATGAAGTAGAATCAGTTTGGGTGGAAATTAGGAATAGCAGGAGTCAGAAAACACTGGTGGGAGTAGTTTACAGCACCCCTAACAGTAGTTATATTATTGGACAGAACATTAAATGGGAGATTAGTGGAGCTTATAACAAAGGTAATGTATTAATTGTGGGGGACTTTAATCTGCATATAGACTGGTATAATCAAATTGACAACAGTGGTCTGGAAGATGATTTTGTAGAACGTTTCCATGATAGTTTCTTGGGGCAATACGTTGTAGAACCGAGTAGGGATAAAGCTATCTTAGATCTCGTATTGTTGTAATGAAACCAGGTGAATTAACAATGTCGTAGTAAAAGATCTACCAGGAAATAGTGATCATAATACCATTGAATGTCATGCTAAATTTGAAAGTGACACCTTTCAATCACAAACAAGAATCTTGAAGCCAATTGAGAAGGTATGAGGGGAGAACTGGCTAAGGTTAATTGAGTAAATAGACAGGAAGATATAACGATAAATAAACAGTGGGAAATATTTAAAGAAGCAATTCAAAGGGTTCAACAAAAGTACATTTCGTTCAAAACCAAAAACACGTCAAGAAAGACCCATCTGTGGCTTACTCAGGAAGTTAAGGAGAGTATTGGGCTAAAAGAAGAGGCTTAGAATGTTGCAAGGAAGAGTAGCAAGTCTGATGATTGGGAGTGTTTTAGAAACCAGCAAAGGGCCACCACAAAGTTGATCAGGGAAAAATCGAATGAGAATAAACTAGCCAGCAATATAAAAACAGATTGTAAGAGAACACAAGTACATAAAAAGGAAGAGAGTGCTAAAGTAGATGTTGATCCCTTAGAGGCAGAGACAGGAGAAATCATCATGGGGAATGAAGAAATGGCAGAGGCATTGAACAAATATTTTGTGTCTGTCTTGACAGTAGAAGGCACAAGTTCCATACCAGAAATAGGCAGTAACCTAGGGGCTAAAAAGAGTGAGGAAATTAAGGAAATTGATATTAGCCAAGAAAAAGCATTGGAGAAATTTGGACTAAAATCTGACTAGATGGTCTACACCCTACAGTTCTAAAAGTGATAGCTGCAGAGATAGTGGATGCGCTAGCAATGATTTTCCAGAATTCCTTAGATTCAGGAATGGCCCGTCAGATTGGAAGTTGGCAAATGTTGCACCGCTTTTAAAGAAAGGAGGTAGAGAGAAAACCGGGATATACAGGCCAGTTAGTTTAACATCAGTTGTTGGGAAGATGCTGGAAACTATTATTAAAGAAGTCTTAACAATGCATTTGGAAAAGCATAGTATGATTGAACAAGTCAGCATGGTTTTACTAAAGGGAAATCCTGTTTGACAAATTTATTAGAATTTTTTGAGGATGTAACTAGTAAGGTAGATAAAGGGGAACCACTATATATAGTATACCTGGATTTTCAAAAGGCATTCAATAAGGTGCCACCAATTCATAAAAGATGAATAGGCAAGATCATGGTGTTGGGGGTAGTATATTATCATGGATAGAGGATATGTTAACAGGCAGGAAGCAGAGAGTGAGCATAAATGGGCCATTTTCAAGTTGGCAGGCAATGAATAGTGGAGTGCCACAAAGATCAGTGCTGGGGCCTCAGCTATTTACACTCTATATTAATTATTTGGATGAACTGACAGAGAGTAACGTATTTACGTTTGCTGATGATACAAAACTCGGTGGAAAGGTAAGCTGCAGGGAGGACATAGGCTGTAAAGAGATATAGACAAGTTAAGTGAGTGAGCAACAAGATGGTAAATGAAGTATAATGTAGGGAAGTGTGCAGTTCACTTTGGTTGTAAAAATAGAAAAGTAGAATATTTTTTAAAAGGTGTGAAACTGGTAAGTGTTGATGTTCAGAGAGATTTGGAGGTACTCGTAAAAGTTAACATGCAGGTGCAGTAGGCTATTAGGAAGGCAAATGGCATGTTGGCCTTTATTGCAAGGGGTTTGGAGTACAGGAATAAAGAAGTCTTACTAAAATTGTACAGGGCTTTGGTGAGACCGCACCTGGAATATTGTCTGCAATTTTGGTCTCCATATTTAAGAAAGGATATACTTGCACTGGAGGCAGTGCAGTGAAGATTTACTAAATTAGTCCCTGGGATGAAGGGGTTGTCCTATAATGAGAGGCTGAGTAAATTCAGCCTATATTCTCTGGAGTTTAGCAGAATGAGAGGTGATCTGATTGAGACATACAAGATTCTGAAAAGGCTTGATAGGGTAGAAGCTGAGCGATTGTTTCTGCTGGTCGGGGGATCTAGAACACAGTCTCAGGATAAGGGGCCAATCATTCAGGACTGAGGTGAGGAGAAATTACTACACTCAAAAAATTGTGAATCTTTGGAATTCTCTACCCTAGAGGGTTGTGAATGTTCCATCATTGAATATATTTCAGGCTGAAATAGATAGATTTTTGGTCTCGCAGGGAATCAAGGATATGGGGAGCGGGCAGGAAAGTGGAATTGAAGCCCAAGATCATCCATGATCGTATTGAATGGCGGAGCAGGCTCGATGGGCCATATGGTCTACTTCTGCTCCTATTTCTTGTGTTCTTGTTGCACGCTTCCTTGTTCTCTGTAATTATGCATTTCTCACCTTTTGGGGGTCTGGACAACTCAAACAGAATCTTGCAACCTTTGTTGTTTTCAACTACGCATACTGGGGGAGAAATTGGGCTCTGTAACACCCAATTTTTAGGCACTATGCATCATCATAGCACACACAATTCTGACAGGAAGTGCACCAGACGCCATCTGAATAAAAGGATTTGTGTGTGCACACCAAATGATCACTGGCAGCATGCGAGAAGGCAGATTATAATGTCGATCAGTGTGCAATACCGTTTTGATGCCAGCACTGCCATTTTCGAACGCACACTCCAGCCTCTTTTAACCTCACACAGCTGAACATGACATTAGATGGCATAGACGATGCCCCCCACCCCACCCCACCCTACCCTTTGTTACTTGAAAGGGTTTCATGTACTACTTACAGGTTAATGCTGGATTATTACTTTTGGCTGCTGGTGCAATTATACACATTTTCAGAGCTTTCCTATACTTGCCTAAAGTTTCAATAATCTGCAGGGAGTTGTCTGATTGTTGCCAAAGTACTTTTTGTTCATTTAAAAGCTAATTCTAAAACAAGTTGGCCTGGTAGACCTTCCTGTTGAAATTGAGCAAGACTGAGAGTAAGAAGAGAGATCATGCACAGCAGGACATGCTGCTGGAAGAGGAAAGAGGGAGAAGGGCTCTCAGCAGGAGGCCATAACTGCAGAGGCTCGCTAAGGAGCAATTCTCTTACCTCAACTTCAGTAACAACCAATGCTTGAGATATCTTTGCTTCACTAAAGAAGTTGTGACTGAAATCTGCCAACAGCTGCAGCCATAATTGCAAGCTCAAAGCAGGGCAAGGACTGCATTGCCTGTGGCTGTCAACACGGCGGCACAGTGGCGCAGTGGTTAGCACCGCAGCCTCACAGCTCCAGTGACCCGGGTTCAATTCTGGGTACTGCCTGTGTGGAGTTTGCAAGTTCTCCCTGTGTCTGCGTGGGTTTCCTCCGGGTGCTCTGGTTTCCTCCCACATGCCAAAGACTTGCAGGTTGATAGGTAAATTGGCCATTATAAATTGCCCCTAGTATAGGTAGGTGGTAGGGAAATATAGGGACAGGTGGGGATGTGGTAGGAATATGGAATTAGTGTAGGATTAGTATAAATGGGTGATTGATGGTCGGCACAGACTCGGTGGGCCAAAGGGCCTGTTTCAGTGCTGTATCTCTAAACTAAACTATGACTATGGCTTTTCAATGTATCTGGTTCCTTCCAGCATGCTGCTGGAAGCGTCTGCAACATCTTCAGTTTGCAGTACACTGTGGCATAAGGGAGGTCACTGAGGCTTTCTATAAATACAGAATGTTGTCTCTCTCTTGCCAGAGAAAAGCAGGCAAAGTGGTCACAGGGTTTTGCATGGATTGCAGGCTACTCCATGGTGCAACATGCCATTGACTGCACACAAATTGCTTTGCGTGTGCCTCACGATCTCTGTCATCTTCCTGAACCAAGAGCGATTCCACTCACTCAATGTGTAGCTGGTGTACGACCACAGACAGTACATCATAGTGTATCCTACAGTAGATAGAATCCCTTTATTCTGTGTCAGTCCTCTGTGCCACGTGTATTTGAACCACTATGGCAGGTCAATAGCTGGCTATTGGGTGACAAGTGTTATCCAATCATGACAAGGCGCATGATTCTGGTCCATAACCCCCACACATGCACAGCAGGCCACAAGGAACATTCGAGAGTGTACAATCGACGTCTACAAGCAACATTTCCACTGCCTGGACTGTTCAGGAGCTCTGCAGTACTCAGCTGAGCAGGTGTCACTATTTGTGGTAGTATGCTGCGTTCTGCACAACCTGGCCATTATGAAGGAACAGCCCTTCCCACCACCTGTCAGGCGAGATGCTGAGGTGCAGGCATTTGAGGAACAGCAGGATGAGAAAGTGGAACAGAAAGAGGAAGGGAGACTACAACGTAGACAGCCCCTTTCTGCCCGACCGTACATGATGAAATAATAATGAGCAATACCAGTAACCTCAATACATCTCCCCATTCATCAATCTCAACCTCCTTATTGTTTCTCTATCACTGACCATTGTATTGTCCTGCTTTTGACAGCACAAAAATAAAACCCACCAGAAAATGCACATTCCAATTCAAGTTTATCCATTTAGTTTTTTTGTATTATGTAATGATTAATCACCTTTGTGCATTCCCTTAGTGCCTGTCTTCCGTGTCCCTTTGCCTAACCTAGTGCTCTTACATGGTGCTTGCCCAGAGGTTACAGCAAAGGTAGTGTAAGGCTGCTGACCTTTAATTGAGGATACTGCAGATAGCCTTGGAGGGCCACCTTGAGCAGCTCTGGGCCCAGAAGGCCTCACTTCAGACTGCATCATCTTAGCCTGGACAACAGTGTGGACTGGCGGGCTAATGGACATTAGCAAGGGCACCAGCAAAGTGGCATAGGGGATGAGGAATGCTGTCATCCTGAGAGGACAGCAGGTTCATACCGCATGCCACTGCCACTCTACTGGGGAGATGCCTCAGCAATCCTACCAATATGTTGGAGAACAGATTGATGGAGAGCTGTGAGACACTGGAAGCACCTTTGAACATCCAGATCCATGAAGGTCACAGTCTCAGCTTCCACTGCAGCCTTCAGACCATTTATGAAAGCTGCAACATTGGCCCTCAGTCACTGCATTTTGGTGGATTCTATAGGTGTGTTGATGGAGGTGACCACCCATTATATGTTGGAAAGGATGGGCCCCAAGCTCTGTGCAGTCATGTGCCAAGTTGGTGCTAAACCTTCCATGCTCTTTGATGTTGAGCACAGGCTCTTCAGTGCACCAAGCATTTCGGTTCTGTACACACATCAGCCTTCTTCTGTAGCCTGGCCCATTGAAGTCCTCACTTGAGTCCTCTGCAACAGAACTAGTGTGTAATCTCTCCCTCTAGCAAGCTGGCACCTGTGTTAATCTTTCATCCCACTGTAGTTCCTGTGCAATTGTGCCCAGTGTCTCACCACATGCAGATCCCATCTCTATCATATCCTCTAAAAGACGTGAATGTAAATCAAGTGATGGTGTCTGCCCATGTTCACTTCTTTCTTCCTTCATTGACTGAGCAGGTTCCAGTTGTTAGGTATCTGAAATGAAAAGAGGACAAGGGTTGTGTTGTGGTGAGGGGAGGGGAGAGGAGAAAGTAAGAAGTGTGTGCTTACACCGTCTGCAGCTTCTCAGTCAAAAAGATTGAGGAATGAGTTAGATGTGGTTTGAGAGGAAGATTAGGTCAACTGTTACCCTCATTGTCGATATGTTTGGGTGATGAGGGTGTCATGGTCAGTGTGAAAGCTGAGAGTTGTGAGTACGAGGCTTGCAACAGTGCTAAGTGTGTGAGGGTGGGGTAATGCATATGAATTGAAGGATTGAGTACAGACTGATAGAGATTGCGGTGGAGGTGTAGTGAATTGAGCAGTGGATTAGGCTAGTGGTGCAGTTAGCTGGATATACCACTTTAAGATGAACTCAATCAACTTGACAACCTATGTGAGATCATTAAACTTCTTCCTGCACTACATCCAGGTTTCAGGAGCAACACTCCGCCGCTACGTCTCCCCACTGCCTCCACTGTGGATACAGGACATCGCTCCTCCTTTCCACTTCTTCCATCAAGGCCTCCAGTGCACTATCAGAAGACATGGTCCATGCTTTCTCGCATGTTCAGCCATTCTTCACTCTTTTACAGCAAAGTTCACAAAGGACTCCCATCATTCTTCCAGTCATAATGCACCTCACCTTTAAGAGCTGAAGGCAGCCTTTAAGTAGGGCTAGCCACTCATGATCCTCGGCCCTTGCTGATGCATGCAGCTAATGAACAGAGCAGGTAATGCTGGCTGCATGTAAAACAGCACATAGCACAAATTTAATGTGTTTCTTGCAACACAATGAATGGGCACATTTCTGGTACTTATCCAATTTAACGCCTATTGTTTTCACTTCCAGAACACCCTTACTGAAATCGATTTTTTACACTGCTGTAGTTGTAACTTTTATCAATACTTCAATTCCCCATCCTTTCCAGATTTCCCGGTCCATTCTAAAGATTTCTAGCCTAGTTACATTTAGCTTCCAATCATGCTCATGTTATAGCCAAGTCTCTATAATGGCTGCTTCATCATCATACCCTTTAGGCTGAATTTGTGTTTCTAACTTTCTTGTTTTATTTCTTATGCTACATGCTTTTGTGTACAGAACTCGTAAATGGGTAGCTGGCACCATTTGGCCCTGATCATCAAAAGGAGAGAAAAAATGTAGATTTTTCCCTCCCACCCTTCTAATTTCTGGCTGTCACAAAAAAAATTGCAATTAGTAGCACCTCGCGCTCCTTTGTACTGGCGATACAATAAGCCTCTTGTGTCCAAAGATTTCTATTTCTATGGATCTTTCAGAAAGGAAACCATGAACTTATAAAATAAAAACAAAATACTGTGAGTGCTGGAAATCTGAAATAAAAACAGAGAGAGCTGGAAATATTCAGCAGGTCTGGCAGCATCTGTGGAGAGTGTCAAGAAAACTTGCTATACCAAAGGGGGATTTTTTAATTAATCAATTGAAAACATACATAAAATTTTTAATGAAACAGAAAGAGCTGAAATTCTACTGTTAACATTTTTTAAAAAGCTGGCAGCCAAGATGGCCACCACAATTTGCATTTGAACGTCTGGCACTTTCCAAGGCCTCAAAGAGGAGACACATGTCTAATAAGCCTATACTCAAGACAATGGTTTGCTCTATTGATTGAACTACAGGAGATTGCATTCATTAGCAGGACATTCAAAGCCATCCTGGCACATTAACCTTGAAAGGGCCAACCCTTCCAAGTGTAAATGTTAACATCCTGAGGCCTGAGGGACTGAAATTCCTAAACTTGAATCTCATTAGAAGGTTCAAGGCGCAGTCATGTGACCGTCTGTCCATCTCTATGAAAGCTGGGAGTTTTCCCTTGGACAAAGGAGACAAGCTAGTAACTGATTCTGGGCAGAAACCAGAAGGTCTCTCTCTCCAGATTACCTCATGTGGGGGCATGTGAAGCCCAGATGCTGGTTGCTGAATCCAAGACAAAGACACCAGGGAAAGAAAGCCACCTACAATTCTGCCTACAAGAAAAGCCTGAACCAGGTGGGCCAGCCACAAACTGTACATTTCCCAGCCAAAGACTTCAAAAACACAACTTCAGCTGGAAGGCAACGGAATCATCCAACCCCACAGACTGCGTACTAATTTTTATTTGTTCTGGACTCTAATCCAACCACAAATCTACCCCTCATCACTCTGTAATTTATTTGTGTGTGTGTGACTCTTGTGTGAGTGTGTGCATGAATGTGTCGCATAATTTTATTATTTTATATAGACTAGGTTTAGATTGTTAAGTATAATAAACTCACCTCTTTCTTGTTTAAACGCAAGAAAACCTGTCCGATTGGTTCTTTTACAACCACAACAAAGGTAAAAGGTAAAACACTCACTGAAGTGGTAAGCATCCATTGTTTGAAAAAGGAAAAAACCCTGTTGTGGTCAAATAAGAGGAAGAACAAGAGGGGAGCCTTGTGACCCTTCCTCACCTGATCATAACAAGAGAGAAACAGAATTAATGTTTCAGGTCGATGATCTTTCATCAGAACAGTTCTTCCAGCACATTTCTGTTGGAGTTGATGCTACTTGATATGAGACAAGGTTGAAGGAATATTAGTGATTCCAATTATATTTTTATTAACCAATTATACACATAGAAATGCATGAGAGTTATAACAAAAAAAAGCAACTCGTTCCAACCAATTTGTGTTGCTATTAACCATCCATGCAATGATGAAAATGCAATATGGTACTTTGATCATTTCAGTCTGCATGCAAGGATTGTGCAACACAGTGAGAGAGTGTTCCACAAGCAGAAGCCTTGAAATGTAATGCTGCTGAGAAGGTAGATCCATAGATTGTGTAAGGAATATAGATCAAAAAATACCAGCTGCATCTTTTGCCCCTTTCCTTCAAATCCACATCAGAGAATTGAACTAAAGATCTACTATCCACATCTAAGCTTAAGAGATGCCTATAATTTAGTTTGCCATTTGTGATGAAACCCCACATGCCAAATGGAAATATGAATTTCATTGTGTGGAACTTTGCCTGAGACTTTTACTGGAAATTGTTACAAATAACTTTTAAAACAGCACAGCTAGCAGCCAAGATTGGCTGTGCACAATTTGCAAATGAAAAACAAAGGATTAGGCTGGAGACAGATGTGATTAACTCAACCTAGCCAGAACAATGGGGTGCTCTCTGATTCACTTATCTGAAGTAGCCTTGTCAATGTTGGTCATCAAAAGCCATCAACACCTATTGATTTTGAAAGAGTCAACACCCCCACCAAGTATGTCTGGGCAATCTGAGGGGAGAGTCTTGAATTTCAGAGACCATTCCTGAAGATTCTCATTCAAACACAAAGAGGTGGTCATATCATGTGACTGCTTGGGCCACTCTGGAGATTTGTGAGTGGTGACTCAGAAGGCAGACAGTAACTGAGATCCAGCCAGGGAACATCTCTCTCTCCTCTCTCCCTCTCTCCAGTAACGTCCCAGAGAAGCCTCACCTGTAACTACTAAGCCTCAAACCTACAGTCCAGCACAACCAGCAACTAAGGGACATAGATAAAGCCCCTGTTCTGCCATCCAGAACCTGAGAAGCAAGCCTGAACCATGCACGTGGCCCAGCGAGGACTTAGGACTACAATTTCAACTAAGAACTCTGGAACTGAGATTCAATATTTAAAGTCCATTTATTACAGACTCTACTCCAACCTCCCTGCTCTGATTTTTCCTCTGTAATCTATTTATGTGTGTATGTGGTTCTTGTGTGAATGTAGAGTGTGGATGCATAGCGTATTTTATTAATTTTAACCACTTTGGACTGATAAGGATAATAAACTTACACCTTTCTTGTCTGATTGGTTCATTTGTAATTATATTAGAGGAACAGGAGCAAGTGCTCACTGAGGTGGTAATTTAAATCACTGTGTTAAAAGGATAAACCCTGTTGTGGTCAAACCAGAGAAGGGACGAAAGGGGAGCCTGAGACCCCTTCCTCACCTGGTCGTAATACCTTGAACTATATTACATTAACCAGTCCAAAGTATATGAACATTACAAAACCAAACCAACCACAAAGGATACAGTACAGTGGTTAGAGTTGTCAAAAGATGAAGTCAGACACAAACTGTGTCAATTAATGCCACTTTATTAACACATCTATAGCATCACTAACACCATCACAAGGTCATGTATTCATTACAGCACTGACCAAAAGAGTTTACATCATTCCAGGAATTCATTAGTTAAGAGTGCTGCAGTATCTCAGTGTTCAGAGATTCCATATATAACAGTGAAACTGTGTCCCAGTTCAGTGTATATTTAGCAAGGTTATACAGTTTCTATTCAATTTATTGCTGGTAAATTGCCAGCTTCCAGCAGGAAGTCTTTCCCTTAGTGTTAGAAATATAAACATACAGCCTTATCCTAGTAGATTGCTTGCTATTGCATTTGTTGTTTAATTTCCTCTACAACGCTCATTTACATCTTTGAGGATTCCTTCGATGATCATAGTTTTCTTCAGTCATCCTCTTATCCTAGCTTAACTAACCTTCCACTTATCGCTTTCTTTATATAGTCATCTCTCCTCAGAGGCTTGAACTGTTAGATAACTGTTCTTTGCTGTATGTTGATATACCAGGAAATTAGAGGCTAGTTAGACTTACCTCGATTGCAGGAAAACTTTTGGAATCCAAAATATGGGATGAAAATGGAATGAAGCCATGAGCCAATCAGGAACATTGGGCATAGGTCTGAATGGGCAGATCATGCTTTATTATTAATTTAGTTTTTTGATTAACTCTCTGAAGGGTAAATTCACCAGGGTACAAAAGTAAAATACTGCAGATGCTGGAAATCTGAAATAAAAACATAAATTGCTGGAAATACTCAGTAGGTCTGGCAGCATCAGTGGAGACAGAAACAGAGTTAACGCTTCAGGCCAATAACCTTTCATCAGAACTTTTTCCAGTTGTGAGTCGTGGTGCTCTCCAGGAATCTGCTAGGATGTCTTTGGTTTGTTATTTATGTGAATGATTTGGACATAGGCACTAGACATTTCATATAGAAGATTACGGATGCCAAATTAGGAAGCATTGCAAACTGAAGAAGAATGCAAAAAATTGCAAGAGGATTACAGACAGGTTAGCAGAGTTGGCAGGTCAGTGGCAGCTGCAGCTCAATGCATAGAAATGTAAGGACTACATTCTATGAAAAAGATCAATGAAAGGGAACACATAAATTGCGAATCTTAAGAGTGGACAAGCAGACAGATCTAGGGATGCAAATACATGGATCTTTTGAAGGTAAAAATGTAAATAGAAAAGGCCAGAAAAAAGCAAATGGGAATCTGGATTTTATAGCTGGAGCCATTGAATATAAAAGGAATGAAGGGATGTTGAATTTGTAGGAGGCTTTGATTAGGCCACAGTTGGATAATCGCCTGTAGTTCTGGTAACAATTATAGGAGGGATATTTGGCCCATGGAAAAGGTACTGTGAAGACCCACTAGAATGTTTCCAGGAACGGGAAGTCAATGGAAACCCTGGAGAAATTGTGTAAATATCCATTTTTTTTGGTATTTCCGTTGATCTTCCATTTTTCAGTTACATCAGGAAATCGGGGAACCTCCTGCAGAAATTCTACCCCGGAATTCTTACCACAAGTGATTAAAAGGAATTTGGACAAATATTTCAAAAGGAAGAATATAAAAGGATACCGAAGACAGCAGGGAAATTGGGGTACAATAGATAACACCAGTTGAAGAGCTTGCACCAGAACAGTCATGATGGGCTGATTGGCCTACAACTGTGCTGTAATTTCTATCACCAGAGCTTGTGGAGTGTTTGACCATCCATGCTTGTGCATAAATGATAATCTCCAATCATGTGAACCAGATATTTATCAACTCTTCTTTCCAATGGCGAGTGTAGTATTAACTCTTATCTTGGAATCTGCTCTCTGTGTAGGTGTGAAGGGGGCTGGGTGGGGGAAGGGGAACATTCCGCTAGTCTCAATGAAGGTCTGTTAGTTTTAGATCCTCAGAATCCCAGTGAGGTAGCTTCCATTTACATTCTGTACAGCTTTTAGAATTTTGAAGACCTGGACCATGATCCCTCCCTTACATCATCTTTGCTCCACAGTGAACTGGCTAATCTTTGCAAATCAGTCAGCATACCTTCAAAATCCACCCATTATACCCCAAAAATAGTTTCAATATAAATATTGATGTATACTTTACAAGGGAAGTCCAGCCCTAGGGGGGGGGGGGGGGGGGGAACAAACAGAGGCCAAAATCTCCCACATAAGGAAGGAGACAGTTCTTCACCTAACGGCTGTAACAAGTTTGTCATTGACAGACTTCTAGAAACAGCTCACATCTCTGCTCCATCAGTTGCAACCCACAGGGTTGTTGAGACTAAAAATATAAAATACTGTTCAGTTGGGGTACAGAATGTTTACCTCAGAATGTTTCATCATTTTAGCAGCACAAAATGAAATATGAATGTTAAATACAAGGACAGCACAGCTTGCACCAGGCTACTTATCGGTAAGGAAATGACATATCCACGTGAGATAATTTCAGTGACAATGCCTGGTAAACAGATTATAATTTATATGAACAATTTAAAAACTGACACTTGCTTGGGAAAGCACTTTGACTAAAGTTATTACCAGTGCTGTATTGAAGTGCTTGTTAAATCAATCCATAAATTCCATTTTAATCTGAATACAAATGTTTACCCAGGCTTGACACAAGATCACAGGATAATTACAGATAAAGAGGACCATTTGTCCCATATTAGTTAACCTATGTTGAAGCACCCACCAATTCCATGCCCCAGCCACCCTCACCCCCAAACACGAGATGCTGTACAATCTAGTTGTTTCTTAGAGCATGCCTGGGTTAATGCCTCCAACACTATCTGGGAGACCATTCCAAATATTGATCATTCTTTACATGAAGAAAAAACCTCCTGATACACGTCCTAAAATAATCCTTTACCAGTTTGAATCTGTGTCCTCGGTCCTATTCTGAAAGTTTACCTTTTCTGTACCATTTTTTATCATTTACGTCCAAAAGATCTCCTCTCAGATGCTTCCTTTCCAATCTTTCCTTATAACTTGGACTCCTGACACCAAGGGGACAATTTTCAGCAGCGTGCCCAAGCATTAAAGAGCCTTCAAGGTGGCCAAGATGGGGTCTTGAGCTGAAATGCAAATTTGGCCCACATTTAGCGCAAGACGTCATCTTGGTAAAGGTGTTGAAGCCTGCGCTAGGAACAGACACCTGGAGGCTTGCCACTCATTAATGAGGTTGTACAGTGACTAATGTTTGTCCAGACGTCCTCGCCTAACGGCGACCAGTTGTTTGGGAGTAAACAAAGTGTTGATATGTATTTTTAAGCGCTACTTAAAGAGATACTCATCATTCCATGTTCACTTGGTGCTGGAGCTGTGAAAAAGACCTCTAAAACACATTGAAAGATCTTCTGGGACAAATTGACAAGACTTCACTAATGCTTTATCAATGTTTATTCCAAAGATTCTCTGAGGACTTCACTTAAAATGAGTGAGTGCTGTGCTACTCTATCTTGTTGCACACCTTATAGGAGTCACCATGAGTCATAAGCATCTTACTAGGGATGCCACCTGGTCTGCAGGAAGAATGGGAGGAGGACATGAGGCCAGGCAGAACACCACCAGCTGCTGCAAAAGAAAGGGATAGGAGGGAGAAGATAGCATTTCCTCTCCTCCTGCCCCACAACCCCCCACCCTCAACCCCGGGTACAGGACATCCCCCCTCCTCTGGACCTCCTTCACCAGACCTCCACCTCTGAGAAACTGTGCACCCCTTCTTTGGTTCCTGAGTCATCCTGTAACATGCAACTGTGTTTTCAGCGAGAGCACAGTCCGCACCTTCAGTTGAAGTGAGTATAAAGAGCCCAAATACACAACTCCACAAAAATAGTGTCGAATTAGTATTTGAGTGCTAAACCTGCAAGTGTCAGTTTCAGCATCTCCAGGCAAGTTCAAATTATGGTAATCAGCAATTAGGACCAAAATTGCGTGTTTAAACCAGATTTTCATAAAGGTGAATCATATTTTCACAGAATCTATTTGCCATTCTTTTCACCCTTTGGCCAAAAGAACTGCCCAAGAGCCTCCATAAGACATGGAATGTCTCTGTGAGCAGAACTGAACTCAGTACTCAAGGTGTGCCCTGACCAAAGTACTGTACAGTTTGATCACCATTTGCTCTCAATTGCATTCTACCGTTTTGGTTATGTTGTTCAACACTCTATTGACTTTGTTGATTGATGCTCCATATTAGGTTAGACATGTGTAACACTGAATCTACAAAGTCTCTAGAGGGTGAAGTTAGTCTTGGGCAGTAGAGCAAAACAGGTGATAGTGAATTGGAAGCTCATTTTACACGTTGCCTGATTGTCTTTTCCATAGAAGTCAATGAAAAAGAAAATTGGGCAGGCAGTGATACGAGCTACTGATTCAGTATTGCCCGTTTTGTGCTACTGCCCAAGACCAATTTCATCCTGTTAGATCTCTTTCCATTTCATCCTTAGCTATCTCAACATCACTCATAGGCCATGTGTGTTGCTTAGTTTTCCATCCTATGTCCAGTACTTTGCACTTATGTGCATTAAATTTCACCTGTCATTTATTAGTTCATATAGTTACTTTGTCCAACTCATTCTGTACTTTCTGAGCTGCTTCCTCCTGTTCCATTCTCCCTCCAAGCTTGGTATCATCAGCAAATGTGACCACTTAGCATCAACGTTCCCTCTAATCATTTTTGGATTGCGTAGATGATTAATTAAAAATGTGGCCCCTTTAAATTTTTTTGTGTGACTGCATCTTAAAGGGGAACACAGTTTACATTGCTTTACATTGAGTTTGAGTCCAGAACAGTTACGTAAATGAAAAGCAATAGTGTTCCCAATGCCAAGTCCTGGGGCACCCACCCAATATTTCCATCCCACTATGATGTAACTCCTGAAATAAATATTCATTGCTTTCTACTCTTCAACAAGTTTCTTATCCATTCCTAGAGTCTACCCTGAAACCCCACACTTTGGGCTGAATTTTTTTCTCTGGTCAGAGGTGGGTTCGGTGGCATGGAGGGCGGAGAATCTCTGTGGAGCCGTCCGCCAGGAAATCCAGCGCCATACTGCAGTGTGCCAATTCTGTCAGAGGTGGGGAAGTACCATGGCAGTACTGATGTCTCGATGGGACGATATTGTAATTTAAATGTTTGAAATGCTGCTTTAATTAAATTTGAATCTAATTCACTGCGATTCAACAAAGGTTCTCAATTTAGTGGTTGATGTGTGTCGCTCACATGCCTTCAGTTTCGTCACTTTGAAAAGCTGGCGTCACCAAGGCAAGAGTCCTCAGTGCCACGAAAGAGAAGGTAACCTAACCTGAGTAGCACAGGGTAAGTGGGGTTTACAGTGGCCATTGCCGCTCTGCTATGTGTCCAAGCAGCGTGTGTGTGAATGGGGGGGGGGGTCTCTGAAAGGGGCTTGTGTGTGTGAAAGGGGGAACTCTGCAAGGGGCTTATGTGCAGGGATAGGCACTGACATGTTGCACCACGGACATTTGAAAAAATTATTGACTCAGCCAAGGGCATGGGGGCAATTAATCTGTATATAAAGTGTATAGTCAATTGAACGCCATCAAAACACAGTCCGATTTAAAACATATTTCTCCCTATAAATAAAGTTGCTAAGCACACAAACATCAATGAAGAGCAGAACAACTGTATTTGCTAGCTAGCAAGTAATGTAGTAAACAATGCCAATGTGAATTACTTTTGTTGACAGAATAGAGCGAGCTAGAACCATGTCATGGGTTGGTAGATGGCCCTTATCGGATGACCTCTGTGGATTCACACTGTGTCAGGAGTGCAAATTCATCCAATAAATCATGAAACTCAAGGAGAGGATTGTTATTGTGGTTATTGAAGTGAGGCAGTAGAAAAATCAGCAATCGGAAGATGGACCATTTCTCACACTGCTGTTGTCACAAGACAATTTAACCCATGATGGTCTCAGTGCAACTTCTCCACCTGCTTGTAATATGTGTCTGAAGACAGGGCAGCCAACAAAAGGGCAGTGATCGCCAAATCAGGAGAATTTCATAAAATGGAGCAGATAGTACCTCAGAAGAGTCATGTACAGAAAAAAACAGAGTGGGACAGGAAGGGACAGAGAGATTAACAGTAGCTAGCCAAGATATGTTTATTCGTTTTGACAGAGTGTTAAATCAGGTCCTGGATTCTAAAATAAAGAAACAACAGCATCGCTCATGGACAAATGTCATTTATTCACCAAAGCTAGTGACAAAATTAGATAATAGACAATTACAAATAAAGAGGTCCCTTCAGTTCCTTCAATAAAGCGATTCTCTTAAATTCACTTATGTCTATATCTTAGTCTATCACTGTCAATTCTAATTCAGCTCTAACAAGATAATTATTAACAAAAAGCTTTTCTGCAAAAGGTAGAGTGGTTGTTACTGTATGTATTATTCTGTTACAAAATGTTTAACCGTTATCTCTAAGATTGAACTCCATCCAGACTATCCAATTTATGTCCAAGACAAATCTCTTACCTGTTATCAAAGGTGTACTTGTAATGTAATGTAATTATATGATTCAGAACAGACAACTTTCAAATGACATTGGCCGTTCAGATTATCTGTCCTCAAATTGGATAGTAAATGATGCACATTGCAGTTATTAAACTTTGACATACTTGTAAAACTTGCTGCAGCAAAAAAAATCAGTTAATGATTATTTCTAACATGGTCATTGAAACATAACAAATTTTTACTACGTCTTCCCTGACAGTTTTTAAAAATGCAAACACAGCATGGATTTTGTTAAGGAATCGTAGACAGTTCATCTTAGGTTAAGGTTTATTAAAGCTATCTGTTACATTGTATTTACTAACTATTGTATATGGGCCAGCAGCATTCTGCTTTTGCCACTATCTCTCAGCCCCATTACACCATACTCTTGTATTCATGAGGAACTTACAGTGCTGACTTCTGGAGATTCCTTGGATTTTCTTACCTATTTTCCCCTCAATACAAGTTCTGGAACAATGTGAATCCAAATGGATAGCAGCGGAATTGTGACATTTATATGGAAGTAAAAGTCCTGCAACTTTCAATATGTCACTGAGCTTGTGTCCCAAATGAAAGTAATGCGTGCCAGAGCGTAGAAATCAAGACATTCCCTGAGTGATTTTTGCCATTTTAAAATGCAAGCCTTTAAACTTGCTTTTTAAAATAACTTAGCTGCTAGGTTATTTTAAAACACAAGGTTAAAGACTTGGAACAGGGGTGTTCAACCTTTTCATATAGGAGGCCACGTTATAATTTTTGCCTTACATAGGGGATGAGTGAGACAATTACAGAAAAATAAAGGCATTAAAAATGTATCTTACTATTCACCAAAAGAACAACAAATGTGCAGTTTTGTGAAGAATGAGAATGAGAAGACTGATTTATTGACTTACTTTTTCGGCACTATGTTGGACATTGATTTGATGAGATACCTGATAATTTTTTTGTTTGCACAAGTAGTCAATATCTGCCCGCACATTTGTAGCAATGCGGAGTATTCTGGATAGATGTCCATCTGTCAGGAGTGATCTTGATTGCTGTCTCTCCCTCCTCTCTCCGTCTGTTTGTCTCGCTCTCTATGTGTCTCTTTCTCTCCTCCTCACCCTCTGTGTTCCCCCCTCTGTGTTCCTCGCCTCTGTGTTGTCCCCCCCCTCTGCTTTGCTCCTTCCTTCTGTCATTTCCCGCCTGTCATTCTCCCCCTCTATGTTGCCCCCCCATGTCGTTCCCACTCTCTCTGTCCCCCTCTCTTTCTGTCCCCCCTCTCCCTCTGTCCCCTTGTCTCTCTGTCCCCCCCTCTCTTTGTTCCCCTCTCTCTCTGACAGTTGCTGAGAGTGAGAACTGACAGCAGTGCAGCTTCATGGTTGGCCAACATTTTAAAAACTTGCAACTGTCAGTTTCACAGCTGACAAGTGCTGAGAGCAAGAACAGCGGCTTCCGGACTTTGGGCAGCTTTGTGGTTTTCTGGCAGGCTTTTAAAAAAGTTCATGTCACAAGTGGGATCACCGCCTCTTTGCACACCCGCTGCAGCTCCTGGTGGTGGGATCATAAAATTCAGCCCAAATTGAGTTTAATTGATTGGGTTTCATGGTGTACTTTGTCAAATGCCTTTAAGAAATCTAAGCACTAAGTAGGGACTTCTACTGTCCTTTTGAGAATGTTACTTCCGCCATTAGGTTGAGGTGGTCAGTCAGGCAGGATCTTTCCATTCTGAGTCCATGTTGGCTGTAGTAACTTGGTTTTTATTATACAGATAAGGAGTTTTGGTATATGGGGAAAAACTTTATTCTGGCAGGAGGGTCAGTAACCAGAGGACACAAATTTAAAATAATTGGCATTAGGGGAGAGACAAGGAGAAATTCTTTTTGTCAATGTGTTGGTATGATCTGAAGTGCATTGCCATTGCCAGGGTGGTGGAAACAAATTAAATAACAACTTTCAAACAGAATTTGGTTAAATACTCTTAGGCTTTATTAATAGAGATATTCAGTACAAAAGCAGATAAGTTATGCTGAACTCTGGTTTATGGAACTCTGGTTAGACCACAATTGGGTGTTGCACCAGTTCTGGTCGCCACACTTTAGGAAGGATGTGAGGATCCTTGAGTGAGTGCCAAGGAGATTTGCCAGAATGGTTATGGGGATAAGGAATTTTAGTTCCAAGGTTAGGTTGAAGTTAGGGTTGTTCTTCTTGGAGGGGAGATCTGATGGAGGTGTACAATATTATGACAGGCTTAGAAAAGGTAGACAAAGAAAAGCTGTTCCCATTAGCTGATGGTGCAAGGACTAGAGGGCACAGATCTAAGATTTTGGGCAAGAGATACAGGGGGATGTGAGGAAAAGCATTTTTATGCAGCGAGTGGCAATGACCTGGAACTTGCTGCCTACAAGGGTGGTGGAAGAGGATACGATTATGAAAGTGCCTCTGTGTTGTTAAATATATTTTTTGAGGATTTATTTTTGAAAGATTGAATAAATTTGAAACTTTGGGGTTTTCAAAGGGGGTCATGTAAAGGTCACTTGACTTTGGAAAACGGTCCCTGGAAATGTTTTTTAAAAGGGCATTGAGAGGACTTGTGAGGAAAACAAGCTTTTCCAGGAAACCACTTGACTTCCAGCAACAACAACGAGCCTTTTTGGGAAACCACCTGACTTCCAGCTGAATGAACAACAGGGAGCTTTGGACACCTGGAGAAGTTGTTTACAAAGAAGTGACAGGTCAAGACTGATGGAGGTCAAAAGGTTGACCTCCTGTTGTCGGTTTTCCTTTTGAATTGTTTTTGAGTTAGGGTTGAACTGTATACAAAGGAAGAGAACTTCCAAGGAGAGAAGAGAACTTCCAAGGAGAGATGAGAATTACCAAGGAAGGAAAGAACCACAACCCAGCTTAGCTTTCCAGCACTTCTCTAAAAGACCCTGAGAAGTCCACTGTGTCAACTCATCTTGTCTCCTGTCTTTGAAGAAAACCCTGCTAAATTAATTCTCACCGCCACCTGAAAAGAACTGTTCTAAAAGATCCCAGTGACCCGTCTACGTGTAACCGGAGGCCAGACTGTCTGCCAGTTTTGGAACACAACATATCTTATCTGCTGTTTCTTCAAGAATGAGCAAGTATTCAGCTTGTGTTTTTTTTTTTGGTCTGTAATAGAGTTCTAAAAAACAAAAATCCCTTTATTTTTCCAATTAACCAGTGTATGTATCTACGTGCGTATGCGGGGCTAAGGTAAAAAGGGAACTTTAATATTTCAATCTGTGTGTTTATGCTTTACTTCATTACTGGTTAAGACTTGTTTTATAATAAACTGATAATTTTGTTGTTTATTAAAGAAACAAGTTTGGTGTGTTTTATTCTGGGATAAAAACGGAGTCTATGATTGACTATATCAGTAAGTGGATAAAAATCTAAATATATGTTGTGACCAGTGGAGAATTGGAACTAGAATAAACAGTGCACGCCTCCCGCTTCCGTCGTAACAATACACTAAATGATTTCAAAAGAAAATTGGATGGGCGCTTGAGGGAATGAACTTGCAGGGCTACGGGGATCAAGCGGGGGAATGGGACTGACTGGAATGCTTTACAGACAACCGTCATGGATTCAATGCGCCGAATGGCCTCCTTCTGTGCCATAATGACTCTATGATTTGAAAAATGAAAAATAATTGTAGGGCTATAGGGTAAGAGCAGGGGAGAGGGAACTAATTGTAGCTCTTTCAAAGACTGGCCCAGGGACACCCAAGGCTGAATGGCTTCCTTCTATGCTACATCATTCTGTGATTCTATGAAGTGTAACACGAGGATAGCTTCCTTCCTTTTGCACTGACTTTTGGTGAGACTAAGAGGCCTGTTTTGGCCCCATGCTTGAATATTCATATTCACCATATTCACCTGCTCCAATCTACTCGCAGTTCCTCAGTGTCCAGTGATTCCCTCATAGTGGTTGTCAGTACTTCACAAATCTCCTCCCTAGTCTCTTTAAGCTTTTAAGCTAATAAACACTGTCAATTTTCAGGTGGAAAACTGGGCCAAAGAAGACCAATTATGAGGCACAACATCCTGACTATGATCTGCACCTGTATTACAGGCACACAGCATTGATAAAGGTGGTTTTACAGGCATCCCAGGCAGCTCCCTAAAACAGGAGTTAGACATCTTATATCTATAAATGCTTGTTTTAGGCCCCTTTGCAGAAATTGGTTTGAATTCAGCAGAGCAGGTGCCAGGCCCACTCTGCTCAGGATCTTTCCAGCACAGACATGATGGGCCAAATGGCCTCCTTTTGTGTTGTAAATCTTTCTTTGTTTCAGTGGCTGCCAACAAAATACCACTTTTTATTTTGAAAGATGTTGCTGTGGAGCCAAAAGGAGCAAGAGTGCTCTCCCCCCCACACCCCAATAAACAGTACTCACAATCAATGCTACCACTGCCATTCCACCCCATCTCCCTGGATTTATCTTCAGACTGACAATCATTTATTTATAAAATGAGTAAGTTGCCTGTGGAAGTGTGACAGTGCTTGCACAAATAATGTATCAGGTTGAACTTGGTCCTCCAGATTGGCATCCATTTCAGGCCTGAAAATGGACCTAAAGGAATTTCCACCCCCTTTGCTTTACTTCAACTGTCCCTGTTTGGGGAGGGCATGTTGTTCGTGTTTTTCCTTGTGGATACTTGAAGGAAATTACTATTCAGAATATTAATGATCTTGAGCTCAGCCTTAGTTTTGAAATAAAAACTAGAAATGCTGGAAATACTCAGCAGGTTTGGCAGCATCTGTGGAGAGAGAAGCAGAGTTAACGTTTCAGGTCAGTGACCCTTCATCAGAACTCAGGAGAGAAGAGCAGAACTTTTTCAAGGTAGGCATTCCTGGAAGAGAAGTTGCAGTGAATTAAACACTAAAATAAAATCAAAATACTGCAGATGCTGGAAATCTGAAATAAAAACAAGAAATGCTGGAAATACTCAGCAGGTCTGGCAGCAACTGCGGAGAGAGAAGCAGAGTTAACGTTTCAGGTCAGTGACTTTTCATCGGAGCCCTCTGTTTTGGAGTTGTTTGCATCCTTTGTAATAATTTTATACTAATTTTTTTCTCCCCATGTCTCTCTCAACCCCTCTTTTCTGCATTTTCTTGTATTGCTGCCAGTGAATGCCTTCCCCTTCTCCCTTTTTGTAGGATTGATGGAAATTATTCTTCGTATTTATATCAATTTAAATTTGATTATTACCCCAGTTTGGATCACATTTGTTTAGTCTGAGCTTGGTAGTTTTCATTTTAATTCAAGGGGTGCAGGGAACTGCCACCTGCCTGCAATTTAGGAATCAGCCCATCTGTTTTTGAAGAAATATTTACAGTTGAAACAATCCAAATGTGCTGTACATAACATGTACCTCACAAAAATATGCCCAGCCAGGTGTATCTGTTGTTAGATACACAGTGCAATCCGAAACACTTAACATTAACTGCAGCCTACTAAAATGCAGCTGCTTTAAAGCACAGCATGATAGGCACTGAATTTCCACAGTCCTGGTTTAATTTGAATGGATGTGCAGGGCAGACTGGTCTTTTTATATATATTAATGACCTGGACTTGGCTTTGAAGGACATAATTTCTAAGTTTACAGATGACTAAAACGTCAGAAATGTACCAAACAGAAAGGAGAATTGTAGCAGACTTCAGGAGGACATAGACAGGTGAAATGGGCAGAGATATGGCAGGTGAACTTGAATGCAGAGAAGTGTGAAGTGATACGTTTTGGAAGGAAGAATGAGGAGAGGTAATATAAACTAAATGTACAGTTTTAAAGGGGATGCTGGGACAGAGAAACCTGGGGATTCACACACACAAAACTGTGAAGGTGGCAGGACAAGTTAAATAGGCATATGGCTCTTTGGCTTCATAAATACAGGCACACAGTAAAAAAGGAAGAAGTTGTTCTCAACCTTTATAAAGCACTGATTAGGCTTCAGCAGCAGTATTGTGTCCAAAGCTGAAGCACTTGCAACCATCTTCAGCCAGAAGTGCCGCGTGGATGATCCACCTCAGCCTTTTACTGAGGACTCCAGCATCACAGATGCCAGTCTTCAGCCAGTTCGATTCAGTTCATGTGATATCAAGAAACAGCTGAAGGCACTGGATTCAGCAAAGGCTATGGGCCTTGACAACATCGCAGCAATAGTACTGAAGGCTTGTGCTCTGGAATTAACCATGCCTCTAGCCAAACTGATTTAGACAACTACAACATTGGCATCTACCCAACAAAGTGGAAGATTGCCCAGATATGTCCTGTCCACAAGAAATGGATAAATCCAATCCAGACAGTTACTTCCCCATCAGTCGACTCTCAGTCATCAGAAAAGTGATGAAAAGGGTTGATGACAGTGCTATCAAGTGGCACTTACTAATAATCTGCTACCCGATGCTCAGCTTGGGTTCTGCCAGGGCCACTCAGCTCCAGACTTCATTCCAGCCTTGGACCAAACATGGACAAAAGAGCTGAATTCTAGAGGTAAGGAAGTAACTGCCCTTGATAACAAGGCAGCATTTGACTGAGAATGGCATCAAGGAGCCCTAATAAAATTGAACTCAATGGCAGTCAGGGGGAAAACTGGTTGGAGTAATGCCAAGCACAAAGGAAGATGGTTGTGGTTGTTGGAGGCCAATCATCTCAGCCCCAGGACAATACTGCAGGAGTTCCTCAGGGTAGTGTCCTAGACCCAACCATCTTTAGCTGCTTCATCAATGAACTTCTGTCCCTCATAAGGTCACAGTGGGATGCTCACTGATGATTGCACAGTGTTCAGTTCCATTTGTAACTCCTTAGATAATGGAGTAGTCCATGTCCAAATGCAGCAAGACCAGAACCACATTCAGTCTTCGGCTGATATCTGGTGCAAATGTAACTTGTCACTTAGAATCATAGAATGGTCACAGCACACAAGGAGGCCATTCAGCCTGTCATGACTGTGCCAGCTTACTGAAAGAGCAAATCAGATAGCTCCACTCCGCAGCCTTTTCCTGTAGCCCTGCAAATCTTTTCTCTTCAGGTGCTTATCCAATTCCCTTTTGAAAGCCATGATTGAATCTGCCTTCACCACACTCTCAGGCAGTGCATTCCAGATCCTAACCACTCACTGTGTAAAAAAGTTTTCCTCATGTCACTGTTGGTTCTTTTGCCATTCACCTAATATCGGTGTTTGCTGGTGCTCAATCCTTCGCCAATGGAAACAGTTTCTCCCTATTACTCTGTTTAGATGCCTCATGAGTTTGAACACCTCTAACAAATCTTCTTTCAACATTCTCTTCTCTCAGGAGAAGAGCCCCAGATTCTCCAATTTATCCACATCACTGATGTCCCTCATCCCTGAAACCATTCTCGTAAATCTTTTCTACACTCTTTCTAAAACCTTCACATCCTTCATAAAGTATAGTCCCCAGAATTGAACACTGTTACAGCCAGGTGAGGAGGGAGTCTCAGGATACCCTTTCACCCCTTCTCTTGTTTGACCGCAGCACGAGTTTATCCTTACTTAACACAGTGGTTGAGCTTCCCACCTCAGTGAGTGTTTGCTCCTTTTCCTCTAACATGATTGCAAAAGAACCAATCAGATAGGTTTTCTTGAGTTTAAACAAGAAAGAGATAAGTTTATTACACTTAACACTCTAACCCGATTTAAAATACTAAAAATACGCTACACATTCATACGAGAGTCACACACACGCAAATAGATTAGAGGGAAACAGACTTGGTGGTTGGATTAAAGTCGGGAATAAATGGAATTTAAATACAGTATGTGAGTCCAATAGTCCTCAGTTGAATTTGTAGTCTTTGAAGTCTTTTCTGGGCTACGTGCACAGTGGTTGGCTTGATTGGCTCAGGGCTACTGAAGGCAGAAGGGTGGTGGTTGATTCGCGTCCCCTGGTTGCTGGCTGTCATGGTCTGTAGGCTTGGGAGGGTTCCCAGTCGCAGCTGGATCTTCTCTTGCTATTTTCTGGCGAGAGAGAGAGAGCCATCTGCTGCGTTGCGAGCTTTTCAGTTATTGCCTCTGCTGTCTGTGTGACCAAGCTTACAGTTTCTTCAGAGTTGTGCAGGCAGTCACATGGCTCTATCAAACCCCTTTGTTTTTAATAAGGTTTTTTCTGGAATCTTCTCTGAGATTCAAGGTGCTACATGCCTCAGGAGGTCCAATCACACTTGGAGGGGGTGGCTCTTTCAAAGTCAATGCGTATTGATGGCCTTGACGACACGGCTGATAAAGCCACTCTTGGTAATTCAATCACTGAGAGCAAGCCATTGTTCTGGCTGAGTTTGGTTAGACTTTTCGTCTCCAGTTTAATCTCCTGGTATTTCAAATGTAACTTGCAGTGGCCATCTTGGCTGCCAGTTTTTTAAAAGTTAAATTGCAGGATTTTTGCACTAAAAGTCTAATGTAAGGTTCCAACCAACAAAATTAATATTTCCTATTTGGCATGTAGGGTTTTTCATGGCAAAACAATACTTGAATTGAGGCTGAACCAGTGTCTTATAAAGGTTCACAATAACTTCCTTGCTTTTGTACTCTATGCCTCAATTTATAAAGCCCAGGATCCTGTATGCCTTATTAACCGTTTTCTCAACCGTCCCTGCTACCTGCAATGATTTGTGCACATATACTCCCAGGTCTCTCTGCTCCTGCATCAGCTTTAGAATTGTATCCTTTATTTTCTATTGTCTCTCCTCGTTCTTCCTACTAAAACGTATCACTTCACAATTCTCTGCATTAAATTTAATTTGCCATGTGTCCGCCCATTCCACCAGCCTATCCATGTCGTCTTGAAGACTGTCATTATCCTCTTCATAGTTCACAATACT
The DNA here is from genome assembly GCF_036365525.1 of Heterodontus francisci. NCBI lineage: Eukaryota > Metazoa > Chordata > Chondrichthyes > Heterodontiformes > Heterodontidae > Heterodontus > Heterodontus francisci. The sequence continues at coordinate 151,897,782 of NC_090375.1, read as the reverse complement.
TCCAAGTTTTGTGTCATCTGCAAATTTGAAATTGTGCCCTGTACACCCAAGTCTAAGTCATTAATATATATCAAGAAAAGCTGTGGCCCCAGGACCGATCCCTGAGAAACTCCACTGTATACCTTCCTCCAGTCCATAAAACAACCATTCACCAGTACTCTCTGTTTCCTGTCGCTCAGCCAACTTTGTATCCATGCTGCTACTGTCCCTTTTATTCCATAAACTTCAACTTTTCTGCCAAGCCTATTATGCGGCACTTTATCAAATGCCTTTTGGAAGTCTGTATACAGCACATCAACTACATTACTCTCATCAACCCTCTCTGTTACCTCATCAAAAAACTCAATTAGTTAATTAAACATGATTTGCCTTTAACAAATCCATGTTGGCTTTCCTTAATTTATTCACATTTGTCCAAGTGGCTGTTAATGTTGTCCCGGATTTTTGTTTCTAAAAGTTTTCCCACCATCAAGATTAAATTGACTGGCCTGTTGTTGCTGGGTTTATCCTTACACCCTTTTTTGAACAAGGGTGTAACACTTGCCATTCTCCAGTCCTCTGAGATCACCCCCATATCTAAGGAGGATTGGAAGATTATGGCCAGTATCTCTACAATTTCCACCTTTATTTCCCTCAGTATCCTCAGATGCATCTGATCTGGTCCTGGTGACATCAACTTTAATACCTCCTCTTTTTCAATTTTTAGCCCATCCAGTGTCTCAATTAGCCCCTCTTTGTGACATTTTCCTTGGTAAAGACAGATGCAAAGTACTCATTTACCACCTCAGCCATGCTCTCTGCCTCTATCCATAGATCCAGTTTTTGGTCCCTAATTGGCCCCACCCCTCCTCTTACTACTCTTTTACTATTTATATGCCTATAGAAGACTTTTGGATTCCCTTTTATGCTAGCTGCCAGCCTCTTCTCAAAATCTCTCTTTGCCTCAATAATTTCCTTTTTCACCTCCCCTCTGAACTTTCTATATTCAGCCTGTTGTCACTTGTATTATCAACCTGACATCTGTCATTCACATCCATTTTCTGCTTCATTTTACTCTCTATCTCTTTCATCATTCAGGGAGATCTGGCATTGCTTGCCCTACATTTCCCCTTCATGGGAATGTACCTCGATTGAACCCAAATCATCTCTTTAAAGGCAGTCCATTGTTCAAGTACAGTTTTGCTTGTCAATCTTTGATTCCAATTTACCCAAGGCAGATCTGTTCTCACCCCACTGAAATTGGCCCTCCTCCAATTAAGTAATTTTACTCTAGATTGCTCCTTGTCCTTTTCCATAGATAACCTAAACCTTATTATACAATAATCACTGTTCACTAAACATTCCCTTACTGACACTTGATCCACTTGACCAATCTCATTCCCCAGAACCAGATCCAGCAGTGCCTCCTTCCTCATTAGGTTGGAAAGATACTGATCAAGAAAAATCTCCTGAACACACTTCAGGAACTCTTCCTCCTCTCTGCCCTTTATAGTATTACTAACCCAGTTTATATTCAAATAATTAAAGTCCCCCTCTCTGCAATTTCCTTGCAAAATTGCTCCTCTATACCTTTCCCACTAGTTGGTGGCCAATAGAATACACCCAATAGTGCAATGGTACCTCCATTGTTGGTTAACTCTAACAAAATAGATTCTGTTCTTGACCCCTGTAGGACATCCTCTCTCTCCAGCACTGTAATGTTCTCCTTAATCAATACTGCCACCCCTCCTTCTTTCTTTCCTTCCCTATCTTTACTGAACACCTTGTATCCAAGAATATTTACTCCCTAGTCCTAACTTTTTTGAGTCAGTTCTCTTTTATTGCCATGACATCATACTTTTATCTGTTATCTGTGCCTGCAGCTCACCAACCATATTTGCCACATTTTGTACGTTTCCATGCAAGCACAGTAAACCTAATTTAGACCTCGTACTCTGACCCGACCTTACTAATTCCTCCTCTAGTTCAAACTGTCTCTCCTATTCCTTTTTGCATCTTGTTTCTCCTTTCCATTGCTACATCTTGGTTCCCATCACCCTGCCAAATTAGTTTAAACCCTCCCCAATAGCACGAGCAAACTTCCCCACAAGGACATTGGTCCCAGTTCTGCTGAGGTGCAACCCATCCGACCTGTACAAGTCTCATCTTCCCCTTGCCCCGTCCCAATGCCCCAGGAATCTAAAGACCTCCCTCATGCACCATTTCTTCAGCCACACATTCAACTACTCTATCCTATTTCTATACACACCAGTGTGTGGCACTGGAAGTAATCCAGAGATTACTACCTTTGAGGTCCTGCTTGCTAGTCTCTTCCATAGCTCCCTAAAATTTGCCTGCAGGGCTTCATCTCTCTTTCGACCTATGTCATTGGTACCAATATGGACCACAACTTCTGGCTGTTCACTTTGCAACACTCGGTGATATCCTTGACCCTGGCACCAGGAAGGCAACATACCATCCTGGATTTCATGTCTTCGGCTACACAATTGTCTGTCTCTTCCCCTTACTATAGAATCCCCTATTACTATTGTTTTCCCAATGTTCCACCTGCTCCTCCCACCACCGTACAGCTGAGCCACCGCACTGCCATGGACTTGGCTCTGGCTGCACTCTCCAGATAAACCATCATTCTTGCCAGTATTTGGAACTGAATACCAGTTACAGAGCGAGATGCACTCAAGGGATCCCTGCATTACCTGCTTAGTCCTCCTTGACTGCCCAGTGGTCGCCCATTTGCTCTCTGCCAGCATACCATTAAGCTGCACATCCAGAACGTGTTATCCACATAGCTTTCAGGCTCATGGATGCACCACAGTGATGCCAACTGCGGCTCAAGCTCCCAAAGCTGGAGCTTGAGGTCCTCCAGCTGATGACATTTCCTACACATGTGGTTGTCCAGAACACGAGAAGCATCCTGGAGCTCCTCCCATGGAATTGCCTGGCAATTACTATTGTCCACCAAAGCCACTAAGTATTATCACCTCATTCCACGACAATATGAAAGGCACAATTCAGCATAGCGGTGCCTCATCAGACCCCTTTCCTATCCTGAGTGGCATGAAACAGGGCTGTGTTCTCGCACCTACACTGTTTGGGATCTTCTTCTCACTGTTGCTCTCACATGCGTTCAAGTCTTCAGAAGAAGGAATTTTCCTCCACACAAGATCAGATGGCAGGTTGTTCAACCTTGCCCGTCTTAGAACAAAGACCAAAGTACGGAAAGTCCTCATCAGGGAACTCCTCTTTGCTGACGATGCTGCATTAACATCCCACACTGAAGAGTGTCTGCAGAGACTCATCGACAGGATTGTGGCTGCCTGCAACGAATTTGGCCCAACCATCAGCCTCAAGAAAACAAACATCATGGGACAGGACGTCAGAAATGCTCCATCCATCAATATCAGCGATCACGCTCTGGAAGTGGTTCAAGAGTTCACCTACCTAGGCTCAACTATCACCAGTAACCTGTCTCTCGATGCAGAAATCAACAAGCGCATGGGAAAGGCTTCCACTGCTATGTCCAGACTGGCCAAGAGAGTGTGGGAAAATGGCGCACTGACACGGAACACAAAAGTCCAACTGTTTCAAGCCTGTGTCCTCAGTACCTTGCTCCACGGCAGCGAGGCCTGGACAACGTATGTCAGCCAAGAGCGACGTCTCAACTCATTCCATCTTCGCTGCCTCCGAAGAATCCTTGGCATCAGGTGGCAGTACCGTATCCCCAATGCAGAAGTCCTTGAGGCGGCCACCATCCCCAGCATATACACACTACTGAGCCAGTGGCACTTGAGATGGCTTGGCCATGTGAGCCGCATGGAAGATGGCAGGATCGCCAAGGACGCATTGTACAGCGAGCTTGTCACTGGTATCAGACCCACCGGCCATCCATATCTCCGCTTTAAAGATGTCTGCAAACGCAACATGAAGTCCTGTGACATTGACCACAAGTCTTGGGAGTCAGTTGCCAGTGATCGCCAGAGATGGCAGACAGCCATAAAGGCGGGGCTAAAGAGTGGCGAGTCGAAGAGACTTAGCAGTTGGCAGGAAAAAAGACAGAAGTGCAAGGAGAGAGACAACTGTGTAACAGCCCCAACAACCAATTTTATCTGCAGTGCCTGTGGAAGAGTCTGTCACTCTAGAATTGGCCTTTATAGCCACTCCAGGCACTGCTCCACAAACCACTGACCACCTCTAGGCGCTTACCCATTGTCTCTCGAGACAAGGAGGCCAAAGAAGAAGAAGAGACAATTGCCAAGAAGAGAAAGTCTAACCACCTCCCATTGACACTCAACGGCGTTACCATTGTTGAATTCCCCAGCATTAACTTCCTGGGGTCACCACTGGCCAGAATCTTAGTTGGACTAGGCGCAGAAATACTGTGGGTAGAAGAACAGGTCAGTGGCTAGGAATTCTGTGGCGACTAACCCACCTCCTGACCCCTCAAAGCCTGTTCACCATCTACAAGACACAAGTTAGGAGTGTGATCGAATACTGTCCACTAACCTGGATGAGTGCAGCCTCAACAACACTTAAGAAGTTCAACACCATCCAGTGCAAGCAGCCTGCTTGATTGGCACCACATCCACCACCTTAAACATTCACTCCCTCCACCACTGACACATCATGCAGCAGTGTGTACCAACTACAAAATGCACTACAATGCCTCACCAAGCCTCCTTCAACAGCACCTTCCAAATCAGCAGTTTCTACCACCTAGATGGACAAGGACATCAGGCACATGGGATCACCACCACTTCCAAGTTCCCCTCCAAGTCACACACCAACATGACTTGGAAATAAATTGCCATTCCTTGACGGTCACTGGGTCAAAAACCTGGAAATCCCTCCCTAACAGCACTGTAGGAGTACCTTCACCACACGTGTTGTGAGTCTTCTGGTCCGATCAATGCTCATATGAGATTGGTGTAGTTGTTGTAGTATGTCACGTCTCAATGCTTCCAGTATGATGACCTGTTTAGCTTTAAAAATAACTCCCCTGGAAATACCAAGTTCATTTCAGTACGCCCAAAACTGTCTTATGTGCTTGTGGACATCCTGAATTGAGTCTGGCCATCCTTCTATGATCTTGTTCCAAAGAAGCTGTAGTGTTGGATTCTTCGCTGTCTCAACCCGCAACGCCATTTCTGCTGCGTAAATTTCATCAGGTCCACATGGAATACATCCTCTAGCTCTATGTCTAACAAGTTAACCTGTAAATCAGCATTTACTTCTGCAGTCTTCGTCGGATTGGGTAACCTGTTTAGTGTGTCGGATGTAACCATCAGATTGCCAGGTTTGTCTGCACACCGCAGTCGTAACCTTGTATTTTTACCATTATGTGTTGCAATGTCGGTGGTGCGCTAATCAATGGCTTCTGCCAAATCATCTCGAGCGGTTTGTGGTCTGTTTCCACCGCAAATCTCTTCCCAAATAGGTATGTGTGAAAACACATAATTGCAAACACCAATGCTAATGTTTCTCTCTTGATGTTCAAGTAGCTTGACTGCGCTGCAGACAAAGATTTCAATGCAAATGCAATGGGCTTGTCTTTCTGCAAGATATATGCTCCTAATCCTTTCTGGGATGCATCCACTATGAGAGTGGTCACCTTTCTGAGGTCAATACACTGGAACAACATTGCTTTCAATATCGACTTCTTCAGTTCCTGGAAAAGATGTTGGTGGGCTTCGTGCCAAACAAAAGGCACTTCCTTCTTCAATAATTCCTAAAGAGATGATGCTTCATGTGCAAATTTTGAGATATACGGAGATAAAAAGTTGAAGACACCTAAACAACGCTGGGTCGTGGCATCGCATGAACATCCTCCAGCTTGCTGGGGTCAGGACGAATACCTGCACTCAAGTATATTGATTCAAAAAAGTTGATTTGTTGTGCATTGATCTTGCTTTTATGACTGTTTAATACCAGCCCTTCTTTGCATGCTGCCTGCATCAGGTGATGTAGATTTCTGCCATACTCCTGTTCCATCCTTCTCACTATGGCAATGTCACTGTTATGCATATGCAATCTGGTACTGTACAAGTAATATGATCCATATGTGACTTAAAGAGATCTTGGCTAACCGATAGCCCAAAAGGAAGACGTTGAAAACAATACTGACCAAATGGGGTGCGGAACGTAGTCAGCTCAAGACTTATCAGCCGAATGTACTGACCAATAATCACTCTTTGTGTCTAGTTTTGAGAAAAATTTGGCTCCTGTGAAATTTGGGTTAATTCTAGTGTGGGAATCTTGTGTGGACAATGCTTGAGCACTTTGTTCAACCTTTTCAGATCCAGACAGACTTTACGTGAACCATCTTTCTTGACTACACTCATGATTGAGCTGCACCAATCCATGTGTTCTTGTACCTTTCTGATGGTCCTATCAATTTCAAAAGAACATAAGAAATAAGAGCAGGAGTAGACCATTCAGCCCTTCGAGCCTGCTCTGCCATTCAATGAGATCATGGCTGATCTTCTTCAACACCATTTTCCTGCACTGTCCCAGTGTCCCTTGATGTTTTTAATATGTAGAAATCTATCGATCTCAGTCTTGAACATACTCAATGACTGAGCCTGCAAAGCCCTCTGGGGCAGAGAATTCCAAAGGTTCACAACCCTCTGAGTGAAGAAATTCCTCCTCATCTCAGTCCTTTATTCAGAGACTGTGTCCCCTGGTTCTAGACTCACCAGCCACCCTTCCTGCAACTACTCTGTCGAGCCGGTAAGAATTTTTTTTCCATCTTGTCCAGTTCAACTTTCAACTTGGACTGAATGTGGATGCTACATTTGCATGGTGGGTCGATTGATGGTACAGCATCCTCTCTTAAATGCAAAGTGGTGGCTGACTTGAAGCTGCCAATTCTATCAAAGCAATCTGGGGACTGTGCTGTTAGATCACTGACTGAAGTGATGGGCATATCTCCTGATTCTGGTTTGCCTTCTGACACCTGGTTGATCCCATGTATCATCACCAAGGTTAGATCTCGGTATGCCAGTAGACCCATAATCAGTGGGCCTTTGTCTCTACAATGTAAAACGTTTGTGTCATCCAGGATGACTGGTTATATTTACACGCTATCACAATGGATCCTAAGCAGGAATGGCTGATCCGTCGTATGTAGACAATTTTACAGCAGTTGGTTTCGCGAAGGCCTTCCATTTGTTTGGGCACATTTCTTGTAGAATCTACAGAGGGAGTAGGTTTGCGCTCACCCCTGTATCAATTTTGGTCAATAACATATGTTTGCCAACTTTTTGTGGATAGATGATCTGGATCATGGCAAAAACTTCAGATAGTGCAATGTGTTCTGTGATACGATGGTATGGAAAATGTGCTCACCTCGCCTCGCATCAGCTTGCTCTTCGTTGTTACTGTCCGCTTTGTCCGCTACCTCGTGTGGGCTTTTCCTGCCGAATCTGCTCCAGTCTTTACTGCCGCCTGAAGGTACTGTCTGCTTGTGATCTGCTAGAACCTTTGCACAACTCCTCGCACCTCCTTCAGTCTTTAATGCATTGTTTCTCCCTTCATGCCACATGCTTTGCAGAAATCAAAGAATTCTTTGTCACGTGTAGAAGTCCACATCTGTTACACGGCTTTCCAGACTTGGATACTCTCGTCAGTGTGTTCATTGTTGAGGTTGTATATAGAACTTGTAGACTTGGTCGGCCTGCAATGATGGCTTCATATTTGCATCCGTCAGTGCTGCAACCTTTGGATTTATGTAGCAGGTCTTTCTGAAATGCATCGATAATTGTGAATGCAAACACCGGCTCGGTGATTCTTTCTGCTAGCTCTGTGTCTGAAAAGTCGCAGTATGCACCCTTTTCCCTGAACCTTCTAATTAAGTGTTTAATGGACTCATGGGGTTGCTGACAAAATGTCATAAACTCTGGTCTATGGATGTGAAAATTAATTTAGACTCTTAACTGATCTTCTAGAGTTATTCAGATTTTTTTTAGATCCCTTCTGTGAGCCCAAGTATATTTAATTGATGCCGGCCTTTGTTTCCAATTGCAATATGGATTTTGATAGCCTGCTTATCTGGCTCAGAGACTCCCAGGTTGACAAACTAAAGCTCCAATAATAAATCAGCCTCTCTCCAATTGATGCACAAAAATTTTCAGTCATTTTCCAGTTTTTCAGGACTCTCCTGCTGCTTACTGTGTTTTAAAACAAAGTCCCTGTCATTCTGATGAAAGGTCACTGACCTGACACGTTAACTCTGCTTCTCTCTCCACAGATGCTGCCAGACCTCTGAGTATTTCCAGCATTTCTTGTTTTTATGTCCCTTTCATTTGCTGTTCAGGGCCTGAATACTGCAGTGACTGTAGACGCTGCAGTTCCTCAGCTTGCCACAGCTTGTCCTATTGCTGAAGCATTATTTAAGATGGGTGGCACAGTTGTCGCTTTTGCATGCTTTTTCCTGTCTCCGCCCATGAAGCTTGGTTTTGGCACCATGATGCTTGAACAGCCTGTAATGGAGGCACAGACTTTTCCAGACTCTTACTTTCATTTTTGCTGTCAACTTTCACAACCCTTTTGGGCCCAATTTCAACAATGCTTCCAATTTCCCTTGCTCGCGGTCCCTGCCTGGCGCTATACCTCTTGATGCACTGTTCCGATTTTTAAAAATTACAGAAGTTGCTGTGTAGTGGTCTTCGGTTTTTATACCACACACTCTTTGTCGACTGAACGGTTTTGACTCCTAAGTTTGCTTTTGCTACAAGCTGCTTCTAGCTTCTTCACTATCGATCACTGCACATGATGAACTTAGATTTCAAGAATCTTCGAGTCTCCAAATCTTCAAATCTTCACCACTGCTGGCCGATGCTGTATTTTTGGGCTCTAAAATGAAATAAAAACTCCACCGCTGCCACCACATTATGTTTTCTTTTCCTTGTGCTTACTAAGACTTTAGTCATCAAGGCACTAACCATGCATTGGGGTCAGTTAACATTTAAATACTGGGTTCCTTTACTAAGGGTAGTAGCATAGCATTACATTGCAAGAGAAAATCTGTACATGTCTGGTCTGTCTGGTGATCAGCAGCAAACTGAGAGTGATACGCAGTCACATGGAATGTTACATCATTTCCTCTCTAGCAAGTTGTACTGAAAATGTACCACACCCACTTAAAGGAGTACTACAACAACATGGACTGCGGTGGTTCAAGAAGGTGGCTCACCACCACTTTCTCAAGGGCAATTAGGGTGGGGAATAAATGCTGGCCTTGCCAGAGATGTCCATATAATGGAATCCTGGACTTTATGAGACATGGAGTTCAAAAGCAAGGAAGTTATGATGAACCTTTATAAAGCACTGGTTCAGCCTCAACTGGAGTATTGTGCCCAGTTCTAGGCACCACACTTTAGGAAGGATGTAACAGCTTTAGAAAGGGTGCAGGAAATATTTATGGGAATGGTTCCAAGGATGAGAAACTTCAGTTACATGGATAGATTGGAGAGATTGGCTGTTCTGCTTAGAGAAGAGAAGGTTGAGAGGAGGTTTGATAGAGTTGTTCAAAATCATGAGTGGTCTGGACAGAATAGAGAGAAACTATTCCTGTTGTCAGAAGGGTCAAGAACCAGAGAACACCAAGTTAAGGTGATTGCCAAAAGAACCAAAGGAGACCTGAGGAAAAGCTTCTATGCAGTGAGTGGTTAGGATCTGGAATGCACTGTATAAGACTGTGGTGGAGGCAGATTCAATGGTGGCTTTCAATGGAAGCACCAGACGGGAAAAACTTTGCAGGGAAAGGGCAGCGGAATGTGGCTAGCTGGACTGCTCTCATAGAGAGCCAGCATGGACTTGATGGGCCGAGTGACCTCCTTCTGTGCTGTAACCATTGTATGATTCTATGATTCTCTGATTCAGCAGCAGATAAGCTAAGGATGAAGTTGGGCAATGTTACAGAGGTGGAAATAGCCGGTATTAGTAAGAGTGTGGATATGTTGTCAGAAGTTCATCTCATGGTCAAATATGACACCAAGATTGTGAACTGTCTGGTTTAGTTTCAAACAGTTGCCAGGGAGAGGGACGGATTCAATAGCTAGGGAACAGAGTTTAGAGCTTTGGTCTTCCCAATATTTAATTGGAGGAAATTTCTGCACATCTGGTACTGGATGTTGGCTAAGTACTCTGACAATTTAGAAACAGTACAGGAGTTGAGCGACGTATTGGTGAGGTATAGCTGAGTGTCATTGGTGTACATGTTAAAAGCTACAGCTGTGCTTTTGACTGATGTCACCAAGGGGCAGCATATAGATGGGAAATAGGAGAGGTCCAAGGACACCAGAGGTAATAGTGCAGGAGTGGGAAGAGAAGTCATTGCAGCTGATACCTGGCTACCATTAGATAGATAAGAATGGAATCAGGCAAATACAGTCCCACTTAGACGACAATGGAGAGGCGTTTGGAGAAGGATGGTGTGGTCAACCGTGTCAAAGACTGCAGGCAGGTTGAGCAGGACAAGGAGGGAAAGTTTAACTTTGTCATCACATAGGATGTCACTTGTGACTTTGATAAGAGTCGTTTCAGTACTGCAGTAGGGGCGGAAACCTGATTGGAGGGATTGAAACATGGAGTTCTGGGAAAGATGGGCATGAATTTAGCAGGCGACAACATGTACAAGGACTTTTGAGAGGAAAGTTAGCTTGGAGTTGGGGTGGTAATTTGCAATCCTCCAGTCCTCTAGTACCCCTCCCATATCTAAGGAAGATTGTAAGATTGTGAACAGAGCTTCGCCAATTTTCACCCTTACTTTAGAGGCCTGCTACCCGATCCGAACCCGATTGACCCGACGACATGTGTCGGGTTCGGGTCGGGTCGGGCCCATCTTCAGGGTACGGCGTTCGGGCTCGGGTCGGGTCGGGTCAGGTCAGTCCGGGCACACACAGTAAGTGCTCTGCTGGTAAGTGTTGAAATGATAAAAACTTACCTGAGCTGGGAGTCCTGGATGAAACTGAGTCTGCACGATGGGTGAGTGATGTCACTACGACGTCATCGCGCATGTGCTGCAGCTTTGGGGAGATCCCGAGTCTGAAGGTAAGTGCAGGGATGGTCAGGTCGGGCTTGAGTCCGGTCAGGTTGGGGCGGGTTTAGGTCGGGTCAGGCTCGGGGCAAAATCGGAGAGACTTGGTCCGGGTCGGGCTCGGGTCCACGGTCGTTCGGTCGGGTTCAGGTTGGGTTCTTTTTTCCCGACCTGAGCAGGCCTCTATCTTACTTCCCTCAGCAACATAGGATGCATTCCACCCAAACCGGATAACTTTACTACTTTCCTTTCTTTGACTACATTTTAACATTTTATGTGTATGTAAAAACCTTCTGGGTTCCCTTTTATGTGACCTGTCAATCTAATCTCATACACTCTCTTATTTCCTTTTTCAGTTCTTCTCTGTACTTTTTATATTTAGCCTTCTTCCTTATGGAATTATGAACCTGATATTTATCATAAGCTTCCTTTTACAATTTCATTTTAATCTCTATATCCTTAGTCATCCAGGAAACTCCAGCTCTGGATGTCCTTCCTTTCTCCCTTGTGGGAATGTGTCTAGTCTATACCTGAACTATCTCCTCGTTGAAAGCCATCCATTGCTCATTTACTTTGCCCTGTAACATAGGTAACACAAAAAAAGGTGTTATGTCTATTTCAATTCACTGATGCTAATTATTAGGTGATAGAAAGAAAGAACGTGCATTTATATAGTGCCTTTCATAACCCAAAACCCCCAGCAAAGAAATGCATTTTTGAGTGTAGTCACAGTTGCAATTTAGGAAAATCTTTGCAGTCAACTTGCATACAGCAAGATCCCACAAATAGCAATGAGAAAAATGAAAAGATAAAATGTTGGTTGAGGGATATATATCAGGGAGAACTCCCCTGCTGTTTTTTGAATACTGCTGTGGGATCTTTCATATTTATCTGAAAGGTTGGACAGGGCCTTGGTTAACATCTCATTGAAAGACAGTACCTCCAACAGTGCACCTTCTTTCAGTACTGCACCGAGGTGTCAGCCTAGATTAAGTGCTCAAATACCTGGAATGGAGTTTGAACCCACAGCTATCTAACTTAGGACTGAGCTTCCTATGATTGAGGAATGGCTGACAACTGAAACTGAAATATATTGCATCACAGAGGATTTCTTCACCACTCATTTGTAACATTTCAGTCCAAAGGACATAACTGTAATATTTTCCGAAGTTCATACAGAACATCAAATAACTGGCTCAGTAAGGGACTGATGTATAAAAATAAGTTCAATAGTCAGAATTTAACCATAAACTTGCATTAATGCCTCAGTATGAACATAAATTAAAATTAATAGTTAAACAAGGTACGAACTAGATTCTAAAAAAGAGACTAGAGATTTTTTTTTGGATCATGGAAGGGCAGCTGAGACATGTTGCTTGCAATTCCTGCACCATGTGGAAACTTCAGGGCAATTCATTTTTAAAAATATATTCTTTCATGGGATGTGGGCGTCGCTGGCCAGGCCAGCATTTATTGCCCATCTCAAAGTGCCCCCGAGAAGATGGTGGTGAGCCGCCTTCTTGAACCGCTGAGTCCATATGGTGTAGGTATACCAACAGTGCTGATAGGAAGGGAGTTCCAGGATTTAGACCCAGTGACAGTGAAAGAACGGCGATACAGTTCCAAGTCAGGATGGTGTGTGGCTTGGAGGGGAACTTGCAGGTGGTGGTGTTCCCATGCAGCTGCTGCCCTTGTCCTTCTAGGTGGTAGAGGTCGCGAGTTTGGAAGGTGCTGTCGAAGGAGCCTTGGTGCGTTGCTGCAGTGCATGTCGTAGATGGTACACACTGCTGCCACCGCGCCGGTGGTGAAGGGACTGAATGCTGAAGGTGGTGGATGAGGTACCAATCAAGCGGGCTGCTTTGTCCTGGATGGTGTCGAGCTTCTTGAGTGTTGTTGGAGCTGCACCCATCCAGACAAGTGGAGAGTATTCCATCACACTCCTAACTTCTGTTTAAACTAAATTGTTAGGGGGATGGGAACCTGAGAGGGAGCTCAGGTTAGAGGAAAGTAAAACTGGCAACTTGTCAGGGGTGTGGGAACCAGGAGCAAGTATCAGAGAGGAATACCAAGGTGCATGGAATACTGGGGGAGATAGATAGCATGAGAGTGGGGAATAGTAAGTTATTAGGTGGGGTCAGAGTAGGGGAGAAAGTAATAAAGTCTGAATCAGGGTTAATGTGCATGCATGTGAATGCACGGAATGTGGTTAATAAGACTGGTGAGGTACAGGTGCAGATTGCCATGTGGAAATATGATGTTGTGGCTATAACAGAGACCTGGCTCAAAGAACGACAGGAATGGGTGTTAAATATTCCTGGATACAAGGTGCTCCGGAAAGATAGGAATGGGAAAAAGGGGGAGGGGTGGCAGTATTGACTAGCATTGCAGTGCTGGAGGAAAAGGATGTCCCAGAGGGGTCGAGGACAGAATCAATTTGGCTAGAACTAAGGAACAAAAAAGGTGTAGTTACATTGCTTGGTGTTGTCTATCGGCCATCAGCTAGTGGGAAGAACGTGGAGGAACAAATTTGCAAGGAAATTACAAAGAGGTGCAAAAATTATAGGGTAGTTATAATGGGTACTTTAATTATCCAAACATAGACTGGGATAATAGTAGTGTAAAGGGCAGTGAGGGGCAAGAGTTCAGAGAGTGTGTTCAGGAAAATTTTCTACAGTAGTATGTTGCTAGTCCAATGAGAAAGGAGGCACTGCTAGACCTGATTCTTGGGAATGAGGTGGGCAAAGTGGATCAAGTATCAGTAGGAGAGCATTTAGGGGATAGTGATCATTGTATCACAAGGTTTAGGCTGACTATGGAAAAGGACAAAGAACAATCCAGGGTAAGAATAATTAACTGGGGGAAGGGCAACTTCAATGGGGTAAGAATGGAGCTTGGGCAAAAATATTTGGAGTCAAAATCTGGCAGGAAAACCAGTAGATGAACAATGGGCTACCTTCAAAGAGGAGATAGTTCGGACAGTCAAGGTATGTTCCCTCGAAGGGGAAAAGTAGGGCAAACAAATCCAGAGCTCCCTGGATGACAAAAGAGGTAGAGATTAAGATAAAGAAGAAAAAGTGTGCTTATGACAGATACCAGGTAGAAAATACTATTGAGAACCAGGCTGAATATAGAAGGTCCAGAGGGGAAATGAAAAAGCAAATAAGAGAAGCAAAGAGAGAGCATGAAAAGAGACTGACAGCTACAATTAATGGAAATCCCAAAGTTTTCTATAGGTATATAAATAGTAAAAGGGTGGTAAAAGGAGGAGTGGGGCCGATAAGGGACCAGAAAGGGGACTTACACAAGGAGGCAGAGGGCATAGCTGAGGTATTAAATGAATACTTTGTATCTGTCTTTAGCAAGGAAGAAGATGCAACCCAGGCAATGTTGAAAAAGGATGTAAGTTAGACACTATAGGGTTTTAAAATTGATAAAGAGGAAGTATTAGATAGGCTGTCTGTACATTAAGTGGATAAACTCCAGGACCAGATGAGATGCATCCAAGGGTACTGCGGGAAGTGAGGGTGGAAATCGCAGAGGCACTGGCTATAATTCTTCAGTCTTCCTTAGACTCAGGGGTGGTGCCAGAGGACTGGAGAATTGCAAACGTTACACCCCTGTCAAAAGGGGTGCCCAGCAACTACAGGCCAGTCAGTTTAACTTTGGCGGTGAGGAATCTTCTAGAAAAAATAATATGGGACAAAATCAACAGTCACATGGACAAAGACGAGTTAATTAAGGAAAGCCAGCATAGATTTCTGAAGGGAAAATCATGTTTAACTAACTTGCTGGAGTTTTTTGAGGAGGTAACAGAGAGGTTCATGAGGGCAATGCTGTTGATGTGGTGTACATGGACTTTCAAAAGGAATTTGATACAGTGCCACACAACAGACTTGTGAGCAAACTTGTAGTTCATGGAATAAAAGGGACGGTAGTAACATGGATACACAATTGGCTGAGTGACAGGAAACAAACAGTAGTGGTTAATGGATGTTTTTCGGGCTGGAGGAAGGTTTGTAGTGGAGTTCCCCAGGGATCAGTGTTGGGACCTTTGCTTTTCCTGATATATATTAATGTCCTAGACCTTGGTGTACAGGACACAATTTCAAAGTTTGCAGATGATACGAAACTTGGAAGCATTGTGAACTGTGAGGAGGATAGTGTAGAACTTCAAAAGGACATAGACAAATTGGTGGAATGGACAGACAGGTGGCAGATGAAGTTCAATGCAGAGAAATGTGAAGTGATTCATTTTGGTAGGAAGAACATGGAGAGACAATATAGAATAAAGGGTACAATATTAAAGGGGGTGCAGGAGCAGAGGGACCTGGGTGTATATGTGCATAAGTCATTGAAGGTGGCAGGACAGGTTGAGAGAGTGGTTAATAAAGCATACAGTATCCTGGGCTTTATTAATAGGGGCATAGAGTACAGGAGCAAGGAAGTTATGTTGAACTTGTATAAGACACTAGTTTGGCCTCAGCTGAAGTATTGCGTCTAGTTCTGGGCGCCGCACTTGAGGAAAGACGTGAGGGCGTTGGAGAGAGTACAGAAAAGCTTCACGAGAATGGTTCCAGAGATGAGGAATTTCAGTTATGAAGATAGATTGGAGAAGTTAGGACTATTTTCCTTGGAGAAGAGAAGGCTGAGAGGTGATTTGATAGAGGTATTCAAAATCATGAGGGGTCTGGACAGAGTAGATGGAGAGAAACTGTTCCCACTCATGAAAGGATCGAGAATGAGAGGGCACAAATTTAAAGTATTTGGTAAGAGAAGCAAAAGTGACATGAGGAAAAACTTTTTCACGCAGTGAGTGGTTAAGGCCTGGAATGCGCTGTCTGAGAATGTGGTGGAGGCAGGTTCAATTGAAGCATTCAAAAAGGAATTAGACAGTTATATAAAAAGGAAGAATGTGCAGGATTATGGGGAGGAGGCAGGGGAATGGAACTGAGAGAATTGCTCTTTCAGAGAGCCAGTGCAGACACAATGGGCTGAATGGCCTCCTTCTGCACGGTAACGATTCTATGATTCTGTCTTGTAGATGGAGGACAGGATTTGGGAAGTCAGGAGGTGAGTTACCCGCCACAGAATTCCCTCTGACTTGCTTTTGTAGTCACTGTACTTATATGGCTGTTCCAGTTTAGTTTCTAGTCAATGGTAACCCCCAGGATGTTGATAGCCAGGGGATTCAGTGATGGTAATGCCATTGAATGTCAAGGGGAGAGTGTTGGATTCTCTCTTGATGGAGATGGTCATTGTCTGGCACTTGTGTGACGCAAATGTAACCTGCCACTTATTAGCCCAAACCTCAATGTTGTCCAGGTCTTGCTGCATATGGAAACGGACTGCTTCAGTATCTGAGGAGTCGCGAATGGTGCTGAACATTGTGCAACCATTAGTGAACATCCCCACTTCTGACCTTATGATGGAGGGAAGGCCATTGATGAAGCAGCTGAAGATGGCTGGGCCTAGGACAATACCCTGAGGAACTCCTGCAGTGATGTCTTGGGGCTGAGATGATTGACCTCCAACAACCACGATCATCTTATTTTGTGTTAGGTATGACTCCAACCAATCGAGTGTCTTCCCCGATTCCCATTGACTCCAGTTTTGCTAGGGCTCCTGGATGCCACACGTGGTCAAATGCTGCCTTGATGTCAAGGGCTGGCACTCTCACCTCACCTCTGGAGTTCAGCTGGAGTCCATGTTTGGACCAAGGCTGTAATGAGGTCAGGAGCTGAGTGGCCCTGGCGGAACCCAACTGAGCATCAGTGAGCTGGTTATTGCTGAGTAAGTGCCGCTGGACCCCTTTCTCACCTGGTCGTAACAGAAATTTGGGGACTACCATCAGGGATTTGACCCACGGACAAACGAGAAATTGGAAGTGGGAAGCCAAATTGATCGCAAACAAAAAGAGAAAAGATTTCAAGACAGGTTTTCTTGTGGTTGTGTGTGCTTGAATACTAACATGTCTGCGACTGAAGCCAGTAACTCCCCAAACCAGGGTGAAGTAACTTGGGATAAGTTAAAAGCACTGTCTATGAAGGAGTTGAGGAATATGGTTGAGCAGTGTGGGATCACTGTACATGGCAAGGCTAGGAAGTCTGAACTCATAAGGCTAGTGGCCAACTATTTTTCCCTTGAATCTGAAGAAGCAGAAACAGGGTTAGAAGCAGACTCCAACAGGGTATCGTTAGCAAAGATACAACTGGAACAGAGGAAACTTGAATTCGAAGACAGGGAAAGAGAAAGAGAGACAAGACAGAGAGAAAGAAAGAGCCTTCCAGAAGGAACATGAGGAAAGAGAAAGAGAGAGACAGGAGAAAGAAAAAGGCAGGAGAGAGAGAAAGAAAGAACTTTTCAGAGGGAACGTGAAGAAAAAGAGAGAGAAAGAACCTACCAGAAGGAATGTGAAGAGAGAGAGCTGAGGTGGCTTGAGTTAACTGGGGGGGGGTGGGGGTGGGAGGGGGTGGCGGGCACAAAGTAACCCCAGTGAAAGCATAGCCAATATGAAGGATTATAATTCAGGGCTGGGTACAGAATTGTTAAAACTTTCCCAACTGATCCCAAAATTCAATGAGGGAGACATGGAAGCATTTTTTTGGTCTT
Source organism: Heterodontus francisci (assembly GCF_036365525.1). Lineage (NCBI taxonomy): Eukaryota > Metazoa > Chordata > Chondrichthyes > Heterodontiformes > Heterodontidae > Heterodontus > Heterodontus francisci. Next base: position 151,880,138 of record NC_090375.1, on the reverse strand, counting down.
TTGAAAAACTGGCAAGGCAGTTAAAGTGGCCAGTTGTGGCTTAGACTCTGCTGATACAAAGCCTATGAGGTTTATTCCATGTTGCCATAGAGTCGAGTTCCAGATGAAAGTCCATCAGATTATGAGCTGACAAAAAATGCTATCCTCGGGGCATATGAGTTAGCACCGGAAGCCTATCGCCAAAAGTTTAGAATCCTCAAGAAGCAAGCTGATCAAATTTACCTGGAATTTGAGAGAAGTAAGCAGCTGGCTTTTGATCAGTGGCTGAGGGCTGTTAAATTGCAGCTCAGCTATGAAAATCTCAGAGCAGTAATTTTGCTAGAGGAATTTAAAAACTCTCTCCCACTCTCCATAAAGACACATGTAGGGAAACAGAAGGTTCAGCAAGCCCGGCAAGCCGCAGTGCTGGCTGATGAGTTTGTTCTCAATTTTAAGTCGGTTCTCCAGGGCAAAACCTTTCCTAATCACCCCCACAAATCCGAAAAGGACAAAGGGTGGGAAGGTGATAGAAGCGCAAAGAGTCCTGGGAGGGAAAGAAAAGCAGGAGACACAGGGAGCCCTCCTCCAGCCAAAAAGAATACTGCTGTAAGTAGGAGTGAGACCCGGAGACCTGTGTGCTGCCATTGTAATAAAGCAGGGCGTCCAGCTGACTGCTGGAAACTAAAGAGAAAGCCTGTAGGGTTAATCAGGGCACATCCGCTCAGTGAAGGAGAAGGGAGCTTGATGGAAAGCACAGCAGAAAAAGCTGTGGCTTTAACTGCAGTAAGAGTGAGACCCAGGAAGCTTAATGCTGCAAGTGCAGGAAAATTTAACAGGATTCCTGAAAGCTATCAGGATTTTGTGTCTGAAGGGAGAGTAACCCTATACCCCTCGAGTGAGGCATGCAAGCCCATAGTAATTCTCAGGGACACAGGGTCCACTAGATCCCTTTTACTGGGAAAAGGCCTGACCTTTCCCCTGGAGAGTGCAGTGAACACAAGAATGGTGGTGTATGCCTGTACTTTTACACCGGGTGCACATGGAGTGCGACCTAGTTTCGGGACCGGTGATCATGGGGATTGTCCCTAGTTTGCCTGTGGACAGGGTTGACCTGCTCCTAAGTAATGATCTGGTAGGGGTGAAGGCAGTAGTTTCCCCAGTAGTGAAAGAGAGACCGCAGGAGGTCAGAGAGACAGGGCAGTGGCAGGAGATGGTCCCCTGCAGTTTCCCTGAATGTATAGTGAATCAGGCCATGATCAAACCAGCTCTCCCAGAGGAGACTGAATGGGCACTGCAGGCAAATGACCACGAGGTCTGTCTGTCTGAGACTTTGTTTGGAAAGTTAGAAGACCCAGGGAATGAGTTAAATGGATTTTCCCTAGCTGAGGCTCAGCGAGCTGACCCAGCACTGAGAGAGTTAGCACAGGCTGCCCAGACTGAAATTGAAGCAGAGGGAGTCCCTGATTGCTACTATTTAAAGAATGAGTTACTGATGAGGAAATGGAGTTCTCCTCACAGACCTGAGACAAGGAGTGGACAGTAGTTCACCAGTTAGTGGTGCCGCAGAGGCACCGGAGAGAAATAGTAAGAATGGCCCACGAGACTACAGTGGCTGTACATGTCGGTATATGAAAAACCAAAGCCTGCATAAGACAGCAGTTTGATTGGGCAAAACTCCACAAAGATGTGGTGGAGTACTGCAGGAGTTGCCACAGGTGCCAAGTTGAGGGGAAACCCCAACTCAGTGAAAACTGCACCCCTAAGTCCTGTATCAGTGTTAGGAGGACCCTCCAGCAGAGGGCTGATAAATGTAAGGGATCCCTGCCAAGAACAAAGGGGACAGGCAGGTACAAGGCTGGCAAAAGATTAGAAAGGAAAAGGGAAAAAGGGACCAAGAGGGCAGGTTAAAGGAAGTCCGGGAGGAATCCCAAATGGAAACCCCTATGGTCCGGTCAGCCAACCCCTAAATATTTGAAAAGTTAGACCCCACATCCTCCAATGTAAATACAGACACTAGATGCATCCCACCAGAGTTGCTAACAGCATTTACAGGAAACTGCAGAGACAAAGAAACTGTGAGGATGATGCCTCACCTAGTCGAAGTGCTGCAGGGGCGTGCAGCAGAATCTGGACAAATACCTGCAAGCAGGAGTGTCCCTGAGGACAAAGGGAAGATTAGAAAGGAATCCTTCCCACAGTCAGGAGAAAAGGAAACCAACCATCCTCTAACGTGAAAGGCTGCGTTTGCTGACAACACAACCACTACGTGGCGCAATACCTGCGTAAATGCGGACTCTTCAACTGGAATGTCAGTGTCTGCGACATTCAGGCAGCTGCCAGGAATAAACATGGCGCTGCTCAATCGAACCCTTCCTCTGCAGACCTCAACAAGAACAAAGACAACCTAGGAATTCATAGAAATGTGCAAAATGAAAAATTTCCCTCCAAAAAACACATGTTTATTGGGATGCCAAAAAGGGTAGTTTAAAGCAGCATTGCTACCAAGAAAAGACCGGCTGTAACAACTGTTAGTATTTCTGAATGAATGAGAGAGATGCATGTGTGTTTTCCTGTACTTGTCTACTCTCTAATCCCTTTTAATGAAACGCTCTATTAAAAAAAAAATCGCATTTCATTCTGCTGGGTGTGGAGGTGTCATGAAGACCCTCACCTGTCTACAATGAGGCATACAAATTTTGTCATATGAATATCAATTTTAAACAGTTGCTGGATTGAGGAGATGACTTGTTTAAAGAGATCAGCAGTGGCTGGAAAAACATTTGCATACTATGAGACAGTGCTTGGAGAGACAAAAGAATTGCTCACTCATTCAATTAACAGAGATTGGTCTGGGCAATGGTGATCCACATCTTTACAGTGTAAGAGGCAGCACTACACCCCCCTCGACCGGAGCTTTGAAATCCACAAATGCAGGAGTTTGTTTAAACAGTTAGTCACGTGACTAACCTGCTGGCCAACTTGGAGTTTTGAAATGTGCTAACAGGACAGTTTGAGGACAGACTGCAGATTGCAACTGAACCTGGAACAAGAGAGCCTATCTCCTGGCTGGCTCTCTCTCATTTTCTTACAACCTCCGGACCCACTGAAGTCACTTAACCTCAAAAGAGAGAGAAGACTCCTACATCAAAACAAGTTAAAGTATTCACCGTGCCCCAACGAATGGCAACACTTACCGGCAACCAAAGACTCCACATCAAACTCAAAGGACTGTACTTACAACCCAGATATTGCCTCAAACCTTTCCCCTTTATTCCTTCCACTATTTCTGTCTCTATCTGTGTGTGTGCTTATCGCGTATGCATGCTAGTGTGGTCACGTCACATATTCGCCACCGTTACCCAAATTAGAGTTTAAGATTAATAAACTTCCACCTTTCTTGTTTAAATCTAGGAAAACCTGCCTAATTGATTTTTTTGCCTTACAATGGAAAGTGGTGAACAAGGATTCACTGAGGGGGAGTTAAAACACGGTGTTTTTAAAATTACACCCTGTTATGGTTAAACCAGGCAAAGGCTGAGAGGGAACCCCTAGACCTCTTTCTCACCTGGTTGTAACAATATGATGAAACAAAAAAAGAGCATGTATGATACATGTCAGATGAATTCTTCAAGTGAGAATCAGGCCAAATACAATAAATTGAGAGGGGAAGTGAAGAGGAAAATAAAACTGACAAAGAGAGAATATAAGAATAGAATGGCACTTAACATAAAGAGAATCCAAATATCTTCTATCAGCATGTAAATAGTAAGCGGGTAGTAAGAAGTGGGGTGGGGCCTATTAGGGATAAAGAGGGTGATATATGCTTAGAGGTGCAGGGCGAGGCTACACTACTTAATGAGTACTTTGTATCAGTGTTTACTAAGGAAGGGGATGCTGACAAAATATTGGTAGAAGTGGAGATGGTAGAGGGAACGGATGGGGTGAAAATTGACAGACAGGATATACCGGAAAAGCTGGCTACTCTTAGAGTGGAGATGTCGCCTGGTCCAGAAGGCTTGCATATCAGGTTTCTAAGGGAAGTGGGGGTGGAGATAGCGGAAAGGCTTGTCATAATCTTCCAATCTTCCCTGGATACGGGGGAGGTGCCAGAGAATTGCAAAGTGACAAAGGTGACACCCTTGTTCAAGAAAGGATGTAAGGACATTCCTAGTAACTACAGGCCGGTCAGTTTAACATCAGTGGTGGGTAACGTTTCAGAAACAAAAATCAAGGAAAGAAATTAACAGCCACTTATTTTGGAATGATGCTGTGTTGATACTCGTGTACTGCTTATAGTTTATTGTTGAATCAGACAAGCTCTTGGATGTATTTTTCCTAATGTAACAAGGAGACAAAATGCAACAATTAATATCTGTTTATTGTCTAAAGTTAAACCCTGTCTGGAATGTGAAGCACGCCCTCTCGACTTTAACTAAAATCAGAATGTAAAGCTAGTGTATTATTTAAATCCCTGCTGTTTTGAAAACTGCAAAGCTTAATTTTACTACTCAGTATACCAAACTTTTATTAATTTTTTAAAAAGCAAAATGAAATAAAGCATTTTGGAGATGTGGCTTATTAACTCAATAATTTTATTTTAAAATGCACTATTAAAAAGTGGCCAGAAAATAGATCAATGTAATTCTCTAGAAGCATTAATTGAAGTTGTCTAAACACTCTATTTAGCACTTACTTGATAACACTAGGAAATTCTAGATTTATTAATACCTCCATATCACAGATTTCAAAACTAGGATCATTGCACCTGAAGGAGTCTGAATGGGATGCTAGGGCATCCCTGAGGTCACTAGTTTCATGTTTATGAGTATAATGTTATTTAATAATGAAGTACAAACTACAATAATGTACATTAAACGTAAATTGACATCCAGTTCAGTATGTAAGACATTATTATAAAATGTAGTAAAGTATTCCAGTTAATGCTATTTCATATCCTTAAATCCCCCTTCTAATTAAACCAACAAACAAAAAGCAGAAAGCAAAAAGAGTTCTGTTTCATCACATAATGGTGCAACATCCACAGCTTTAGCTCTTATTCCAGGACAGGAGGGCTTTCTGTCTCTCTTTCATGAGATTTCTGAATTTCTCTATTTGTTGGTTGACTGGCATATTATACCAATTAAACAAAGTTTTCTGCATTTAGGACAAGGGATCCTGGAAGTACTTTTACATTTTACAATTGGTGCATCGACAGTACTGCAAAAACTCAGTTTCCTTTAATCTTATTTTATAGTAGGATGATAATTAACAAAGGGTTAATTTGTTGTATATTAGGGTACATTTTAAAGGAGAACTATCTGTGCAGAGGTATTTTCTGGTGAAGGTGTAGCAACATTGCTCTTTCACAATTGGTCAGCACAAATTTTTCAATACAATTTTGCCATTACTTTGTGTCTCTAGACAAAAAGATGTTTTTCTTCTCCCATGGAGATAACGTTCTTTTAATATTCTCCAAGAAGAAGGGACTGTCAGTACAGTTCCTCGCATTTCATTGCAAAAAGCAAATAATCCCAAATGGAAGTACTGCCGAAATTAACCAGTAGGTGGCAGCAACAGCACTGTGTCGATGACACACAGCACTCGGGTCAGCGTTCCTTTTCTCTTGCACAGACAGCTCCTCCTCCTGTCTATTCAGCCGGGTTCGGACAACTATAACATTAGATCAAACCAGAAGACTAGCAGAGACCTGACTCAAAGGGGGGATTGGGAACTTCATATCCCTGGCTACAGGAAATTCAGAACAAAATAGAGAAGGAAGGAAAGCAGGGGCGGGGGTGGTGGTCGTAGCAGTAGTGGTCAAAGAAACTACTACAAAAAAAAACTTGGAATTTACGTTGAGACTTCCACTAGGCATGAAAGGCGCTAAGTATTTTACAGGCAATGACGTACTTTTGGAGTGTAGTCACTGTTGAAATGTAGGTCACTCAGCAGCCAATTTGTGCATAGCAAGCTCCCACAAACAGCAAGATGATAATGACCTGATAATGTTTTTTGTGATGTTGATTGAGTTATAAACATTAGGCAGGACACCAGAGATAACTCCCTGCTCTTCTTCAAAATACTGCTTGGGGATCTTTTACATCCAGCTGAGAGGGCAGATGGAGCCTCAGTTAACACCTTATCCAAAAGAGAACACTTCCAAAGTACTGCACTGGAGTGTCAGCCTTGATTTTTGCATTCAAGTGCTGCAGTGGGACTTGAACCCAGAACCTCCTGACTCAGGAAGCAAGTGTACTACCGCAAGAGTCATGGATTTCCAGACGGCATTTGATAAGGTGCCAGACAATAAGTTAATAGGCAAGATAAGGGCTCATGGAGTTGGGGATAATATATTAGAGGATTGATTCATGGACAGGAAGCAAAGAGTAGTGTTACGGACAGGTGGTAAGGGGTGTGGGTGGTTCCCACTGTTCACCTCCCAACTGACCGCAATCATGTTTTGTTAAAATGGTGCTTTAGCCCCTAAGTGTCTTAGGGTCAAATAAACAGGCAAATGACAGTTTTATTTTTAAACAAATCCCGAAATGATTGCAACTTCACTCACATATACATTCATCCACACATATATACACAGGAATAAATAGAGAGAAAAGGGCAAGAGGTAGTTTAAAGTCCCTAGTGAGGTAAGTATTAGTGGTTTACAGAAGATTACTGAGTCCTCTCGGGAGGAGGTCTTTTTTTACACATTCCAGGCCTGATTACTGGCAGTCTTGAACTTGTGATGTTATTGTAGAGCTCTATCCATTGTAATACAGCCCAAAGCTTGTGGTGTGTAGTTTGTTATCTTGACAGATGGTTAGTCTCCAAGTCACTTTGTGATGTCTCTGCTGTGGTGGCTGTTCTTGGTCAGCAGAGTTCTTCTCTTGCCTGTTGGATCCTTCTCACAGGCTTTCTGTGACGTTGGCTTGATCTCCCCTTTCTCTTTCCAGAAAGCTACCTTTTAAAGGTCAAAATTTATTACATTAGAGTTTCTGTTAGAAGATGCATGGCCCTGTCTGCTGTTGTGACCACAAAATGGGCCAGGATGATAACCATTGCCATTGTTTGATGTTTGAATGGGCATCATCCTGTTATGATGTTGCTGCTTCACACCATTTTCATCTTGGTTTAGTTAGATTGTCTCCTGCATCCTCTGTTAGTTCATTCATTTTTTTTTATTCGCTCATGGGATGTGGGCTTTTCTGGCTAGGGTTGCATTTATTGCCCATCACTAATTGCCCTTGAGAAGGTGATGGTGAGCTGCCTTCTTGAACTGCTGCAGTCCTTCGGGTGTAGGTACACCCACAGTGCTGTTAGGAAGGGAGTTCCAGTATTTTGACCCAGCGACAGTGAAGGAATGGTGATATACTTCTAAGTCGGGATGGTGTATGACTTGGAGGGGAACGTGCAGGTGGTGGTGTTCCCATACATCTGCAGTCCTTGTCCTTCCAGATGGTAGAGGTCGCGGGTTTGGAAAGTGCTATTGAAGGAGCCTTGGTGAGTTGCTGCAGTGCATCTTGTAGATGTTGCCATTGTGCGTCGGTGATGAAGGGAGTGAATGTTGAAGGTTGTGGATGGGGTGCCAATCAAGCAGGCTGCTTTGTCCTGGATGGTGTTGAGCTTCTTGAGTGTTGTTGGAGCTGCTCCCACAGTGGCGCAGTGGTTAGCACCGCAGCCTCACAGCTCCAGCGACCCGGGTTCAATTCTGGGTACTGCCTGTGTGGTGTTTGCAAGTTCTCCCTGTGTCTGCGTGGGTTTCCTCCGGGTGCTCCGGTTTCCTCCCACAGCCAAAAGACTTGCAGGTTGATAGCTGAATTGGCCATTATAAATCGTCACTAGTATAGGTAGGTGGTAGGGGAATATAGGGACAGGTGAGGATGTGGTAGGAATATGGATTAGTGTAGGATTAGTATAAATGGGTGTTTAATGGTCGGCACAGACTCGGTGGGCCGAAGGGCCTGTTTCAGTGCTATATCTCTAAATCTAAATCTAAAAATCTAATCCAGGCAAGTGGAGAGTTTTCCATCACACTCCTGACTTCTGCCTTGTAGATAGTGGACAGGCATTGGGGAGTCAGGAGTTGAGTTACTAGCCACAGAGTTCCCAGCCTCTGACCTGCTCTTGTGGTCACAGTATTTATGTTGTTGGTCCAGTTCAGTTTCTGGTCAAAGGTGACCCCCATGATGCTGATAGTGTGGGATTCAGTGATGGTAATGCCATTGAATGTCAAGGGGGGATGGTTAGATTCTCTTGTGTTTGAGATGGTCATTGCCTGGCACTTGTGTGGCGCAAATGTAACTTGCCAGTTATCATCCCAAGCTTGGATGTTGTCCAAGTCTTGCTGCATCTGGACACAGGCTGCTTTAGTATCTGAGGAGTCACGAATGGCACTGAACATTGTGCAATCTTTAGCGAACATCCCATATGATGGAGGGAAGGTCATTGATGAAGCAGCTGAAGATGGTTGGGCTTAAGACACTTCCTTAAGGAACTCCTGCAGTGATGTCCTGGGAATGAGATGATTGATCTCCAGCAACCACAACCATCTTCCTTTGTGCTAGGTATGAATCCAACCAGTGGAGAGTTTTCCCCAATTCCCATTGACTCCAGTTTTGCTAGGGCTCCTTGATGCCATGTCGATCAGAGTCATTAATATGCACCAGCTCCTTTCAATTTCAAAGGGGTTCTCCCCAGAGCTATTTCAGGTAAGGTTAAGGAGTCTCATCTTCACAGATGAGTTTGTGGATTTCCAGTACAGGAGGGGTCAGATGGCTGCTACTTCATAATGAATGGTGGAGCAGGCTTGATGGCCCGTATAATCTATTCCTGCTCCTATTTCTTATGTTCTTAAATGTTCCATGCCTGTTCAAAAAGGAGAAAGGGATAAATCCAGTACCCACTGGCCAGTCAGTCTTATGTCAATGGTGGGAAAACTTCACGAGACAATATTCTGGGACAAGATTAACTGGCACTTGGAAAGGTATCGGGTAATAAATGAAAGTCAGAATGAATTGGTTAAAAGCAAATTGTGTTTGACTAACTTGATCGAGTTCTTTGATGAAGTAAGGAAAAAACTGATGATGGTGGTGCGGTTGATTTGTATTTGGCTGTTCAAAAGGCGCTTGCTAAAATACCACATAATAGACTTGTTTGCAAAATTAAAGCCCAAGGAATTAAAGGGACAGTGGCAGCATAGATACCGAATTGGCTAAGGGATAGAAACTGGGGAGTAGTGTGTACGGTTGTTTTTCAGGCTGGAGGGCAGTCAGTATACAGTAGCTTTCCCCGGGGTCAGTATTAGGATCACTGCTTTTTCTGATATATATTAATGATCTGGACTTAGATATACAGGGCATAATTTCAAAATTTACAGATGGTATGAAACTTGGAAATGTAGTAAACAATGAGGAGGATAGTAACTGGTTTCAGGAGAATGTACATAGACTGGTAAAATGGGCAGACACATGACAAATGAAATTTAATGCAGAGAAATGTGATGAGACATTTTGGTAGAAAGAATGAGGAAAGGTGTTATGATCCAAATGGTACAATTTTAAAGGTGGTGTAGGAACAGAGAGACTTTAGGCTGTATATACACAAATCTTTGAAAGTGGCAGGACTAGTTCAGAAGGCTGCTAAAAAAACGTATGGGATCCTTTACTTAGCGGCATAGAGTACAAAAGCAAGGAGATTTTGCTCAACCTTTACAATACACGGGTTAGGCCACAGCTGGAGTATTGTGCGCAATTCTGGGCAGAGGATGTCAAAGCCTTGGACAGGCTGCAGAGGAGACTTACTAGAATGGTACCGGGGTTGAGGGATTCAGTTCTGTGGAGAAGCTGGGGTAGTTCGCCACAGAGCAGAGAGGCTAAGCAGAGATTTGAAAGAAATGTTCAAAGTCATGAATGGTTTTGATAGAGTAAATAAGGACAAACTGTTTCCCGTGGCAGAAGGGTCAGAGAACAAAAGTTTAAGGTGACTGGCAAAAGAACCAGAGGCAACATGAGGAATCTTTTGTTTTACACAGTGAGCTGTAGTGATCTGGAATGTACTGCATGATAGAGTGATGGAAGCAGATTAGTAACATTAAAAAGAGAATTGTATAAATACTTAATGGGGAAAATTTTACAGTGCTATGGAGAAAGAGCAGTGGACTGGGATTAATTGGAGACCTGTACCAAAGAGCTGGCACAGGCATGATGGGCCAAATGGCCTCTTTCTGCACTATATCATTCTATGAGGCACATACAAATCCCAAATAGCTGTATCACTTGAAAATTTCAATGCACTATGCTAATTGGCAGTAAAAGCTAGCAAATCTGAGGGACATGGAATGTGCAATCAGTTAAGTTAAAAGTTGTTCAGATTTTTAAAAATAAAATGAGACTCTGTCACTCTAGCAAAATTTTGAACATATTATTAAAAGATTTGTAACTGGGAAAGTGAACATTGAGTGCTTTTATAATTGGTCAATATGTCCCTGCAATATCACTTTGATAAGTTTATTTTAGCTATCTGTCTATAGATATATCTATCTATATACGTGTATATATCTTTCTCTATATGTATCTGCACACCCCTCAGTGACTGATTCCTCTTTGATTGTGTGATTGGGCAGTTTTTCCTCCCCAGTCCCATTGGATGTGATGTCTGTGTAACTGACGTCAGGTAAGTCAGATAAATTCGCCGGCGGGTCCCAGAGAAAGCGTCAGGTACACGGTGACTCATCGGGAATCTAAAGGGCTTTCTTATTCTCTCGTTTCAGTGACCACTCAGCTGAACACCCCAGATCACATCACAAGATGCTGTTCTGGCACTCGCAACCTGAACAATATAATCAATACCCCAGCAGCAATAGCTATCTCCGGTAAGAATGTCCTTCCTAATATTTGTATTGCTTACCTTGTTCTGTACACAGAGCTACAGGATGCTTAATGCCCCATCCTAAACCGAACTATGCAATTAATAGATGAACGCGAATGCACATTGGTCCCGATTTCTAACAGCTTTCCAGCGCTGTTTAACTTTACGAACCCAGACTGTCGCTTCTCACTCTCTCGCTGCTCAGTGTCTAGATCGGAAATGCACTTTTATTAGCATCTTGTTTTAAATGCTCCTACAGCCTTTTCATCCTCCGCCAACTAACTGCAAACCGTTTCTAACATCTTGCAGAAAGGCAAACAAATTCATGTTATGATGATTAAAACAAAAATTGGAAATGTTGGGAATACAAAAATGCTGGAAACACAGAGCAGGTCTGTGGACGGGTCAGACCCGTGAAGTGCGTTGGGTTCCGAAAGTAACGAAATGATCAAGGAATTTGCAGGGAAAAAGCCGACGGTTACAGTCATTACATGTTACTGTCAAATCAAATGAAGGGGTGGAGCAAGACAGAGGGACAGTGGAATCAAGGACTCGCTTTCCAGTTCCTCCCAAATTTAGCTCCTACGACAGATTTAAGCTGTGCTGTGCTAAACTAAGCTAAGCTGTGCTGGACCTGTAACTTCTTTCGGGTTCAAAACTAAAATCTTTCCACAACTGCAAGTCATCAGCAAACTCATTAATTTGACGAAGTCCCCTTAAATTTTCAGAACTGCGGTTGCAATTTTGAATGGCCCAGCAATTTCATGTTAAATCGATTTTGAACACCTATTGACACTTCGCATCTTTAAGTACTGGTAAGTATACGGGATTTAAAAATGTAGTTCTTTACCGCTTAGGATAATTAGTTTCGTAAATTTGCTGAGCTTTCTAATGTAGTTATTGGCGTAACAACGCTATAACAAGTTAACTCCTCGCTGAAATTATAGAAAATCAGATCCACCAGATCTTAGATTAGAGATACAGCACTGAAACAGGCCCTTCGGCCCACCGAGTCTGTGCCGAACATCAACCACCCATTTACACTAATCCTACACTAATCCCACATTCCCACCTGTCCCTATATTTCCCTACCACCTACCTACACTAGTGACAATTTATAATGGCCAATTTACCTATCAACCTGCAAGTCTTTTGGCTTGTGGGAGGAAACCGGAGCACCCGGAGAAAACCCACGCAGACACAGGGAGAACTTGCAAACTCCACACAGGCAGTACCTGGAATCGTTTCCTTAATTATGTTTGTTTTTATATTAAATACTGATTTCCCTAAAACGGCTTTTCATAACACCGAATATACACTGTCGCGCTAGTGTTGTGCTGGAAGAAAGTCCTCGTCCCAAATCCTTCACCTGTTGCTTTTCTTGATGCAATTCCATAAATTACAGCAACCCATCAGCCTCGATTGATTTCAATTTCTCGCAGATCCACCAAGCGTCCGTGTTTGGAATGGCAGTCTCTCGACTCGGTTAGAATATGTACAATTTTGAAACATGCCACATTTATAAACATTGGAGGAAATAATCCAGCTGCTGTGCATTTCTAGTTTTATTTCGGACGCCCATTTAAACACATAGAACGGTGTATAGGAGCACGGAGGTAACCAATTCAGCCCCTTGAACCTGTTTGCCATTCAATTAGATCATGTCTGATCTGTATCTTAACTTCATCTTGGTTTTGTAACCCTTGATCGGCTTAAAAACCTGGCAACCCAGCCCGAACTACGTTTCGGGCTCGGGTCGGACTGTACTGTTTTGTTTCGTATTGTTATAGTTCTAATCTACAATTTTTTTTCTGTTTCAATAATCTGTTTGTTATTTTCAGGTTGGGTCAGGCATTAAATTTTTTTTTAAAGGACTCGGGTCGGGTTCGGGTTGGCTGTTGATAGGTCGGGCCCTTGTCGGGTTTTAATTTTATACCCGAGCCAGGCTTTAAGATACACTTGCCTAACAAAAAAATTATCAATCTGTTTTGACATTTTCAATTGACCAAGCTTTTTAGGGGGAGATATCCTGATTTCCATGTACTAAAATGGGCTTACAATCTATGCCATTAGAGTTGATCACAAACACCACCTCTCTCTCCCTCCCACTCTCCCTCCCACTCTCCCTCCCTCCCTCCCACTCTCCCTCCCTCTCCCTCTCCCCCCCTCTCCCTCCCTCCCGCTCTCCCTCCCTCCCGCGCTCTCTCTCCCCCCCCTTCCCGCGCTCTCTCTTCCCCCCCTCCCCACTCTCTCTCTTCCCCCCCTCCCCACTCTCTCTCTTCCCCCCCCTCCCCACTCTCTCTCTTCCCCCCCCTCCCCACTCTCTCTCTTCCCCCCCCTCCCCACTCTCTCTCTTCCCCCCCCTCCCCACTCTCTCTCTTCCCCCCCTCCCCACTCTCTCTCTTCCCCCCCCTCCCCACTCTCTCTCTTCCCCCCCTCCCCACTCTCTCTCTTCCCCTCCCTCCCCCACTCTCTCTCTTCCCCTCCCTCCCCCACTCTCTCTCTTCCCCTCCCTCCCCCACTCTCTCTCTTCCCCTCCCTCCCTCCCCCACTCTCTCTCTTCCCCTCCCTCCCTCCCCCACTCTCTCTCTTCCCCTCCCTCCCTCCCCCACTCTCTCTCTTCCCCTCCCTCCCTCCCCCACTCTCTCTCTTCCCCTCCCTCCCTCCCCCACTCTCTCTCTTACCCTCCCTCCCTCCCCCACTCTCTCTCTTACCCTCCCTCCCTCCCCCACTCTCTCTCTTACCCTCCCTCCCTCCCCCACTCTCTCTCTTCCCCTCCCTCCCTCCCCCACTCTCTCTCTTCCCCTCCCTCCCTCCCCCACTCTCTCTCTTCCCCTCCCTCCCTCCCCCACTCTCTCTCTTACCCTCCCTCCCTCCCTCTCTCTCTCTCTCTCTCCCTCTCTCCCCCTCCCTCCCCTCTCCCCCTCTCCCTCCCCTCTCCCCCCCCCTCTCCCCACTCCCTCCCCCTCTCCCCACTCCCTCCCTCCCTCCCCCTCCCTCCCCCCCTCCCCCCTCTCCCCCCCTCCCTCCCCCCCCCTCTCCCTCCCACTCCCTCCCCCCCTCTCCCCCCCCCCTCTCCCCCCTCTCTCTCCCCCCCCTCTCTCCCCGCCCACCTTTCCCCTCTCCCCCCCCTCCCCCTCCCCCCCCTCTCCCCCTCCCCCCCCTCTCCCCCCCTCCCCCTCCCCCTCCCTCCCCCTCCCCCTCCCCCTCTCCCCCCCCTCTCCCCCCCTCTCCCCCCCCTCTCCCCCCCCTCTCCCCCTCCCCCCCCTCTCCCCCTCCCCCCCTCCCTCCCACTCTCCCCCTCCCTCCCACTCTCTCCCTTCCCCCTCCCTCCCACTCTCTCCCTTCCCCCTCTCTCTATCTCCCCCTCCCTCTCGGCTCAGGCACTGCAGAAGCTCTATGGGAGTTGACTTAAATTTTTGGCCTAATTTTTCAAATTCTTGCAAGCCTCCTCCATTAATTTAGGTCTAACACCAAGCTTCTTACTGTTTCTCAATTCTTCGCTATTAATGGCCCTTCATTTAGCCACTACAGTCTTGCCCTCTCTATTCAGTTCTCTCCACCTTCTTTGTTTTTACAAAAGCTTCCTAAAACACTTCTCTGCTATTGTGCCATTCATTTCCGAACCTGGTCTTTAGTTTTAAACTTTTCCCTCCTGCTTCAATGTAAAGCACTTTGAGATGTGCCCCTGCATCAGGAGTACTGTTGAATTGCAAATTGTTATTTATTGATACTACTAGAGCAGGGCAACTGTACTGTTCACTTGTATCGGTTATGCTACATGTCCATTGTTATATTAAATTATTTCAAGATATTGCATATAGAAATAATGACTAAAACTGATCATTGAAACTGATAAATGAAATCTTCACATTTTCTTGGTGGGGTGCATATATATCGTGATTGTATGGCACAGGTTGGATGGACCTACCAGTTATTATTCATGTTTGTATGAACCTAACTGTCACTATCATATTTTGAATCACTCAAATTTGGAGGCGATTATAGTTACTCCACTGTAGATCAATGTATTTTTAATGTATTCATGCATTAAGCTTGGACACATGGACTAAGTTTCACCCTATAAGGAGACAGCTGTTCCAGCTGATAGATTATGGTGGGAGGGCAGATCCTTCTTTAACACCTGTTAGGGTAACAGGTAGGATTTAAAAAAAAATTATAAAGCATTTTCAGATTCAGTAATATCGTTTTGTAAAGAGCACTGACCGGTTAGCGATTAAATAAGCTAACAATAAGGTTTATAAACCAGTTATCAATCTATATTGGTTTATGTTTGAAAAGATAGAAACTCATTTTTCTAACAAAACTCTTTTTTTTTTAAGAGTTTGTCTCATGATTTATGAGACAGTGGGGTTGGCATAATTGCTAATTATTCCTTCTCCTTTAGGCAGGCTAATTACTACAGACAGCCTTTGAATCAGTACTATAGAGCAAAAGTAAATAATTTCTGATCAGCATGTTTCTGTTCGAATACACACCAAGCATCAGCCTCCTTTCTTTCAGAGAGAAGATACTGCGGATGCTGCAAATCTGAAATAAAAACGAAGTGCTGGAAATACTCAGTAGGTCAGGCAACATCTGTGGGAAGAGAAAAGCAGTTTATGTTTCCGCTCGGTCACCTTTCATCTTTTCTTACAGCCACTGACTAACCTACCAGCTTCCTGCTTCCAGAGTTTCCTGGCTGTGCCGCAATTAGCGTGAGCCCATGACAAAGATCACTCCCCATGGTTTGTTCACACAAGGTAGCACAGCCCTGCAGCCCGCCTTGCTGAGCCCTCCTCTGCCTGGCTGAACTTGTTCTCACATTGAACAACTTTTCCTTCAACTCCACGTACTTCCTTCAAGTATAAGGCTATGGGTACCTGCATGAGTCCTAGTTATGCCTGTCTTTTTGTGGGATATGTGGAACATTCCTTGTTCCGGTCCTACTCAGGCCCCCTCCCCCAACTCTTTTTTTCAGTACATTGATGACTGTATCGGTGCCATTTCCTGCTCCCGCCCTGAACTGGAAAACTTTATCAATTTTGCTTCCAATTTCCACCCTTCTCTCACCTTTACATGGTCCATCTCCGACACTTCCCTCCCCTTCCTCGACTTCTCTGTCTCCATCTCTGGGGATAGGCTGTCCACTAATATTCATTATAGGCCCACTGACTCCCACAGTTACCTCGACTACACTTCTTCACACCCTGCCTCCTGTAAGGACTACATTCCATTCTCCCAGTTTCTCCGGCTCTGACGCATCTGCACTGATGATGCTACCTTCCATGACGCGCTTCGAATATGTCTTCCTTTTTCCTCAACCGAGGATTCTCCCCCCACCCCACCCCACTGTGGTTGACGAGGCGTTCAACCGTGTCCGGCCCATTTCCCCCACGTCTGCCCTCACACCTGCCCCTCCCTCCCAGAACTGCGACAGGGTTCCCCTTGTCCTCAGTTCCGAAGAAGGGTCACTGACCTGAAACGTTAACTCTGCTTCTCTTTCCACAGATGCTGCCAGACCTGCTGAGTGGTTCCAGAATTTCTTGTTTTTATTTCCCTTGTCCTCACTTTCCACCCCACCAGCCTCCACATCCAGAGGATCATCCTCTGCCATTTCCTCCACCTCCAGCGTGATACCACCACAAAACCCCTCCCCTCCCATCAGCATTCTGAAGGGATCGTTCCCTCCGCGACACCCTGGTCCACTCCTCCATTACCCCCGACACCTCGTCCCCTTCCCATGCAATCACAGGAGGTGTAATACTGCCCTTTTACCTCCTCTCTCCTCACTATCCAAGGCCCCAAACATTCCTTTCAGGTGAAGCAGCAATTTACTTGTTCTTCTTTCAAAGTAGTATACTGTATTCGTTGTTCACAACGTGGTCTCCTCTACCATTGGGGAGACCAAACGCAGATTGGGTGACCGCTTTGCTGAACACTCCGCTCAGTCCAAAAGCAGGACCCCGAGCTTCCGGTTGCTTGCCATTTCAACACCCCCTCCCTGCTCTCATGCCAACATTTCTGTCTTTGGCCTGCTCCAGTATTCCAGTGAAAGTCACGCAAGCTCGAGGAGCAGCACCTGATCTTTTAATTAGGCACTCTACAGCCTTGTGGACTGAACATTGAGTTCAATAACTTCAGAGCGTGGCCTTTTAAAATATTTTATCTTTTAACCTTGTGCCTACTTTTCATGTAGTCAGTGCTGCTCATTATTCCGCTATTAACAGTCTCTCTGGACTAATGTAAAAGCAAAATACTGCAGATGCTGGAAATCTGAAATAAAACCAAAAAGTGTTGGAAATACTCAGCAGGTGTTTTTTTAGTTTTAGAACAAAGAACAAAGATAATTTTTTATTTTTATTTCATTTTATTTTAGTTTGGTTTTTTCATCATACTTTTTTTAGCATGTGCCTGCCCACCTTTTTTCATGTTTTGCTTTTGGCTAGGGTTTTCATTATTCTGTCATTTAATACCCTCTCTGCACTAATGCTTTGTATTTCACCATGACATTAACACACTCTTTGTCTTTGCCTTTACCCAATGACCTCTTTGTCAGTTATTCTCTGTGACCCTCCATCCTATCAACACCTTCCCATTTGTTCTCTTTTGTCCCAATCCCACTTTATTTGCTTAAAACCTATTACATTTCTAACATTTGCCATTTCTGATGAAAGGTCACTGACCTGAAAGGTTAACTTTACATCTCTCTCCACAGATGCTGCCAGACCTGTGTTTTCCAGCACTTTTAGGTTTCATCTCTGGACTAATGCTTCGTCTTTCACCACAAGCATTATGCTTTGTCCCAGGACAGCTTTGTTATTTAATCTCTCCTGCCCCTTTGTTCTCTTCCCCCACCCCCTCCTCTTCACTTGCTTAAAACCTAATTCTTTTCTAACCTTTGCCAGTTCTGATGAAAGGTTAACTTTGCTTTTCTCTCCACAGATGCTGCGAGACTTGCTGAGTATTTCCTGCACTTTTTGGTTTTGTTGCTGAGCTCTGTCCTGCTCCGCACCATGTTCCAACCAGCTGTCGCTCGGCGCTGCACATCAATCAACATCGCAATGTGGCAGAATCGTGCGTGCTATTGGACTGGTGTGGGCGGTAGCGGCAATGATGATTGACTGAGAGGTTCTGTCAGTCAGAGAGCGCGCCCCGCCCCTGCCGCGTGTGCGGTTGGTTGGATTGCGAGCTCATGACGCTGCGCGCGCACTGACACGGTCGTTCGGCCGGTTGGTTGGAGGCGAGTGGAAGAGGCGAGCGGCCATGTTTGTGCCGGAATCGGTGAGAGAGCGGAGCGGTGGAGGAGGTGGCATCATCAGCCGCAGCAATTGGCCGGGCTGTGCGTGAGTTTACGGCCAAGAGAAAGCTTATTCTGCTGCCGTTACTGCGACTGGGAAGAGGAGACGGCAGCTCTATCTGGATCCTTAAGTGCTACCATGGCCCTGTGAGCTGGCCCGGGTGCGGGGAGAGGCCGGTCGTGACAGAGAGCGAGGACAGGCCGCCTCCTAGCAACCGGGACAGAGGGAGCGGGGGGAGGGGAGAGCGTGCGCGCCGCCGCCGCCGTCGTCTACAAGCGCCCACTACTCCCCTTACCCCCAAGCTGCCTGGCCTTGGCCACCCTCACTGACCATGGCCTGGGTGCTGAAGATGGACGAAGCCATCGAGTCCGGGCTCGTGCAGGATTTCGACGCCAGTTTGTCGGGGATTGGCCAGGAGCTCGGATCTGGTGCTTATAGCATGAGGTGAGAAGCGAAGGGCCTGGAGGTTTGGGATGGAGGGGTTGCGTGCAAATTGCAGGTACCTCCTGGACCTCTCCGTCTTTTGTTCTGCAGCAGAAATCAGATGTATGACTGAGATCGGGAACTTAAAGCCGTCTTTAGCATACGGGGTTTGCTCTTCGTCAGCGACGAGGTTGCACATATACTTTCCTTGATTTCCTTGGATTGCTGATTTGTTTCGTGGGCCTTTTTCATCCTTTTTCATGTATTTTATAGTTGGTGCTTTTTAGGAAGTCAGCTTACTCTCCAGTGTGCAGCCTGTTGACTAGCTGAAAAAGGGTTTAGGATATGGAGTTGGACTGCAGATGCATTGAAAATACAAATCGTTATCCCTGCCCTTCCTGAAAAAGGATTGAATTTTTTTGTTAAAACGAAACTGCTGGAAATACGCAACAGATCACTCAACATCTATAGAACTAAAAAAGGATAATGTTTTAGACATGCTTTTTTAGAATTGTAACTGATTTCCCAAATTTCCAGCTTTTCCCGTTTATTTTTCACCATGTCAGTTTCTAAATTGTTCCGAATCCTTCCTGCCTTCCTATTTGCAACAAGAAGCTATAAATTCAATAGTTATGTGCAGTATTGTCTCAAGGATTTCAGTAAAGTGTAACAAACATGTAATTTTAATACGTCATTATTATACCATAGGGCCTTAGTTTATGGATTTTGCCCTTCTATCTATTGAGAGCATTTTAAGCTGAATAAGTAGAGGATGTTCATGGTGGAAACAGTTTAGGTAAGGAATTAAGAGCATCACACAAAAGCAATTTCCATTACATCATGCTTTTAATGTAGCATAATGTCCCAAAGCTTTCACCAGAGGCATAAAGGGGAAAACCCTCTGATGGCTGAAGTCATACCTAGCGCAAAGGAAGATGGTTGTGGTTGTTGGAGGTCAATCATCACTGCAGGAGTTCCTCAGGGTAGTGTCCAAGGCCCAACCATCTTCTGCTGCTTCATCAATGACCTTCCATGAATCATAAGGTCAGAAGTGGGGATGTTCGCTGATGATTGCACAATGTTCAGCACCATTCGTGACTCCTCAGATACTGAAGCAGTCAGTGTAGAAATGCAGCAAGACTTGGACAATATCCAGGCTTGGGCTGATAAGTGACAAGTAACATTTGCGCCACACAAGTGCCAGGCAATGACCATCTCCAACAAGAGAAAATCTAACCATCTCCCCATGACATTTAATGGCATTACCATCACTGAATCCCCCACTATCAACATCCTAGGGGCTACCATTGACCAGAAACGGAACTGGAGTAGCCATATAAATACCATGGCTACAAGAGCAGGTCAGAGGCTAGGAATCCTGCAGGGAGTAACTTGTCTCCTGACTCCCCAAAGCCTGTCCACCATCTACAAGGCACAAGTCAGGAGTGTGATGGAATACTCTCCACTTGCCTGGATGGGTGCAGCTGCAACAACACTCAAGAAGCTAGACACCATCCAGGACACAGCAGCCCGCTTGATTGACACCCCATCTACAAACATTCACTCTCTCCACCACTGATGCACAGTGGCAGCAGTGTGTACCATGTACAAGATGCACTGCAGCAACGCACCAAGGCTCCTTAGACAGCACCTGCCAAACCTGCGACCTCTACCACCTAGAAGGCCAAGGGCAGCAAATGCCTGGGAACACCACCACCTGCAAGTTCCCCTCCAAGTCACACACCATCCTGACTTGGAACTATATCGCCGTTCCTTCACTGTCGCTGGGTCAAAATCCTGGAACTCCCTTCCTAACAGCACTGTGGGTGTACCTACCCCAAATGGACTGCAGCGGTTCAAGAAGGCAGCTCACCACCACCACTTAAGGGCAATTAGGGATGGGCAATAAATGCTGGCCTGGCCAGCGATGCCCACATCCAATGAATGAATTAAAAAAATATGGAAGGTGCGGGCACAGTATAGGATTTTATTTTTTAAGTACACGAAACACAGTGAAGTAATCTTAAATTGCTCCAGCGCCTTTCAGCAGACTTTATTCTTAATAGTTTTTTTGGGTATTTAATTTGCTGCCAGACTTTAAAGAAACATTTGTAAAAAAGACTGTGAATGCTGGAAATTGGAAACAGACAAAATTTTGGGAATACGTCAACATCTCTGTAGAGAACAACAAAAAATTATAGCATAAGGAGTTAGGCATTCTGTACATTTAGTGTGCAGCTTTTTGCCAGTGCAATTCAAAACTAATCCCCTTTGCTGGAGTTCTCGCTCTGTAGCCTGATATTTTGCTGTGTTTCAGGATATTTTATCCTCCAACCACTCTGGCAAAGCATTCTACATCTCAGCAGCCTTCTGTAAATACATTTTTCCTAATATCTCTCCTCACTCAGTGCTCTACATCAGACCAGTGGGAGTCATTCAGAAAGGAAATAGTGAGGGTTCAGGTCTAACTTGTTACCGTAAAGGTGAAGGGTAGGACCAACAAGTCAAGGGAACCCTGGATGTCATGGGATATAGAGGATTGGATTAGGGGAAAAAAGGAGGCTTATGGCAGATTCAGAGCGCTGAAAACAGCAGAGGCCCTAGAGGAGTATAGAAAGTGTAGGGGAGCACTTAATTTTTTTTTTAATTGAGAGTGAAGGGGGGCATGGAAAATCCCAAGGGGTTTTGTAAGTATGTTAAGGGCAAGAGGATAACCAGGGAAAAAGTGGGCTCATTAGGGATGAAAGAGGCAATCTGTGTGTGGAGCTGGAGGACATAGGTGAGGTTTTGAACAATTACTTTTCATCTGTTCGCTATGGAGAGGGACGATGTAGGTGTAGAGATCAGGGAGGGGAATTGTGATATACTTGATCAAATTAGCATTGAAAAGGAGGAAGTATTAGTGGGCTTAAAGGTGGATAAATCCCCAGGCCCAGATGAGATGTGTCCCAAGCTGCTCTGTGAGGCAAGGGAGGAGATAGCAGGGGTTCTAACACAAATTTTCAAATCCTCTGGCCACAGGAGGGTTACTAGAGGACTGGAGGATAGTGAATGTGGTACCATTATTCAAGAACGGGAGCAGGGATAAACCAGGTTATTATAGGCCTGTGAGTCTAGCGTCAGTGGTAGAGAAATTATTGGAAAAAATTCTGAGGGGCAGGATTAATCTCCACTTGGAGAGGCAGGGATTAATCAGGGATAGTCAGCATGGCTTTATCAGGGGGAGATTGTGTCTGATGAATTTGATTGAATTTTTCGAGGTGGTGACTAGATGTGTAGATGAGGGTAGAGCAGTTGATGTCGTCTTCAGTAAGGCTTTTGATAAGGTCCCGCATGGGAGATTGGTTAAGAAGGTGAGAGCCCATGGGATCCAGAGTAATTTGGCAAATTGGATCCAAAATTGGCTCACTGGAAGGAGGCAGAGGGTAATGGTCGAGGGTTGTTTTTGAGATTGGAAGCCTGTGACCAGTGGGGTACCGTAGGGATCGGTGCTGGGACCCTTACTGTTTGAAGTGTACATTAATGATTTAGACGTGAATATCGTAGATAGGATTAGTAAGTTCGCAGACGACATGAAAGTTGGTGGTGTCGTAAATAGTAAGGAAGAAAGCCTTGGGTTACAGGACTATATAGATGGGCTGGTGAGATGGGCAGAGCAGTGGCAGATGGAGTTTAATTCTGAGAAGTATGAAGTGATGCACTTTGGGAGGACTAACCAGGCAAAGGAATATATAATGGATGGTAGGACCCTAGGGAGTACAGAGGGTCAGAGGGACCTTGGTGTGCTTGTCCATAGATCACTGAAGGCAGCAGCACAGGTAGATAAGGCGGTTAGGAAGGCAAATGGGATACTTGCCTTTATTAGCCGAGGCACAGAATATAAGAGCAGGGAGGCTATGTTATCTGGATGAACCGCTGGTTAGGCCACAGCTGGAGTACTGTGTACAGTTCTGGTCACCACACTATAGGAAGGATGTGATTGCACTGGAGAGGGTGCAGAGGAGATTCACCAGGATGTTGCCTGGGTTGGAGCATTTCGGTTATGAAGAGAGACTGGATAGGCTGGGCTTGTTTTCCTTGGAGCGGAAAAGGCTGAGGGAGGACCTGATTGAGGTATGCAAAAATTATGAGGGGCATTGACAGGATAGATCGGAAGGAACTTTTACCCTTAGTGGAGGGGTCAATAACCAGGGGGCATAGATTTAAGGAAAGGGGTAGGAGGTTGAGGGGATTTGAGGAAAAATCTTTTTACCCAGAGGGTGGTTGGAATCTGGAATTCACTGCCTGAAGAGGTGGTAGAGGCAGGAACCCTCACAACTTTTATGAAGTATTTAGATGAGCACTTGAAACGCCGTAGCATATAAGGCTATGGGCCGAGTGCAGGAAAATGGGATTAGATTGAACGGATGCTTGATGGTCGCGCAGGCCCGTTGGGCCGAAGGGCCTGTTTCTCTGCTGTAAAACTCTGACTAATTTTAAATCAATGACCCATCGTCACTGATGGTCTTCCTCTACTTACTGTCAAACTTTTCATAATTGCAAAACCAATAATCTCTTTTTGGCCTTCTATTTAGTGGAAATGGTCCTAGTATCTTGAATATCACCTCATAACTGTACTTAAATGTCTCGAGCATCATCTTGGTGAACCAATCTATAATGTTTTCTATGGCTTCAGAGCCCTCTATAAGGACACTCAAAACTGCACACAGTAATCGTCTTGCACAAATTTGTCATTATTTACTCTTGTTCTCTGCCTCTGTATAAAATCCAAAATGCTGTTGACTTTTAAGGTTTCATCTACCAAAATTTGTATTTTCAGAGAATTATGTTTTTGAAACTTTAGTTTTTCTAATCATCTACCCCCTTCAATCTTTGCATTCAGTGTACACTCCCATTTCTTGTTTGTCCTTCTAGAATGTGGTGCGTCGTGCTTATATCTGCATCAGATTTCATCTGCGGCCTATTTGCCCGTTCCACTAACCTATTTGCCAAATCGAATACTTTTGTTATGTCAGATTTTGAGATTGTGTTCCCTTGAGTCAAGTCCAAATCATTTATGTATACCGAGAATAAAGGCGGACCAAGTATTAACTCTTGGGGTACATTCACCCTTCTCCAGCAGCACCCATTTATTCTAAATCTTTGCTTGTTATTGGTCAACCAACTTTCTGTGCTATTATATTTCCTTTTAGAACTGTTTTGATGAAGGGTTACATGTCTGAAATGTGTTATGACCGAGGCGGGAGGAATGCACTGTCTTTCTCTAGTTCCACTTCTCCACAGGTCACAACATATTTTATTTATTTATTTAGAGATACAGCACTGAAACAGGCCCACCGAGTCTGTACCGACCAACAACCACCCATTTATACTAATCCTACATTAATCCCATATTCCCTACCACATCCCCCACCGTTCTCCTACCACCTCTCTACACTAGGGACAATTTACAACGGCCAATTTACCTATCAACCTGCAAGTCTTTGGCTGTGGGAGGAAACCCACGCGTTTACGGAGAACTTGCAAACTCCGCACAGGCAGTACCCAGAACTGAACCCGGGTCGCTGGAACTGTGAGGCTGCGGTGCTAACTACTGTGCCACCCTATATACTTGAATGCTTTACCCAGTTACCGATACGGCCAGTTATACTCTATTATTTTAGAATAAAATCCACCAACTAGGTTTCTTTAATAAACAACAAAGTTATCAATTTATTATAAAACAAAACTTATTCAGTAAAGATGCAAAGCATTAACACACAGTTTGAAATATGAAAGTTCCCTTAAAATAGCCCAACACACACACACCAGTTAAAGAAAAAATAAAGATGCTTTCTTTGCAATGATCTCTTTACAAAAAAACCTTTAGCCAAATACTTGTTAATTCCTGAAAAAAAAGGAGAGGATATGAAATTATATCAGTTGTCCCTGTTATTCTGGCCTTCCACATATGTGTAGACTGCTGTCACTGGGATCTTTTGGAGCAGTTCTCTTCGGGCGACATCGAGGATTAGTCTGGCAGGCTTTCCAGAAGAAATGAGGCATCAGGGGTTTCAGCTCACACTGGATTCTTGGGGTTTCTCAGAGAGGTGGAGAAAGGATGAACTGGTCTTCTCTCTCAGCAGGCTGACCCCCAACTGACTCAAAACAATCCAAAACGAAACCAACTCTTAACCACCATAAATCTTGACATGTCACTTCTCTGTAAACAGTTCTCCCTAGTCACCAAGTCTGTTGCTCTTTAGTTAGCTGAAGACATGTGACTTCCAGTAAATGTCCTTCCAGTGACCTTTTTAAAAGAAAAGTCCAGCACCTAATCACTTCAGTCCTCCAAAGGAATCCATTTTCACAATTTTAAAACATGAATCCTCACAAAATATTTAAAAAATGGAAAAAATGGCCATTCAGTCCATCATGTCTGCACCAGCTCTGAGTGAGCAATTCACTTAGTGCCATTCTCCCGCCTTCTCCCCATAAGCCTGCACATTCATTCTTTTCAGGTAACTATCTAATTCCCTTTTGAATGCCTCGATTGAACCTGCCTCCACCACACACTCTGGCAGTGCATTCCAGATCCTGACCACTGTCTACTCTGTCCAGACCTCTCATGATTTTGAATACCTCTATCAAATCTCTCAGCCTTCTCCAAGGAAAACAGTCCTAACTCTGCAATCTATCTTTGTAAATGAAGTTCCTTATCCCTGGAACCATTCTCGTGAATCTTCTGCACACCCCAGTGCCTTCCAATTCCTTAAATTCGGCATCCAGAACTGGACATAATACTCCAGTTGAGACTGAACCAGTGTTTTATACAAGTTTAACATAATCTCCTTGCTCTTGTACTATATGCCCCTATTAATAAAGCCTAGGATACTGTATAATATAAAAGCAAAATACTGCGGATGCTGGAAATCTGATGTAAAAACAAGAAATGATGGAAATACTCAGCAGGTCTGGCAGCATCTGTGGAGAGAGAAGCAGAGTTAACGTTTCGGGTTCCGAAACGTTAACTCTGCTTCTCGCTCCACAGATGCTGCCAGACCTGCTGAGTATTTCTAGGATACTGTATGCTTTGTTAACCGCTCTCTCAACCTGTCCAGCCATCTTCAATGATTTATGCACAAACACAAAAGTCCCTCTGCTCCTGTCTTTTTTTTCTTACAAGTGCTGTGTATTTCTCCATCTTTTCTGTTTCCTTTAGTGGAACTATAATTACTTGCGTATATTTAAGTGCTGATATAGTTGATTGTAGACCTGAGTCTATAATTTTAGATTTTGAAGCCCTTCTGTGTGATCTCTGCTTTCCTGCCAATTTTCTTACCCCTTCTGTAGGGGCAGACTTTGGCTTCACAGGTAACAGGCAGCCCTGGGTTGAGACAGCAAACCTTCATGGAGCTCATTACAAGCAGCCCAATTATACAGCAGCACACTTGCCATCAGGAGTCAGTGGAGTGCACAGGAGCGGGATGGAGCCTTTACTTTTTCCCTTTTCCTTTAACTTAGGTGCAATGAATCCAATTATAATGGCTCAGTTGTTTCCATGGCTGAGGTCAGCAAAATTATCACAGACCCAGTTGGATTGAATCTGGGATCTTCTAGTGTGTGTGGCCTGGTTTTAGTTTTTTCCCTCTATTTGTCTTTGGGATTCTGCCTTCCCGAGTCATTTCATATTTAATGTTAATCTCCCTTGGCAATCACTCGTACACCAAATTTGATTTTAATTTCTTGGGATTTAAATTCAAAGTTTAAACTGGAAAAATTAAGCGAAATCTATAACATTTTTAGACAGTGCCCTTTTTTTTTTACAGCAAGTCATCATGTTCCTAATATCTAGTCTAAAAGGAACACCAGCTGACAGCTGATTTTATATTTTAATTTGCTTTTCGGGAGCCTGGTATCCATAAACCTCTCGGTGCACGTGGTGTTAAATCTGTTTCCTGTTGGTAGGCTTGTAGATCCATTTCGTCAGGGATGTGGATGACAAAAACTGAATTAAAAGAATATAAAAGCAGCTAGTATAACCACTGGAGGTCTGCATTTCATGGGTTGAAACCTAAGAACTTAAACTGGTTACAATTACAGTCTTGTCCAGCCCCAGGCAAGATGTACAAACACAAGAAGAGATTGCTAAGAGTTACGTCAGTTACTATATCTGGATGAATTGAAGGCATAAAGCAAGTTTCTATTTTTGGTATTAAAACAGAAAATGCTGGAAATGCTTCGCAGGTCTGGCAGCATCTGTAGGAGAGAAACAATTAATGCTTCAGGGCGAAGACCTTCCATCAGAACCTCATCAGAATTCTGATGGAAGATGATCGACCTGAAAGGTTAACTCAGTTTCACTCTCCACAGATGCTGCCACACCTGCTGAGCATTTTCTGTTTTTATCTCAGATTCCCAGCATCCACAACATTTTGCTTTTCTATTTTTGGTTCTTTGGCAGTCACATTGATATTGCTGATCACAAACAAGAGGGTCTGACTTCCCATGGTTACTGAAACCAGTAGCCTTAATCTAACTGTATTCTTGGATCTGCAATGATGTTGATTCACCTAGCATTGGATCATTTACACTGTAGACTACAACTGATTTGAGGCTGCACTTCACATGTACATTTGTTGCATCCCGGTAATTTTTTTAAAAAAGCAGTTCAACATCGAGCAGTTAATGATATTGTCATGAATGGTCCATTCTGTAATTTTGAGTTTCTCTTTTCATGACATGGAATAAATGTTCATATGGTCTTGCTTTTGTTTTTTTCCCCCTTTTTTTAATGAAGATTTTCTTATTGAGTCTTCAATGAGACAGTCAAAAGAGAAACTTTGATACCACTGTTTCTGGTACTTAGGAGTAAACTGTGTTCTCAAATTAAGGGGAACAATTAACCAAGCTAACCACCTTTTATAACAAAATAAAAGCAAAATAATGCAGATGCTGGAAGTCTGAAATTAAAAACAAGAAATGCTGGAAATACTCAGCAGGTCTGGCAGCATCTGTGGAGAGAGAAGCAGAGTTAACGTTTCAGATCAGTGAACCTTCATCAGAACCTTTTATAACATGTTACTTTACGCGAGTCGTTTCTACAGCAGTCTAAGTCGGTCCTTACTGGTTTAGTACTAAGATCACTTAGGAGATTAGCGTAACTCTTGGTATTTATAGTAGTGATGCAGTGAAGTTTTCTGTACATTGTGAGAAATAACATCTTGCTGGGAAGTTAATTGAAGCACAAGTGGCCCTGTCAACATTGGAGAAAAAAATAAATGTTAAAGTGCCAGTAAAGCTTTAGATGTTATTGGATAAACAAAATGTGAAAGATTCCATTCTTGAACGTGTTTAGTAGCACTGTACTCCTTTTTAAAGAATAGAAAATTTTGACAGTTTAATCAGTAGAAATAGGTTAATCTGAATTTACGGTGTTTTAAAACCTGTGTAAACCTCTGCATTAGCCATTAGGTCTGAATTATATTTTCTGGTTTTAATGTTTTAAAAAGAATGCTAAAATGTTGTTTGAAATTACTTTATTGATCATTCTGTTGGACAGAATCTTATTTATTTTAGTTTTTATTACTGCCTTGATCTGGCTTAAATTGATACTGACATTCTTGTTTTGCAGTGATGTCTTGGCACTACCCATTTTCAAGCAAGAAGACTCTAACCTTCCTCCAGAGAATGAAACTAAGCATCCACCATTCCAGTATGTGCTCTATGCAGCCACATCCCCTGCTGTTAAACTACATGATGAAACTCTTACCTACTTGAACCAAGGTATTTCTAATACTTTTGAAGAGGTTTAACTACATGTTGTTTCTTCATGCTGGAAAACAGTGGTATGTGTGAGAGTGAGGGCAAAAACTCAACCAAGTCATCCATGAAGTTCAAGTAAGCTCGAGGAACAGCGTCTCATGTTTTGATTGGGCATTTTAGAGCCTTCCGGACTCATTGAGTCGAACAATTTCAGACCATAAGCTCTGCCCCAATTTTGTTTCCTTTCTCTTTGCAGGTTTTGGTTTTACTCTTGTTTTTCTCTTGTCTTTTGCTTTCAGATGGCAGCTAATCATGATTCCACTATTCACACCTCCTCTAGACACATGTTTTGTTTCTTCACTTGTCCCATTACCATTCCGTTTGGCCTTGCACCCCCAACTCTTGGATCATTGAATCTTTCCTGCCTTCCACCCCATCACAGACCTTCCCTTTTTAGCTCTTTTTTCCACCTTCACATGTTTAAAACCTGTTACATCTCTAACTTTTCTCAGTTCTGAGGGAAGGTCATCAACCTGAAGCGATAACTCTGTTTCTCTTTCCATGGATGCTGCTTGATCTGCTGAATATTCCCATCATTTTCTGTTTTTATTTCAAGTCATCCTGTTCCTTCCTTTGGTACTAGTCAGCAGTGAAGTACTTCTGTGAAATGTTCCACTTGGTGCTTTTGAGTAGACAGAATTTGATGTATTGCTGATGGGTGAATTCAGGTGATCAGCCCAGAGATGGATGCCTGCAGCTATTATCTCATGTGGCATGACAGGGTAGATCGAAGTCATCATTCGTGTCTGTAAACTCCGAGATCCATAGCAGATAAGAGGAATACCAAATTAATTTTACAAACAAGGAAGCCCTTAAAGCAAAATCACTCTTCTCTAGAGTGACATGAACTCAATATTGCACGATTGCCAATTATATATTCATTTGGTGATTTAAGTTCCCATGACAGGACTTGGACCCACTCATGGCAAATGCCTCTGTGGGATCTCATACACAGTAATGCTGTTCCCTAGGAGCTGGAGATGTAGATCGCCAGTGCTGTTGATAGATGGAGTTTTTGAGATTTCATAGAATCAAATAGCACAGAGGTAGGCCATTTGGCTCTTCATACCTGTGCCAGCTGTTTGGAAGAGCTGTCCAATTAGTCCTTTCCCCTGCTCTTTCCCTGTCGCCCTGTAAATCTTTCCTTTTTGAAGTTACTATTTAATCTGCTTCCCCCACCCCTTTTTTAGGTAATGCATTTTGGATCATAAATCGCTGCGCAAAAACTCTCATTGTTTCCCCTCTGGTTCTTTTGCAATTGTCTCAAATCTGGTGATTTCTGGTTACGACCCTGCCGCTAAAGGAAACCCTTCTTCCTTATTTACTCTTTGGAGGACATTACTACTTTTTTTCTCACCAGGCTACTGAAGCTCCTGTACAGACCATTCACAGGCAGCATCTGGAATAGGTGGAGATCAACCAGATCAGTTTAATACTACCTTTTCAGTTGTGAGCTGCCGCTTAACTTACATAAGTGTGACTATCTTGGAAAATTTGGCTCAACAGACATAAGTGTTATACTCTTGGGGCATTTTGGCATTTGAACACTACTTGGAGGAATGAGTCAAAGTGTCAATATTTGCTTGATGTAGTCACTCGAAGGATTCTTCTAAATTCGTAATTTGCTGCTGTCCAGAATGAAACCTTGTTTTTGCCCCTTGGGTTCTGTACGTGCCATTGTGTTACCAGCACTGTGAAACATTAGGTGGCAGGATGTAGTTCTGGTAATTCTTTTTATATATTTGTTCAGGGAATTGGGCATTGCTGGCTTGCTGTCAGGGCCCATAGCCTTTGCAGTATCCAGTGCCTACAGCTGTTTGTTGATTGGCTGAAGACTGGCATCTGTGATGCTGAGGACCTCAGGAGGAGGCCAAGATGGATCATCCACTCGGCACTTCTGGCTGAAGATGGATGTAAATGCTTCAATCTTGCCTTTAACACAAATGCGCTGTGCTCCTCCATCGTCGAGGTTGGGGATATTTGTGGAAACTCCCCCTTCTGTCAGTTGTTTAATTGTCCAGTGCCATTCGCGACCGGATCTGGCAGGACTGCAGAGCTTAGGTCTGATCCGTTGGTTGTGGGATTGCTTAGCCCTGTCTATTGCATGCTGCTTCTGCTGTTTGGTATGCAAATAGTCCTGGGTTGTAGCTTCAGTAGGCTAAGACTTCATTTTTAGGTATGCCTGGTGCTGCTCCTGGCATGCCCTCCTGCACTCTTCATTGAACCAATGATTGTTATCTGGCTGACACGGACTTTAGCTTAGACAGCAATATGAGAACCTGTTTGACTAGCCAGGTTTCTCAGAGCATCTGTCTATAAAATAGTTTCTACTGTTCTCTTTTCCTGCTTGACAGTGGTTGGTGTCGTCTGATCTGTACATGATGGACGGATTGCACTTTAGCAGGACCGGAACTAACATCCTCGCACGGAAATTTGCTAATGCTGTTGGGGAAGGTTTAAACTAAATTGTCAGGGGTTTGGGACCCTAAGAGGGAGCTCAGATTGGAGGGAAGCAAAACTGGTAACAGGAAGTGGAGAAAAGTAATGAGTGAAATTGGAAGGCAGACAAGACAAAGGCAAACATCAAATAGGATCAGAATGAGGAATAATGCTAACACAGTGGTACAATGGTTAGCACTGCAGCCTCACTGCTCCAGCGACCCGGGTTCGATTCTGGGTACTGCCTGTGTGGAGTTTGCAAGTTCTCCCTGTGACCGCGTGGGTTTCCGCCAGGTGCTCCGGTTTCCTCCCACAGCCAAAGACTTGCAGGTTGTTAGGTAAATTGGCCATTATAAATTGCCCCTAGTGTAGGTAGGTGGTAGGGAATATGGGATTACTGTAGTTAGTATAAATGGGTGGTTGTTGGTTGGCACAGACCCAGTGGGCTGAAGGGCCTGTTTCAGTGCTGTATCTCTATGACTATGAAAGTTACAGGCTTTTGCAACAAGGTGGAAAGCATAAATGGAGGTAAATGGGTAATGATTTAATTGCCATTACGGAGACGTGGTTACAGGGTGACCAGGACTGGGAACGGAATATTCAGGGATATTCGACATTTAGGAGCAATAGGCGGAGGGGAAAGGCAGATGGGGTAGCGCTGTTAATAAGGGACGAAATCAGTACATTAGTGAGAGGGGATCTTAGATCGAAGGAGCAGGATGTAGAATCAGTTTGGGTGGAGCTAAGAAACAGCAAGGGGCAGCAAACATTGGTGGGAGTTGTTAATAGGCTACCAAACTAGTGGTAATTTTAGGCATGGTATAAATCAGGAAATTAGAGCTTCATGTAGCATGGGCAATACAGTAATAATGGCTGACTTCAATTTACATATAGATTGGGTAAACCTAATTACCGCTAATGCTGTGGAGGATGAATTCCTGAGGTGTGTACGAGATAGGTTTCTGGAGCAGTATGTTGAAGAATCAAATCGGGATTGGGCTATTTTTAGATTTAGTATTATGTAATGAGAAAGGGCTAATTAATAACCTTGCTGTAAAGGAGCCATTAGTAAATAGTGACTGCAATATGTTAGAATTCTACATTAAGTTTGAAGAGATATAGTTCATTTTGAAACTAGGGTCTTAAATCTGCACAAAGGAAACTATGAGGGGCAAGTTGGCTATGCCTTAATTCACAGGGCTGTATGTCTAAAAGGCAAAAGTCACATATAATAAGAAGGCAGGAAGGGAACAGGTGGCAATCCTCCCAGGAGAACTATTAGCTTCATAGGGACTGAGAATTGAACAATTAACAGGGAGGGAGGCTCTGTGATGCATTGGACCTGATTAAGTCAGAAGGCTATATTAATCTCACATTCTGTGATTTGCACTTTATGTTACATAAATCTATCGATGCACATTGTGGATAGGTGCATAGGAGGTAATCTAGTGACACATTCCAATGTAAAAGGTGATAAGTACCTGAAGCATCTCAGTGCTTCAATCCTGTATTATAGATGCAAAGGTACGAGACTCATTCTGTGCATTCCAGAGGCAGGAGCAGCACTCAGGTCAAGTATCTGTATAACACTGATACCACTAGGTAGGCATATTACCTCAGTGGCAGCCTTCTTGTTCAAGGTGCACTCACTGATGTGCTGCCCCTCAAACTGCTCCTGGATTTACTTCCTCTCCACATCTGTCTCTGAATCTGAACACTTGTTTGGGGATGCTCCAAGCTGACTTCATCTCTGGATGTCAAGTTCACCTCACCACAGAATCTCAGCCTTCAACTCTGGATGACTCCTCCTCTGTTTACAATGAGAACATTACCATGCCTAACTAACCAGAAACCCCTCCATGTCAATTTGCATGCGAATTTTGGCTGCTGCTTTGGACTTCTATCTCCCTTATTTATTCTCTTAGTCGTGGGCCTTTCTCACCTGTTTCCTCCCTTTCCAGTTACTCAGCTATGCCGCTTTTTATTTCTCTCCTCTCAGGAACTTTGCCCACTCACACGTGACCCCAACCCTTGACTATTCCTCCTCTTTACTACAATTCTGTCTTCCCGGTCTGCAACATGCCCACAGCTTCACTCTGAGCCACTCTTTGCATTCTCTGAAGGATCCATCCAGGTACCCATCACTGCATCCTTATGAACAGCCACCCCAGCTGCTCCATCATCCTCTTATGTTGTACTTCTGACCCAACTTGTGCACTGGGGCTAACTTTGCCAACTTCTTTCCTGTCCTGCTCATCCCACCCATTGATTTCCCACCCAGGATGATGATTGTGGTTGTTGGAGGCCAATCATCTCAGCCCCAGGACATTGCTGCATAAGTTCCTCAAGGCAGTGTCCTCAGCCCAACCATCAATCACCTTCCCTCCATCATAAGGTTAGAAGTGCGGACGTTTGCTGCCGATTGTGCAGTGTTCAGTTCTATTCCCAACTCCTCAGATAATGAAACAGTCCGTGCCCACATGTAGCAAGACCTGGACAACATTCAGGCTTGGGCTAATAAGTGACAAGTAACATTGGTGCCACACAAGTAGCAGGCAATTACTATCTCCAACAAGAGAGAGTCTAACTGCCTCCTATTGAAATTCAACGGCATTACCATCATTGAATCCCCCACCATCAACATCCTGGGATGCACCATTGACCAAATACTTAACTCAACCAGCTATGTAAATACTGTGGCTGTAAGAGTGGGTGTATTCTGCAGTGAGTGACTCATCTTCTGATTCCCCAAAACCTTTCCACCATTTGCAAGGCCCAAGACAGGAGTGTGATTCCATTTACTTGGATGAGTGCAGCTCCAACAAAGCATTCGGGACAAAGCAGCCCACTTGATTGGCATCCCATCCACCATCTTAAACATTTACTCCCTTCACCACGGCGAAACTTGGCAGCAGTGTGTACCATCTACCAGATGTACTGCAGCAACTTCCAAACTCGTGACCTAGAAGGCAGCAGGCACATAGGAACACCACTACCTCCAAGTTTCCATTCAAGTAGCACAGCGTCATGACTTGGAAATATATTGCTGTTCCTTCATTGTCACTAGGTCAAAATCGTGGAAAACTCTCCCTTGGGTTCAATGGGAAAAGGCCATCTAGTGTGTCATGTAAAGAACCAAATTGCACTATGTGAACTGCCACATTTGAATTGCATGTAAAGCAGCTTCACAAATTTCATGAATCAAGTCTTTTCTTTTAAAATGTGCCCTTTTGGGAATTTGGTGTGGAGTGTTGTCTAGTGTAACAAGGACGTTCTGGAGAAAGAGTGGGCAGGCTGTCTTAGGAGGAAAGATTGGACAGGCTAGGCTTGTATCTGCTGGAATTTAGATGGGTAAGAGGCAACTTGATTGAAACATAAAAAATCCTGAGGGGTCTTACAGGGTGGATGTGGAAAGGATGTTTCCCCTTGTGGGAGAATCTAGAACTAGGGGGTCACTGTTTAAAAATAAGGGGTCGCCCATTGAAGACAGATGAGGAGAAATTTTTTCTCCGAGGGTCGTGAGTCTTTGGAATTCTCTTCCTCAAACGGCTGTGGAAGCAGAGTCTTTGAACATTTTTAAGGCAGAGGTAGATAGATTCTTGATAAGCAATGGGGTGGACGGTTATCGGGGGTAGGTGGAAATATGGAGTAATCAGTTCAGCCATGAACTTATTGAATGGTGGAGCAGGCTCGAAGGGCCGAGTGGCCTACTGCTCCTAATTCATATTTTTGAAAGGTGAATCAACCATGGCTAACAAAAGAAGTTGGGGATTGCATTAGGTCAAAGGAAGTGGCTTATAAGGTCACCAGAAAAAGTGGTAAGCCTGAAGATTGGAAGCAATTTAGAGTCCAACAAAGGAGGACCAAGAAACTGATAAAGCAACGGAAAAGAGATTATGAATGTAAGCTATCTAGAAACATAAAGGCAGATTGTAAAAGCTTCTTTAAGTATGTGAAAAGGGACCGATTAGCAAGGACGAATGTGGGTCCATTGCAGGTGGAAACAGGAGAGTCTTTGGTGGAGAATGAGGAAATGGAGAGACAAAACAATTACTTTGTGTCTGTCTTCATGGAGGAAGACACAGAAAATCTCCCAGAAATACTAGGGAACCAAGGGACTTTTAAAAATGAGGAACTGAAAGTAATTATTAATAAAGTGGTAGTACTCAGAAAAAGTAATTGGATTGAAAGTTGATAAATCCCCTGGATCAGATGAGCTACATCCCAGAGTATTGAAGGAGGTGGCTGTAGAGATAGTGGATGCATTGGTGGTTATCTTTCAGAATTCTATAGATTCTGGAAGGGTTCCTGCAGATTGCAAAGTAGCAAATGTAACCCCACTAATTAAGGAGGGAGTGAGAGAGAAAACGGAACTACAGATGGATGTGGTCTGTTTGGATTTTCAGAAGACTGTTGATCAGGTCCTATACAGGAGGTTAGTAAACAAAATTAGAGCACATGGGATTGGGGGGTAATATACTGCAATGGATTGAGAATTGCTTAACAGACAAAGCAGAGAGTAGGAATAAATGGATCATTCTCAGGATGGCAGGCTGTTATGAGTGGGGTACTGCAAGGATCAGTGCTTAGGCCACAGCTGTTCACAATCTATATAAATGATTTGGATGTTGGTACCAATTGTAATGTTTCCAAATTTGCTGATGACATAAAACTAGGTGGGAATGTAAGTTGTAAGGAGGATGCAAGGAGGCTTCAGGGGATTTGGACAGACTAAGTGAATGGGCAAGAACATGGCAGATGGAATCTAATGTGAATAAATGTGAAGTGATCCACTTTGGTAAAAAAAAACAGAAAGGCAGAGTATTTCTTAAATGGTGAGAGGTTGGGAAGTGTTGATGTCCAAAGGGACCTGGGTGTCCTTGTTCATGAGTCACTAAAAGCTAGTATGCAGGTGCAGCAAGCAATTGGAATGCAAATGATATGTTGGTCTTCATCACAAGAGTAAAGATGTATTGCTTCAATTGTATAAAGCCTTGGTGAGACTGCATGTGGATATTGTGTACAGTTTTGGTCGTCTCATCTAAGAAAGAATATACCTGCCATAGAGGGAGTGCAATGGAGCTTCATCAGACTAATCTCTGGGATGGCGGGATTGTCTTATGAGGAGAGATTGAGGAAACTGGGTCTGTATTCTCTAGAGTTTCAAAGAATGAAAGATGATCTAATTGAAACTTACAAAATTCTTACAGGGCGTGACAGGGTGGATGTAGATAGGATGTTTCCCATGGTGAGTCTAGAACCAGGGGACATAGTCTCTGAATAAGGGGTAGGCCATTTAAGACTGAGATGAGGAAAATTCTCTTCACTGAGGCTGGTCAATTTTTGGAATTCTCTACTCGAGAGGGCTGTGGAAGCTCAATCATTGAGCATGTTCAAGACAGACATTGATAGATATCTGGATACTAATGACATTGAGATCTGGGAATCGC
Source organism: Heterodontus francisci (assembly GCF_036365525.1). Lineage (NCBI taxonomy): Eukaryota > Metazoa > Chordata > Chondrichthyes > Heterodontiformes > Heterodontidae > Heterodontus > Heterodontus francisci. The sequence goes on along the minus strand of NC_090375.1, from coordinate 151,843,879 downwards.
GCAGGAAAGTGGCATTGAGTAGATGATCAGCTATGATCTAATTGAATGGCACAGCAGGCTCGACAGACTAAATGGCCTATTCTTGCTCCCATGTTCTTGGGCGTTTCGGATCCTAAGACTTGCAAACACTGTCTCCCTGTGATAATTACCTCGTATCAACATCCGTCCTAAAGCATACTCTTCACGCTGTGTCCCTTCAGTTTTTCCAGGAGGTCTTTCTGGAATGCCTCAATAGGAGTGGAGGCGATTACCAACTGCATAACTCGTTCTGAGAGTTCAGTATCAGCGAAATCGCATTCTTTTGCTTTCTGTCGCCATCGGCTAAGAAAGTCATCCAAGCTCTCGTTGGCTTTCTGTCTATACTGCATGAGTTCCAGACGGTGTACTGTGAAATTAACTTGAATCCTAAGCTGACTTTCTAATGTTGCCTGTAGTTTGATGGATCCTCCTGGTCAGCATCGGATAAACCAGAGGTATTGATTCTGTGCAGACCTTTCCTATGGCAATCCTAATTTTTTTCGCCTGCATCCAAAACTTTGTGGTCTAGGAAGCATAGTTCAATCCTCTACTTGAACAGGTTGAATTTGCCTGGGACATCAGGTGCCTAAGCCTTCTACACTTTTCTCCTCCCTAGGAGCAAACCTTGCTTTGAAAGTTGCAGCAACTGCGCTGTCTACAGAGCTGAGCAGGAGCCACGCCCTGAGCTGTGTTGCTGCGGCGCAGGCTTGTGAGTTTGCAGGGAGGACGGACCCTGGGGTCGGGATCAGCTAATGGCGCGAGTGCAGTGACAGCAGAAGGCCTCCACGCCAAGCACAACACTGCACTGATCTCTGTGGCTGAAACTACTGATTTTTTTGCTGGCTTGGGGCAAAACCGGGAGTGCGCTCAAATCGCCTTCAATTTCTACTCACCGTTGCTCTCCCAATGTGAGAACTGTGATCTGTTCGCAGCGCTTCTGGCTTGAATTGTTGTCTCAGCTGCTGATCAATGCTGTCAGCTCACTAATGTTGCCACTATAATATATTATCTCTTTCTAGACTAATGCAAACAAAGCTGCAAGGCAAGCATAAAGGTTTTGAACGCAGAGCTTTAATGGAGACTTCTTGCTTCAGCTTACAAGTGCTAATTGTGCAAGAGAACTGAATCATGTGATATTGCATCACATCCTGTGATATACATATTAGCATAAACATCTATTTAAATTTTTATATTTAACATACAAATACACTATCACAACAAAACCACTGCTTTCATTTTCTCACACAGCAATTTTTTTTATTGTCCCAGTACCACCCCTTTCTGCCTTGCACCATCATTCCTTTTTTATTATTTAATCTCTTCTGCCATCCACCCTATTACAGACCTTCCCTTTTTGTTTTTTCCTCCCCTCCCCTCTTTCCCTGCCTCTGAACTTGTTTAAAACCTGTTGCATCTCCAGCCGTTTCCAGTTCTGATGAAAGGTCATTGACCTGAAACATCAACTCTCTTTCTCCCTCCACATATGCTTCTTGACTTGCTGAGTATTTCTAGCATTTTCTGTTTTTAGACTAGAAACCAGTATTTGGCTCATTTGGCCTGAACTCTTGATTGGTTCATTATGTTGACAGTTTGGACTTGAGGCATATCAGGACTTGAGATCTTTATTTAGACATACACTCTTATCCAGTACCGAGGGAGTGCTACATTATAGGGGTGCTATCCTCCGACTGAGACATTAAACCAAGATATCCCAATGAGATGTACGTGCTAACAGTACAACTTGTCAATTTTTGCTGGCTTCAACGACAAAGCAAGTTTATTAACATTTAAACAAAAGCAAGAACAGAATAGTTTTAATACAGTAAAAAGATACCTGATTTCTCTCCAATATGTGAAATCCATCTTGAAGAAATGAAAATCCCAAAACACTTGTAATTGCCTGTAGTTTTGACTTCCTGCTAAGTACCTTGGTAGCTGTGTAGTGGCATAGCAAAGCGACAGCTGAGATTTTAAAAAAAAAAAAGCATTTAAGCTCAGTTTCCAGTAATTTCTAGCTGGACTGGTCAACCTAAAATAGACTTCAAAGGTGCCAGGAGGGTAAATTGTAAAAATAAATCAGGTGGCCATTTACTCAATTGTTGAGGGTACAATAGAGAGGCAGTTGTGTGGACAGACTTAAACAAATGATGGCCTAGTGATTAATATACATTGGGGAAAACCTTTTAACTTTAGACGTGTTGGGAGCCAGGGTTGGGGGAGTTGTCCAGTAGCGTGAAGAACTCCAGTTCAGTGCGTCTATCAGTGGCTTTTTAACTCGGCCACTGCATTTGCATCTGACTTTTGGGTTCCTGACCAATTAGCGTGATGGCCGTGATGACTCATGAGTTGATTTCAACTGCACTATTTAAAGGGACAATGCAAAAATGACAGTTGATGGAACGTGGAAATAGGTGAGCAAAAGCAGTGTTGTAATGGAGTCCCAACATGCCAGGTCTGCACCTTGCTTCACTGATGCCTCCCTGGTTATATTGCTGCAAGGGCCCGCGGGCAGATATTCTTCCCTACCAATGGGAGGAAGAAACCTACCACTGAAAACAAGAAGGCATGGCTGGAAGTTGCCCAGGAGATGAGCAGCAGGAATGTGATGCCACACTCCTGGATTGAGTGCTGAAAGTGGTTTAATAATGTAAACAGGACAGGAAAGAAAGATTTATGGCATAGAAGGAAACCAGTCGGTCCAGTATGTCCATGCTGGTTGGAAAAAGTGTTCCAGTCTAATCCCAACTTCCAGCTCTTGTTCTGTATCCCTGTAGGTTATGGCACCTCAAGTGCATATTCTGGTGCTTTTTAAATGTGTTGAGGATTTCTGCTTCTACCACCCTTTCAGGCAGTGAGTTCTAGACCCCCACCATCCTCTGGGTGAAATAATTACTCCTCAACCTCCCCTCCTATACCTCCACCAGTTACTTTAAATCTGTGCCCCTGGTTATTGACCTCTCCCTCATGGAAATAGGTCATTCCTATCCACTCTATCTAGACCCCTATCTAGACATCTCAGTGAAATCTCCCCTCAGCCTCCTTTGTTCCAAAGAAAACAAACCCAGCCTATTCAATCTTTCCTCGTAGTTAAAATTCTGCATTCCTGACTTGCATGATCCAATCTTCCCTATATATGGGGGAGGTGCCAGAGGATTGGAAAGTGGCAAATGTGACACCCTTATTCAAGAAAGGGTGTAAGGATGTTCCTAGTAACTACAAGCTGGTCAGTTTAACATCAGTGGTGGGTAAGGTTTTAGAAAAAATAATCAGGTAAAATAAACAACAGGTACTTAGAGGTTTGAGTTAATTAAAGATAGCCAGCATGAATTTGTAAAGGGCAGATCATGCTTTACTAATTGAATTTTTTTGTTGAAGAAACAGAGAAGGTTGATGAAGGAAATTGTCTATATGAATTTTAAGAAAGCATTTGACCAAGTACCACGTAAAAGGCTGGTTAACAAAATTGAGGCTCATGGACTTGGAGGGTCAGCTGCCAGCTGGATAATAAAATTGGCTTAAGGACAGAAAATAGCAAGTCGTGGTTGTTGGTTGGACTGGAAGATGGTAGACAGCGTGTTTTATTCATTGACACAAGGCTCACCTTGTTGATTTCTGGGCATGTTGCGAACATTGGCGTTTTAGTGATTGCACAAGGCTCAACTCACTGATAGGTAAACGAGGGAGGGCTTCTGGTGCAGTTTTGAGTATTAGCAGACAAGTGAGAATGCCAGAATGAGCAAATCAAATCAGGCGGCACAGTGGCTAGCACCGCAGCCTCACAGCTCCAGCAACCCTGGTTAGGTTCTGGGTACTTCCTGTGTGGAGTTTACAAGTTCTCCCTGTGACCACGTGGGTTTCCTCCGGGTGCTCCGGTTTCCTCCCACATACCAAAGACTTGCGGGTTGATAGGTAAATTGGCCATTGTAAAAATTGCCCCAGTGTAGGTAGGTGGTAGGAGAATTGAGGGAAGGTGGGGATGTGAGCGGGAAAAATGGGAATAATGTAGGACTGGTATAAATGGGTGGTTGATGGTCAGCGTGGACTCATTAGGCTGAAGGACCTGTTTTGGTGCTGTATCTCTCTATGACTAAAAATGGCCACAACCATTAACTGCAGCACATGGAGTGAAAGAATTTGGAAGCCAAATTCTGCATGCGGATGGTGGAATGCTGTTTTGTACAAGCTGAAATGTTTCGTTGGATCACACACTGCAGGCAACGGTTCCGTCCGAAAGCCATCATGGTAGAAAGAGAGTATCCAACTGCTGGAAAACGAACACACAAAAAAAACGAGCAATGATTTCATCTCATGTTAAGAAGTCGGCACAGAACTCCAAAAATCTTCAGTTGGTTGCAATGGAACTTGTGGATGGTTTTGCAAGGGCCAACATACCATTGGAAAAACTTGATCACCTAAAGCTGCGGGAATTCATTTAATATATTGTGCAAAATGGTGGTTGCTTGCCAAGTGCAATTAAACTACGACAGGACTACCTACTGAAGGTTTTTGCTACACATTGTGAAGAGATGAATTCTCAGATTAATGCATGTTAGTCTTTTGCAGTTATTTGCGATGAGTACTGGTGAGCAAGACAGTTATGTGCTGCATGTTTTGTTTGATTTTATGTCTGGTAAGGCTGAAGATGCACAGTCAGGAAAGCTAACAACAGCAACAAAAACAAGAAATGCTGGAATCACTCAGCAGGTCTGGCAGCATCTGTGGAAAGAGAAGCAGAGTTAACGTTTCGGGTCAGTGACCCTTCTTCGGAAGATACCAGCATTTCTTGTTTTTGTTTCAGATTTCCAGCATCTGCAGTATTTTGCTTTTATTTAAGCTAACAACAGCACTCGCAGACACCGTCCACTTTGACGCTGCTAATTACACCACAGTTTCTCAAGCGATAAAACTGTTTCAAAATACAGTGCAGATTTCAACTGTCTGCTTTCATTAGTAACAATGCAACTTAAATGACAAAATCTTTCAAATCTGTGCTCCAAGGTGTAATGCCTAATGCTACATGTAGTGCACATATAAATGTCTTTTTTGTTTTAACTGGATCACTCTCATGGTTTGTTGCAATACTGTGAAATTTACGATATAAATGTGTGAAATTCACGATTCTTAAAATGCTGTGACTGTGAAATTTATTAAATTTGACTGTGAATTTGGTAGGGCCCTATCGATAAATGACTTGTATATTTGAATACAGAGTAAAATTTCAAAATTTTCTGCTGATACCAAACTTGGAGGTGTGGCAGACAGTGAGGATGATAACAATTGACTGCAATAGGACATAGGCTAGTAAAATTGATAGAATAGTAGCAGATGGAATTTAATACAGAACAGTGTGAGATGATGCATTTTGGCAGAAGGGATAGGGAGAGGCAATATAGACTTAAATGGCACAGTTCGAAAGAATGTCAGGGACAGGGAACTGGGGGTTCATGTGCATAGATTTTTTGAAGGCAGTAGGCCATCTTGAGAGAGTAATTAGCAATGCATATAGGATCTTGGTCCCCACAAATAGAGGTATTGAGTACAAAAGCATGAAAGTTATATTGAACCTTTTATAAAACTCTGGTTAGGCCACAACTGGGGTATTGCTTCCAGTTCTGATCACCATGCTTTAGGAAGGATGTGAGGGTCCTTGAGAGGTTGCAAAAGAGATTTACCATGATGGTTCTGGGATGAAGGATTTTAACTACAAGGTTAAGTTGGAGAAGCTGGGGTTGTTCTCCCTGGAGCAAAGGAGATTGAGTGAAGATTTGATAGCATTGTACAAAATTATGACATGTTTAGATAAAGTAGACAGAGAAAAACAGTTCCCATTAGCTGATGTGCAAGGACGAGGGGACACGGATTTAAGGTCTTTGGCAAACGATGCAGGGGGGATGTGAGGAAGAACTTTTTTATGAAGTGAGTTATAATGACCTGAAACCCGCTGCCTACGAGGGTGGTGGAAGCGGAGACAATGAATGATTTCAAAAGGAAACTGGATGTGTTCTTGAGGGAAATAAACATGCAGGGTTATGGGGATGGAGCAGGGGAATGGGACTGACTGGATTGCTCTACAGAGAGACAACATGGAGTTGATGGGCCGAATGGTGACCTCCTGTGCCGTAATGACCATGACCCTATGTTCATCCTGTAATGTGACCAGAACTGTACACCGTACTCTAGCTGTGGTCTAACTAGTGTTTTATTCAGTCCTAGCATAACTTCCCTGCTCTTATACTCTAGGCCTCGGCCAATAATGGAAAGTATCCCGTATGCGTTCTTGACCACCTTATCTACCTGTCCTGCTAGCTTTAAGGATCTGTGGATATACACAATAAGATCCCTTTGTTCCTCTACACTTTTCAGAATCCTACCGTTTGTTTGTCCTCCCCAAATGCATTACCTCGCACTTCTCTGGATTGAATTTAATTTTTTTTCTGCCTACCTGACCAGTCCATTGATATCTTCCTGCAGTCTACAACTTTCTTCCTCACTATCAACTACGTGGCCAATTTTCGTATCATTTGCAACTTCTTAATCTAGCCCCCTACATGCAAGTCTAAATCATTGGTATATCACAAACAGCAAGGGACCCAGTACTGAGCCCTGCAAAACCCCACTGAAAACATTCTTCTCGTCATAAAAACTTCTATAAACTATAACCATTTGCTTTTTTTTTTAGAACATTACAGCGCAGTACAGGCCCTTCGGCCCTTGATGTTGCGCCGACCTGTGAAACCATCTGACCTACACTATTCCATTTTCATCCATATGTCTATCCAATGACCACTTAAATGCCCTTAAAGTTGGCGAGTCTACTACTGTTGCAGGCAGGGCGTTCCACGCCCCTACTACTCTCTGAGTAAAGAAACTACCTCTGACATCTGTCCTATATCTATGTCCCCTCGTGTTTGCCATCACCATCCGAGGAAAAAGACTCTCACTATCCACCCTATCTAACCCTCTGATTATCTTATATGTCTCTATTAAGTCACCTCTCCTCCTCCTCCTCTCCAACGAAAACAACCTCAAGTCCCTCAGCCTTTCCTCGTAAGACCTTCCCTCCATACCAGGCAACATCCTAGTAAATCTCCTCTGCACTCTATCCATAGCTTCCACATCCTTCCTATAATGCGGTGACCAGAACTGCACGCAATACTCCAGGTGCGGTCTCACCAGAGTTTTGTACAGCTGCAGCATGACCTCGTGGCTCCGAAACTCGATCCCCCTACTAATAAAAGCTAACACACCATATGCCTTCATAACAGCCCTATTAACCTGGGTAGCAACCTTCAGGGATTTATGCACCTGGACACCAAGATCTCTCTGTTCATCTACACTACCAAGAATCTTCCCATTAGCCCAGTACTCTGCATTCCTGTTACTCCTTCCAAAGTGAATCACCTCGCACTTTTCCGCATTAAACTCCATTTGCCATCTCTCAGCCCAGCTTTGTACCCTACAACATCCTTCGGCACTATCCACAACTCCACCGACCTTAGTGTCATCCGCAAATTTACTAACCCACCCTTCTACACCCTCTTCCAGGTCATTTATAAAAATGACAAACAGCAGTGGCCCCAAAACAGATCCTTGCGGTACACCACTAGTAACTAAACTCCAGGATGAACATTTGCCATCAACCACCACCCTCTGTCTTCTTTCAGCTAGCCAATTACTGATCCAAAGCTCTAAATCACCTTCAACCCCATACTTCCGTATTTTCTGCAATAGCCTACCATGGGGAACCTTATCAAACGCCTTACTGAAATCCATATACACCACATCCACTGCTTTACCCTCATCCACCTGTTTGGTCACCTTCTCGAAAAGCTCAATAAGGTTTGTGAGGCACGACCTACCCGTCACAAAACCGTGCTGACTATCGCTAATGAACTTATTCTTTTCAAGATGATTATAAATCCTGTCTCTTATAACCTTTTCCAACATTTTACCCACAACCGAAGTAAGGCTCACAGGTCTATAATTACCAGGGCTGTCTCTACTCCCCTTCTTGAACAAGGGGACAACATTTGCTATCCTCCAGTCTTCCGGCACTATTCCTGTCGACAATGACGACATAAAGATCAAGGACAAAGGCTCTGCAATCTCCTCCCTAGCTTCCCAGAGAATCCTAGGATAAATCCCATCTGGCCCAGGGGACTTATCTATTTTCACACTTTCCAAAATTGATAACACCTCCTCCTTGTGAACCTCAATCCCATCTAGCCTATCCCATCTAGCCTAGTAGCCTGAATCTCAGTATTCTCCTCGACAACATTTTCTTTCTCTACTGTAAATACTGACGCAAAATATTCATTTAACACTTCCCCTACCTCCTCTGATTCCACACACAACTTCCCACTACTATCCTTGATTGGCCCTAATCTAACTCTAGTCATTCTTTTATTCCTGATATACCTATAGAAAGCCTTGGGGTTTTCCCTGATCCTATCCGCCAATGACTTCTCGTGTCCTCTCCTTGCTCTTCTTAGCTCTCCCTTTAGATCCTTCCTGGCTAGCTTGTAACTCTCAAGCGCCCTAACTGAGCCTTCACATCTCATCCTAACATAAGCCGCCGCCTTCCTCTTGACGAGCTCTTCAACTTCTTTAGTAAACCACAGCTCCCTCGCTCGACAACTTCCTCCCTGCCTCACAGGTACATACTTATCAAGGACACGCAGTAGCTGCTCCTTGAATAAGCTCCACATTTCGTTTGTTCCCATCCCCTGCAGTTTCCTTCCCCATCCTACGCATCCTAAATCTTGCCTAATCGCATCATAATTTCCTTTCCCCCAGCTATAATTTTTGCCCTGCGGTATATACCTGTCCCTGCCCATCGCTAAGGTAAACCTAACCGAATTGTGATCACTATCGCCAAAGTGCTCACCTACATCCTAAATCTAACACCTGGCCGGGTTCATTACCCAGTACCAAATCCAATGTGGCATCGCCCCTGGTTGGTCTGTCTACATACTGTGTCAGAAAACCCTCCTGCACACACTGGACAAAAACTGACCCATCTAAAGTACTCGAACTATAGTATTTCCAGTCGATATTTGGAAAGTTAAAGTCCCCCATAACAACTACCCTGTTACTCTCGCCCCTGTCGAGAATCATCTTCGCTATCCTTTCCTCTACATCTCTGGAACTATTTGGAGGTCTATAAAAGACTCCCAACAGGGTGACCTCACCTCTCCTGTTTCTAAACTCGGCCCGTACTACCTCAGTAGACGAGTCCTCAAACGTCCTTTCTGTCACTGTAATACTCTCCTTGATTAACAATGCCACACCCCCCCCTCTTTTACCATCTTCTCTGTTCTTACTGAAACATCTAAATCCCGGAACCTGCAACATCCATTCCTGCCCCTGCTCTACCCATGTCTCCGAAATGGCCACTACATCGAGATCCCAGGTACCAACCCATGCTGCAAGCTCACCCACCTTATTCCGGCTGCTCCTGGCAGTGAAGTAGACACACTTTAAACCAGGTTCTTGCTTGCCAGTGCCCTCTTGCGTCCTTGTAACCTTATCCCTGACCTCACTACTCTCAACATCCTGTACACTGGCACTACATTTTTGGTTCCCATTCCCCTGCTGAATTAGTTTAAACCCCCCCAAAGAGCACTAGCAAATCCCCCCCCCCCCCCAGGATATTGGTATCCCTCTGGTTCAGGTGAAGACCATCCTGTTTGTAGAGGTCCCACCTACCCCAGAAAGAGCCCCAATTATCCAGGAAACCAAAACCCTCCCTCCTGCACCATCCCTGCAGCCACGTGTTCAACTCCTCTCTCTCTCTCCCTATTCCTCGCTTCGCTATCACGTGGCACGGGCAACAACCCAGAGATAACAACTCTGTTTGTTCTCGCTCTAAGCTTCCACCCGAGCTCCCTGAATTTCTGTCTTAAATCCCCATCTCTCTTCCTACCTATGTCTTTGGTGCCTATGTGGACCACGACTTGGGGCTGCTCCCCCTCCCCCTTAAGGATCCCAAAAACACGATCCGAGACATCACGAACCCTGGCACCTGGGAGGCAACATACCAACCGTGAGTCTCTCTCGTTCCCACAGAACCTCCTACCTGTTCCCCTAACTATGGAGTCCCCAATGACTAATGCTCTGCTCCTCTTCCCCCTTCCCTTCTGAGCAACAGGGACAGACTCTGTGCCAGATACCTGTACCCCATTGCTTACCCCTGGTAAGTCGTCCCCCGCAACAGTATCCAAAACGGTATACCTGTTGTTGAGGGAAACGGCCACAGGGGATCCCTGCACTGCCTGCTCGTTCCCTCTCCTTCCCCTGACGGTAACCCATCTACCTACTTCTTTTACCTGAGGTGTGACTACCTCCCCATAACTCCTCTCAATAACCCCCTCCGCCTCCCGAATGATCCGAAGTTCATCCAGCTCCAGTTCCCTAACGCGGTTCTCGAGGAGCTGGAGTTGGGTGCACTTCCCGCAGATGCAGTCAGCAGGGACACTCTTGGCGACCCTTACCTCCCACATTCTGCAGGAGGAACATACAACTGCCTTCACTTCCATTCCCTCTATTCTAAATTCCCAACAAATCTACTGAAAAACCAAAAAACAAAATGTCAAAACTTGTTAGGTTAGCAATCCAACGGACAGAAGTTCTTAAATAAAAAGCTTACCTTATCAACACAACAGAGTCCTTTTTTTTTGGTTAGAGGAGGAGGGTGGGTGGGAGACACTACACGTGTAGTGTCTCGGGTACAGCCACCACCCAAATATATAGTTTTTACTTACCCAGCAGTCCCCTGGTCCTCCGAAAACAAAAGGGAATTAACTTTTATCCTTCCACTGAAATTGACTTCCCAGCTGTAAGCTCGCTCTCGCACCTTTACTGTCAAGCTGCAGTCACCAAAACTAAAAGAAAGAGATTATAAACCACCCAAGTGGCTTCTTGCCACTGAGCCAATTTTGGATCCAACTTGCCACTTACCCTCAGATGCCATAAGTTTTTAACTTCCTGATCAGTCTGTCATGTGGGACCTTGTCTTGCCTTGCTGAAATCCATGTAGCCTGCATCAAAGGTGCTACCCTAATTGATCCTCCTTGTTAGCTCCTCAAAAAATTCAATTGCTGAGTCAGCCATAACCTTCCCTTAACAAATCCATGCTGACTGGCCTTGATCAATCCGTGCCTCTCTAAATAGTGATTTATACTGTCTCTCAGAACCTTTTCCAATAATCTGTCCAGGTTAGGCTGAAAAGCCTGTAATTATTTGGGCTATCCCTTCCTCCCCTTTTAAACAACGTTAAAACATAAGCAATCCTCTGACACCACGCCTGTAGACAGAGAGGATTGGAAAATGATGGTGAGAGCCTCTGCTATTTGTTCCCTTGCTTCCGTCAGCAGCCTGGGATACATTTCATCTGGGCCTGGTGATTTATCCACTTGCAAGGATGCTAAACACCTTGATATTTCCTCCCTCACTATGTTTATCCCATCCAATATTTCACACTCCTCCTCCTCAACTGCAATGTTGGTTTCATCTCTCTTGCAGAAACAAATGCAAAGTATTCATTTAAGAATCATGCCCACAGCTTGTGCCTTCACACACAAGTTACCTTTTTGGTCTCAAATTGGTCATACTCTTTCCTTAGTTATCGTCTTGCTCTTTATTTATAAAACATCTTTGGATTTTACTTGCAGTATTTTTTCATGCCTCTCTCTTTGTTTTCCTAATTTCCTTTGTAATTTCACCGCACATTTTCTATACTACTGAGGCATTGAACTCTTGGCATCTGACATTCACTTTTTTTTTGCCTAATCCTACTGTATATGCTTTTGAACATCCAGGGGGCTAGATATGTGAATTGCACCCTTTCTCTTTATGGGAACCATCTTGTCTCCCACAGCTCTGACACTGATTTGCCTTTCAAATGGCTGTTTCCATTCCACTTTTGCCAAATCACATCTCAGCTTGGTAAAATTAGCCTTTCCCAATTTAATACATTTACTCTTGGTCTGTCTTTATTCTTTTCCTTAACTGATGTAAGTCTAACTGAATTATGCTCATTACCACTAAAATGCTCTCCCACTGATGCCCCTTCCACCTGCCCAGATTCATACCCTATAAAATTAAGTCCAGAACTGCCCCTTGGGTTTGCTACATACTGGCTAAAAAAAAGTTCTCCTGAATATATTTTTAAAAACTCTGTCCTCTGTACCTTTCACACTGAGGTTATCCCAGTTAATATTAGGGTAGTTGAAATCCCCTACTGTTACTGCTTTTTTGTTTTTGCACTTTTCAGCACTTTGCCACATATTTGCTCTTCTACCTCCTTCTGATGGTTTGAGGGTCTGTAGTATGTTGCCAGCAGTGTGATTGCTCGTTTTTGTTAGTGCAACACATATGGCTTCATTTATTGCTCCTTCTAGCATCTCTCCTCACAGCTGTGATTGGCTTATAATGTTGCAAAGAGCCTGAGGATTGGGAGTGTTTCAGAAAACAGCAAAGGGACATCAAAAACTTGATGAAAAGGGAAAAAATAGAATGAGAGTAAACTAACTAGGAATATAAAAACATTGCAAGAACTTTTACAAGTTTATAAAAAGGAAGAGAGTAGCTAAAGTAAACATTGGTCCCTTAGCGGTCGAGACAGGAGAAATCATCATGGAAATGAGGAAATGGCCAAGACATTGAACAAATATTTAGTGTCTGTCAGAAGAGACAAGTTGCATACCAAAAATAGAGGGTAACCTAGGGGCTAATAAGAGTGAGAAAATTAAGGTAATTGACATCAGCAGAGAAAAAGTACTGGAGAACCTAAAGTGGGATGGGGCATCACTGGCAAGGCCAGCATTTGTTGCCCATCCCTAATTGCCCTTGAGAAGGTGGTGGTGAGCTGCTTTCTTGATCTGCTTTAGTCCGTCTGCTGTGGGTGCACTCACTGTGCTGTTGGGGAGGGAGTTCTGGGATTGTGACCCAGTGGCGGTGGGGGCGCAGCGATGTATTTCCGGGTTGCGAAGTCATGCGACTTGGGGGGCAGCTTGCAGGTGATGGTGTTCCCATGCATCTGCTGTCCTTGTCCTTCTGGGTGGAAGAGGTTGTGGGTTTGGAAGGTGCTGTCTAAGGAGGCGTGGTGATTTGCTGTAGTGCATCTTGTATATGGTACACACTGCTGCCACTGTGTGTTGGTGGTGGAGGGAGGGAGTCCTAAAATCCCCAGGACCTGATGGCCTAGATCCTCGGGTTATCAAAGAGGTAGCTGCAGAGATAGTGGATGTGCTGGTTATGATTTTTCCAAAATTTCCTTGATTCTTGAATGGTTCCAGTGGATTGGAAGTTAGCAAATGTAACACTGGTATTCAAGAAAGGAGGGAGAGAGAAAGCAGGGAACTACAGGCCAGTTAGCCTGACATCAGTCATTGGGAAAGTGCTGGAATCTATTATTAAGGAAGTCTTAGCAATGCATTTAGAAAATCATAGTATTATCAGACAAAGTCAGCGTGGTTTTATGAAAGGGAAATCATGCTTGATAAATTTCTTAAATTTTTTGAGGATTTAACTTGTAGGGTAGATAAAGGGTGCCAGTAAACGTAGTTTACTTGGATTTCCAAAAGGCACTGGATAAGGTGCCACACAAAAGGTTGATACCCAAGATAAGGGCTCAAGGAGTTGCTGGTGATGGATTTGCATGGATAGAGCATTGGTTAGCGGATAGGAAGCAGAGAGTAGGGATAAATGGGAAGTTTTCAAGTTGGCATGCTGTGAATAGTGGAGTGCTGTAAGGATCAGTGCTGTGGCCTCAGCTATTTACAATCTATATTAATGACAGACGAGGAGACAGAGTAATGTATCTGTTTGTTGGCGATACAAAGCTAGGTGGGAATGCAAGTTGTGAAGACACCCAAGAGGCTGCAGAGATGTAGACAGGTTAAGTGAGTGGGCAGCAAGGTGGCAGATGGGGAGTATAATGTGGGGAAATGTGAGGTTATTCACTTTGGTCGTAAGAATAGAAAAGTAGAATATTTTTCACAAGGTCTGAAATTTGTAAATGTTGTTGTTCAGAGGACACAACGTTAATATGCTGGTATAGTAAGCGATTAGGTAGGCAAATGTTACTTTGGCCTTTATTGCAAGGAGATTGGAATACAAGAACAAGAAAGTATTGCAACAATTTTACAGGGCTTTGGTGAGACCACACGTGGAGTACTGTGCACATATTTAAGGAGGGATATACTTGCATTGGAGGTGGTACAATGAAGTTTTAGTTGATTTCTCCTTGGGATGAGTGGGTTGTCCTATGATGAGAGGCTGAGTCGATTTGGGTCTACATTCTCTGGTGTTTAGAAGAATGAGAGGTGATCTCATTGAAACATACAAGATTCTAAAAGGGGCTTGACAGGGTAAACAGTAAACACTGAGAGGTCATTTCCCCTGACTAGGAAATCTAGAACATAGGAGCACAGTCTCAGGGTAAAGGGCCAATCATTTAGGACTGAGATGAGGAGAAATTTCTTCACTCAAAGGGTTGTGAATCTTTGGAATTCTCTACCCCAGAGGGTAGTAGATCCTCCATCATTGAATATATTTGAGGCTGAGATAGACACATTTTTGGTCTCTCAGGGAATCAAGGGATATGGGGAGTAGGCAGGAAAATGAAGCTGAAGCCAAAGATCAGCCATGATCGTGTTGAATGGCAGAATAGGCTCGAGGGGCCTTATGGTCTACTCCTGTTCCTATTTCATTTGTTCTTTTTATCCTACTCTCTAATTCTTATTGAAAACCCTGTGACCAGGAATGTTGAGCTGCCATTCCTGCTCTCCTTTAAGGCATATTTCAGTATTGGCAATGATAAAAAGAAAGACTTGAATTTATATAGCACCTTTCATGACCACTGAACGTCTCAAAGCTCCTTACAGCCAGTGAAATACTTTTTGAAGTGTAGTCACTGTTGTAATGTAGGAAACACAGCAGCCAATTTGGGCACACAAAATTCCCACAAACAGCAATGTGATAATGACAAGATAATGTTTTTTGTGATGTTGATTGAGGAATAAGTATTGGCTAGGACACCGGGACTAACGCCCCCGATCTTCAAAATAGTGCCAAGGGATCTTTTACATTCACTTGAGCAGGCAGATGGGGCCTCAGTTAAATGTCTCATCTGAAAGACGGTACCTCTGACAGTGCAGCACTCCCTCTGCTGCACTGGAGTGCCAGTTTAGATTTTTGTGCTCCTGCTCTGGAGTGGCACTTGAACCCGGAACCTTGTGACTCAGAGCAGAGAGTGTTACCAATTGAGTCATGGCTGACACTCAATTTCATACTTCCAAGTGTCTATCTGCTATCTGTGTGCCCTCAGCTCATCTACCTTGTTCACTAGACTTTTTGCATTGAAGTATATAAACACTATTCACAGAACAACTGCTTTGTCTATTTGTTTCAATGACCTTTCATGGTCGCTCACTAATTTTCTGCCTTCTATTTTCAGTTTTGTTTTTCTTCCTTCTGAACCTATGCTCTGGTTCCTGTCCGCATGCCAAGCCAGTCTAAATCTTCCCCAACAGCACCAGCAAACCTTCCCACCAAGATAATGGTCCCAGCCCTGTTGAGGTACAACTCATCCAGCTTGTACAGGGCCCACCACCCCCAATGCCCCAGGAATCTAAAGCCCTTCCTCCTGCATAATCTATCCAGCCACGCATTCAGCTGCACTATCTTCCTAAAGGTGATTGCAGTGGCGCTTACACCTACCTGGTGATGTGTGTATCACCCCAATTCACTCACTCTGCCTTCTCAAGCCTACTCCAACACATCTCTTCACACCAACTTATCTTGCAGCTGTACCCATTTCTCTCTCTCTGTGCGTATCTTCACATTCCCATTTGTCTATCCTCCACTAACATTCACCCTCATCTTAATGCAGTGTCATGCCTCTGCCTCATAGCCACCCTCAACAAATATTCTTCATCCTTTCATTAAACACGTTCCATTAAATTCAGCTCTGGTTCTCTCTTCCTCCTTGCAGGAGAAGAGAGCTCATAACATCAGGGAGAGGCAGAGAACTGGAGGTAGTCCTCCAGCAATCTTACGACTAACATCTGCAGAGGGGTTGCAGTGGAGATCAGCAAAGTGTTGGCGTGCCTGGCTTTTGGAGATCGGCCCTCCTGGCTACTTGGTGACGGACTTAAATGTCACTCAGCTACATGGCAAACAAACGCTCATATTGACTTGATGCCAGAAGTCAGTGAAATATGATCACGTGCATAATCACTTAAAACCTTCATAACCTTGACCGTTCTAATTCTTGTCTTTAGTCTCCCACAAAGTTGTCAGGTGTCAGGCAGGAAGTGGTCCTGGAGGATGATGACTCCTCAGAGGAGCTCACTCAGCTCTGAGGATGCACCGAGACAGGATTCATACAAACCAAGCACCAGCCTCATATTCACACTTAGACTGGTAAGGAAGCTAGTTGGGTTTTCACCCAGTGTCTCACACATCACAAGTGAAGAAGAGCAGATGGTGGAGACAGGACCAGCATTGGAGAGTCTGCATTGGAAGGCACAGGACATGCCAAGCTATGCTCCGTTGGATGCAGATGCTGAACTTTGGGGACTGTCGCCAAAGAGGATACGTCTGGAGCATCAGCAATGAATGTGCAATGTACTGCCAGGCTTTCCAGACCCAGTGTTGCATGCTTGCAGAGAGATTGGAGGAGTTCGTCTAAAGCATGAGTGGCATGCTTTTGTAGGAGTTTGTGATGTCTTCTTCCATGGAAAGAGTGATCACCTGCATGGAGCATTAAGTGAGTGAGTGAAGGCAGACCTTCGGCAGTGGCTTGCACACTGAGAGCCATCTTAAATGGAATTGCTGAAACCCTAGCCTTGGCTGTTCATCACCAATCAATTTGGAGCAAAGAGCTCTCCAGCTCATTGCTAGCAGGGAAGTGCCGGTGGGCTATGAGAGGGAATATGATGAAAGGGGACATGGAAGTAGGGACTCTGCTTAAAGCACACCGACTTCTTTCCTTTCCCCTCACCTCCATCGCCCCCAGCCTTAGTTAGTACGCAACATGCTGATTTCTGTCCCAATGGCCAAGTTTGCCCCTTCACAGTTCTAAATGGAGCAGTCTTTGGCATTGCCCTCATGGGCTCCAAAACCCAAAGGACATTGACCAAGAGCATCTCGGTAGTTCGAACAGGCATCTGAGTAGCCTGCCTTTACTTCTGCTGAAGCCAAAGGGGTTGCACTGTGTACAAATGCTAGGAAGAGGAAGAGTGCAGGTTTGTAGTTGCACAAGGATATACATGTGGGTGTGTTACATGGTGTTAGGTTAAATTTGTGTTTCATTTATGAGCTACATAAATATTATTTGTTTATTTCTCATTTTGCCCATTTTTACTTGATGCCTTGGCAAATTCGTACACCTACGAGGCTCTGCTGTCCACTTTCCTCCTCCTGAAGGTTCAAACCTTGCTGCTGTGCAGTGTTGTGCATTGTGCAGGGCGCAGGACATCACGACCATTCTGGAGACCCTGGCTAGTCCATATTGAAGGGTGCCTCCAGGTCTGTCAAGGTACCTACCTGAAATGCATCTTCAGCATGCTGATTGCTTGCATTCATTGAAATGTTCCTGGGTCTCTCTGCTTGGATTCCTCATGGTATCATCAGCCACATTTTAAGTGGGTACCCTTCATCTCCAAGCATCCATCTGGTAAGTCTGTTTTGAGGTGTGAAGAGATGAGGGAGGGTGGATTGGCACACATTGAAAGCATCGTGGCAGGCGCCTGGAAATCTTGCATTATCACTGCATAATCTTTTTGTATTTTCACACCAGCTGTACATTGATGTAGTGGAAGCTGTTATGATTCGCAGATGCTCCTGGGTGATCTTGGGAAACCTTGCTTGCCATATGGGTGCAGTCAATGATGCCCTTGCCTGTGGGGAGCCAGCCAAAGCTGCAAACCTGAGCGTTCGCTCATTCTGGCTAGCATCATAGGTGGCAAAGTATACATAATTGCCTGTCCTGACATACATGGTCACCTGTGTGTTGCATTTGTGGGCAGTCAGTTGCAAAATCCTGCATAGGTCGCCAGCTGATCCCTGAAAGGAGCCTGAAGCAAAGAAGTTGAGGTGATGGTGACTTTGATAGCCACTGGCAAAGCTTGGCCACCAGGTCGTCTTGGTAGCAGGTCTTCCTCCAGCAGGCTGCAAGTGCCTGTCATGACCTTGTGTGAGACCCTGAGCTTCCTGAGACACTAGTGTCCAGAAATGCTCAGGAAGCTGATCCTCCGCGTATCCTGATGCTAATATCACTTCCTGTGAACTGCACCTCTCTCTTTCCCCTCTCCTGTGGAGCGGCAGGTCTGTGAGGAGAAGGCAGCTGCGGCTGCTCATGCAGCTGATCATTTTGCTCCTTATCTGAGAGGTCCAAGCTAAAACGGCGTAAGTGGCACCTATGCTAATCTGATATATCACAGATACAAAGTGGCGATCACAAGCAGAAACCTCCAATGTAGTGAAAGCAAACTCTCAGAAAAGTACTATGTGCAAAAAAGCTTTTCCCACAATTAGGCAAGGAAGCAGCTGTGAAGTTCCAGTACATATGGGAATTTTTGCCTCCCATTGCTTCACTGTGCTGTGACCTTGCTTTCACTGGCGAGTTCCAGGAAGCCTGGGAAACCCGTACACCCACAGTTAAATCCCAAAACACCTGTTAAGATAGCTCTTAATGAACGATTAACACAATGTAAATTGCCAACCCGATTCTCCAGAGGTGGTTGCTTGAAAGCAGCCTAATGCTCTGCAGTTAAATGCTGAAATTGGCAGTTTGGAGCTGGCTTCTCAACATGCTGACATTTTCAGCTCATTTAAGTCAGCACCCACTCACTCTTGGAAGTTGATGTTTCCCCCATTATTTCTAATACCTGTGTGAACTCTATCAACAATTCATTAGGTAGTTCATCGAAAACTTGAGGTGATGTACCTGCCTCTGAAGTGACATGGTTGTGTATTTTATATACATATACAGTCAGGCAGAGGCAGTAATCAAATTAAACTGGTTAAATAGGGCTAGCAATTAAGAAATATTTTAGGGATTCTTGATATTAAACAAGACAGACCTCCAATCTACCAGAGTTCATTCTGTGTGGAGAGATAGGTTAATCCTGTGGCACAATTTGAAGAACAGGAAGTTCTTTGGTAGTCATTACGACCATTTCTCCCTCAACCAATACCAAAAAGAGTAACAATTATCTCATTAACGGCTGTCAGACGTAGCTTGTGCAGAATGGCTACTGCATTTAAATGCATAAGAATAACTATTCCCACTATTCTAAATTCCCAAGTTTTTAACCAATCACACGATGAAACAAGAAGAGAAATAGAAAAAGCCTTACCTTACCTACACACAACCGAGTCCTTTTTTTTGGTAAGAGGAGGAGGGCGGGTGGGAGACACTACAAGAGTAGTGTCTCGGGTTCAGAAACAGCCCAAATATATAGGTTTCTACTTACCCAGCAGTCCCTGCTCCACCGAAACTCCCGATGAAATTGACTTCCCAGCTGTTCACTCCTCGCTCGCAATGCCTGTGCTCCTGGAAAAGCTGCACAACGAAAAGTTCAGTCCTTGGTCTCTGTTGAATGAGCAGATCATATCCGAAGCAGTGGTTGGCACTTTATTTTGTGTCAGTGCTGAGTTAAAGAAGGTAAATTCCTGATCAATATCCAGTGACCCCTACTTGAATTGTATGTGCATGTGTACCATTGAACAACATAGCTTGTGATGCTACCCTGATGTCAGCTGGCCTGCTGACACTCCTTGTCAAGACTCAAAAATGAAGTACTGGGAGATGACTGTGTAATAATTCTTCATAAGTAAGTAATGTCTTCAGGAAGGAGGGGAGATAATTAGCAAGAAAGAGTATTTTTCTTACATAACATAAGAAATATGAGCAGGCATAGACCAAATGGCCCATCGAACCTGCCCCGTCATTCATTATGATCATGGATGATCTTGGGCTTCAAATCCACCTTCCCACCCGCTCCCCATGTCCCTTGATTCCCTGAGAGACCAAAAATCAGGCTATCCCAGGCTTAAATATATTTAACGATGCAGCATCCACTGCCTTCTGGGGTAGAGAATTCCAAAGACCCAGAACCCTTTGAGTGAAGAAATTTCTCATCTCAACTCTAAATGATCATCTCCTTATCCTGCGACTGTGCCCCTGTCTTCAGCATTGCCTTGCCAGCGGAAACAGCCTTTCAGTGTCTACCCTGTCACGCCCCTTCAGAATCTTGTATGTTTCAATGAGATCAACTCTCATTCTTCTAAACTCCACATTTACTTAGCCTCTCATCATAGGACAACCCACTCATTCCAGGGACCAATCTAGTGAACCTTTGCTATACTGCCTCCTATGCAAGTATATCCTTCCTTAACTGCACGCACAATTCCAGGTGTGATCTTACCAAAGCCCTGTACAATTGTTAGCAAGACTTTTTCTTATACTCCAATCCCCTTGTAGTAAAGGCCAACATACCATTTGCCTTCTTAATTGCTTGCATGCTAACTTTCTGTGTTCCTTGTAGGAGCACGCCCAAGTCTTTCTGAACATCAACATTTACAAGTTTCAAGCCTTTTTAAAAAAAAGTTCTGTTCTTCTATTCTTATGACCAAAGTGAATAACCTCATATTTCCCCACATTATACTCCATCTGCCATCTTGTTGTCCACTCACATAACCTGTCTATATCTCTTTGCAGCCTCTCTGTGTCCTCCTCACAGCTTGCATTTCCAGCTGACATTGTGCCATCAGCAAACTTAGATACATTCCTCTCAGTCTCTTCATCTAAATTATCAATATAGTAAAAAGCTGAGGCCCCAGCACTGATCCTTGCAGCACTTCACTAGTCACATCGTGCCAACTTGAAAATGCCCCATTTATGCTTATTCTTTGCTTCCTGTCTGTTAACCAATCCTTTGTCATGCTAATATATGACCCTCACCTCCATGAGCGCTGTTCTTGCCTATTAACCTTTTGTGTGGCACCTGATGCTTTTTGGAAATCCAGGTACACTGCATCTACTGGTTCCCCTTTATCCTACTAGTTACATTCTCAAAAAATTCAAATACATTTGTCAAACACTATTTCCCTGTCGTAAAACCATGTTGACGTTTCCTGATCATACTATGATTTTCTAAGTGCATTAATGAAGATTTCCCTAATAATAGATCTCAGCATTTTCCTGACGACTGATGTCTGGCTAACCAGTCTGTAGTTCCCGTTTTCTGTTTTCCCTCCTTTTCTTGAATAGTCGTGTTAGATTTGCTAACTTTCAATCTGCTGGGCCTGTTCCAGAACCCAGGAAATTTTGGAAAATTATGGCCAGCGCATCCAGTATCTCTGCAGCTATTTCTTTTATAACCTCGGAGGTATGCCATCAGGTCATGGGGATTTGTTCGATTTTAGTTCCTTAAGTTTCTCCAATACCTTTTCTCTACTGATATTATTTACCTTTTTTTCCTCACACCCTCTTAGCCCTTAGTTTATCCTCTGTTTCTGGTATGCAACTTATGTCTTCTGTTGTGAAAAGAGGCAGAAAATATTTGTTCAGTGTCTCTGCCATTTTGTCATTTCTCATAATTTCTCCTGTCTCTGCTTCTAAGGGACCAATGTTTACTTTAACCACTCTCTTCCTTTTTATATACTTGTAAAAGTTCTACGATCTGTTTGAATATGCCCAGCTAGTTTCTTCCCGTATTCTATTTTTTCCCTTTTTATCAACTTTTTGGTGTTCCTTTGCTGCTTTCTAAAACTTTTCCAATCCTTTGCAACATTATAAGTCACTACTTCTAATCTAATACTATTCTTAACTTCCTGAGTAAGCCAGGTCTTCTTTGTTCATGGGATGTGGGTATTCCTGGCAAGGCCAGCAGTTATTGCCCATCCCTGATTTCCCTTGAGAAGATGGTGGTGGTGGTGAGCCTGTCTGTGTGGGTGTGTGTATACACCTTGTTAGTGCTGTTAGGTAGGGAGTTTCAGGATTTTGATCCACCGATGATTAAGGGAATGGCAATATATTCCCAAGTCTGGATGGCGTGCGTCTTGAAGGGGAACTTGCAGGTGGTGGTGTTTCCATGCGCTTGTTGTCTTGTTCTTCTGGGTTGTAGAGGTCGCAGATTTGGAAGGTAATGTCGAAGGAGCCTTGGCGAGTTGCTGTAGTGCATCTTGTAGCTGGTACACATTATGGCCGTGGTGTTGGTGGTGGAGGGGAGTGAATGTTTGAGGTGATGGTGGAGTGCCAATCAAGTGGGCTGCTTTGTCCTGGATGGTGGCGAGCTTTTTGAGCGCTGTTGGAGCTGCATGCAACCAGGCAAATGGGGAGTATTCCATCACACCCCAGACTTCTATGCCTTGTATATGGTGGACAGGCTTTGGGGAATCAAGAGATGAGTTGTTTGCTGCAGAATACCCAGCCACTGACCTGTTCTTGTAGCCACAGTATTTGTGGGGCTGGTCCAGTTAAGTTTCTGGTCAATGGTGAGCCCCCAGGATCTTTGATGGTATAGCATTCAGCGATCGTGATACCATTGAATGTCAAGGGGAGATGATTAGTTTCTAATAAATAGTCTACACAGGATTGTGTTGAGCTTGAAACATGGCTGTGTTTAGAGTTGGCCTCAAATATGTCTGCCACTGTTCAAGAATTAAAAGCAGCCAAAATCTGTGCAAACTTTTCCTTCTCCCAATCATCTTCAATATGAAGGTGCTTTCACATTGAGGGATTACAGCCAACTACAGACTGCAATTTTGCTGTCAGCTGTCCTAAACACAAACAACCTCATTGTAACCCCATAATGAAAGAAAGACTTGAATTTGTATAACACCTTTCACAACCTCATGATGTGATAACATGCTTTACAGCCAATAATGTACAGATTTGAAAATTGTGTGTGTACGAAATTGCTATTAGATCAAGTGCTTCTTGCCATGCAAGTTAAATGTGGGGAGCTGATCCTATGTGATTGCAGTTCTGTCCTATGAAGCAGCAGGTCTGCGGAGACCTGCACTGCATGGCTAATCCTAACTAGGGAGATCAGTGACTGGAACATAAAAATAATAAATACACTTCAAATCTATATATTTC
Organism: Heterodontus francisci; assembly: GCF_036365525.1. Classification (NCBI taxonomy): domain Eukaryota; kingdom Metazoa; phylum Chordata; class Chondrichthyes; order Heterodontiformes; family Heterodontidae; genus Heterodontus; species Heterodontus francisci. The sequence continues at coordinate 151,820,745 of NC_090375.1, read as the reverse complement.
ACAGCTTTCTACACAGATATATTCATATTTTTCTTCTCCTGTAATTTTCAAGTACTGGAAAATTAGAACAGTATTAATGTTTTTGTCTCCAGTGAAAAGATGCATTGCATGTGTTTGTTAAAAGAGAACTGTGGGATGTCCTGAGGATGTGAAAGGTGCTAAATAAATGTTTTTCTCTTTAATTGTAGGGCTTGAGCTTTTCTGATCTTTCCTCCTAGCTCATTCCCTTTATATTTGGAATGATTCTTATTGTTCCTTCATGAATGAATGTGTCCCTTTCGAAGTGCTATGATTAATATTGTACAGACCCTAGTTTCTTCCTCCACTTTCTGTCATCGCTCTGTGCCCCCTATGAGCTCGTCTTGTCTCTGAGACCCAACTCCTCCCTTGACCCCATTGCCACTAAACTATTGACCACCCAACTTACCTCCCTGTCCCTTGTACTAGCTGATTTTTAAATAGGTCCCTCTCCTTAAGTACTGCCCCTCTAACTTTCAAGACCCTGCAGTTGAACCCCCAAACTCAAAATGCCACCTTGACCTGGCAATCTTCTGCTCCGTCTGCAACCTCCTTTTCCTCTCCAGAGTTCTTGAACCTGTTGCCATCTCACAAATCTTGTCGTTCCTGTAGTTTCATGTTTGAATTGTTCCAATGAGATTTCCATTCCTGCCACAGCACTGAAGTGGCCCTAACCAAAATCATAAATGATATTATTTGAAATGTGACTATGATACACTATCCCTCCTTGACCTCTTTGCAACCTTTGATACAGGTCATCACACCATCCTTCTCCACTGCCTTTCCTCCATTTTCCAGCTCAGTGTTATTGCCCTTGCCTGGTTCCACCTTGCCTGTCCGATTGTAGGCAAAGCATCTCTGGGGATAGATTTTCTTCCCACTGCTGTTCCATGTTTACTGAACTAGTATTCCAGAAGCCTAGGCTAATGCCTGGGAGCATGGTTTCAAATCCCACCATGGTAGCTGGTGGAATTTAAATTCAGTTAATTAATAAAAATCTGGAATTGAAATCTAGTGTTAGTAATGGTGCCATGAAGCTATCATCAATTGTCATAAAAGCCCATCTAGTTCACTAATGTCCTTTAGGGAAGGAAATCTGCCGTCCTTACCCGGTCTGGCCTACATGTGACTCCAGACCCACAGCAATGTGGTTGACTCTTAACTGCCCTCTGAAATGGCCTTGCAAGCCACTCAGTTGTCAAGGGCAATTAGGGATGGGCAACAAATGCTGGCCTTGCTAGCGACACCCTCATCCCATGAAAGAATTTTTTTTTTAAACTGTTGGAGTCCCCCGAGAATCTATCCTTGGGGCCTTTCTTCTCATCTACACGCAGTTCCTTGGCAATAATATCCAAAGACATGGGATTAGCTTCCATGTGTATGCTACTGATACCCAGCTATACCTATTTACCAATTCCCTTAACTTCGCCATTGGCTCTGGGTTCTCGGACTGCTTGTCCAATATACAATCTTGGATAAGCTGCAGTTTCTTCCAGTTAAATCTTGGGAAGACTGAAGCTGTCTTCGATCCCATCGCAAAGTCCATACGTTTGTCACTGATTTCATTCTGGCAACAGGCTGAACCAGACTGTAACCTCAGCATTCTATTCAACTCCATATCCTTGTTACTGATCTAAATGAAATTGGCTGCTGATGTCCTAACTTCTTGATTGGGGGTGGGGGGGGGGGGGGGGGGCTCTGGGAGAGATGGTAGCAAGCTAAAATATAGTGATCTACTAACTCAGACACTGAAATGTTTTCAGAATACCAAGCTTTGGAGAAAGATAATATTGAAATTGCTATCTTCATGCTCCATCACTAGGATATTTTCCTTTTAGAATGGGTACTGAGTTTTTGTAGTACCATGAAGATGCATCAACTTTGCTGAAAAGCCTTAATGTGAGCATTATGTGTGAATGGTTCATTTTTAGTATTACTATGGCTCTGATCTCATACACCTTTTTTATTTGCATAGGAAATAATATTTAGTACAGGGTATAAAATCTAAAACATGGGAATTGTCAAAAGTTGTTTGAAGGTTTTCATGGTGAGAGCAGTAACGTTGATTAATACTGTTACTGTTTTACACCACGTGAATCTGAAAAGAGCAGTTTCCTTGAAAAAGGAGTTCTTCGAAGTACTGGCAGGCCTCAACGTTTCAGGTCACGTACTCTGCCTGTCGTTTGGAGGAATTGTCTCCAGACGCTCTCCGAACACTGCTTTATGTACTGCAAAAATAGTTTTCCATTCCTTGAAACTTGTGAATATATTCACAAAACAAATTGAGGCACTAGTTTTTTGAAAGTGCAGCATGTGTTCTTGAAGTTGAGAGGTAGTGTGATCAGAAGTAAATTCATGTAATGAAACAATCTGTAGAATTGTGTTTCAATTTCTTCTCCCTAATTATTTCAGAACTAAATATCAGTTTAGAAGCCTTATTCTGTAGACCTGAAGTGCTTGCTATCTTTTGATCATTGCTAATTGAAAATATTTTTTTGATACCTGGTCAAAGGCTTCACTAGATTATTACATAACTTGTCCAACAGCTGCCACTGGATGCAATTGTACACATTGGACTATGCAACAATATATGCATTTTTAGGTAAGATCTAATGATTTCTGCCATTGAATGACGTACCTAAATTGATAACAAAATCTCAAGTGTACTGCTTGGTCAGCTTCATGTGCATACCATTTTTTCATTTTTCTGATTTTCTCTCCCCTCATCTCTGGAAAACAGTGTTATGTGCTGGGACATGGGAAGGCATTTGATACCATTCCCAGAACTGTTGTTTGTGTGGGAGCCTAGAGAGTTAATATCAGCAGCCATGGAGAGCATAATAGCTGAGCCTTGTCCTGTCTTTATCTGATCAGTTGTACGGCTGTTGCTAGAGGGGTTGTTGTATGGTGATCAGGAGTGGGAGGTCTATCTGATTTTATTTTAAAACCTATGTGTGTTTAGGCAAGTTGTGGAGTATTGATTTTAAGAATAAAAAATTTAGACTTTAAGTATTTCTGTGCCATGTTTAAGGGTCCATGTTTTGTTTTATGTTGTCTCTTACCTCTTCAGTTGTCTATTTTGACATGTAGAACTCTTGCGCTTTAGGGGTATAAACTGGTTCTGTATCACAAATTCTTCTTTGAACATCTCCCACTGATCTGTAATTTTACCCAATAACAGATTTGCCCAGTTTACTGTGGACAGTCTCTGTTTCATCCCATTAAAGTCATCCTTCTCTAAATATAGAATCTTAGTAGCTGTTTCACATTTCTCCCTTTTCAACATTAATAGAACGTGATCATATTACGGTCACTATTTGTTAAATGTACATGCATCCTTCTGCTGTTAACTACAGAGCAGTGTGAGATGATGCCTTTTGGCAGAAGGGTTAGGGACAGGCAATATAGACTCGATGGCACAGTTTTAAAGAGTGTGCAAGGACAAAGGCACCTGGGGGTTTGTGTGCATAGATCTTTGAAGGTACCAGGACATACTGACAGAGTAATTAGCAAAGCATATGGGACCTTGGGCTTCATAAATGGAGGTATTGAATACAAAAGCAGGGAAATTATGCTGAACCTTTATAAATCTCTGGTGAGGTCACAACTAGGATATTGCATCCAGCTCTGGTCACCACACTTCAGGAAGGATGGGTACAGAAGTGATTTAGCAGAATGGTTCTGGGGATGAGGGATTTTAGCTACAAGGTTAGGTTGCATAAGCTGGGGTTATTCTCCTTGGAGCAAAAGAGATTAAGGGGAGATTTGATAGGTGTACAAAATTATGACAGTTTTAGGTAAGATAGACAAAGAAAAGCTGATGGTGCAAGGACTAGGGGGCACAGAGATTTAAGGTTTTGGGCAGGAGATGCAGGGGGGATGTGAGGAAGAACTTCTTACTCAACGAGTCGTAATGATGTGGAACCCGCTGACTAGAATGGTGGTGGAAGCAGAGACGACGAGTAATTTCAAAAGGAAATTGGATGGGCACTTGAGGGAAATAAACTTGCAGGGCTATGGGGATGGAGTTGGGGAATGGGACTGTTTTGGATTGCTCTACAGAGAACCGACATGGAGTTGATGAGCTGAATGGCCTCCTTCTGCGCCATTATGATTCTCTTTGGGCCACATGCCCTAACCTGTCCTTCTGCTGTACTGTTTTAATACACCTTTCCTATTTCTGTCTCCTAGTTTAATCACTTTACATCTTTTAGTTTTCCCTCTACCTATGGTGCATAAAGCACAATTTCTGACTCTTATTCTGCTCTCTTCATTGTTTGTTTTCAGACTGTGATCTATTCTACCTTTTCTATCTGAACCCTCTCCCTGCTTACTAGTAGTTTAAAGTCCTCATGGACTGCCCTATTTATCCTTTTCTGCTAGAACCCTGATCCCAACCCTGTTCAGATGAAGCCCGCCCCAATGGTACAGTTCCTTCCCTTCCCAGTATTGGTGCTAATGCCCCATGAAATCGAATCCCTCTTTCCCACTCCACTCCTGCAGCCATGCATTCACCTTGCTGATCTGCTTATCCCTATGTCACTTTGCACGTGGTTCAGGTAACAATACAGAGGTTTTAACCCTCGAGGTTCTGCCCTTTAATTTAGCTCCTAGTTCCTGGTATTCTCCAAATAGGACCTCTTGCCTATTCTTTCCTATGTCATTGATTCCAACGTGGACAAAGACGACTGGATCCTTCCTCTTCCTCGCCAGTATCCTTTCAAGCCGATTCGGGACGTCCCTCATCCTGGCACCAGGTAAGCAATAAACCCTGTGAGACTCTTGATCCTGCTTACAAAGGATGCTCTCTGTCCCCCTAATTATTGAATACCCTACAACTACCACATTACACTTCCTGTCCTCCTCTTCCTCTTTCTTCTTCCCCCTTGGACAGTCTCCTGCTCCAAAGATGCCATGGTCCACATTCTGGCTGTTCTTCCAAAAATCTTTATCCTTATCCTTACAGGTATCAAGTACATTGTACCTGTTGAATAGGATCAGTTTCTCCAGTTCCTTAGTCTCTATCTCATCTGGGTTCCCCTTGATTTTGTATCGGTTGCATAAATTGCATTCTGAACCTGTACCTCTCTACGAAATGTGACTAAAGTCTGGAGCAAACTGTCTAGATACTGCTCCCCTTCCCTTATGTGCCGAGTGCCTCCAACTCTCACTCCAGCTCATTGACTCTGAGCTGGAGAGATTTGAGGCGGAGACATCAACTCAAGTACTGCAGATATTTTCGCTCGGAACAGTCTTGCTGTCCACAAACCCCCATATACTACAGTCCAGACATACAACCTGCTCTGCCATATCGTAGTCTAATTTATATATAATATTTATATCTAGTTTATAGTTTATTTTTTTCTGTTTCTGTACACGAACTTGCACTAAGCAGTGGATAAAATTTTTTATGTACATAACTGCCTCAAGCATACATGAACCAATATAGGAAATGGAGGCTAAAAATACCATAGCACTGCCTTTCACCTCTGCACCGAATTCCCAATTGCACCAAATTCCTGACTTTAGCACTCTGTTAATGCTGAACTCTTTTCACGACCACTTTATGCTACTACCTGCTCTCTTCTATGCATTTAATACTTGCAACAATCTCTCATATTTGACTTTCCTTTATACACACCCCTGACCCTGTTGATAGTACTTTGTGTCTGATGCTTTGCCCTTTGGTAAGCTCATCTCCTTTCCAGTTACGTGTAAATGAATCACTTTCTCAAAAAAAATGCTCTATGATGTTGGTGGTAGTGACATGGCTGTTTTAATGCCTACCCCTAGTTGTCCTAAGAAAGCAATGATGAACTTTCTTGAACTCTTTTGCAGTCCTTGTGCTGATACTCTCATGAAAGTGTTGGTAAGCAATTCCAGGATATTTATCCAGTGACATAGAAGGAACTGTGGTACATGCCCAAGTTATGATGGTGTGTGACTTGGAGGTAATGGTGTTCCCATGATGTTGCTGCTTTGTTCTTTTTAAAGGTAGGGGTTTGGGACTGGGAAGTACTTGGCAAGTTTCTGTAGTGCAGATGGTACTACTGCAGCCATAATATGCCAGTTGAATGTTTCCAGTGGCAGAAACACTGATCAAATGCACGACACTGTTCTGAATGCAGTCAAGCTTATTGATTATTATTACTGCAACTTTGGTCCCCCCTCCAAATTGCCTCCAAAGTTTGTCACCCATTTCCTTACCTGTTCATATTTTAGTTTTTTTTCTTTTCTCATCTTTGGAGTGTCAATGATGTTTTAAAAGTTTAAAGCTCTTTGTAAATGAAAGTTGTAGACAGTATATCTGAGCATTCCTTTTAACTTTAAGATTCCCTCACCAATTGGACATTGAAAGTGATCCCAGAGAGTGGTGAACCTGTGGAATTCTCTACCACGGAAAGTAGTTGAGACCAAATCATTAAATATATTCAAGAAAGAGTTAGATATAATTCTTAGGGCTAAAGGGATCAAGGGATACGGGGAGAAAGTGGGAACAGTGTACTGAGTTTGGATGATCAGCCATGATCGTATTGAATGACGGTGCAGGCTCGATGAGCCAAATGGCCTACTCCTGCTCCTATTTTTCTATATGTTCAGTCTATTTCCCTTTTCTAAGACTCCCGCTCTAATTTAATCCCTTTGATTGTATACTTGTCCCAAGTTTTTTCAGCCCAAAAATGCTTCACATTTCTTACTGTTAAGTTTAGATACATTACAGCTATAATATAGAAAATGTGTACACAGATTTACCAGAATAATACCAAAGCTTAAAGAGTTAAATTATGAGGACAAGTGCGTAAACTTGGTTTGAATTTCCTTGAGTTTAGAAGGTTGAGAAGAGATCTAATTGAGGTGTTTAAAGGATTTGATAGCGTAGATACAGAGAAACTATTTGTTCCCGTAGATGTATCAAAAAGGGAGCACAATCTTAAAATTGGAGCAGGTCATATGGAAGCACTTCACTACAATCTAAGGGAAGTGGAAATCTGTGTGGATGCTGGGTCAATTAAAATTTTCAAGTCTCAGATTGATAGATTTTTTTAGTAAGGGTATTAGAGGATATGGATAAATGGAGTTGAGGTACAGATCACCTGTGCTCTAATTGAATGGCAGAACAAGCTTGAGTGGCTGCCTGTGTTCTTAGGCAGAATTCACCCAGGTAACTGAATATTACACTCATAACTTGAACCTTGTAGATGTTTGTGAAGATTTTGAGGGGTCAAGAGCACAGATTATTTTGTAAAAGATAATAGATCCGTACAACATAATTTAGTTTGAAAAAGTGTGTTGCGTTTTTGATTTCTCTAACTACATTGCTGGCAACAATGGAAACAATCAGATCAGGCGGCATCTGTGGAGAGAGAAAGTTAGGGTTAATATTTCAAATCTATGACCTTTGATCAGAACTGAGTGTTTCCAGCATTGTGTTTTTATTTCAGATTTTATAGACTCCTGCAGCACAGAAGGAGGCCCTTCGTCCCATTGTGCCTGTCTAGCTGTCTTCCACAGCCCTGCAATTATTTCCCTTTCAAGTATAAATTCAATTCCCTTTTGAAACTTACGATTGAATCTGCTTGTCCCACTCTCTTTGGGCAGTGCCTTCCAGATCATCATAACTTGCTGAGTAAAATAAATTCTCCTCAACTCTGATTTCTATCATTTGAATTATTTTATTTTTTCTTTTAACTGGTAATGGTGTTACGGGTGTTTCCTTTTGTTAAAATTTGAGAATCTATATTTTAAAACTGAAAAGGGATTCCATAGATGCTGGAACTTAGGGTGTGTTTTTTTAAAAAGAAGGGTTTGAACTGTAAGCAGTTACTGGAAGGCACCTGTTTTCAAATAAAAAACCAGCAGGGTTTGTTTTGAATTGGAGAGATATTTACAAAGAAGTAACAAGCCAAGATTTATAGATGTCTGGAGACTAGGACTTCTGGAAAGTATTGGTTTCATTTTTAACTATTAGAACAGACAGTTGCTTCTTGCCTGTCAGGAGAAGACAGCTGATCTCTTTCTCTTGAAAAGAAACCCTGTATTTCCAATGTGGTGGATTCCTATTTCCTCCTGTATTTGAAGGAACCTTGCATCGAATGTGTGTGCACTGAAACCTCGTTGCTGCCTTCCTGCTGTAAGACTTATTTGGAGCCTTCAGTAGCTGCATCTCTTGGAAAGCCTACCCAAACTGATCATCAACATCACCTGGAAAGAACTGTTCTGGGAAGCTCCTAGAGACGGCCACCTATATGCATTTGCAGCGCCTAACCAAAACAAAGGACGTCTTTCCATACCTTCTTTTCAGCCTAAGTTTTTTTTTCATTATTTCTTTTTCTTTGCAACAGCTGTAAACAAAATCCCCTTTATTTTTTTTTCCCAGTTAACCGTTGTGTATGTATATGTGTGTGAAGGCTAGGATAAATAAGGGCTTTAATATTGTAATTTGTGTGTGTGTTGTACTTTTATTATTGGTTAAAACTTGGTTTATAATCAGATTTTTTTTTTGTTAACGAAACCTGGTTGCTGTGTTTATTCTGGGGGAAAAATAGATTACATGATTGACTATCAGTAAATGGGAAAATTTAAATATATGTTGTGGCCTGTGGAGAAGTGGGACTAGAATAAACAGTGCACTCCTCCTGCCTCATTTGTAACAATTTCATTACTTTATAGTTGCTTTATGCTGAACCACATTATTGGTACAGTCTATATTTAATTCAAAGTTGTTTTATTCAAATCATGCAGGAAAATAAACCTTGCATTGACGTGGACTCTGACCAGTGAAATTCACTGCTTAATCCAGTTTCAACCCCCCAAAGCAGCTAACCTTCTAGGGCCAGTTGACCTGAGTTTTGAATCCAGTGTTGACGTTAATAAGGAAGTCATGATGTACAGATTGCGAACTGACATGGAAATTGTTGATGCCATGCGGGAGGATGTTGCTGTCTGTGGAAGTGAGAATGAGGAGGAGGCTCAAGGTTGAGAATATAGTGAGTTGACAGTTACAGGAACAGCCACACTAGCCAAATCTGTGTGATTCCTGAGGAAGTGGCTTCCAACTAAGCCAGATGTTGTCTTAACTTTGCGCTGACTAGACTTCACAATTTTGTGGATTGATATGCAGTTGGTAGGAATTAAACAAAAAAACATATAGAATTGTACAAAGTTATAAAACCTTGCAACTTGTACAAATTTTGATCATGTGTATTTCAATAGCATTTTTGGTGCTTTATACCATCTTTGTGTTCCTGTAGATGCTGCTGTGTTGTTCCAATAATTTTGCTTAATTTGCATTGGTGGTTATTTTCAACCAAAATGTGAATTTAAATTAAAAGTAGACTATAGCGGTCATTACCTTGCAGTTGCATCATACTGAACCGTGTTACTGCAATTGATCCTTACTTTTTGGTTGGTTTTGAACTGAGACTTTTGTAGCTTAAACTAACTTCTGCACTTCAACAGGTCAATCTTATGAAGTCCGAATGCTAGATAACCGAAAAATAGGAGATTTACCAGAAATAAGTGGAAAAATGGTTAAGGTGGGTCACTTTTTTATTAAATGACAAATGTTTTAGTAAATGACAAAGAATATAAATAGAAGCATGTTGCTGTATACTTAGTTGTAGTAATCCGAATGTGATTTTTTTTTTCCTTAGTGTATAATGTGAACCTAGACAATAGGTGAGAAGCCTTTGGCTGGACAATTAATCCCCACTAAAGCAGCAGTAAGAAAGTAGCTAGCTTTTAAACCCTATTTCTTACAATTAGTCGAAGACTTTCCTTGTTTTATTGAATCCGGGTAGAAGCATTCTTCCATATATTAAAACTATGCTTTCAATAGTTGTTCCTGCTCTTCTATTTCTGCTTTGCATTTGTTTCTCCTTTGTCATGTTCTTTAAGGTGTTATTTATGTTAGAGATAATATGATGCATTTGTTATAGGCAACTTTTTGATTTTTGCCCCACCTTGGCATTCAAGGTTTACAAATGTATTTCTGTTACCTGAAGTTGATCAGTGTTCAATTGTTAACCAGAAAGTTGGATCTGATATCTGAAGTGTTCTGCTTGCCACAGTTGGTGTATTTCATCACTTTTTATCTAGGTTGCGAGTGTATTTTCCTTTTAGTACAGTGAAAATCTGTTGGGGGTCACAACAAGTAAGATGAAGAATTCAAATAACAATTCATAAACAAGTCAGGTAAATAGATTTGAAAATAGTAAAGAGCTGCATACTGTGTATTATTTGTACATTAAGATTAGTTTACATAATAAGCCATGTGTTCCCACAGATGTATTGCCAGCAAGGATTGCTAGGTAATTTGACATAAGCACCCTGGCCACTTGCACCAACCTCCCCCCTGTTGTAGCATCCCAATTGCTAACTTGCCACACCCCTTGCCAAGCTGTTCCAGTACAGCTACAACACTGGCATCTACCCGGCAATGTGGAAAATTGCCCAGCTATGTCTTGTACACGAAAAGCAGGACAAATCCAACCCGGCCAATTACCGCCCCCATCAGTCTACTCTCGATCATCCGTAAGGTGATGACGGTGCTGTCAAGTGGCACTTGCTTAGCAATAACCTGCTCAGTGATGCTCAGCTTGGGTTCCGCCAGGGCCACTCAGCTCCTGAAATCATTACAACCTTGGTTCAGACATGGACAAAAGAGCTGAACTCGAGGTGAGAGTGACTGCCCTTGACATCAAGGCAGCATTTGACTAGGTATGACATCAAGGAGCCCTAGCAAAACTGGAGTCAATGGGAATCCAGGGAAAACTCTCCGCTGGTTGGAATCATACCTAGCGCAAAGGAAGATGGTTGTGGTTGTTGGCGGTCAATCATCTCAGCTCCAGGACATCACTGCAGGTGCTCCTCAGGGTAGTGTCCTAGGCCCAACCATCTTCAGCTGCTTCATCAATGATCTTCACTCATAAGGTCAGAAGTGGGGATGTTTGCTGCTGATTGCACAATGTTCACCATTTGCAACTGTTCAGATACTGAAGCAGTTCGTGTAGAAATGCAGCAAGACCTGGACAATATCCAGGCTTGGGCTGATAAGTGGCAAGAAGCATTCGCACCACATAAGTGGCAAGCAATGACAATCTCCAACAAGAGAGAATCTAACCATCTCCCCTTGACATTCAACAACATTACGATCGCTGAATCCCCCACTGTCAACATTCTGGGGGTTACCATTGACCAAAAACTGAACTGGAGTAGCCATTATAAATACCATGGCTACAAGAGCAGGCCAGAGGCTAGGAATCCTGTGGCGAGTAACTCACCTCCTGACTCCCCAAAGCCTGTCCACCATCTACAAGGCACAAGTCAGGAGTGTGATGGAATACTCTCTACTTGTCTGTATGGATGCAGCTCCGACAACACTCGAGAAGTTCAACACCATCCAGGACAAAGCTGCCCACATGATTGGCACTCCCTCCACCACCGATGCACAGTGGCAGCAGTGTGTACCATCTACAAGGTACACTGCAACAACACACCAAGGCTACTGGGGCAGCACCTTCCAAACCCATGACCTCTACCACCTAGAAGGACAAGGGCAACAGATGCGTGGGACCACCACCTGCAAGTTCCCCTCCAAGCCCCAGACCATCCTGACTTGGAACTATATTTCTGTTCCTTCACTGTCGCTGGGTCAAAATCCTGGAACTCCCTTCCTAATAGCACTGTCTATGTTCCCACACCACATTGACTGCAGCAGTTCAAGAAGGCAGCTCACCACCACCACCTCGTGGGCAATTAGGGATGTGCAATAAATGCTGGCCTAGCCAGCGACACCCACATCCCATGAAGTGAATTTTAAAAAAACTTTGAGATAAGTTAACTTCACCATGACTAAGAATTGAACTTGAGACAGATTTGTACCATCTTAAACAGAAGGCAAAAATAATTACATGTAGAGTCACCATAATATGTTTTAAAAAGACATATGTGGGTCATGTGCTGTTTCCTCTACTTAACAGTAGTCAAGTTTGGCAAAAATAAGATTTCCATGATTCACTGCCTTTGTATGTAGAAAACAATTTGTACCTTCTCAACCCTAGAGTATCGTGCGAGTTGTATTCCATGATCGAAGACTCCAATACACCGAGCATCAGCAACTGGAAGGATGGAAATGGAACCGGCCTGGTGATAGACTTCTTGATTTAGGTAAGTTTTCTGCAATAGACTAGCCTCTTTCTTGTGTTATGTTTTCCCCTCCTTTCTCACAGACCGTTATTATAGTCTGTGCAAGCCATAATAAAGCGATAAGCTTGGCGAGCCTCAGGTGCAAGTCGCCACGTGGGACTATGCCAATGTGGCAATAACGGAGTCCTGCCTCACAGAAGGGGAGATTTGGGAACTTAATATTCTTAACTACAGGATAATCAGGAAAGATAGGGGAGAAAATGAGGGCCTGCTGGCAGTATTAATCAGAAAACTATTATAACACTGGAAAGGGATGATGTGGTTTAGGTGCCAAAGGCACAGAGGAGCTGTTATGCTACTGTGTGTATACAATAGGCCACCAAATAGTGGGAAGGAGACAGGAGCGAATTAGCAGGCAGATTACAGAAAGATGCAAGAATTGCTTTGTAGTGATAATTGGGGATGTCAGTTATCCTAACATAGACTGGGATAGTGTAGAGGGCAAAGAAGGTGAGGAATTCCTGAAATATGTACAAGAGAACTTTAATGATATTAAAAGGAGGCCTATGACAATTGTTTGGTTCATTATGGATTCAAGAACCAAGCTGAATATAGAAAGTACAGAGGGGATCTTAAAAAAAAAAGTGAGAATGAGGGACAAAAAGTGAATGAGTATAGATTTGTGACTAATGTAAAAGGGACCCCAAAAGTCTCCAGTAATTACACAAATAATAAAAGTGTAGTCAGAAGAAGAGTGGGGCTGATTAGAGACCAGAATGTTTATCTTATGGAGGCAGAGGGCATGACAGAGGTACTAAGTAAGTACTTAGCATCTGTTCACTAGACAAGAGGATGCTGCCAGTGTAGCAGTAAAGGAGAAGGCAGTAGTGATATTGGATAGGATAAAAATGGATAAAGAGGATGTACTTAAATGGTTGGCAGCCCTCAAAGTAGAAAAGTCTCCCAGTATTAATTGCAAGCATCATAAGGGTGGAAATTGTGGAGGCTCCAGCCACAATCTTCCAAACCTCCTTGGATATGGGTGCCAGAGTACTGGATGATTGCAAATGTTCCACACTTGTTTAAAAAGGAGAGGGGGACTAACTCAGCAATTACAGACCAGTCAGTGTTATGTCAGTGGTGGGGAAACTTTGAGACAATAATCCAGGACAAAATTAATTGGCATTCAGTAAAGTATGAGCTAACAAATGAAAGTCAGCTCAGATTTGTTGAAGGCAAATTGTGTTCAACTAACTTGATCGAGTTCTTTGAAGTAACGGAGATGGTTGATGAGGGTAGTGCAGTTGATCTGTATATGGGCTTTCAAAAGGCTTTGACAAGATACCATATAATAGACTTGTTAGAATTAAAGCCCTTGTGATTAAAGGGGCAATGACACCATCAGTTGGTTAAGGGACAGAAAGCAGAGAGTGGTGATAAATGGTTCCTTTTCAGACTGGAGGGAGGTGTACAGTGGTGTTCCCCAGGGTTTGGTTTTAGGGGACCACTGCTCTTTTTGATAAATTAACGACATGGAGTTGGTATGTAGGGCATAATTTCTAAGTTTGCAAATAGTAAGAAACTTGGAAATGTGGTAAACAATGAGGTAGGTAGGTTATTCATTCTATTCAGGTACTGGTGTTCTTCCATTACATACTGGGAATATTGCATAACTTCCATTGAACTCAGTTAGAAATCCAACTTGTTTTGAAACTTGGAAATGTAGTAAACATTGAGGCAAATAGTAACAGACTCCAGGAGGACTGGTTAGATGGCTGACATATGGCAGATGAAGTTTTGTGCAGAGAACTGTGAAGTGGTGCATTTTGGTAGGAAGTGTGAGAAGGCACAATATGAACCAAATGGTACAATGGCCGAGACACTTGGGGGTGTATGTACACAAACCTTTGAAGGTGGAAAGACAAGTTGAGAAGGCTGTTTAGAAAGCATGTGGGATTCTTGGCTTTGATAGAGTACAAAAACAAGAAAGTTATGCTAAATGTTTATAAAATGTTGGTTAGGCCTCAACTGGAGTCTTGTGTTCAGTTCTGGGCACCACACATAAGGAAACATGTCATGACCTTGGCGATGGTGCAGAAAAGATTTATTAGAATGGTACCAGGGATGAAGGACTTCAGTTATGTTGAGAAGCTATGGTAGTTCTCCTCAGAGCAGAGTAGGCGAAGAGGAGATTTAATAGAGATGTTCAAAATCATGAATGGTTTTAATAGAGTAAATAAGGAGAAACTGTTTCCAGTGACAGAAGGGTCAATAAACAGGGCACACAAAGTCAAAGTGATTGGTTAAAAAAAAAAGCAGGAGTGACAGGAATTTTTGTTTTTACGCAGCAAGTTGTTGTGATCTGGGATGCATCGTCTGTTCGCGTAGTGCAGTCAGATTCAATAGTAACATTCAAAAGAGACTTGGACAAATAATTGAAGGGGAAATAAATTAGGGAAAGAACAGGAGAGTGGGATTATTTGGAGAACTCTACCAAACAGGTACAATAAGCTGACTAGCCCCCTTCTGTTTTCTAACATTCTGTGATTCTATGTTAATACTGGGTGTGGAAGCATTTTTCTCCTCTTGGCCCCATCTTGAGATCAAGCAATTTTCTGCCTCAGTGTTGCGCTGTTGCTTCACAAGAGCAGCCCTGTCATATGACACTAATATTTTCAAAGGCATTCCTACTGCTGCCTTCCTCAGTGTTGGTCTATACTGAACCATGGACAGTTTTGTGCTGTTAAAAAAATTTCTAAATAAAACTAAGGCAAAATTAAAGTCAGTAATTAAAGAGCAAAGTTAATCACTGTAACTACAAGATCTTCATAACACCCAGAAGTTGGTATCATTTCTGAAATCATCCGCATGAGCAGAATCGTCCAGGTAGTCAGTGATGAGTACATGGCACTAGATTTTCATTAGACTTGCACTTCCCCACTTACCTTCTATGGGCTTTTGCACTTGAAATTGCAGTGTTTAGCAATCCAGGAGACCGTGGTGTCTTCTACAGGGGACCTGAGGCCTGACTGTACAGGGCAAGCATCTGTATATCTCCTCAACCAATCAGATTGAAGAATCTCCACTGAGATACACAGGGCTAAAAACTCATTTGCCCCATTTTTTGAGTGCAGGGGACACGATCCATGACCTGCCTGCTCCAGGTCCATTGGAGGTGGACACCATGCAAACTTGCTGCTCCCACCTCATTTACCTGACTATAGTGTGGAACCAAGCGGGTTCCTGGGTGCTGGCAACCTCTTTGTGTTGCTGGTTACCTTTGCTAAGCAGGGTTCCAAACAGTGTTGTGCTGAGACCATGTGGTGCAACCAGTGCTTTGTTCTTAAAAGTAGGCAGTCCCTCTTAAAGGCAAGCTGTACTGAATAATATTGCCGGAATTTAAAACATGGAAAATGGAACACCAGGGCAAAGAGAGGTTTCCAAGTGACTGATGGACCTCTTAGTGGTGGAAGTGGGCAGGAGGCAAGATGCTGTGGTTCCACAGAGGGCCCAAAGGCCTCAACAACCACCCTCAGAAGGGTGTGGGAGCAAGTGGCCAGGGAGGTCAACTCTGAGTCTGGACGTGAGGACCTGCCAACAGTGCCACGAGTAGCTTAATGACCTCAAGTGGTGGTCAGTGAATGCATCTTCATCACAACTACCCATCGCTCCATTGACTTCTCGCACTGCTCAATGCGCCAGTCACCCAGCAGCCCTACCTGGCACTCAGGACCTGCACCTAATATCCAGATACTCTAATATAAAAGCAAAATACTGCGGATGCAGATACTCTAACTCGCCTTCACCCACCTACCAATTCTACCAGCCTCACACCCACCTCTCACTGTCTCTACATACCTCCAGCTGTTCAGCTATAGCCTGCACATCGCCCAAACACAGTGCTGCACAAATCCTGACATTCTGCCCTCTTTTGCAGGACCAAGTGGCACACAATAGAAGCATAGAACTAGCAGGGGATAAGGACACCTGCATCTCTGAGCCCTACATAGAACATGACTCTTTGCATTATGGGTCCGGCTGCAGTAGAGCCTGTTGCATCGCTGCAACATTGAAGATATCAGTATGTTCCTGCCTTATGCCCCTTCTCAATTCCCACCACACCCTCATCCTGCCGTCTGGCATGATGAGCAAGCTGTTGATGGTGTGGCCATGGACCTTTTGCTTTACATCGCGCCCTGCCTTCTCCCTCGCTCTTCTGATTTCCTGCTTTCAGACATCCATGAATTGCCACCTATCCGCCCACAGCAGCCCAAGAAGGAAGAGAGAGAGCGCAACAGCACTACTGAAGAGGCCCTGATCTGATCTGACACTCACAGCCACTCACTCAGATACAGGCCCTGTACGTGCCTTGGAGGCAAGTGTAGAGTCAGCACGTGGTTAGTCCGGACATGATTGGCTTCAGCCAGGCTGGGGGAAAGGATAGTTCGTTTTCCAACTCACTGGCGAACGAGGTGGCAAACATGTTCTGCTGCAGAGGACTTGGATGAGAACCATAACAGGGAGGCACCCAGGAGACCACTGATGGACATGTACACTGAAATGCTGGCTGCATTGGCTGGCTTGACAGACTCCGGTCACTGTGAAGGAGCATGGAGGAGTCCGTCTCCAAATTGGCAGAGGGCATCGTGCAGAGCTTGCCCTCTCCAGCCTATGTTCCATCTCCCTGACGTCCTGCAGACCCAGAGGCATTGCCACTGTTGCCTCCATACCTTTTGCAGACTTTGTGTGGACAGGTCACCTGCTTTTCTGCCATCCCTGTGAGGATGTAGCAAATCCAGGAACTTACCGCAATACCTCCAAAAACACTCCAGAGAACTTCCAGACATTTGGCAAGAGCAGAAGTTCTTAAAAATGACTTTTGGGTGCAATTTGGGTGCCTAGCCCTTTAAGGAATGTTATTTCAGGGCCAGCCACTGCTTGTTTGTAGAGTAACAAGTGAATACGTTGCCTGGACCTGCGTGGTCCAAATTTGATATCCAAATTTGCTGGTTGGGTTGTGTGACATCAGGATATCCTCCTTCACAGCCTTTCAACGCACACTGCGGATGTCCTTCTCCAAGACCGTGTTGCTCTGGAAGTGGTTGGCTCTGCAGCATGCTTCAGTAAAACTGGGCTAGGCCTCTACTGCACTATGGAGATGAATTTCTTGCCAACATAGATTAAACCAGGAAGTGTAAGTTGGAGTATTTAATTCAGTGTTAAATTCTTTACAGAACGGGAAATAAAGATGGAATGGATAGAAAGAGATGAGAGATGGTAAAAGACTCCACAATTAAAGAAATTAATTTTCAGTGGTAGAGAGCTTGTTTGGCAGTAAATAAGACTTAACACACCATTAAAAATTCACTTAAATTTGAATGAACAAGGTGTAAATTTTCCTAATGTTTATTGGTAAGTACCTCAGCACACCCTTCCATGGACTCAAATGCCGAGTCTCTGAATGGGATATTGTTATGGTGAAGCTTCTGGAGGCACAGGGCAACTTGAGCAACAACTTCCTGATTTCTGCGTTTAACTGCACCTGCGTGGTTGCTGGAAGCTTTCAGATTTACTCTTTAATAACGCTGAGCGCTGTTAACCTCACTGTTGGTTATACTGCAAAATATAGGTCAATGTGTTTCTAAAAATGGGGGTATGGTCCATACAGTACAAGGAACGGAGGTTGTATTCGGTTTGAATTTTATTTTTTGAATGAGTGATTTATCGCCTTCTCTTTCCCAACACTTTTCCTCATAGATTTATCTAATTGATCCTTGGTTATAATTTAACTAGCATATTGAGCGGTGTTAACACCTTAGGCAAGGCGCAATCTTTTTTTAATTGAATTTAAGTATAAGAAAAACTGGTAGTTCTCAGATGGCTGAATGGGCTGACCATACCACATAATAGTGAGTTATATAGACTAGCAAGGTCCAATCCTTATCCTGTGTTGGACCTCTTTTTACATTACCCAGCATGTACACTTCATAGTTTAGTTTCTCTCAAGTTAGCTGATCATTTGGAGGAAGAGGAGAGAACTGGATGGGTGTAGTTTATGTTTTATAATGAATAGCTAAAACACTGACATCAGTTGTATTGATTTTATTAAGTGCCTATTCTGGAGATGTGACAGATTTAT
The DNA here is from genome assembly GCF_036365525.1 of Heterodontus francisci. Classification (NCBI taxonomy): domain Eukaryota; kingdom Metazoa; phylum Chordata; class Chondrichthyes; order Heterodontiformes; family Heterodontidae; genus Heterodontus; species Heterodontus francisci. The sequence goes on along the minus strand of NC_090375.1, from coordinate 151,802,441 downwards.
ATTTTTAAAAAACTACAGATATTCCAATGTCTGTTGGAATCATTGACCCCAGGACTAATCCAGCACAACTGAATACTATTGAATTTCTATGGGACCCAGCAAAACGCACCTCTGCTTTTATTCAGGTTGGTAGAGATATTTGTTCTCTATTAAAATAGAGGTGTTACTTGGTGTAAGTAATGGCATAACAGCTAGTTAGGTGACAGAATAATCTACTAAACAGCTAGCTGGGGTACCACTGAGTATAAACGAAAATGGCCATCTGAAGTTGGAAGTGCAAGTTCTACATGAGTTTACAGTGTATGGTGAATAAAATACTCCCTTGTCTAGCTTTGAAAAACTATAAAACTGTTGATTTTGAAACTGGACCATATAATTTTATTATTAGTCATTTTATTGTATCTACTGAAAAATCCATAAAATGTTTTGTGGCAGCTTAACTTTTTTTTAATGCAATCAGCTTTAATCCCAGAAACTACACACTTATTTTTTGCAGGTACATTGCATTAGCACAGAATTTACTCCTAGAAAACATGGGGGTGAGAAGGGGGTTCCATTCAGGATTCAGATAGACACTTTCAAGCAAAATGAAACTGGAGAGTACACAGACCATCTTCATTCTGCCAGCTGCCAAATTAAAGTTTTCAAGGTACTGTGTGATGCATTTTTTGTTCAAAGTGGCACTTCTGCACTGCATCTTGAAGATAATACAGCTGGTGACTTAATATTCTGACAAGCCTCTATGGATAGTGAGTATACTTGTTCAATGGTAGCTTACAAAAATAAATGTTTGTAAATTTGAAACACCCAGAATTGAGAAGTCTTCATGCCACTACTTGAAACTTATAAATTCTTATGTCTTGATATATATTTTTCATTCATTCTCACTGACCAGTATGCCTTAGCACAACTATGAAAACATACCTTGTCTTCAAAGTTCTCACTGACAGCAGTGAGTTTCATGCATTTGCTTTGGTCATGTGTTTTGCATCCTGTGTTTTGGGGGTGGTGTTTATATGTTTTGAAGTGGAAGCTTAATGAAACTGCACACCCTTCAATGCCAAAGTCTTCATTTTTATTTTATTTCTAAATCTTTGTAATGTTGGCATTTGAGCAGATAATCATCTCAAAGATGGGAATCTGTCCTGACCAGCCTTAAAGCTGTGGTAAAAGTTTTGTGTAAATTGAAATATTTTATATTGTTTAAGCCTTACATAGGGGTGTCATTTTATTCCTGTGTTGTAAAACTTTTCAATAATTTGGCAATTTTCCGCTTTCTTCAGTCTACCTAAAGTGGTGGAATGTGATAATGAGCACTGGCACATAGGCAGTCCTCTAAAATGCTGCTTTTGATGGGTGAGTCTAGAATGAATTTTGGTAAACTGTTCAATTGCGAAGAGGGGTGCATCACAGATGAGCAAAATTCTGCCCTTTGATGCAAGAATCATTGGTTTACAAAAATTGGGATGGTATACCTTGGCTGCTTTATTTGCCTTTCTAGAACTGAGGTCAGTTATTGTGTTCCCACCACCATCTCAGCTGAGATCAGTTCACCCAGCACAAACCAGTATTTAAATATGGCACCAATTTGGTACCACTATATATTGTACTGGTGTATTTGCTCACTGAGTCAATGGGTAAGCTGGAATTTCAACTTCAGGTTTAATGCATTATACATGTGATCTTTCTATACCACAGAATTTTGAGTTGCAGGATTTCAGTTTTCCTCTTTTTTTTTTCCAGCCCAAAGGAGCGGACAGAAAACAGAAAACAGATAGAGAAAAAATGGAGAAGCGAACAGCTCAAGAAAAAGAAAAGTATCAACCTTCATATGAAACAACAATCTTGACTGAGGTAAAATACAGGAAAGTACAGGTTAAGAGAAAAACATTAAGAATGCAGGTAGCACAGATGCAGTTTTTTTTTAAATACACTGGAAAAATGAGTCTAAATCATACAATCTGATTTATACAGAGCCCACAATTACTGTGTTTCTTGCAAGTTGGCAGGTTTTCAAACAATGTTGCTTTTTGTTTTACTTCACCCCCTCCATTTCATTTTTTTTGGTTCTGTAAATGTTCTTTTCTCCTATTCCCTTGCTCCACTGAGTGTAACAGATCCTATCCGAGAGTGGGAAAGTAAGTGATTAAAGTAGGGAGTAAAAGCAGTTTAGCTACTCACCTGCATTTTCCTTTGATCATATGCAATTTACTCTTTAGTGAACTCTGATCTGAAGGATAAATTCTGCAAAATTTCAAAAATATTTGTGCAAAATTATAACATCTTTCAAATTCCCTCTTTCCTCACACTACAACCCTTCTATGTAATGTAATCCGGATTAGAGTTCTTTTTATCAGCTGTGTAGGAACCATTGTGTTACATAAAAGTAGTTGATTACTTTTATCTGCACACCCAGATATTCTTCAATCCCATTTCTAACTAAACATTTATCGGAATTTTGTAATGTTTAAGCTGTTTTTGAGGTTTTTCTGGAACTCTGCAACACATTTGCTATCGTAGCAACAGTTTCCTTTTTATCCCTTTTTGAGGCCTTTTAGTTTTGTAATTGTTTTCCATCTTAGTGCAAGTTAAACAGCCTTTTTGCATCTATCTCTATTTCAGCACTTCAAATATCTAAGTTATATCAGTTCTCCATCATTGTGTCTCTAGTAAAAACAAGTTCTTTTATTTTTCTCAGTCAATTTGCAACACTCTTCTGCAGGTGCAGATCTATAGAGTACAAATCCTTGGGCACTGGCAGCCTGTAGTACGTTTCTCAAATAGCTGCTGTTCAGACATTAATCCAGATAGAGTAGTCTAGACAAGAGGTGCTATCATGGAGGGTATTGCTGCTCAGTCTGATCCTGTACATTATACTTTCTGGCAGATATTTATAATGCAATGGAAAGTCTGGTTGAATTCTCCCTTCCTGCCACCCTACAACCACTAAGGCTCCAGTTCTTATCCAGGACAGCCATTTTTAGCCCATTCCAAATCAGACCGGGTGGACGGGCATGTTTTCAACAAAGAAAAATGTGTTGTGCATGAAGTGGGTCCATTCATATATTTGCACATTTTTAAAAAAAGAATTAAAAACGCAGACTCAAATTTAACATTGGATCTTATCTATATAGTATAGTAATGTTCTGCACTTTGAGCCTTAATTCATGTAATTGTCCTTGTAGTTCTTGTCTGAACTCTTGTTCAGTACATTTATTTTTGCAAGGTGAGGTGCCTGTTTCTGGGATGCATTATACCTGATATGTTAGTGTTGAGTTGTACAGGATTAAAATAATTTGCTCTGCCTCGCAGCTAAATGTCCTGAAGTGCAACCTACTCCTTGATTAACTATGGTGATAACAGCTTCACGTTGACAGGATACTTGAATGAACAGTAAATAATGGCACTTAAATCCCTCTCCTTTTCTATCTTGCCGAATGGATCTTCATTAATTGTATACCTTTGTTTCCTGTTCCAACATCTGTTACCGTACATTTATATATACATTAAAAGCCATTCACCGGGACTTTGCCACCTGCTTAATTGCCCCAGATATCTCTGAATGCTGTTAATCTCCCTTATGTTAATCCTCTGGTTACGCAACTTTGTGACATTAGTGCATTTTGTAATTATACTAAATTGTAGTGTACTGATGTGCTGTAACTTTTTTTGCCATTTTATTATAGACCCTATTTTTGAAAAAACACACATAAAGCTCAATTTGTGTCATGTTATTGGATGACTGAGACATTCCTGACACATTTAACCTGTTGATTTTCCTCTCACTTGTACTCATTCACCAATTCTCATTTTCACTTGACCATTTGATTTAAGGTATTCTTGCATTTTTACCTTTGTCTTGTTCACTGTAATTATGCCATAATTCTTTTTACTTTATTTTTCTTATTTTAAATCTGTTGCAATCTACTGCAGTAAAAATAGCCTTGAAAATGCTGTGTAAAATACTGGCTCCACTGTGTTTCAGAGTAGGAAAGTCAGGCTTGTTATAATTGAAAGTTCTTGTGACTATTCCTGGTACTAAAAGATGGCTGACCTGCATTGCTACAAATATGTATTGCTTATTCTTCTATGGCTGCATCTAAAATACATCAGATTTAACAGGATACACACACAACTCCTGAAGAGATATTGGAAGAAATTTGTCAGGTAATGTTGATCAACACTGGATGAGAAGATGCTATATGTTATCCTCGAATTGAAAGAAGCTTGGTTAATTTTTCAGTTTGTGGGACTTTGTAAAGAAATTCCTGAAATACACTGGAGTTTATTTACTTCATTTTATTGGTCGCAGACTTTGGATTTGGAAGGATGTCTAGTTTATTGAAGCTGTTGGAGAGGGAGAAGCTGTGGAAGTTTCTGAGCACAAAGTTACTTGTGTGCACACCTAGGCCATGTGAGTGACCTTCCCGTGCATGCAATGTGATGTACTATATGTACATAGCTTAAAAAGGGTGATGCACATCCTGATCAAGAATTTGATTAAATGCCTACACTTGGGTTAAGGTAGCAGTTAATGAGGTTCCAGTAGGTGCAGACAATGTGCTCCAGTGGTTGCCAGTTTAATGTAACGTATGAGAGAATTCTTATTGTTTTATCCTTACTTAAGAATTGGTTTGTTAGTATTGAATCTTCAAGTTAAGTTGAGAGAGAGGAAGTTGTGACTATTATGCTATTGTAATTGTTTCAAGATTACTCAAGTTGAAGTGTTTTGCAAAGAGGTAGCTTTGAAACTTCGAGTCCATTCTGGCTTCCATTTCTAATTTGCTGACATCCACTATTGGTTTCAAGGAATTGCAAAGAGTTACTAATGTTCTGTTTCCACATGTGATTTAACCTACTTTGAAAAAGTATATGCTAGTAACTTTGTTAGCTGTCTAGTGGATGTTTATTTTGAATCATTGTTGCTTTGAAGAAGCAAATAAATGAACACTACTCCAATAGTGAAAGCATAAAAAATGAGCTACTAGCCTTCTGGCATCTTTAATTATAGAATCAGATTGCAGAATTTGTTCAACTTCACTTTTGATGTCCAGCACCTTTTTATGTTGGTGTTTCAACTGCTTTGGCAGTACTATGTTGGCTTCCACATTTGGGATACTAACTTGCAGCCATGTTAATTGACCTTTTCACTGTGTTCCACTACACTTTATCTGGCCAAATGGAGAAAAGTGGATCTGCAGAAGGTATAATGTGGAAGTGGAACTACTCACCCTAGTGAGCCACTGGGTAGCTCAGGAGTCAGTAACACTTGGACTCTGTACCAGAAAGATGTATGTTTGATTCTGAGAGCTCTGAACCAAACCTCGATGCATTGAAGCATGTCAAATAGTTGGGCTTGTGGATGGATTGGCTGCAAGAGAAGTGCTTTTAGGAAAGAAAAAAAACTGACACTTCACACATCCCAGGTCAACCGTGCCTGCTATTGGGCTGAACATCAGGGCACCAACAGCCATTTTAAAACATTACAAGGTTTGGACTCTTCCTAACCTGGCCAGAAGATAATTTGTGGTGGAGAATGATCTGGAAGGTGAGAAAATCTCTTGCAGAGCATACAAATAACTTAAACCCAAGAGTGAAGGCAATTCTAACCCAAACTTGGAACAGTTAAAAGTTTAGCAGTGGTGGTGTGTATTGACTTTAGTATAAAGGACAAATTTGTTTTATGAAAATCAACAAAGATGCACTGAACTCCATCAATGTTAATTGTACATGGAAGAAAATATGCTTTTCATCACTGATTTTGTGAAGTACTCCATTATTCACAAGACTCTTAATGCTGGCACAAAAGATTTAGAACAACATTACTCAAAATAAACTTGCCTATTCCTAAAATCTTTCTAATGCTTTTTGAACCCAGCCATCAAACATTTTAAATTAAAAATCTAAACTTAGTTGATGTCCAATATTTGCTCCTGAAGTGGATGCTTGGGATGCTCAGGTTTTTTGTTTTGAGCTACATTTACATTGAATTATGACAAAATCACACCTGCTGCAAGAGGGGAAAAAAGCATACCTTCTGTTGATGCTAGAATTCTGAGTCAGTTATATCTGAGTTAATGGGAGAGCAGCCAAATATTTATTTGGATTATGGCATCTGAAGAGTAAATTGAAGATCCTGATGGATTTTCTTTTCTGCATTAAAGTTAAATTTCTAAAACAAAAATGGTTAATGTTAAAGAAATGCTTACACTGCTAGGTGTTGTGCTCATGATTTCATGATCTACTGTATAAATTGATCCTAGTCTTTGGTGTCTGTCCAGATGAGGCTTGAGCCTATTATTGAAGATGCACTTGAACATGAGCAGAAAAAGTCCACCAAGCGGACTTTGCCAGCAGACTGCGGTGATTCTCTGGCAAAGCGAGGCAGTGTAAGGACTTCTGCTTACCTTTTCGTTGTACAAGACCGCTTGTGCAAGAATACAATCCAAGTGTTAGATATAGGACTAGCTTTTATCTGCGTACAAAACTTAACTGTGATGGACTTAGTTTGGATTTTTCTGCAAAACTTTCAACTCCTCTTCAGGTCTCAACCCTCCTAAATCTAACACTTGATACAGAAGCTCTTAATTCCTCAAAGGCCACAAAAATATGTATCTAGCATGTTGCATTGTAATCAGGTAATTTTAATTTTCATAATATTTTACGTACTCAAATGGTCGCAATTTTTAAAACCGTTTGAGATGGAATGTTCGGGGGGAAGTATTGATGCGAGGTCTTTGCTGAAAGTTATTCATGAATTGTTTAATATAGTACAGATGTTTTGCTGGAAAAGTAACTAATTTTATTAGCTGAGATTCATATAAATACATATTTTGGTTTTTGTGGCCTAAAGCAGAGAGACATTTTGCATAATATAACAAGTGGAAAGTAGAATACTTAAAATTTTATTGTGAAGAATGTGTTCTACTTGGGCTATATCTCTTTCTTTTGCTTTTTTTTTGTCAACTTTATTTTTTTCCCTCACACCTTTCAAATGCTGTCAACTCTTTGCACTGTTAATCCTTTTCTACCCCAGACTAGCTATAATGTTCTTTCAGCAGAGCTATGTAGTTTTTTCATGTGCATTTTTTGGAGGGGTGCTCTTCAATTTATATGTGTATGTGTGTAACTTGTTCAGTGCTCTCTTTTCACGGAGAATTCAGAACTCTGGAATACAAACTCCAGGTTTGAAACTGCTATCTTTAACACACAAAGCTCTACTCTATATCTAGTCTTGAGCAATTCCTAATTTTTGTTCTGTCTGAATTGTTTTTTTTAAAAAAAAAAGGAAATGAAGGTTCAGGATAGAAGGTATGGTAGCTTATAATCATGGTACTGGACTAGCACCCAGAAGTCATGAGTTGAAATTCCAAAATAACAAATTGTGAAACTGAGTACTACAAAGCTGGCACCAAAAAATGGCCATGAAAGCTGCTGGCTGACCATAAAACCAAGCTGGTTCACTAAAGTCCTTCATGGAAGGAACCTTACTTGCACGTGACTCCAGTCTCGAACAGCATGGTCAAGTCTTAACGTTCTCCAGATAACTAGAAATGGGTAATAAATTCCATATTGCCAATATTGCCCACATTTCAAGAACAAATAATAATAAATACAAGTTTTCATTTAACCTGCAATCATTCCTGATTTGGAAGAGATAGCTTTTTAAAGCCTAGGAACACATTGCTGGCTAAAATGCATGGGAAGCCTAGCAATGTTGAATTAAGATGATTCAAATTCAGAGATTTCATTGGTGTGGAATCTTTATAGTGCTTTTTAATGGGCTTTTTAAAAGCTTGGAACAGACCTTCAAAGTAATGCTGCTTAAAGAGGAAAGTAAGTCGATGTTTTTTTATTTTACTTAGTTTTTATAGAATAAAATAATAAACTCCCCTTTAATGTATTTGATTTTTTTTAGTTTTGGAAACTAAGTTTGCCTTCTAGCTTGCAGAACCTTGAAAAGTCTCTGTCCTAGCAAGGTGGCTTCACAGAGCTAATTGTGAGGGATTGCTTCAGAGCACCCCAAATCCAGGAAATACTAGACTGGAATTTGCTGTTGCATAGCATCTAATGATGTTTGCTGTTGGTTAGATTTGACCTGGCACCCTTCAACTCGAAACATTTTTGCCCACAAAGTCACTGAAAGTGTAACCTGATAATGGCACAGCAAGGGAAAATGGGCATCTGGCACATGAATAAAGAAGGCACATAACAGGGTATCTCTTTAACCTGTGAGATTTAAGGATTTTGAAATAAAACAGGAAGGACTGAGAAGAAGGATGAATGAAAAGGGATGGAGTCAATGCCAAATCAAGTACAAAAAGAAAAATAAAGTAAGAGGAAAAAAGAGACGTAATTGAAAACTAAGAAAATTTGACATATTTAAAATGTCTCTGAAAAATACAAAACCTGAATGAGACTCCAGACTTGTGATATTAAATTTTCACTGCCAGAAGGATTGATTGGCAGTCATTCACACATCATTTGAAAGGGTATTGTTTGTAATGACAAGAATTCTGTGGTGAGTTTAATGGAAAAATACAGCATGTTCCTTTAAAAAAAAATGAGGGGGGAATGGCCAAGGGCAAGGTGCCATTTTTGCGACGCCAGCAACGGAGCGGTACAATTGCTGCAGCAACCTTTGGTATTCACATTTAACAGCACAGCTTCTACTCACCTTACTTTCGGGGTTGGCAAGGTTGATTGGCATTGCGTTAACAATTATCAGGTTAAAAAGGGTACTTACACAGTAAATTATGAGCAGTAACTTTCTGTGGCAAGTTTAATGAGTAATTCATGTGAAAATGCAGCAAGTTCTTAATGGGGAGGGTGAGGCAAATGGTGGAGTGGTGTAGATAGACCAAGTTGGGGACTATTTGCAACCCATGGCGTATCTCTTTGGCTGAACTTGCTGGTGGATCTTTGCATTTTTATTTACCATTTTTATAGCAGGATTTGGGCCAATGTATTAGGCTGGGAGCATGATCCTGTGTGGTTGGACAACTCTGGCAATCTCTCAGGCCAGCTTTAAATGGCTGTTTGAAATGGAATTGCTTTGGCATGCTTCATTTAATTGATGTCCTAATGACATGTACTTGAGGATCTCTATGTAGCAGGAATATTTCCATTTTCCAAAAATGTCAAATTTAAGATGGGTTTATCATTTTCCTTCATAAGAAAGTACTTTTAAATTAAAAAGTGCTTTCCAGAATCACCCTTTTTCAGCTGCATTATCTTATCTTTCAATTTTTGATTGAAAATGCAGATGCAATGAAAACAGTCAGAATCTGCACAAAGCAGTTCATAGCATAATTGAAGAAGCATTTCCCAAAATGTTTTCTGTGTGCCATTTTCATAGTCTAGTAATAATAATCGCTGTTGTGTTTGATGTTGGAGTTGAAAATGAATGAAACATATGTCTAACAATTTTCTGATGAACATAAATAGAATAATTTTTAATTCGGGGTTTCTGAATTTACGATTTCAAGTGTGTTTTTGTTGACATAAAGCCGGAGAGAAAAAATCTGTTAAGATCAATTTTGCCCTGCAATAGCATCCCTCATTGACAGATTACGGAGCATCTTTGTTGCCAGTGGAGCCAACAGTGTGGTGGGAGAGAAACTGGAAGGATCCTTCTGTAAAAACTTCTGAAACCAAATTGGAGCAGAGCCTATAATGGCTTGTTATTTCTTAAAAACTTGCTTTGTACAATGATGCATAACATTTGTTCTGGCTAAATTTCTTTATAAAGTATGGAGTCTTTTATGTTAATCTCAGAAGTTTTAGATTCTCTTTCTGTTAATGGTTTCAGTTGGTAGCTCTTTTCTCTTTGTCAGATGGTTGAAAGTTCCCACTCCAGGACTTGTGCACATCATCAAGGCTTGACGCGACAGTGCCAAATGAGGGAGTGCTGAATTTTCTGAGGTGCCATTTGTTGGATGAAACTTTAAACAGAATCAACCTGTTCAGGTGGCTATTAAAGCTTCCATGGCACTGTTCAAAGAAGAGCAGGAAGTTCTCATATCCTGGCCAATAGTTATCCTTCAACCAACACCACACAAAAAAAAATTAATTGGTTATTAAATCGCTTTTGCTGTCTGTGAATCAGGCGTGTGCATAATTGGCGGCTATATTTGCATACTTGACAGTGATGTAATTGAAAATAATTTTCTGATTTTGAAGTGCTTTTGGTTTTGGGGACATGATGAGGTGTTATGTAAATACAAGTTTGTTCATTCTGAAAGCGCATATTTGCACACCTCAACTTTGAGAATAGTCCAACTCATTGATTTATATTTGACCTTTTGTACTCATTAAGAAGAAGGAGGTCAATGCTGCAGAACTGGATTATTTTTCTTTGTTTGACAGCCAGGTTAGATCTAGGTGAATAGGACCTATACTTTGTTCTGACAATTTCCCCTAACTCCAACTTTACAACAATTTAGAGCAGTATTGCAACTTCGTGTTAAATTATATGTTTTGTGTTGTGGAACTGCCCTGATGGGAATGTCTAAACTCACTTAAAATGGGGTGAGTGACATTAATTTCCAACTTGAGTCCTGGCAATCAAAGGCAGTGTGCCAGTCCCAGGACAGTCTAACTCATTACTTTTTTTTTTGAAAATTGGGAATCTGGTCTCAACTAACTTTCAGTTTTTGAGTGCCTAGTTTGATGGTCAGTGTAATTTAGCTGGTTCTGTAACATTGCCAGTAGATCCATATGAATTGACTAATATTCAGCATTGCGTGAAATTACATTTTTTCCTTCTAAACAAAAATTCATATTTCTATTCAAGTTGAGTTCTGTATATCCACCTTTTTCTATTCTACACTAGCAACATTAAGTTATCTGTGGAAATTGGGGAAAATAAATATAATGAAAAGCAACTTATTTAATAACGTGGCTTGGCTTAACTAGGAATTATATACTTATAGTTTCTATCTCGTGGCATGCAAGAGAGTTCACAGAATCACAGAACTGTTACAGCACAGAAGGAGGCCATTCGGTCCATCGTGTCTGTGCTGGCTCTCCGAAAGAGCAATTAGCCTAGTGCTACTCCCCTACCTTCTCCCCATAGCCATGCACATTCTTCCTTTTCAGATAACAATCCAGTTCCCTCTTGAATGCCTCGATTGAACCTGCCTCCACCACACACTCAGGTAGTGCATTTCAGATTCTAACCACTTGCTGTGTGAAAATGTTTTTCCTCATGTTGCCATTGCTTCTGGTGCCAATTACCTCAAACCTGTACCCGCTTGTTCTCGATCCTTCCACCAATGGGAACAATTTTTCCCCATCTACTGTGTCCAGACCCCTCATGATTTTGAACATTTCTATCAAATCTAAGTTAGAGTAATCGTTCTGTGCCAAACAATGCTAAAACCATATTATCCGGAAACAAAACTACCAAATAATGTTTTCATTCCCTCAGTTCTTGAAGTTTACTTACATGTTGGAAGTAAGATCCTGTGATTGAAATTAAGATAATGCAGCAACACCAAGCAGGCGTGTTACTAAATGTATTCTACTTCATAGTACATTTATTTTTGTTAATACATGCTTAGTTTGAAATTTGCCCCTTTTGCTTACCTGATTCATTTTTTTGATTATGCAGCAGCACTTTTTCATGGTGCCTCCAGAAACAAGCAATTTGATCTATCCATTTGGCTATCCTTATCAATTTATCATTTGCATATGGAAATATGTTCAATTCTCAGTTCTGCTTTCTTCCCTCTTCTAATGCATAAATCCACAAATCATTTGTACCTAGTAGGGAGCTTTTTTCTCCTTGCTGTTATAAAGAATTTGACGTCCTAATCTTTTCTCTCTTTTAAATTACTACAGTGCTCTCCTTGGCCAGATAATGCCTACGTGAACAGCAGTCCTTCTAGCACTCCAGCATTTACTTCTGGACAAGTCAGTACTTACAGCGTTCCTGACAGGTACAGTGATATTGATGGAGTTTAATGTATTTGTATTAAAACTTGATAAATTTAAGCATCTGTCCTGATTGTTTAACACTTAAGTCAAAATTCATATTCGGGACTTGGGCAGTACAGATTTATAGTAGTAAGATCTTTTTCCTTATTTAAAAATGCGTGGAGTTGGAACTGCAACTCATAAATGCTGTTGTTTTGCAGTAACTCTTCTTCACCAAATCATCAAGGCGAAGGGACACCACAGTTTGTAGTGGAGGTATGTGTCTCCCCACAGCAGTAAAGCTAGAGGATTACTTCTGGTGGGCAATGCACAGTTTACCTTTATCAAAAAGTAAAACTATTAATTTTTGGTTATGGAAACAATATCCAATCCTATTTTGAGACATTAAACTATTCAGTTCTGCACAGCGTGGTATAGATGTACTCATTTAAGTCTGCGATCTTTTAAAATAAACTGGATTAGTTATGATTGAAAACTGATTCCTTGTCTGTCTTGCCATACTCCTGTTCAATAGGATTATTATATTGCTCAATGTCCTGCATAAAACTGAAGTGAGAATAAAAGTGTTAACATTTAGAAGTATTCAACTCTCGACATGATTTAAGTATGTCTTCACTAAAGGTAACAGCATTAGATTCTTAAAAGTTTATTCTGAAAATGTAGGAATTAAGAAATTTCCATGTTATGCAAATAATTAGTATTTTGATTTTCTATTGTTTTCACAGGCATTCTAAATAAAATTAATGTTGAGGTGCCTTACCCCTGTTCCCCAGTTGGATATAGTATCTGTCTAATGAACAGATCTACAGAAATTATAATGATTGGTAAATGTGTTTGACATTGGGTCATCTAGTTGAATAAATATATTTCTAGTAGGACTGAGGTATACTTACTGATATTGTGGTTTGTGATTTATTTAAAAGTGGTTTTGGTAAAAGAGAAGATATATTTTAGCTGTGCAGTAGATGCAAGAAGATCTACACTTAGCAATGTGGCTATCTGTAATGCAGAAGTCCGAATGGTAACACAGGAAAAGAAGTACTCCTGTGTTGACTTAGAGTAGTGATTTCTCGAACCATTTAACTTATAGGCTTAAATTAATTTCCTGTTCACATGCACAGATACTAGATTAAAATGGGGCCGAATTCAGCAGCTGTTATCCAATGGATCTTTAGATGCAAACTTTAGAATAAGGGAGAAAAATATGCCCTTTAAAGAATGACTTTTCAGCATTCAAAAGGCTCAGAGAAAATATACCAGATCAGAGCTGCATTCAGTGAGAAGCTGTGGTGGTGAAAAATCCTATATTAGAACTGTTTTATAACCTGTAATAATTGAACAATATTACACAAAATGAAGTAATGCCATTTAAAACTATACCTACATCATGTATTCAACCATCATTGTTTAACTCTGGTAAGTGGGAGCCTTGATCTTTATACAGAATTGATTCCTCGTTTATCAGTGCAAATGTCATCTTGTTGCAAAAGATGGAATGTAAAGAACCCCAAATAAGGAAAACCCTTGGCTTGGTTAAAATTAAAGCAGATCTACCAAGTACACTGGTACTGTAATCCCTAGCAGATTCCTGATATAAGAATACACCACCGCACCTGCTTATGTCCCACACCTGACTCACTTGCTGCGCTATCCAGCTTTTATTTGTGGCTCAGCTTGTCCTCCCAACTTATAAATTTAAAGTTAAAGTAAATTTAGCAAAATACCATGCATTTGTGTAGGACTTTTCAAAGATTTTCATTGTATATTGTTACAACCGAGGTGGGTGGAGTGCACTGTTTATTCTAGTCCCACTTCTCCACAGGTCATAACATATATTTTTAAATTTTCCCACCTAACTGATAGTCAGTCATATACTTTATTTTTCCCAGAATAGAACACACTAACCAGGTTTCTTTAATGAAGAACAAAATTATTAATTTATTATAGAGCAAGTCTTAACTAGTAATGAAGTAAAGCATAAACACACATTTAAATTTTAAAGTCCCATTTTTACCTTAGCCCCTCTCACTCGTGCGCACGCGCGCATGCACACCCGCACACATATACACTGGTTAACTGGAAAAATAAAAGGGATTTAAAAAAAATTCAGATCACTGTTACAGACAAAAAAAACACAGTTGGGCTGATTACTTGCTCATTTTTTGAAGAAAACAGCAGATGAGATATGTTGTTCCAAAACTGACATACAGTCTGGCCTCCGAGTACATGTAGACCGGTCACTCAGATCTTTTAGAACAGTTCTTTTCAGGTGACGTTGATAAGCAACTTGGCAGGCTTTCTTCAAAGACATGAGACGAGATGAAACATAGAAAATAGGAGCAGGAGTAGGCCATTTGGCCCTTCGAGCCTGCTCTGCTATTCATTATGATCATTGCTGATCATCCAACTCAGTAGCCTGTTCCAGCTTTAGCCCCATACCCTTTGATCCCTTTAGACCCAAGAGCTGTATCTAACTCCTTGTTGAAAGCATTCAATGTTTTGGCCTCAACTGCTTTCTGTGGTAGCGAATTCCACAGGATCAGCGCACTCTGGGTGAAGGAATTTCTCCTCATCTCTGTCCTGAAAGGTTTACCCTATATCCTTAGACTATGACTTCTGGTTCTGGACTCCCCCACTGTCGGGAACCTCCTTCTGCATCTACCCTGTCAAGTCCTGTTTGAATTTCATAGGTTTCTATGAGATCCCCCCTCACTCTTCTGAACTCCAGCGAATATAATCCGAAGCGACTCAATGTCTCCTCATGCGTCAGTCTCATCATCCCAGGAATCAGTCTAATACCTTCACTGCACTCCCTCTATAGCAAGAACATCCTTGCTCAGATAAGGAGACTATAACTGCACACAATATTCTAGGTGTGGCCTCACCAAGGCCCTGTATAATTGCAGCAAGACATCCCTGCTTCTGTACTCGAATCCTCTCGCTATGAAGGCCAACATACCAAGAACAAAGAACAGTACAGCACAGGAACAGGCCATTCGGCCCTCCAAGCCTGCGCCGATCTTGATGCCTGCCTAAACTAACACCTTCTGCACTTCCGGGGCCCATATCCCTCTATTCCCTTCCTATTCATGTATTTGTCAAGATGTCGCTTAAATGTCGCTATCGTATCTGCTTCCACCACCTCCCCTGGCAGCAAGTTCCAGGCACTCACCACCCTCTGTGTAAGAAAACTTGCCTCGCACATCCTCTCTAAACTTTGCCCCTCGCACCTTAAACCTATGTCCCCCAGTAACTGACTCTTCCACCCTGGGAAAAAGCTTCTGACTATCCACTCTGTCCATGCCGCTCATAACTTTGTAAACCTCTATCATGTCGCCCCTCCACGTCCATCATTCCAGTGAAAACAATCCGGGTTTTTCCAACCTCTCCTCATAGCTAATGCCCTCCAGACCAGGCAAACCATCCTGGTAAACCACCTCTGTACCCTCTCCAAAGCCTCCACGTCCTTCTGGTAGTGTGGCGACCAGAATTGCACGCACTATTCTAAGTGTGGCCTAACTAAGGTTCTGTACAGCTGCAACATGACTTGCCAATTTTTATACTCTGTGCCCCGACTGATGAAGGCAAGCATGCCGTATGCCTTCTTGACTACCTTATCCACCTGCGTTGCCACTTTCAGTGACCTGTGGACCTGTACGCCCAGATCTCTCTGCCTGTCAATACTCCTAAGGGTTCTGCCATTTACTGTATACCTCCCACCTGCATTAAACCTTCCAAAATGCATTACCTCACATTTGTCCGGATTAAACTCCATCTGCCATTTCTCCGCCCAAGTCTCCAACCGATCCATATCCTGCTGTATCCTCTGACAATCCTCATCATTATCCGCAACTCCACCAACCTTTGTGTCATCCGCAAACTTACTAATCAGACCATCTACATTTTCCTCCAAATCATTTATATATACTACAAACAGCAAAGGTCCCAGCACTGATCTCTGCAGAACACCACTAGTCACATCCCTTCATTCAGAAAAACACCCATCTACTGCTACCCTCTGTCTTCTATGACCGAGCCAGTTCTGTATCCATCTTGCCAGCTCACCTCTGGTCCCGTGTGACTTCACCTTTTGTACCAGTCTGCCATGCGGGACCTTGTCAAAGGTTTTACTAAAGTCCATATAGATAACATCCACTGCCCTTCCTTCATCAATCATCTTCGTCACTTCCTCAAAAAGCTCAATCAAATTAGTAAGACCTCCCCTTCACAAAACCATGCTGTCTCTCGCTAATAAGTTTGTTTGTTTCCAAATGGGAGTAAATCCTGTCCCGAATAATCCTCTCTATAATAGCTTCCCTACCACTGACGTAAGGCTCACCGGCCTATAATTTCCTGCATTATCCTTGCCACCTTTCTTAAACAAAGGAACAACATTGGCTATTCTCCAGTCCTCTGGGACCTCACCTGTAGCCAATGAGGATGCAAAGATTTCTGTCAAGGCCCCAGCAATTTCCTCCCTTGCCTCCCTCAGTATTCTAGGGTAGATCCCATCAGGCCCTGGGGACTTATCTACCTTAATGCTTTGCAAGACACTATTTGCCTTTTTTACCGCCTGTTGCGCCTGCATGCTTACCTTCGGCGACTGGTGTACGAGAACACCCAGGTCTCGCTGCATATTCCCCTCTCTGTTTATAGCCATTCAGATAATCTGCCTTCCTGTTTTTGCTACCAAATTGGATAACCTCACATTTATCCACATTATACTGCATCTGCCGCTATTAGCCCACTCACTCAACTTGTTCAAATCACCCTGAAGCCTCTCGGCATCCTCCTCACAACTCACCCTCCCACCCAGTTTTGTGTCATGTGCAAATTTGGAGATATTACATTTCGTTCCCTCATCTAAATGATTAATGTTTAGTTTAGTTTAGAGATACAGCACTGAAACAGGCCCTTCGGCCCACCGAGTCTGTGCCGACCATCAACCACCCATTTATACTAATCCTGCACTAATCCCATATTCCTACCACATCCCCACCTGTCCCTATATTTCCCTACCACCTACCTATACTAGGGACAATTTTATAATGGCCAATTTACCTACCAACCTGCAAGTCTTTGGCATGTGGGAGGAAACCGGAGCACCCGGAGGAAACCCACGCAGACACAGGGAGAACTTGCAAACTCCACACAGGCAGTACCCAGAATTGAACCCGGGTCGCTGGAGCTGTGAGGCTGCAGTGCTAGCCACTGTGCCGCCCCGTATAATGTATATTGTGATTAGCTGGGGTCCTAGCACCGATCCCTGCGGTACCCCACTTGTCACTGCCCGCCATTCGGAAAAAGACCCATTTATCCCTACTCTTTGTTTCCTGTCCGCCAACCAATTTTCTATCCATCGCAATACACTGCCCCCAATCCCATGTGTTTTAATTTTACATGCTAATCTCTTATGTGGGACTTTGTCGAAAGCCTTCTGAAAGTCCAAATAAACCATATCCACAGGCTCCCCCTCATCAACTCTACTATTTACATCCTCGAAGAATTCCAGTAGATCTGTCCAGCATGATTTCCCTTTCGTAAATCCATGCTGACTGCCTGATTCTACCATTTTTAGATGCGTTTCATTGCAAAGTGTGTAAAAATAGAAAACAAATTTTAAAACACTTTTTCCACACATACTCATTCACTCTTGTAGTTAATACGATTCTGCACTGTACCGTCTTTCATTCAGAGAACTCAGTTAGATTCTCGATAAAGCATCTGCAATAACACTTTTCTTGCCCACGATGTGGATAATCTTTAAGTGATGAGGTTGTAATAGTTAACTCCATCGGAAGAGTCTGGCATTCTGGTTTTTACATTTTTCCACGAAGTTCATTCCCAAATCAGCCAACTGCAATCTTCCAAACACAGCCCCCCCAGTTGTTCCAAGTGAGCAATTGGGTAGGAGTCTGTATTTGTTACTGTATTAACTTTTCTGTAGTCTATACAGAGTCCAGTTGAACCATTAGGTTAAGCCACTAATACTACTAGTAAACTCCAGCTGCTTTGACTGGGTTCTATTAGGTGGTTCTCCAGCAGGTATTGGATTTCTGCTTTTACCTGGGCCTCTGTCTCTGGACTTAAACGGTAAGGATGCTGTTTTATAGGAAAGTGTTCCCCTACATCCATATCATGTGTGGCTAAGGTTGTATATCCTGGTTTGTCCCTACAGACTCCTTTAAATGCTGTGAGTAACTTTGTTAGGTCTTCTCCTTGGTCTGCTTCCAAATATGACAGCATAGTGTCCAATCTCCCTAGCAATTAAGTGTTAGCTAACCGGATAGTAGGAGGCTCAATTTGAGAATTGTCTAGACTTTCTTCTGCCTCATCCTCACTTTCCCTCTCATCCTTCACTGTCCCTACTATCTGACATACCTGTGCTTGCGTATCCTCCTCCTGGCGATAATATTGTTTTAACTTATTGATATGACACAGGCGATTCTTCTTCCGGTGACCTGGGGTGTCAGTCAAATAATTTTCTTTGCCAATTCTCTTGACCACTTCATATGGACCACTGAACCATGCTTTCAGCAGTTCACCCTGTAAAGGCAGTAATACTAACACTTGATCCCCTGGTTGAAATGTTTGGGTCTTAGCATGTCCATTTTTTCATAGTAGTTTGGGAAGAAGCTTGAAGGTGTTCCTGAGCTACTTTTCAGGCTCTTGTGAGCCGTTCCCGGAACACGGATACATAATCTAGCACGGAAGATTCATCCCTCTTCTAAAAACATTTCCTTAATTAGTTTTAGAGGACCTCTTATCTCGTGTCCATAAACTAATTCAAAAGGACTAAAACCTGTAGATTCATTAGGCGAATCCCTGGTAGCAAACAAAAGAAATTCTAACCCTTTATCCCAGTCATGGGGATATTCATGACAGTTTGCCCTGATCATTGTTTTGAGGGTCTGATGGTACCTTTCTAAAGCTCCTTGTATCTGTGGGTAGTATGCTGAAGACTTTAGCTGTGTTATATCTAAGTTACCTGTTACTTGCTGAAAAATTTTAGACATAAAATTGGAACCTTAATCCGACAGTCTCAATTGGTAATCCATATCTAGTGAAGAACTGGGTTATCTACTGCTACCTTAGCAGAAATTGTTCTCAAGGGAATGGCCTCTGGGAACAGATCCATGATAGTGAGTATATATTGGTGTCTCGCGTTTGTTTTTGGTAAAGGTCCTACACAGTCTACCAACACCCTACTAAATGGTTCCGCAAAAACTGGTATGGGAATTAGAGATGCTGATTTTATGGCAGGTTGCGGTTTTCCCACAATCTGGCACGTGTGGCATGTTTTACAAAACTGCACCATGTCCTTGGAAAGACCTGGCCAGTAAAAATGTTGACCGAAACATAGAAACATAGAAAATAGGAGCAGGAGTAGGCCATTTGGCCCTTCGAGCCTGCTTTGCCATTCATTATGATCATGGCTGATCATCCAACTCAGTAACCTGTTCCTGCTTTTGCCCCATACCCTTTGATCCCTTTAGATCCAAGAGCTTTATCTAACTCCTTCTTGAAAACATACAATGTTTTGGCCTCAACTGCTTTCTGTGGTAGGGAATTCCACAGGCTCACCACTCTCTGGGTGAAGAAATTTCTCCTCATCTCAGTCCTGAAAGGTTTACCCCGTATCCTTAGACTATGACCCCTAGTTCTGGACTCCCCCACCATCAGGAACATCCTTCCTGCATCTACCCTGTCAAGTCCTGTTTGAATTTTCTAGGTTTCTGAGATCCCCCCCCTCACTCTTCTGAACTCCAGTGAATATAATCCTAACTGACTCAATGTCTCCTCATACGTCAGTCCTGCCATCCCAGAACTGTACGTGATTGAGTCTTCCGGATCCCCACATGTCCTGCCACAGGCGTTTCATGGGCTAATCTTAATACTTCCCGGCAATACTTTGGCGGTACCACTATCTGGTGAACTACCATCCATTCTTCATCCCCTGGACTGTGAGGAGGTCTGCACTTACTCATTAGAATCATTTTTAATATAATAGCCTTCTGGAACTTCTTTTGCTTCAGCTTCAGTTAGAGCTGATTGTGCCACTTTATTTAACTGCGGATCAGCTTGCTGAGCTGTGATCAGAGAAGACTTATTAAATATTTCCTTTGGGTTATCCAATTCCCCTAAGAAAGTTTCAGATATTCGACTATCTGACGGTGATGCCAACTTTACCTCCGACAATGAAACTTGTTTGGCCATTGCTTGGGTTACTACACATGAAGGAGAAATTCCTGGAACTTTTTCCTGTAACTGTTCTGTCTCTTTAACTTCACTTGGTTTCTCTGTTACTACTGGAAAAGCTACCACTTTTGCTCCGGCCAAATCATTCCCCAGGAGACAGTCAACTCTGCCTACTGGCAAACTATGGATAACTCCTACAGTTACCGTTCCAGACATTAGGTCACACTCTCGGTGCACCCAATACAAAGGTACGGGTATATACTGCCCGCCAATACCATTCGCTAAAACTTTAGCGTTCAGTACGCTTTCTGGTGGAAGTGTTATGCCTTTCCCCAGCAAAACAGTTTGGGTGACTCCTGTATCCCTAAGTATAACGACAGGTTTGCCTGCTTCACTTGAGGGATAAGGAGTTACTTTTCTTTTCAACAAGAATTCCCTGTAACTCTCAGGTATCTTATTCACAACCCCTGCACTCACAGTGGTTTTTATACTTGGCCTTACAGCTGCAGGCTACAGCCTGATCTGTCATACTCTCAGTCAGGGCCCCTTTCATTGAATTGGCCTGGTGCACCCCATAAGTCCCATCCATGGGTTTACCCCGCAACTTTCAGCATTCTGCATGAAGATGTCCCACCTTGTGACAGTGGTAACATTTAGGCTTGTGGACCTCACGTCCACCCTTAGCACCTTCCTTTCTGGCCTGAGGAAGAGATCCCGGGGGCGTTCCCAGCTGTCACTTCTTGTCCTCGTCTATTTGCCTTCCTTTCATTCTCCCACCTTCTGTTCTTAGATTAGATTTTAGATTAGAGATACAGCACTGAAACAGGCCCTTCGGCCCACCGAGTCTGTGCCGACCATCAACCACCCATTTATACTAATCCTACACTAATCCCATATTCCTACCAAACATCCCCACCTGTCCCTATATATTTCCCTACCACCTACCTATACTAGTGACAATTTATAATGGCCAATTTACCTACCAACCTGCAAGTCTTTGGCTTGTGGGAGGAAACCAGAGCACCCGGAGAAAACCCACGCAGACACAGGGAGAACTTGCAAACTCCACACAGGCAGTACCCAGAATCGAACCCGGGTCCCTGGAGCTGTGAGGCTGCAGTGCTAACCACTGCGCCACTGTCGTTATACTTCTTGGGTTAGTGGGGGTGGCGACCAACGGGTTGGGCTTCTACACACACTCCTATTCGTCAATTTCCGCTACCTGTCTGGCCGTTGAAACCTTCTGGTTCTCTACATGGGTTCTTACTAACTGAGTGAGTGACTTTTTAAATTCTTCCAGGAGGATTAATTCCCTAAGTTTCTCATACATGGCTTCCATCTTTAGTCCCCTTATCCAACAAAGAACAAACAAAGAACAAAGAAAATTACAGCACTGGAACAGGCCCTTCGGCCCTCCAAGCCTACGCCGATCCAAATCCTCTAACTAAACCTGTCGCCTATTTTCAACGATCAAAGTTAATTTGCTTTACCCTCTCAAATTCTATATAAGTCTGCCCAGACAGTCTCTGGAGGTGGCGTAATTTCTGTCGGTAAGCTTCAAGGACTAAGTCATACGCAGCATTAGTAGCCTTTCTTGCCATCTAATAATCTGCAGAAGTTTGCTTTGCATAAGCTGGGTCCAGCTTTCCTATGGCTACTTCATCTATTTAGCTATGTTTTCAAACTAAATGAAAAATGCCTCTAGGTCCCTTTCCTCAAATTTTGGGAGGGCTTGTACAAATTTGAACAGCTCTCCACTGTGTCCTGAGCTGGAGATAGGTCTTCCCCCACCAGAATTTTCACTGGAGTCAAGACCACTGTTCTGACTTAGGTACAGCTTTTCCTTTCCCTTTCTCTTTCCTTTTCCTCA
Organism: Heterodontus francisci; assembly: GCF_036365525.1. Classification (NCBI taxonomy): domain Eukaryota; kingdom Metazoa; phylum Chordata; class Chondrichthyes; order Heterodontiformes; family Heterodontidae; genus Heterodontus; species Heterodontus francisci. The sequence goes on along the minus strand of NC_090375.1, from coordinate 151,780,432 downwards.
AGTTCAAGTCTTGTCAATTCTTTTTCAAGCTCAAGTTTTTTCAATTCTATTTCTTTGTCAAGTTCAAGCTGCCCCCTCTGTAACTGAATTTTAGCTCATTCAACTGCACTACCCCTGATTTGCTTCTTTCTTCCAATTTCAAATAGAGTGCTATTATTTCAATTATGTCTGCTTTCTTAGCTCCTGGTTTTAACTCTTAACACCAACAGTTTTGTCATATCCTTTAGTTTAACCTGAGTTAAGTTCCTCAAATCACTCAAGGATACATCCTCCTTCCCCAGAAAAGTCTTAGCAAATGTTAAAAGACATTCCGGTTGTGAACACTTTATTACACAAGAAACCTGTTTTTAAAAAAAAAATTCCTTTTTCAATTATTATTACCCCACTTACAATTGTATGCCATCAGCATTGGGTTTATCCAAGAAAGAGAGCCCCCAATTAATATGTTACGACCAAGGCGGGAGGAGTGCACTGTTTATTCTAGCCCCACTTCTACACAGGTCACAACATATATTTTTAAATTTTCCCACTTACTGATACAGTCAATCATATACTCTATTTTTCCCAGAGTATAATACACTAACCAGGTCTCTTAAATGAACAACAAAATTATCAGTTTATTATAGAATAGGTCTTAACTAGTAATGAAGTAAAGCATAAACACACATTTAAATTTTTTAAAGTCCACTTCCTACCGTAGCCTCTCTCTCTCTCACTCACTCACTCACTCACTCACTCACTCACTCACTCACTCACTCACTCACTCACTCACTCACTCACTCTCTCTCTCTCTCTCTCTCTCTCTCTCTCTCTCTCTCTCTCTCTCTCTCTCTCTCTCTCTCTCACACTAGTTAACTGGAAAAATAAAAGGGATTTTTTTTTATTCAGATCTTTGTTACAGACAAAAAAAAACACTTGGGCTGATTACTTGCTCATTTTTGAAGAAAACAGTAGATGAAATATGTTCCAAAACTGACACACAGTCTAACTTCCAAGTACACGTAGACAGGTCACTCAGATCTTTTAGTACAGTTCTTTTCAGGCAGCATTGAGAAGTAATTTAGCAGGCTTTCTTCAAAGACATGAGACGAGATGAATTGACACAGTGGACTTCTTAGGGTCTTTGAGATGCTGGAAAACGAACTGGTTTGTGGTCTCTCCTTCAGCAACAGGCTAACTTTATCAACCGCTCACTGTAGAAGGTAAAACACACACTGACTCTCTTGGGGGGGGGGGGGGGGGGGAAAAACTGGTCCAACATTTATTCAGTTTGACTATGAATTCCTCAAATATTTTAACGAGAAAAACAATCACTTCCACAACAATGTAAGGTTTAAATTTACTCTCAATTGGATTTTCAAAAGCTACTTGGTAAAGCGTCACTTGAGATCTTTAAAGAGGGCCAAGATGCAGAGTTGCCAAGTCAAATTATCTGAATTTAAAATCAGCTTGGGAATAGAATACTGAAGGTGAGGTAATAAATTGGAAAACTGACTAGTAGATTTCTACAGGAACTTAAGTTTTTGGTTTCTTAATGTCACGTTATTTGGAAAGACTTGAAACAGAGTGCTACTGTTTATAATATATTATCAGTTACACTAAGCTGAGTCCAGGTGATAAGCTTCAGAGAGATCTGGACCCATTATATAGATATACTTAAGAATGGAAGATGGATTTTAATGTGGATAAAATAAGGTAATACCTGCTACAGGAGGAAATAAAAACAAGAAATGCTGGAAATACTCAGCAGGTCTAACAGCATCTGTGGAGAGAGAAGCAGAGTTAATGTTTCAGGTCAGTGACCCTTCAGCACTGCAGAGTTCTGAAGAAGGGTCACTGACTTGAAACGTTAACTCTGCTTCTCTCTCCACAGATGCTGCCAGACCTGCTGAGTATTTCCAGCATTTCTTGTTTTTATTTCAGATTTCCAGCATCTGCAGTATTTTGCTTTTAGTACAGGAGGAAATAGCTTGTTTATACCTTCATTATCTCAAATCTTTCCAGTTCTCTTCTGGTTGGCTTTCACACATGAACTTATTGCAAGCTTCAACTCATCTGAAATACCACAGCCCATTTTCTTATCTTCATGTGGTCACCCCAAGCTGTGCTGGCTCACTGCCCTCACTGTATTGATTTCAAAATTCTCATCGTTGTTCTTAAATATGTGTCCTGCCCCACCTCACTACAGTGATCTGCTGCATAAACCCTCCATTGTTATTACACCAGACTTTTCCTTGCTTCCTGCTGTTCCACTGCACCATTGGCATAGAGTACAATAGCCTGTTGTTATGGCACTAGCCTAGCAAACCATAGTTAATGTGTTCAAATCCCACTCTGTCTTGTGAAAATTCAATAAATCTTTTGATTTGTGCGCTAGTGACAAAAGGTAACCATGAAATCTTCCAGAATGTTGCAGAAATCCAGCTGGTTCAAAATGTCTTTCAGGGAACGAAACCTGCTGCCTCTGCCTAGTCTGGCTTATGTATGACTCGTTCCAAACTACAAGGTTGCCTCTTAATGCTTTCAGGCCTTTTAGGAATGGATGCCAGTGTTGTTCGCATCTTAAGAACAGATATTTTTAAAAAAATCTTTGCCCAGTTTTCTCTGCCTTTCCACCTCTCCCTCCTTTCAAACACTTTCACAAAGCCCTCTTCAACTGTGCCTACAGTTCCCCAGCCTTGCATCCCCATTCCCCTTCTCTTTCTGCCATATCCCTTTCCTTCGTTACAGTAATGTTCTCTGAAACAGCTTCTTTTGAGGAACATTTTATAAAAATAAGTTGTTTAAAGTGTGCTTATTAGTAAAGACAGAGAATTTTGGTCTGACTAAAGTATCTTTCCTGAGAGCAGTGGACTGAGTCAAAAGATGTTATAACCTTGCATAGACCACTGTTGAGGCTGTATTTAAAATCCTGCGTACAACTCTAGACATACATTCCAGTGTTTTTGAAGGTAGTAAGAGATGATTCTTGTGCTTAAGGCTCCAAGTTATAAGAAACTTGCCTTTACATTGAAGAAAAGATTGATTTTTAAAGTACACATAGAAATTGATATAATAGTCGATCCATGAGTACAGACCTGGAGGAGGCGGATTCAAGATCAATATTACTTCCCTGCTTTTCAATTCTGTCCCTCTTGACATGAACCCCAGTGTTTGGTTTGTTTTCTCTTCAGTTTTTAACCTGTGTTACTACTTTTGGTAATTTGTATATCCATCCATCCAGATCCCTTTGCTCCTGTACCTTATTTAGACTTTTGTTATCCAAGCTATATGGGCTCCTTAATCTTCCTACCAAAATGCACCACCTCACATCTATATTGAAATTCATTTGCCAATTAAATTCCAGTCTACCAGTTTATTAACATCTTGTATTTTGTCAGACTCTATCTTTTGTATTGACTATATAATACCCCGATTTTGGTGGTGTCTAAAAAAATTTAGAAATTGTACTCCTGATTCCTGAGTGCAAATTATTAATCAAGTCGTGAATAACATGGTCCTAGCACCAATCTCTCTGGAATCCCCCTTGGCACCTTTACCAGTCTGAATAGCTGCCCTGAATCCCAACTCTGTTTTTGGTTTTGTAGCCAGATTGCTATCCATCCTGCTACCTGGCCCCTGACTCCACCTTAGTCACGAGTCTTACTATGTGGTACCTTTGTCAAAAGATCCTTTTGAAAGTCCATCTATTGCATAACCCTTGTCTGTTCTTTCTGATACTATTTCCAATTATTTAATAAGGTTGGTCAAATATAACTTGTCTCTTTTGAAATCCGTGCTGACTACTTGTTAGTATATTTTTGGATTCTAGATGTTTTTCTGTTACATCTTTGAGTAGATTCCATTATCTTTCTTACCACCGACATTAGGCTAACTGGTCTTTAGTTCCCTTAAAAGCCAATTGCTGACCACAGTGGTTATTCTGTGACTGGGAAGGGAGAAAATGGTTATCTGAAGTAAAACTCTCAGGATTAAATCATGAGTGGGTGAATAATCTGCAATTAGGCGATCAGGACATAATTACACAGAAGTTTCTCTTGGAATTAATTGGGTGGATAGAGTTTCTGGTGGGTTAGATTATTGATAGGCTGAATATGCTTGCTCTGTGCTTTCTTGCATGTTTCCCATTAATTAAAGAAAAGAACCACGTGGTTGTACTTGACCCTTAAATCTATAGAGACACAAAAGTAGCATGTTGGAATGTAGCAATGCTATATATAGTGCCTTCATGCTCAGTGATTCCACAATTGTGAACTCTGCCTCATAAAATTACTCCCTGTTCCAGAATTATTTACTAGCTTTTTTTGTGCTTATGTTATTGGGCTAGTAATCCAGAGGCCTGGCCTAATGCTCCGGAGACTTGAGTTCAAATCCCACCATGGCAGCTGGCGGAACTTAAATTCAACTAATTAATAAATCTGGAATAAAAATGCTAGGCTCATTATTAATCATGAAACTACAGGTTGTCGTAAACATCTATCTGGTTCACTAATGTCCTTCAGGGGAGGAAATCTGCCATCTTTACCCAGTCCGGCTTACATGTGTCTCTGACCATAGCAATGTGGTTGATTCTTAACTGCCCTCTGAAATGGCCTAGCAAGCTACTCAGTTGTATCAAACCACTACAAAAATAAGTCAAATAAGAATAAAACCACCCGGCATCAACTGAGGCACCGGAAACAGCAAAGGCACGCTCTGCCCTGTTGACCCTGCAAAATCCTCCTCACTAACATTTGGGGATGTGACAAAATTGGGAGAGCTGTCCCACAGACTTGTCAAGCAACAGTTTGATATAGTTATACTCACCGAATGATACCTCACAGCCAATGTGCCCGACTCCTCCATCGCCTTTCCTGGGTGTGTCCTTGTCCACTGACAGGACAGACCCCCAGAGGTGGTGGCATAGTGGTATACAGTCAGGAGGGAGCGGCTCTGGGAGTCTTCAAAATTGACACCGGACCCCATGAAGTCTGATGGCATCAGGTCAAATATGGGCAGGGAAAGAAGCAGTGAGGGTAGCAGGGGCACTGAAGATACTCTGAGTGGGGGACTTCAATGTCCATCACCTAGAATGGCTTGGTAGCACCACAACTGACCGAGCTGGCCGAATCCTGAAGGACATAACAGCTAGACTGGGCCTGCGGCAGGTGGTGAGTCTACCAACAAGAAGGAAAAACCGACTTGACTTTGTCCTCAACAATCTGCGTATCAGAGATGCATCTGTCCATCTAACTTCATGACCCGAAATATCCCTCATCCTACCATTCTCTTCAAGCCAGGCCTCAACCCTGGTTCAATGAGGAGTGCAGGAGAGCATGCCAGGAACAGCACCAGGCATACCTAAAAATGAGGTGCCAATCTGGTGAAGCTACAACACAGGACTACATGCATACTTCACAGCGGAAGCAACATGTTATGGAGAGAGCTAATGCAATCCCAGAACCAGTGGATCAGATCAAAACTCTGCAGTCCTGTCACATCCAGTCGTGAATGGTGGTGGACAATTAAACAACTTACTGGAAGTGGAGGCTCCAAAAAAAAATCCCCATCCTCAATGATGGGGGAGCCCAACACGTCGGTGCGAAAGACAAGGCTGAAGCATTTGTAACCATCTTCAACCAGAAGCGCTGAGTGGATGATCTGTCTCGGTCTCCTCCTGAGGTCCCCACCATCATAGATGCCAGTCGTCAGCCAATTTGATTCACTCCATGTGATATCAAGAAGTGGCTGAGGCACTGGATACAGCAAAGGCAATGGGTCCTGACAAATCCCAGCTGTAGTACTGAAGACTTGTGCTCCAGAATTAACAGTGCCCTTAGCCAAGCTGTTCCAGTAAAGGTACAACACTGGCATCTACCCGACAATGTGGAAAATTGCCCAGGTATGTCCTGTCCACAAAAAGGACAAATCCAATCCAACCAATTACTGACTCATTAGTTTACCCTCAATCATCAGCAAAGAGATGGAAGTTATCATCGACATGCTATGAAGCGGCACTTACTCAGCGACAGCTTGGGTTCCACCAGGGCCACTCAGCTCCAGACCTCATTATAGCCTTGGTCCAAAGATGGATACAAGAACTGAACTCTAGAGGTGAGAGTGACTGTCCTTGGTATCAAGACAGCATTTGACTGAATGTGACATCAAGGAGCCCTAGCAAAATTGAAGTCAGTGGGAATTGGAGGGGGTGGGGGGGGGCAAATCTTCACTGATTGAAGTCATACCAAGAACAAAGGAAGTTGGTAGCGGTTGTTGGAGGCCAATCATCTCAGCTGCAGGACATCGTTGCAGGCGTTCCTCAGAGTAGTGTACTAGCCCTAACCATCTTCAGCTGCTTCATTAATGGCCTTCCTTTCAACATACGATTAGAAGTGGGGATGTTTGCTGATGATCTTGTTCAGTACCATTCATAATTCCTCAGATACTGAAGCAGTCCTTGTCCGCATGCGGCAAGACCTGGACAATATTCAGGCTTGGGCTGATGTGTGGGACTAATGTTACTTGCCACCTAAGTACCTGTTCCAACTAAAGAGAACCAAACCATCTCCCCATGACATTCACTGGCATTACTTATCACTGAATTCCCACACCAGCAACGTCCTAGGGGGGTTTCCATTGACCAGAAACTCAACTGGACCAGCCATATGAACACTGTGGCTACAAGAGCAGATCAGAGGTTGGGAATTCTGCAGCAAGTAACTGTCCTCCTGATTCCCCAAACTCTGTCCACAATCCACAGAGGCATAAGTCAGGTGTGTGATTGAATACTCTCCACTTGCCTGGATGAGTGCAGCTCTAACAACACTCTAAGCTTGACAACATTTAGGATAAAGCAGTCCACTTGATCGGCATCCCATCCACCTTAAATATTCACTCCTTCCACCACCGGCGCACAGTGGCAGCAGTGTGTAACATCTACAAGATGCACTGCAGCCACTTGCCAAGGCTCCTTTGACAGCACTTTCCAAGTCCGCGACCTCTGCCACCTAGAAGAACGAGCAGCAGACGCATGGGACCAGCACCTGCAGGTTCTCTCCAAGTCACGTGCCATCCTGACTTGGAACTATATCGCTGTTCTTTCACTGTTGCTGAGTCCAAATTCTGCCTAACAGCATTGTGGGTGTAACTACACTACATGGACTGTGGCGGTTGAAGAAGGCTGCTCACCACCACCTGCTCAAGTGCAATTGGGGATGGGCAAAAAATGCTCACATACCAAGAACGGATAAAAAGAAAAATTGCATTGGAATGAATAGCGCATGTTCTATATCTGAATGATGTCTGCTGGCACCTGTTTTCTAGCCCCTATTGCTTTACAGTTTGTTAACCTGTATGTATATCCTGTTCTGCATCATTTCGTCCCTTGCGCATTCTAGCTCCATTGTGCTAGAATGCTCCACTGTGGAGAACTGAGTCTGACCTCCTGTGCTTTCCTCAGCTTTAACATTTCAAAAGCTTAAAGTGCCAGAATTGATCATCTCTTAATGTAGTGAGCAGAAAATTTTTGCTGTTTAACATGAATGTGCTTCTCTGAGTGTTGATATTATGCTGGTCTGCGTAACACCACAGCTGGTTATATCATTAGGACCTTCTGGTGTCATGGCTCTGCAAACAGACTAAGTGATGCAATGTTGTAATGTGAAGTTCTAATTTGAAATGGGGAAAATTAGAGTAATACTTACAAAATTTTGATCACTGGGAGGTAAATGATAGCACTTCAAATGGAAATCGCCATCAGTTTAGTTCGCTGCCACTTAACACCTAGCTGTCTCACCTTTCTGTGCAAAATCTGAGCTGAAACAGCTCCGGTGTCATGTAATAGCTCTTAGAGGTTATATAAGGTAACCTCTTTTAAAAGTTAAAATACCAGAAAATGCTGAACAAATGTCACTTTTTTATTATGATATTTTCAAATATGGAAGGGATATTTTTAGAATATTAAAATGCTCTCCAACGCAGGATGAATTTGGTACAGAAATTGGTTGGGCTTGTCCTTGAAATTGGCTGTGTGATGCTGCAGAATTCTTGGAGCTCTGACTCTAAGTTTAATGAAATGTCACCCTTTATACATATAACTTTTCTCCCCTCCTCCAGCAACTGTGTCCAACAGCTACAATACAAGACGCCCAGCAATGGTTGCACAAGAATAGATTCTCGACCTATGCGAGATTATTTTCAAACTTCTCAGGTACTGGTTGCTGTTCTTTCCATTCCAATAAATGTAGTTTGTCAATGTAAAACCATGCCAGGTGGTGTAAGTTATCTGTTGAATTGGATTTTATGGAAATTCTGGCACAATATAAGGATGCAATTCAATTCTTAACAGTGATGTCTTGGAAATGCTGAATAGATGTCCTTTCTACCAGCAGGAGTTTTGTGGGGGGTGGTGGTGGGGTGGTTGGCAGGGTGTGTAGATCAAAAAATCTGCCTGAATTCTGCCAGTTGGCTGTGTTGCAGAGAGCAGTTCACCTGCTGTCTTAGCTGTATTGTGTGTGGTACTAAGGGATTGGAGGAAATAATGGAAAATAAATCTGCTCGTACCAATTCTGTCCTGAATACTAAACATCCAAATAATATCCTGGCAGCTCTAAATAAATAAATCATGTCCAAGTCAAATCATTGCAGTAGGTGCTGTGGTTATCTTGGGTTATGTTGGCTCTTTTGGGTTGTGCAATGATTCCATTTCCTTCTGACTGTTAAGAATGGTTTATCTTGTGGTTCCCCATGAAGGCTTTGTAACGTATTTGGTATTTATGATTGATGCTTTCACAGGTTCTGATTTACTAAAGTTGACGCGAGATGATCTTGTCCAGATCTGTGGCTCAGCTGACGGGATTAGATTGTTTAATGCACTTAAAGCAAGGTAACGTTTCAGAATCCAATTAAAATGGTTCACTCATCCTTTTGTTTATATCATGGTATCAAACTCAATTTATATAATGGGCCTGATCTGACATCCTGGTACTGGCAGAGGGCCACATTCAGCAAAAGTTATTTGGAAACACTGGGGTAGAAATTGGTATGCATTTTGCCTGTTTTTGGGCACAAAACGTGTGCATTGAATACCAGGTCCTGGACCTGATATGTATCTGTGGCATGGTCGCTGCCATATTGGACTTCACTGTTTTTAGGCATACCTGATGGCTGCCTAAAATGAGTGGTGGATCAATTTAAATCTAAAGAATTCGGCACTCGTTTCAGGACCCTTCTGCAAAAGGAGCTGTGAGCAGTTTCTCCAGTTCTACAGTGGTCCTTAAAGGAATCACTGAAGAAATGGTGACAAATATTTTTTATGTCACACATCTGTGGAGTGTAGAGGAGGAATGCTCTTCCCAACTCCACTGTACGAATGTGGCCCCTGCCAACTTGTTTCTCCTACGTTTCATCCTCCCTATATCGGAGCTTTCGGTTGGGCGTAAAGCTCCCCATGTGCAGTGAGAATATTCAGTCTCCATATCCTTGTCCATCTGCCCACCAGTGGAAACAATCTTTCATTATTAAGCCACAGTAAGGTCCCCAAGTTTCACACACCTCTTTACTAGTGGCTGTCCCCTTGGTACTGCTCCCACTCACCATGCTGCTGGTGCCTTTTCTGACTCTGCAGGAAATGCTGAGGCCCATGCACACGTATTTCCGAATTCACATTCCTCATCTGGGATTCCAATGCCCCAACTTCTGTTTCCTATTCTCCCAATCTCCCAACCCCCTGTCATCCTCTTCATCTTTCCATCCTTTGAATTCCAATTTCCCTCTACCCGCTCACCCCCCCCCCCCCCCCCTCCCCGCTCAATCTCCTGCTCTGTAAACTTTGGCCACCCTATTCCAGCCCACCTCAACCCATACCTGGCTTTCCTCTGTCTGTCTCTTCTGTCCACTAGCCGGTTCCATTTCCAGTTACCACTACGTTAGTCACAACTTCATAGAGTGAGAGGGGTGCTGCCGCGGCATGAAATTTAAAAGATGCTGTTCTTTTCGGCTGTTAAAAGTTCCGCTCAGGAGATTTAGCATCCCTAAGCATGGCACACTGTGGGCCGGATTAAGTAAGCAGGCTGTAAATGTGACGCTACTAGCTTAAATAATGCATTTTTATTTAAGCTTAGGATGTTGCATAGCCTTAAAACTACTTTGTACTGCCTACTGAAGAAACTGTTTGTGTGTGCACATTCTAAGGGCTGCTGATAATAGCTAACATTGTTCTATGGTAAAATATTTAGTAGTAGCTGAAACTTGCTGTGTTCTGGAGCATGTGGTGGTAACTTTTGTAAGGGTTGATGGGTATATTTTGAATCAGTAAATTTTTAATTGTTTGAAATAAGTGGTTTATATACTTTAATAAGTAAATTCTCTTCCCTAATTTAACTTCTGTTTCCTTTTAACTTTTAAGGGTGAATCATTCTTTCCATCCCTTTTCCATTTGATACAGTTACACACTATCCTGAAGAGAAAAATGATCGATCTTTCACTTTTCTCCTCCAACTTTGATCTTGATCTTTGAGCCACCTTCCATTGTAGATTGACGAGCAATTTTATCGTCATTGAGTCTACAGAGACTGGAAAAATCAGATGGCAAGGATAGCCTAGATGAGGAGTTCATTGAATGTTTTTGGGATAGTTCCTTAGAACAGCATGTTCTGGAGCCAATCAAAGAGCAGGCTATACTAGACCTGGTATTGTGCAACAAGATAGGATTAATTAATAAACATACGAATTAGGAGCAGGAGTCAGCCACTCCGCCCCTCGAGCCTCTTCCACCATTCAATAAGTTCATGGCTGAACTGATTTCTACATATTACCACCTTCCCCCGATAACCTTTCACACCACCCCCCCCCCCCCCCCTTGCATATCAAGAATCTATCTACCTCTGCCTTAAACATTTTCAAAGACTCTGCTTCCACTGTCTGTTGAGGAAGAGTTCCAAAGACTCACAACCCTCTGAGAGAAAAAGAATTCCCGTCATCTCTGTCTTAAATGGGCGATCCCTTATTTTTAAACAGTGACCCCGGTTCTAGATTCTCACATAGGGGGAAACATCCTTTCCACATCCACCCTGTCAAGACCCGTCAGGATCTTGTATGTTTCAATCAAGTCGCCTCTTACTCTTCTAACTTCCAGCGGATATAAGCCTAGCCTGTCCAATCTTTCCTCATAATATACCCCACCCATTCCAGGTATCAGTCTAGAAAGCAGAGCTAGCAAAAGTGAACTGGCAAAGTAGGTTAAGGGATAGGTTAATAGAGATGCAGTGGCAGATATTTAAGGGGATATTTCAGAATACACGGAATAGATACATTCCAAGAAGAAAGAAAAATTCCAAGAGAAGACCCACCATCCATGGTTAACTAAAAAAGTTAAAGTTAGTATCAAAATTAAAGAAAAAGCATATAGTTGTGCAAAATGGGTGGCAGGTCAGAAGATTGGACAGAATTATAACAGCAAAGAACGACTAAAAGGTTAATAAGGAGGGAAACATTAGAGTATGAAAGAAAGCTAGCTAGAAATATGAAGACAGATAGTAAGAGTTTCTTTAGATATTTAAAAAAGAAAAGTTAACAAAGTGAGCGTTGATCCTATAGAAAGTGAGTCTGGGGAATTAATAATGGAAAATAGGGAGATGGCAGATGAATTGAACAGGTATTTTGCATCGGCCTTCACTATAGAGGATACAAATAACATCCCAGAATCAGCTGTAAGTCAAGAAATGGAAAGGAGGGAGGAACTCAGGAAAATTACAATCACCAGGGAAGTGGTACTGAGCAAATTGTTGGAGCTGAGGACTGGCAAGTTCCCAGGTCCTGATGAACTTCATCCTACGGTGTTAAAAGAAGTGGTTAGTGAGATAGTTGAAGCGTTGGTTTTAATTTCCCAAAATTCGCTCATTTGGGGGAAGGTTCCATTAGATTGGAAAATAGCGAATGTAACTCCTTTATTCAAAAAGGGAGAGAGACAGAAAGAAGGAAACTTCAGCCAGTTAGCTTAACATCTGTCAGGGAAAATGTTAGAAACTATTATTAAAGACATTATAGCAAGGCACTAAGAAAAAATCAAGGTAATCAGGCAGAGTCAACATGGTTTTGTGAAAGGGAAATCCTGTTTAACCAATTTATTAGAGTTCTTTGAAGAAGTAACATGTGCTGTGGATAAAGGGGAACCAGTGGATGTACTGTACTTAGATTACCAGAAGGCATTTGATAAGGCGCCACATCAACGGTTATTGTGGAAAATAAAAGCTCATGGCGTAGGGGGTAACATATTGGCATGGATCGAAGATTGGCTAGGTAACAGGAAACAGAGTAGGCATAAATGATGGATAATTTTCTGGTTGGCAAGATGTAACAAGTGGTGTGCCACAGGGATCTGTGCGGGGGCCTCAACATTTTACAATTTATATAAATGACTTGGATGAAGGGACCGAAGGTATGCTTGATAAATTTGCTGATGACACAAAGATAGGTAGCAAAATAAGTTGTGAAGAGGACATGAGGAGGCTACAAAGGGACATAGATAGGTTAAGTGAGTGGGCAAAGATCTGGCAAATGGAGTGTAATGTGGGAAAATGTGAAATTGTCCAATTTGGCAGGAAGAATAAAAAAGAAGCATATTTTCTAAATGGCGAGAGACTGGTGAGCTCTGAGAGGCAGAAGGATCTGGGTGTCCTAGTGCATGAATTACAGTTGGTTAGTATGCAGGTACAGCACTTAATTGGGAAAGCTAAAAGAATGTTATCGTTTATTGCGAGAGGAATTGAATACAAAAGTAAGAAGGTTATGCTTCAGTTATACAGGGCATTGGTGAGTTCACATTTGGAGTACTGTGTACAGTATTGGTCTCCTTATTTAAGGATGTAAATACGTTGGAAGCAGTTCAGAGAAGGTTTACTAGACTAATACCTGGAATGGGCAGGTTGTCTTATGAGGAAAGGTTGTACAGGCTAGCCTTGTATCTGCTGGAGTTTAGAAGAGTAAGAGGCACTTGATTGAAACATAAGATCCTGAGGGGTCTTAACAGGGTGGATGTGGAAAGGATGTTTCCCCTTGTGGGAGAATCTAGAACCAGGGGTCACTGTTTAAAAATAAGGGGTCGCCCATTTAAGACAAAGATGAGGAGAAATTTTTTCTCTCAGGATCGTGAGTAGTTGGAACTCTCTTCCTCAAAAGACAATGAAGCAGAGTCTTTGAATATTTTTAAGGCAGAGGTAGAGAGATTCTTGATAAGCAAGGGGGTGAAAGGTTATCGGAGGGTAGGCGGGAATGCGGAGTTGAGGTTACAATCATAGCAGCCCTGATCTTGTTGAATGGCGGAGCAGGCTTGAGGGGCCGAGTGGACTATGCTATGTCCTAATTCGTATGCTTGTATGACATCTTTCCTCACGTCCACACTGTGCCTTTAAGTTACATCGTTTTACAACTTCTTGTAAATTTGCTCGTGTGCACAATAAATACCTCTTAGTGGCTCTGCGTTTAGGCCTTCGTTTTTAGTATAATAATTCTAAATAGTTTTTTGCACCAGAAAATTTGAGTTAAGCTGCTAGAATAAAAAGGTATCAGAATTTTGTTAGTGCAGTTTGAATTAAAAGACTTTGAATTATCAAGAGTAGTCAGTATTGACATTCTTGGCCTCAATAACTCAACCGAAAATCCACATCTCTATTGGTAAAACTGCCTCCAAAACCCTTGTTTTCTGTTTTGTGCCAAATGCTTTGCTGCTCTGCTCTTTGCTCTTAAAAATTGAGTAGGGCTCTTCTAACACCTCCTTTGCACTGCTGGCAGGATACAAGAAAATTTTGTTATCTGATAGTTTGGAGGCAAGATGTGAAAGAGGGAAGACCCATCTCTTGCATCTTTCCTTGTTTTATCAATACTGCAGTGTCAGTGCTCTTCTAAACTTTCCCACTGTTCAAGAATCATTGCACTGTTTCCTATTTCAATTCCTTTTTCCAGGATTTAAAAATTATGGAGTTCTTTAGCACCCTTAGTTTTTTTTATTCCTCCTAAATCCTCAAGCTTTTAAAACCTGGTTTTGTACCTCCTGGTTACTACTTCCTGACTTACCTTGTCTTTTTACTCTTTTCACTTTTGATATCCCTTTCTCTTGACTTTTTAGTCCAAAAAAGTAGCGATGACAAAGCATTTGTAGTGTTGAGCCTCTGCACCCATGTTGTGGAACAGTGAGGGTAAGGGTTTGATTCCATCAGTCTACTGAGGCTAAATTGCTGTCGTCATGTTATGAGCATTAAATTAGTGGATTCTAGATACCATCTCCATGGCTAAAGGAAAATTGAAAGGATGGTTGGTCACCTTGTCATGGTTGCTTGTCTCCTAATAGCTGTTGGACATTGGACAAAGGTGTGGAAATAAGTTAGCTACAGAAGCTGTATGGCTTGTTCATGTATGCATGGAGAAAAAGGGAAATTGGCTTGTTCATTTAAAAAAAAGTTTCTCAGACCAGTAATTGAAAATGAGATGTAAAGTCACAGTCATACCAAAAATTACAAGTTTATCAGCTGATCATTTTAAAGAGAACTAATTCACCAGGTCTTCATGGCTAATACCATCTTATTACCTAATACAGATCTGTTAGACCAAGGTTAACCATCTATGTCTGCCAAGAATCACAGCATTCAAGAAGTATTTCACAGCTGGCTAGCTCACAAGATAATGAAAATGGAGAGGGAGACAGTCGTGCAATATATGGTAAGAACTTTTGTGTAGCTTTTCTGGAAAGTTCTTGAAAAAATAGATTACTTAGATAAGTACCTTTTCCTTGACTGTAGGTCTGTGCATAAAGTGGGCTTAACATTGTTAATAGAAAATTGAAATTGACTGCCCCTTTAGGAGACCGTTTCCATTTTCCAGAATTAAATACTGTTAAGTCTCAACAGATTGACCTAGTTCATTGCCACACCTACTCAATCCTGTATTGGCTGGAATTATGGTAACCTTAATAATTTTCAGGCAGGAGTAGAACCTTGGTTCACCTGGCCTACTCATCCAATTTCTCATATGATTATCTTGTTATATTTCTAATGATCCTGAATTTCCTTAGCTGACAGAACTTGTCCAGTTCCCTTTTGAACCCTGTTATTGGGCGGTATTTTATGCTCTCCCCTGTGGCGGGTTTGGAGGCAGGGAGGGCATTTAATTGAGTTGGATGGTGGCGGGTGCGAACTCCACCACCTTCCCACCTCCACCCCGATTAAGTTCGTGGCGGGAAGGCCCATGGACAACCTTGCGGTCCTCTTGCCAATTGAAGTCCTTAAGGGGCAATTAATGGCCAATTAAGGCCCTCACCGCCACGCGGGGAGCACGACATGTAAACCTGTGCGAGGATGCTTCTGATCTCCTGGTGGAGGGGGTATCCCTCATTCAAAGGCAACTCAGTGCCTCCTCGAGACACCCAGCATCGGGAAGAGGGAGTCACACTAAGAGCCACTCCCCTGCCCTTGCTGCCAACCCTCTCACTGTTTTCCCCCCCGAGACCCCTCCCGCCATCACACCTCCACCTGTGGCCTGGGCCGCCGCCTCTGATGTGCTGCTGAGCAAAAGAGCTGCCAGCCTCAGCTCTCAGTGGGCAGGCCTTCCCGTCCCCGGGGTCCTGATCTCGGGAAAGGCCTGCCGGTAACCCCTCAACTGCCTGATTGGTGTGTAATGCAGGCAAGCTTTCCCGGAGGAGGCATTGCAGGTGTCTCGCTGGCACTCCATTTGGTGGCCTAGGCCCCCATCACCTCCATAAAATTCCCCCCCATTGTTTCTTGTTCCCCCAGCTTTGCAGGTAGTTGCACATGTTTATTGACATTTTTATTTCTTTATAAATTGCAAAATCTTTTGGTTTTCAAATAAAAAGCTGCTATAAAGCAACTTGCATTCCCACCCTCAACCAGCTATTACTATTAATTGATTCAAATCAAAGACTTGGAGTATAAAATGATTAATACTATTTTGTCTTTTTATTGGGAGCCATTGATGTAGCTAATGAGTATTACATAGTATACTAGAGTTTATTGGCAGCCAATTGCAAGTTAGGGTTGCAGGGTGTTACTTCTGTTGTGAATATGATGTGTGCCAAGCTCTTGGAGCGGCCTGCAGTTCCATCAACACAAAAAAATTGCCAGAAAATGAAAACCATACACAACTAAAGCCATTTATCCTGAAAAGTAAAATGCCAGGCTGAGGGGACCGAACAGGAGTTCGCTAATGCTGTCAGTCGTCAGTTGTAAAAGTTTGTGCTTTGCTCTCTGGGTTTGTCACGACAAATGATCAATTATTGTCATTACTCACTGATACCAGGAACAATATTGTGATGTTTGGGGCCTATAGAGCTGCTGTGCATTAGATGCTGGCACCCCAGCATTATAGGGTGCTAAAGCTTGCTCAGCACCTGATGTGCAAGCCATATCCTAATGCACTTCTGAGGTTTCTGTGGTGCTGAGAGCTGGACTCGTCATGTGCTAGGCTGATTAAAGCCTAAATTTTATTTACGTTGGGGAACACAGTGCATTTTGAGTGCCTGAACTGTGCTCTTGAATCTCAATGCAAAAAAATGGGTGCTTTATAAAGAGCCTTTTCCAAAGTCTTGCCTCTTTTGCCTTAAAGGGGATTGTGGTTTTTCCTAGTTCCTGGAAGTAACTGTTCAGTTTCCACTGATTTCAGGGCTGTTTTGCTGTTTTACCTGCTATGGCTGAAAGAGACTTGCTGTCAACCTCTTAAAAGCTACACTCTGGCTACTATTCTTGTCCATATTTCCAAGGATATTTCATTGGATGTTGCCTATATGAATATACCCCTCGGCATTCCACTGCAAGTTCTGGTGGAGGGTCAGTGGAAGTATGCTTGACAGGTGTGTTCGTACCTCAGACACTTAATAAGGATCTGATATTACATCAAGACCTCTGTGTAGGAGACCAGACAGCCATATCTGGACATGTTCAAAAATATCTACATGTGGACACACTGCTTTCCGAAGGAGCCTATCACAGAACTGCGCACACAGTTGCAGCCAGACCTGGAAACAGTCTCTAGAACAGGTGGCTGTAAATTTAACAGTTATGTTGAACTTTTTATGCTACATGCTCACTCATTCCAAGCATCTGTTGGAGATCTTGGTCAAATCTCTCAACCTTCAGTACAAGCTTAAAACATGCAGGTCACGAATGACATTTTTTGCAAGAGCCAATGAGTGTGTCAGTTTTCTTTTGAAAAGCAGACTCCATCATGTTAAAACTCCACATTTTTTTGTGTGGCTGGATTCCCTAGAGTACCAGACACGTGCCTGTGCCCCTAATGCTGTCCATTCATGAACAGAGGTATACAGTTCCATGAATGCATGACTGGCGTGCGACCGTAAGAACAGAAAAAGTAATTTGGATACCCTTTACTCTGGCAGTTGCTATGATTTCTTCTTGCAGCAGTCCATGATGGCACTCTTATTTGAAGGGGCTTGGAGGTTGGATTGAGGATGTGTCCTGGTACTGTGGCTGGTGACACCACTGTAAAACCCAAGGACAAGGGTCGAAGAACTGTGTCGTGCAGGGCACACCTCTACCAGGTCAGCCAGGCTTTAATCGACCAATTAATTAGTTAAATGCCTGAAACATCAGTGCATAGATTACTTGCACTACTTGCTCAATACCCTTGCCAAATAAGCATCGTCTCCATTAATTGTGCATCAAGACCCATGACTACTCGAGTATTTCTCCCCAACTATTTTTAACTAGCATAACACATTCAAGTATGTCATCCATCTTATCAACTCTTGCATTCTGTGGTGCAGGTGTGCTCAGTGGGTCTTGCCTCAGTGTTTGTGTCTGCCCCTAACAACAGTTGACAAAAATGGGCATGCCTGTGCATTTAAAAGGTAACTTAAACAGTCAGCAGAATGCTGAGCATTCTTGCAGTGCAGTACTATTGGATTGCTGGCGGAACAGGAATTCAGCCCCTCAAGCCTATTCCGCCTTTCAGCTAGTTTATGGCTAACAAAAATGTATCGGCGTCAGTTTTGAAATTTTGAATTGACTGAGCCTCAACAGCTTTTTGGGAGGGTCGGGCTGGTTGTGGGGTGGGGGGAGGTGATGGTGAAGGGCGGGGATAAGGAGGGAGGAGAAAGGAAAAGAATTCCTGATTTCCACTACCCTTTGTGTGGAGAAGTGTTTTCTGACATCAGCCCTAGATGGCCTAGTTCTAATTTTTGAGGTTTTCTCTCCTTGTTCTGGACTTACACCACCAGAAAATAGGTTTGCTCTATCCACTCTATCAAATCTTTTAATCATCTTAAACAGCTCTGTTATATCACCCTTTAATCTTCTATATTTGAGGTGATACAAGCCTAGTCAATGCAACCTGTCCTCACAATTCATAGAATCTTATAGAACAGAAGGCGACCATTCAACCCATCATACCTGTGTTGGCTCTTTTGAATGAATAGAACAAAGAAAATTACAGCACAGGAACAGGCCCTTCGGCCCTCCAAGCCTGCGCCGATCCAGATCCTCTACCTAAACATGTCGCCTATTTTCTAAGGGTCTGTATCTCTTTGCTTCCTGCCCATTCATGTATCTGTCTAGATACATCTTAAAAGACGCTATCGTGTTCGCATCTACCACCTCTGCTGGCAACGCGTTCCAGGCACCCACCACCCTCTGCGTAAAGAACTTTCCACGCATATCCCCCCTAAACTTTTCCCCTCTCACTTTGAACTCGTGACCCCTAGTATTTGAATCCCCCATTCTGGGGGAAAAAGCTTCTTGCTATCCACCCTGTCTATACCTCTCATGATTTTGTACACCTCAATCAGGTCCCCCCTCAACCTCCGCCTTTCTAATGAAAATAATCCTAATCTACTCAACCTCTCTTCATAGCTAGCACCCTCCATACCAAGCAACATCCTGGTGAACCTCCTCTGCACCCTCTCCAAAGCATCCACATCCTTTTGGTAATGTGGCGACCAGAATTGCACGCAGTATTCCAAATGTGGCTGAACCAAAGTCCTATACAACTGTAACATGACCTGCCAACTCTTGTACTCAATACCCCATCCGATGAAGGAAAGCATGCCGTATGCCTTCTTGACCACTCTATTGACCTGCGTTGCCACCTTCAGGGAACAATGGACCTGAACACCCAAATCTCTCTGTACATCAATTTTCCCCAGGACTTTTCCATTTACTGTTCACTCTTGAATTGGATCTTCCAAAATGCATCACCTCGCATTTACCCTGATTGAACTCCATCTGCCATTTCTCTGCCCAACTCTCCAATCTATCTATATTCTGCTGTATTCTCTGACAGTCCCCTTCACTATCTGCTACTCCACCAATCTTAGTGTCGTCTGCAAACTTGCTAATCAGACCACCTATACTTTCCTCCAAATCATTTATGTATATCACAAACAACAGTGGTCCCAGCACGGATCCCTGTGGAACACCACTGGTCACACGTCTCCATTTTGAGAAACTCCCTTCCACTGCTACTCTCTGTCTCCTGTTGCCCAGCCAGTTCTTTATACATCTAGCTAGTACACCCTGGACCCCATGCGACTTCACTTTCTCCATCAGCCTACCATGGGGAACCTTATCAAAGGCCTTACTGAAGTCCATGTATATGACATCTACAGCCCTTCCCTCATCAATCAACTTTGTCACTTCCTCAAAGAATTCTATTAAGTTGGTAAGACATGACCTTCCCTGCACAAAACCATGTTGCCTATCACTGATAAGCCCATTTTCTTCCAAATGGGAATAGATCCTATCCCTCAGTATCTTCTCCAGCAGCTTCCCTACCACTGACGTCAGGCTCACCGGTCTATAATTACCTGGATTATCCCTGCTACCCTTCTTAAACAAGGGGACAACATTAACAATTCTCCAGTCCTCCGGGACCTCACCCGTGTTTAAGGATGCTGCAAAGATATCTGTTAAGGCCCCAGCTATTTCCTCTCTCGCTTCCCTCAATAACCTGGGATAGATCCCATCCGGACCTGGGGACTTGTCCACCTTAATGCCTTGTAGAATACCCAACACTTCCTCCCTCCTTGTGCCGACTTGACCTAGAGTAATCAAACATCTGTCCCTAACCTCAACATCCGTCATGTCCCTCTCCTCGGTGAATACCGATGCAAAGTACTCGTTTAGAATCTCACCCATTTTCTCTGACTCCATGCATAACTTTCCTCCTTTGTCCTTGAGTGGGCCAATCCTTTCTCTAGTTACCCTCTTGCTCCTTATATATGAATAAAAGGCTTTGGGATTTTCCTTTAACCCTGTTTGCTAAAGATATTTCATGACCCCTTTTAGCCCTCTTAATTCCTCGTTTCAGATTGGTCCTACATTCCCGATATTCTTCCAAAGCTTCGTCTTTCTTCAGCCTCCTAGACCTTATGTATGCTTCCTTTTTCCTCTTAGCTAGTCTCTCAATTTCACCTGTCATCCATGGTTCCCTAATCTTGCCATTGCTATCCCTCATTTTCACAGGAACATGTCTCTCCTGCACGCTAATCAACCTCTCTTTAAAAGCCTCCCACATATCAAATGTGGATTTACCTTCAAACAGCTGCTCCCAATCTACATTCCCCAGCTCCTGCCGAATTTTGGTATAGTTGGCCTTCCCCCAATTTAGCACTCTTCCTTTAGGACCACTCTCGTCTTTGTCCATGAGTATTCTAAAACTTACGGAATTGTGATCACTATTCCCAAAGTAGTCCCCTACTGAAACTTCAACCAGCTGGCCGGGCTCATTCCCCCAACACCAGGTCCAGTATGGCCCCTTCCCGTGCTTAGTCCCACATCCCCATTTTTTTTTTTGGTAACTCTGTAGGTTCATCATCTTCAAGTACCTGCCCAACTTCCTTTTAAAATTATTTCTGGATACAGCTTCCACCACCTTTTCAGGTAGAGGGTTCCAACCTCAACTCTGAGTGAAAACATTTCTCCTGTATATATCTTTTGTTTATGATTTTGAATCTATGACCTCTGATTATTAACCCACTCAGCAGCGGAAATAATTTTTCTTTATCTACTCTATCAAAACCCCTCATCTTCTTGAAAACCTCTGTTAGTTTCACTTCTTAACTTTGTGTTCCAAGGTGAACAGTGCTAGCTTTTCCAGCCTTCGGTGGGCCGAAGGGCCTGTTTCAGTGCTGTATCTCTCTATGACTCTCTATGACCCCATTTAATTGAAGTCCCTCATCCCTGCTAACATTCTGGTAAACCACCTCTATCCTGTGGTCTGTGAGCAAGTCTGAGAGATGTCTGTTTGAAAAAGGATGTCATTAAGAGATTGAACACTGTTCAACTCGAGTGAAATGAATTTTTTGAACCTTTTTGCTTCACTGTTATCACCTATATGAAAAACATACATTTGCAAGAGATAAGCCTGACTTTGAAGTGTATATTCTGATGAAATTCATGAAGCTAAAGTCCTTAAAGCTATGCTTAATCTTGGCAGAAGATATTATAAATGTGCATGAGCATGCACACATTTGGAGAAAATGTATTTATTGGTGTTGCAGTTGCTGTAAAACCTGACATGCTAGGTATATCTGAATGATTCTTAATGAACTAGGTAGTGAATAAGGCTGCATCCATCTATAGGGATTTTCCTGCTGGACTTTGGCACATCTGGCCTTACATTCAAAACATGGGACAGCAACCACCAGCACTAAACTGTTGGTACAATGCATCTTTGAAATAACTTAATGTGCTTTTTAAGAAAAGGGAGGCTGTTTCAGAACTGTTCAGTGTCCCTGTCTGGCAGTGACTTCATTTTCACATCCTGAGTTCTCTGAAGTGGTTGCAAACTTGGCTGGGACCCAGATACATCATGTAGAAACTATTCGTCCTTGTAAGGGCAGAGTCTTCACTTGCTCCATATGAGGCCAGTGACATGGAGAGGCCTGGACAGGGACTCTGGAAAGTCGAGAGTTCCTGGGCTCTCGCAGTCAGTTGAAACCCAGCACGTAGTCAGTATAGGTGAGAGACCAGGCATACCAACTCCAGTACAAGCTGGAGTTGGGGTCTGGACATCTGAAGAGGAAGACCGAATTTCATTCAAAAAAGAATTAAATGTGGCCCCTTTGATAAAGGGGCTGTGGGGCAGCTTTGTTTCTATGGGGCCCCCTGTCTGGCTCCTGAAGTTAGATGAGGAAGGATGGAAGGAGGCCTGTGTGGGGCATAAACACTAGCATGAATCTGTTGAGCTGAATGGCCTATTTCTTTGCTGTAAATATTTCATAATCCTTATGTCACTATATGTAGCCTCCTGCGTTGTGCCACTGTATGCAGGGTAGTAGTCCGGATGTGTGTATCTCTGCATCAAAAGTTCACTGGCATTGGCCCCTAACCCCACAAACTAGAGTAATGAAGTCAAATGGAAGGTGCTCCCTGGTGTGTGCTTGGATGCAGCCTTTACAGGACCCCTCTTTTTTCCCCCACCCGCCAACCCGGGTTTCCGAGTCACTCTTCTGCTTGGGGTTGAAGAAAGATAATCGTATATGCCTCTTGTGGTATATACAAATGTTAGTAAATTATGAGGCTACTAATAGAGGAAGGGAGTGGTTATAACTCAGATATGCTAGTTTTAGCCCTTCACGCTTCATTTCCTGTGTTTCCTGCTTAGGTTAATGAAGACTGCATGTGTACTAGTTCATAATAAGGAGCAGTAACCACCCTATTATTGCAAGATGGTGATCTAGATTGTTCACCATTAGATACTTTGCTATTGATTATGCTCTCTGCCCAACTTTCTCCATCAGAATTCCATGATTATAGGTGTAGATGCATTCCTCTTCATATTCACTGCACTTAATTGGAACTTGAATTTTCCCTAAATCTGACTTTGGGGGCTCCCCCCTGCCCATTCAAAGTAAAATTGCTTGTTAAATATGTGTGGTTGAGGAACATTCTACCTATTCAGACAGAATGGTTTCTCTTTGCTTCCCCTTAGGAAAGATCTTGGAGTTACTTCCCTTAGTACTGAGATGTGTGCTTTGGATTATTGATTACTGCATACTTTTGCTGTATCCAGAACACTTACACACACTTCACAGTAAAAAATGCTTTGAACTTGATATGTAAATACATTGTGCATTTTAGCAATTTATTGCAGAAAAACTATGATATATGGGTATATTGAGAAAGGGCCATGGTGTTCAGTATTTAAAAACTTGCCTTTTGTAAAATAAAAATGGGTAAAACTTATTCTAATGGCAATTCTTGAAAGGTAATGTCCCTCTCATAATGCTGTGTGGGACCAACTAGAAACTGAAGATGTATTCTTCAGAGAATCTAATATTGACTCTTTATAATTCATTCAGAATAATAGTCTACAGTTTGCTGGCCTTAGATCCACCAATTAAAAATATATCATTCACGGGATGCGGGTGCCACTGACCAGGGCAACATTTATTGCCCATTCCTAATTGGCCTCAAAGGTGGTCATGAGGCACCTTCTCGAACTGGTGCAATTCATGTGGTGAAGATATTACCACAGTGCTGTTAGGTTGGGCATTCCAGGATTTTGACCCAGTGATGAAGGAATGGAGATGTATTTCCAGCAATTGGTGTGTGACTGGTGGTTACTTGGAGGTGGTGGTGTTTCCATATGCTTGCTGTCTTTGTCTTGGGTGGTAGAGGTCGAAGATTTGGAAGGTGTTGTTGAAGAAGCTTTGGTGAGTTGCTACAGTGCATCTTGAAGATGGTTTATATGAGGGCCACATTGCACCAATGGTGGAGGGATTGAATATTTAAGGTGGTGGGTGGGGTACCAATGAAGTGGGCTGTCGTGTCCTGGATGGTATTGAGTTTCTTGAGTGACTGCAGCTCCAAAAACATTCAGGAAAGTGGAAACTATTCTATCACACTCCTGGCTTGTGTCTTGTCGAAAGGCTGTGAGAAGTCATGAGGTCAGCCACTTGCTGCAGAATACCCAACCCCTGACCTGTTCTTGCAGCCACAATATTTGTCATTCCAATTGAGTTTCTGGTGACCCCCAGGATGTTAATGGTGGGGGAGTTAATGATAGTCATGGCGGGGGGGTGGGGTGGGGGGGTGTGGGGTGATGTATAGATTCTCTCGTTGGATATGGTCATTGCCTGGCACTTGTGTGGCATGAATCTTATTTACCACTTAAAAGACAAAGCCTGGATGTTGTCTATCTCTAGCTGCATGCGAGCACAGACTGCTGTATTTGAGGAATTGCAAATGGAATTGAATGCTCTGCAATCATCAGCGAACATCCCCATGCCACTTGATAGCATTGTCAATGACACTTTCCATTACATTGTTGATTGAGAGTAGGCTGATGGGGCAGGAATTAACTAGATTGGATTTGTCCTCCTTGTGGACAGAACCTACCTGGGCAATTTTCCACTTTGTCAGGTAGATGCTAATGTTGTAGCTGTAATGGAACAGCTTGGCTAGAGCCATGGGCTCTGGAGAATAAGTCTTCACTACAGCCAGGATGTTGTTGGGGCCCATAGTCTTTGCTGTATCCAGTGCACTCAGTTGTTTCTTGATATTGTGAGAGTGAACCGAATTGGCTGAAGACTGGCAGCTGTAATGTATGGGACTTCCGGAGAAGGCTGCGATGGACAATCCGCTCAGCACTTCTGGCTGAAGACAGTTTTGAATACTTGTCTTTTATACTTGCATGCTGATGATGGAGATGTTCGTGGAACCCTCTTCGTCCTGTTAGTTTTGTAATTGTCCACCACCATTCATGACTGGATGTGTGACAGGACTGCAGAGCTTTGATCTGATCGGTTGCTTATGGAATTGTTTCGCACATGCTGTTTCTTGACCAGGTTGACTATTTTCAGGTACAGCTGGTGCTGTTACTCGTATGCTCTTCTACACTCGTTGAACCAGTGTTGGTTGCCTAGTTTAGTAGTAATGGTAGAGTGAAGAATACGCCATGAGGTTACAGAATGTGTGGAATACAATTTTGTTGCTGCTGATGGCCCATAGCGCTTCATGGATGCCCAGTTTTGAGCTGCTAGATCTATTCTAAATCTATTCCATTATATAGTGTGGTAGTGTCACACAACTCAATAGAAGGTGTCCTCAGTATGAAGATGGGTTCTTTTCTCCACAAGGGTTGTGCTGTGGTCACATACTGTCATGGATAGATGGATCTGCGATGGTTAGATTGGTGAGGACGGGATCAGATAGGTTTTTTTCCCTTGTGTTCGTTCTCCCTAGCTTGCTTGACTAGTTTCAGGGATAGCTCTTCTGGCACAATTCCTCAGATGATAGTGAGGAGGACTTTGCAGGATCTACTGGGCTTGGTGTGCGTGATGCCAGTGGTCCATCTGTTTGTTTCATTCCTGTCGTGATTTGTTACAACTGAGTGGCTTGCTAGGCCATTTTATAGGGCAGTTAAGAGTCATTGCTATGGGTCTGAAGTAACAAGAAGGCCAGAGTCGTACCAGGTAAGGACAGGAGGCTTTCTTCCCAAATGGACATTAGTGAACAGTGGGTTTTTACAACATTAGATAGCTTTACTGGTAATAACTTTTGGTTCGTTAATTAACTGAATTGAAATTCACAAACTTCCACAGCAAGATTTGAACTCGAATCTCCAAATTATTAGTCCATGCCTCTGAATTACTAGAGTGGTAATGTAACCACTATGCTACCTTACCTGTTAAGTATTAGCACTTATGTTATAACTAAATGTATTTTGTATTTTAAATTCATTAGGCAGGAATTAGTAGACCCACATTGAGGTCAGGACCATTTTATAGCCATTATTTTTTTCCCTTTTAGTGTACCATGCCATCTACCTGGAAGAACTGACAACAGCAGAACTTGCCAAAAAGATTGCAACTATCTTTAGTATATCCCAAAATCAGATAAACCAGGTTTACAGACAGGGTCCCACCGGTATTCATGTTCTCGTCAGTGATCAGGTAAGTGGGACTTTTGTTGCAGACAAGTCCAAGAACCATCTGCTGAGTACAGTAATTGTTGCTATGGTCATGACTCTCTAAGGGGCTCAAATGGGACTGTTCTTACTATATTAACTATATTCCTTCACCCCATGAGGATGTAGGTGTCAGCACTCTTGACTGAGTCAGGAGGTCTTGGGTTCAAGCTCCACTATAGAGACGTGAGCGCATATGCCAGGGTGACACTTTTCAGCGCAGTATAGAGGGGATGCTGTTCTGCCAGAGGTGCCATCTTTCAGATGATGTATTAAACTGAGGCCTCATTTGCACCCTCAGGTGGACCTACAAATATCCCAAGGCAATATTTGAAGAGGGCAAGGGAATTCTCCTGTTGTCCTGGCCACCATTTATTTCTCGAACAGCACTTGAAACAGATGATCTGGTCACTTATTTCATTACTGTTTGTGGTACCTTGCAGTACATATATTGGTCCACTCCTCCATTACGCCCAGCACCTTCCCCTGCATCGCAGGAGGTGTAATAACTGCCCATTTATCTCTTCACTATCCCAGGCCCCAAACACTCCTTTCAGGTGAAGCAGTGATTTACTTGTACTTCTTTCAATGTAGTAGACTGTATTCGCTGCTCATAATGGGGTCGTCTGTACATTGGGGAGACCAAACGCAGACTGGGTGACCGCTTTGCGGAACACTTCGGCTCACTCCGCAAGCAGGACCCTGAGCTTCCGGTTGCTTGCCATTTCAACACTCCCCCCTGCTCACATCTTTGTCCTGGGATTGCTGCAGTGTTCCAGTGAACATCAACGCAAGCTCGAGGAGCAGCATCTCATTTACTGATTAGGCACACTACAGCCTGCCGGACTGAACATTGAGTTCAATAATTTCAGAGCGTGACGGACCCCCCATTTTTTTTTTTAGATTAGAGATACAGCACTGAAACAGGCCCTTCGGCCCACCGAGTCTGTGCCGACCATCAACCACCCATTTATACTAATCCCATATTCCTACCAAACATCCCCACCTGTCCCTATATTTCCCTACCACCTACCTATACTAGTGACAATTTATAATGGCCAATTTACCTATCAACCTGCAAGTCTTTTTTGGCTTGTGGGAGGAAACCGGAGCACCCGGAGAAAACCCACGCAGACACAGGGAGAACTTGCAAACTCCACACAGGCAGTACCCGGAATCGAACCCGGGTCCCTGGAGCTGTGAGGCTGCGGTGCTAACCACTGTGCCGCCCTTACTTTTTTATTTTTAGTTTTTTTTTCTTTGTGGGCTTATTTTATTTTATTTCATCTTAGTTTGTTCAGTTTGCTTACTCACTGTTTTTTTTTTCATGTTTGTACTTGTGGCTGTTCAATTTTCAGTCCGTTAACACCTTATCTGTACTAATGCTTTGTCTTTCAACACACCATTAACATATTGTTTGCCTTTGCTGCACGACCTTCTGGTCAGCTATTCTATGACCTTGTCCTATCTGCACCTCCTTTGTTATCTCTTGCCCCACCCCTGCTTTACTTACTAATAACCTTTTTACATTTCTAATATTTGCCAGTTCTGAAGAAGGGTCACTTGACCTGAAAAGTTACTCTCTCTCCACAGATGCTGCCAGACCTGCTGAGTATTTCTAGCATCCGCAGTATTTTGCTTTTACATATATTGGCTGCCTGCATTACAATAGTGACTACATTTCAAAAGTACCTAATGAGCCGTAAAGTATTTTGGGATGTCCTCAGGTTGTCAAAGGTGCCATCTAAATGCACGTTCTTTGAGAATGGCTGAAACTCATTGGTGATTTTAAACATAACCATTTGGGTAGGAGTTGAATATTTTTCTCCCTCTTTTTTTCCCTCCCCACCTCCTTTATTTCCTTTCTCTCCCAAGATATTAATTCTTTACAGAAGTACAAGTAACTTTTTTAATGTCTCACCCAAACAGCTATTCTTGTTCATTGGATTCAGTCCCAAACAGAATGTTGACATTACCCAACAGCCCACATTCAAAACTATCGTATTTACATCCAATGTCCACACCTCTAGTGGGGCGCGCCCGATGATAGCGAATGAGAACTCCGAACATTCACCCTCCCTAACCTAGGGCTAACTCAAGTTGCACTGCTGCCAGTTTAATTCAGCACAGATGTGCTTTACACAAATGAATTCACTGTTATGTGGGCAAATTCAGAAGTCAGCTTGTGCACAGCAAGATCTCAATGACAGTAAGATGAATTTTTTTTTGGTATTGTGATGAATGTTCACTAGGACATTAGGAGGAACACAAAAGTCACAACACAGAAACAGGCCATTTGGTTCAGCCAGCCTGTTTACCTTCCACATGAGTAAATAATCTGAATCATGTTTAGCCACTCTATATTCCCCAAATCCCTTCGTCCCTGCCCCTCTTCAGATGGTGCCATGTGATCTTCACCATCCACCTGAATAAGCAGAGCGGGCCATCTCATCCAGGTCACCACCCTCCTATTGTGCTGTACCCCAGTGAAGTGTCAGCCTATATGCTCTCAAGTGCTAGAGTGGAACGTGAACCCACAACTGAGTTGAGAGTTCTACCAACTCAGCCAAATGCATTTAGGAAAAAAGCACTTTCACCCTCAAAAGAAAGAACTATCTTTATTTGGGGAAATAGTGTTGAATTTGAAAGAGAAGACACTTCCAGTGATTTTTGGGAACTGGATTTTTCTTAAGCCCATTGGTATGAAGATTTCCTTTCTCTGCTAGTTCCTATGGGGAATATGTTTGGACAGTCTTGAAACTTACAATTCATTTTGAATTGGAATACCTGAGCTTGGCTGGATATAGAAATGTCATGCTGGGCCATTAGCTTAGATTGGCAGAGGGAGCTTTACCCTAATTAAAATCTTCCAGTTTTGAGCTTAAAAATAATTGACAGAACAATGCTTGTTGACATATTGCTAAAATAGCTGTGTTCACTTTCTGAAAATGTATTTTGCAGATGGTTCACAACCTCCAAGATGAAAGTTGCTTTGTTATCAGCACAGTAAAAGGTATGTATTTTTCTTCATCAATTTGTACAAGCCAAACCTAATGGTAAGCAAATTTATCACATGATCTTTTTCTTTTATTTTACAGCTGAAAATACTGAAGGCTACCATGTAATTTTGAAGTAACCTGCCCTATTTAGCAGTTAAGCTGGTCTACCTTTTTGCATATAGAAGATATCTTTATTATGACAAAGGACATTGAGCAAATCCATGTAAATGTTAGAATCTGACTTCACTGTACAAAATGTTTCATATTGAAAACACAGCTTGACTTCAGTTACCTTACTGTGAGCTTGAAACTTCTGGAAATATCACTGCCACCAATCAGCACCCTCCCTGCATGTCTAAGGATGCAGCAAGCTTGGGGATAGGCCTGAAAGTCCAGAAATTATGGTTCAAAGTGGTCTTCGTAAATATGAGGAGGAAAATGGCCAGTAGATCCAGATTTGCACAATAATTGTCTCATTTTGAAGCATTTATGCTTCAACTTACCTGTCTAGTTTCTTGATTATTGGTTTTGAGATTGATGTTGAGGTATGCCATTTTTTTTTATGTTTGCCTTTTACTTTGTGCCGTACTGCATTTTACTGCCTTTACAAGATACTAGTTTCCCCAGCTAGAACTGTATCTGCAAGATCATATAGTGCAGTTGCTAATCTGCATTCTAAGGAGAAAACGAAAGACAATATAAAAATGTGATTGCAAATCCTGTTTCAAATCAGGACACTTGTTTAATTTAAAGTTGCAGCTTGCACATTCTTGAGCTATATTTTCCCCTGCTTCCTTGAAGGTCACATGGCTTTTTTATTTAGTTTTTATATATATATCTCAACTCCATTGTGGAGGCTGTCCTTATTTCTGTTTTTGAACATTTAGTGCATTTTATTGTTTGAGTTCAATGTCAAACCTTTTACCTGTAGATAAACAGCAGTTGTGAATAAAGCAGAAGCGTCTCAGTTTTGTTTGTAACCCACAATTGCTTTTAGATCAAAGAGGAAAGGTGTGTTATGCATTTAAAAATATAATAAATTTGTAAATGTCCATTAAGCAAATCCTATGCTTTTGAAAGCTGTATTTAAAAATGTAGTTGTGTCCTATAATTCTCCAAGTCATAATTGTGCCTCTGTGACCAAATTTCACTGCACTGATATGTTAATAAAATCAAGATTGTTTGCTTACTTTTCAGATGTTTTCATGGGATTATAATTATCAGTTGACAGTGGAGAATTTTAGGCCAAACGCTATGTATATAAATCAGAGGTTTTGCCACCAAAGGAGAAAACAAACTCTTTTGCATAGTTGTCGACTTAACCTGGCTGTCAGAATTGCTTTTAAATATACCAAGATTAGCAGCTTTTGACATGGAATTTCAGATAATTTAATTATAGGTTTGCTGGTGTAGAAACAGCCATAAGTAATGTCCCAATAGTGTTAAGTTTCACATACTTTGAGAGTTAGATAAGCACCAGCAACTTTGTTACTCTTGATTTAGAGATCTCTTGCGATGTGCATAAATTCACATTGCCTCTGTAATAAAGTTTTCAAATCATTTTTTGCAAATCTCTCTTTAAAGTGTGTATAAGTATTAAAATTAATGTGACAATTAAAACCACTGATTGGTGTTTGCTGACCATCAATACTATATACCAGTGTAAGATGTTGGTATTTAACCAGCTGTTGCTGAGCTGTGACTGCCTATGATTTCAGCTCATGCTGAAGATAAAGGTTAATAAAATATTCCATACTAATCAGTGCATAAACTGAAATTCCATAGTTCTTTTGGACTGAGAATTTGGCTTCTTTGCCCTGCACTAATTAAATAGCATCAAAGTAGAGACCTACACAAAGCATCATGCTGTGCATATTCAGCTTTTTGAGATTTCCAGTCTTTTTTTAAATTCATATTACTACAACTTCAAGCTCGTCCTTTAAACTGTTATGGGTTTTTTATGTCTGTGAAGCACAGGTTAAAACCTAAATAGTATTTTATAGTCCAGCCATAGAAAAACAGCAGGCCCATAGAAAACATATTTGTCTTCATGCAAAATCCATACAATGCCAGAACAGCTCATATTGGTGACAGACTGAACATCAAGGAAGCTATTTTCGAAAGATGTTACTTATAATTATTGCTCTGTAAAGACCACCTTCCTTTGGTTCTTTTATTATCACATTTCTATTCAAAAAGTTCACTTGATTTGGGCATTCTTTCACTATAGCTTTGTGCAGTTATTTAAATCTTACAGCCTTAATGTTTGTGTTTAGAGATTCCAGGCTTTCACAAAAGCTGGCCAGATTGGCTGTCATGCATTTATATTGCACAAATGCAGCTGGGCTCCCAAACATGAGTATAATGCAGATGGCTGCAAGTCAAATGTAAAACTGATTTTCCCAGCAGCAGAGCTTTAGTGAATTCTGGCAATTTTATGCTTGCAGTCAGCTGCAAAACACCAACACATCGGGAACCTGGTGACAGTAGCAGAGTTTCTGCAAAATAAAAGCATCTACAGAAATTACAGCACAGGAGGTGGCCAGGTAGCCTGAGAAAGATGCATTACAACACGATGGTATCTTTTTCTGAACTTTAAAGTGCTGTTGTACTGGTAGCTTCTTTTACGTTGATGGAGTAATCATGGTGCTGAGTATATCTGTGGAAAGGTTAGCTGGAAGTATTTTTGAAGCTGTTCATAATTTTTATAGGCTTCCAATTTGGATGCTGGACATGAGCATAATTTGTAGAAACATTCCCTTCTGGCAGCAAACCCTCCAACTTTCCTTTGCCTAAGGCGCATGGTAATTTTAGGGGATCAGAGCTGCTGCTTGTGCCAAATAGGGAAAATTCTGTGCTATAATTTAATACATGTAGTTAAACGGTGCAAATGATTTTAAACATGCATTTATATGACTATCTGCCTTGTTTTTGGGGTGGAACAACAGCCAATATACAAAACTGGTCTCCAAAGCATCCATTGTCTATGACGATGTCTACACGATGTAGACAAGGTAATATGTAAATCAGCTGAAATAATTCTATGGTTTAAAGTAAGAGATTGCTGTCAGTGTTCGAAATAACCAGGTCAAAATACATTTGAACTTGAATAAGTGTACTTCAACATTAAAACCAAACTTACCTACTGCAGCATCGGGCCTTCAGCTTCCTGTCCACACTGCCAATTCCAAATGAGATGAGCAAGAGAGACTTGGTACAGTCACTGTATCACAATGTTTCATAAGAAACTCAGTTTAAAAACTAAAGAGAAATACTAAAATTTTTGGTTTTTATTGTTTTAGGGGAGAGGCTGTGGCGTTGTGGTAATGTCACTAGACTAGTAACCCAGAGCGCCAGGCTGTTGCTGTGGGGTACATGGGTTTGAATCCCACCACGCAGATGGAAATTGAATTAAAAGCTAGTCTAATGCTGACCATGAAACGATTATCGATTGTTGTAAAAACCAGCTGGTTCATTAATATCCTTTAGGGAAGGAAATCAGCTATCCTTAGCTGGTCTGGGCTACATGTGACTCTAAACCCACAGCAATGTGGTTGACTCTCAAATGCCCTCTGAAATGTCCTCAACATAGACTCCGGACCCCATGAAATCTCGTGACATCAGGTCAAACATGGGCAAGGAAACCTCTGGCAGATTACCACCTATGGCTTCCCAACCCCAACCCCCCCCCCCCCGGCTGATGAATCGCTGCTTCTCCATGTTGAACACCAATTGGAAGCGCTGAGGGTAACAAAG
This sequence comes from Heterodontus francisci, assembly GCF_036365525.1. NCBI lineage: Eukaryota > Metazoa > Chordata > Chondrichthyes > Heterodontiformes > Heterodontidae > Heterodontus > Heterodontus francisci. The sequence continues at coordinate 151,747,766 of NC_090375.1, read as the reverse complement.
CCACAGAATGGTCTCTGGGTGGGGGACTTCAATATCCATCACCAAGAGTAGCTCAGTCGCACCACTACTGCATGAGCTGGTGAAGTCCTAAAAGACATAGCTGCTAGACTGGGTCTGCAGCAGGTGGTGAGGGAACCAAGAGGGAAAACCTATTTGACCTCGTCCTCACCAATCTACCTGTCACAGATGCATCTGTCCATGACAGTATCACAGTACCTATTATCGTGCTGTGTGACACTCACCATGCTAAATGGGATAGATTGCGAACAGATTAGCAACTCAAAACTGGGCATCCATGAGGCATTGTGGGTTCTCTTTCTTTCTCTTTGGCCTCCTTATCTCAAGAGACAATGGGTAAGCGCCTGGAGGTGGTCAGTCGTGCTTGGAGCGGCTCTCAAGGCCAATTCTAAAGTGACAGGCTCCTCCACAGGTGCTGCAGAAAAATTTGTTTGTCGGGGCTGTTACACAGTTGGCTTATCAGCAGCAGAATTGTATTCAACCACAACTGTAACCTCAGGGACCGGCGTATCCCCCACTCTACCATCGAGCCGGTGGAACTCAATGAAGAGTGCAGAAGGGAATGCCAGGAGCAGCAGCAGGCAAACCTAAAAATGCAGTGTTAGCCTGGTGAAGTTACAACCCAGGACCACTTGCATGCCAAACAGCAATAGCAGCATGCAATAGACAGAGCTAAGCAGATCAGATCTAAGCTCTGCAGCCCTGCCACATCCCGTCATGAATGGTGGTGGACAATTAAATAACTGACAAGAGGAGGCTTCACAAACATCCCCATCCACACTGATGGGGGAGCTCAGCACATCAGTGCAAATGACAAGGCAGAAGCATTTGCATCCATCTTCAGCCAGAAGTTCCAAGTGGATGATCCATCTTGGCCTCCTGCTTCGATCCCTACCATCACAGATGCCAATCTTCAGTCAATCCAAATCACACTGAGATATATCAAGAAATGGCTGTAGGCACTGGCTACTGCAAAGGCTATGGCCCCTGACAACAATCTGGCAATAGTACTGAAGATTTGTGCTCCAGACCTAGCCAAGCTGTTCCAGTACAGCTACAACACTGGCATCTACCGTAAATATGGAAAATTGCCCAGGTACGTCCTCTGCGCAAAACACAGGGCAAATCTGACCCAGCCAATTACTGCCCTATTAGTTTACTCCTGCTCATCAGCAACATAGGGCAGCGCAGTGGTTAGCACTGCAGCCTCACAGCTCCAGGGACCCGGGTTCGATTCTGGGTACTGCCTGTGTGGAGTTTGCAAGTTCTCCCTGTGTCTGCGTGGGTTTTCTCCGGGTGCTCCGGTTTCCTCCCACAAGCCAAAAGACTTGCAGGTTGATAGGTAAATTGGCCATTATAAATTGTCACTAGTATAGGTAGGTGGTAGGGAAATATAGGGACAGGTGGGGATGTTTGATAGGAATATGGGATTAGTGTAAGATTAGTATAAATGGGTGGTTGATGTTCGGCACAGACTCGGTGGGCCGAAGGGCCTGTTTCAGTGCTGTATCTCTAATCTAATCATAATGGAAGGGGTCATCGACAGTGCGATCAACCGGCACTTGCTCAGCGATAACCTGCTCACTGATGCTCAGTTTGGGTTCCAACAGGGCCACTCAGCTCCTGATCTCATTACAGCCTTGGCCCAAACATGAACAAAAGAGCTGAACTCAAGAGGTGAGAGTGACTGCCCTTGACATCAAGGCAGCATTTGACTGAGTATGGAATCAAGGAGCCCTAGCAAAACTGCAGTCAATGGGAATTAGCGGGAAAACTCTCCACTAATTGGAGTCATACCGAGCACAAAAGAAGATGGTTGTGGTTGTTGGAGGTCAATCATCTCAGTCCCAGGACATCACTGCAGGAATTCTTCAGGGTAGTGTCCTAGGCCCAACCACCTTTAGCTGCTTCATCAATGACCTTTCCTCCATCTTAAGGTTAGAAGTGGGGATGCTCACTGATAATTGCACAATGTTCAGCACCATTCACGATTCCTCAGATACTGAAGCAGCCCATGTCCATATGCAGCAAGACCTAGCCAACATCCAGGCTTGGGCTGATAAGTGGTAAGTAACATTTGCACCATACAAGTGCCAGGCAATGACCATCTCAAACAAGAGAGAATCTAACCATCTCCCCTTGATGTTCAATAGCATTACCGTCACTGAATCCCCCCACTATCAACATCCTGGGGGTCACCATTGACCAGAAACTGAACTGGACCAGCCACATAAATGCTGTGGCTACAATAGCAGGTCAGATGCTGGGAATTCTGCAGCAAATAACTCACCTCCTGGCTCCCCAATACCTGTCCACCATCTACAAGGCACAAGTCAGGAATGTGATGGAATACGCTCCATTTGCCTGGATGGGTGCAGCTCCAATAAGCTCAACACCATCCAGGACAAACCAGCCCACATGATTGGCACTCCATCCACTACCTTCAACATTCACTCATTCACCATTGACACACAATACCATCTACAAGGTGAACTGCAGCAACTCACCAAGGTTCCTTCGATAGCACCTTCCAAACCTGCGACCTCTCGCACCTAGGACAAGGGCAGCAGATGCATGGGAACACCACCTGTAAGTTTCCCTCCAAGCCACACACCATCCTGACTTGGAATTATATTGCCCTTCCTTCACTGTTGCTGGGTCAAAATCCTGGAACTCCCATCCTAACAGCACTGTTGATGTACCTGTACCCCAAGGACTGCAGCGGTTCGAAAGAGTAGCTCACACCACCTTCTCAAGGGTAATTAGGGATGGGCAATAAATGCTGGCACAGCCAGCGATGCCCACATCCTCCTAACAGATAAAAATATAGACTGGTGAATCATTCTGTAAATCAAGTATTGAATTCTGTTACTTGCTTCTGTGTAATTTTTGTCTTGCTGGAATGGATTAGTCTTGACAGTGATTCCCCATATTTTGGAGGGATAGGAGAGCATGCCAGGAAACCTATGTGATTTCTAGTGTGTAATTTAGCCCTGTGACATGTTATCTGATTCTGTTTATGGCTGGGAGTTTTACTGGATGATTTTGAGCTGCCACATGCTATTGCATCAAGCCCCACCCCCTTCCTCTCTACAGTTGAATCTATTTCTCGTCTAAAATGCTGACTCTTCATGACCAATGTTTTCTTATTCAGGATCTTTTACTTGTTTCCAAACACAATAGAAGCAACCAGGAGAAGAAATTACACTTAGTCTTCCTCATTCTTTGAGGGCACCTATCGCACCAGTATCATTTTTGAGCTTTTACCCATTATTTATTTAAGTAATGGTATTTTAGGAGCTCACTTGATGAATTGTATAAATTACTAACCGGAAACAGGCCATTCAGCTCAACCAACTTGTGTTGATGTTTATCCTCCACGTTCTAATACCGTGTGCCAACCCTGTTCCATATACTTTTACTTTCCTTTCAACACCTATTCGTAAATGTTAACATAGTTGGTGATTTGAAGCAGAGACTACGTTAAATACTTCCTTACAATACTTTCTTGAAATTCTCACTCCTTATCCCTCTCTTGATGTCTTTGCTTATTTCTTCTTTAGTCATTTTTAACATAGATACAGGCCTGATACGTTCCTTTCAATTTTAGTTCATTTCTAACATTATTTATCCATAGTATCCTGAAACCTGAAGTTGTTTCTTTTAAAAACATAAATATTCTGCAATCACCACCTTAAAAAACCTTAGTTGAGCTGGTCCTGTGTCATTGCCTCACACCATCTCAACTTGCTCACTCATCTTTCTAAAATGTGCCCGATTCCAATTTACTGTCCATATTCTTATGCTAACTTTTGCCCTCTCCACTTGGACCTTAAACCTGATCATGTGGTCACTTCATTTTTACTTTCTTCTTTTAACTCAACTGCTTGATCATTTCGCATAACTAAATCTAACACCTCTCCTGTTGTGGGCATACAAATATACTGTTTGAGGCAAGTGTCCAGCATACATTTTAGGAATTCCATTCATAAAGATGCTTGCCTTTTCTCATTCCATCTTCCTTATTGCAAATTTGTTCAAATAGATACATTATCTCAAGCAATTTATTGCAGAAGATAAATTGCTATCCAGGTTACTCACTTAATCAGGACAAAGGACGAACTCCCATCTCTCCTGATTGTGTTGTGAAATCTTCCAGCGACTCAGCTGGCATTAAACAGGACTTTGGTTTATTGCGTCTAAAAGAGAAAACTCTCCCTCAATACCTTATTGAAGTGCTTGATTATGTATTTAAGTTGTGGAAGTGGAGCTACAACCCAATACCTTCTGATTCTGAAGCAAGTGGACTACAAACTGAGTAAAGCTACAAAGAAAACTTCAGCACAAACTTGTTGAAACCTAAAATACAAAAGGTGGAAAACAAAAACGGGAAGTATTCAGAAAACAACTCAATTTGAACAAGAGTACAGCATTGAATATAAATTTTGCACACTTTAATCACTGCTACAAAAAATATTTTAAATCTGTAAATGGAAACCCTGGAAGTTATCTAGTGATGGTAGCGAGCAGACAGTCTGTGTATGACTAGAGCTGCAAGATTGAATTGTTGCACAAGAATATTTACATGAAGACTGTTGCGTTTGGCTTTTGTGCTAGGTTATTTGGCATATTTCCTGCCATTTTGCATCTTGGCATTGCTGGGTGAAAGGAAAAACTGCTGTCAGGACACAAGTTTGGTGATTGGCAGCATTTGCACCTTGCTGAAAATGTGCTGGGATTCTGGAATAGCAGAAATGCTAGCTAGTAGTACCATGCAAGCATTCAATCCCAAAGATAGGCTGTACATGCTGGATAAAGAACTTCCCATTCAACAAAATCTTTTTTCTTTCACAAAGACCTGTTGATGCCTTGTGCTGACTCACAGACTTCATGAGAATTTGGGGACAGTAAGGAAGCAAGCTGTAAGCAGAAGTGCCAGTGACTGTTCCAGGTACAGCAACTTTGCAATAGATTGTGTCCCGTTTTAAGTTGTAAAAGCTTATTGTATTGATGGCTGGCCATAGTACATATTTTGCGAATGTTCATAGTTTCACAGGAGGTTCTACATTAAGGATATACAGCACAGAAACAGACCATTCAGCCTAACCACTCCATGCTGGCCTTTATGCTCCACACAATCCTCCACCACAAAATTCTCTATTCCCTTCTCCCTCATATGCTTATCTAGCATGCCAAAAATGCATCCATACGATTCACTTTAACCACTCTCTGTGATAGCAAGTTCCACATTCTCACTGCTCTCTGCAGAAAGCACTTTCTTCTGGATTCCCTATTTGATTTCTTATTCACTATTATATTGACGGCCTCTAGTCTTGCTCTTTTCCCACAAGTGAAAGCAGTCTTTTTGTGTCTATTTAAACTTTTCATAATTTTAAACACCTCTATTAGGTCATCCCCTCATGCTTCTCCTTTCAAGGGAAATGAGACCCAGCCTCATCATCCTCTCCTGATCAGCTCATCCTTGTAAATCATTTTTGTACGTGCTCCAGTGTCTCTTTTTTAAAATAATATGCCAACCAGAATTGTAGACAGTACTCCAGGTGTGGTCTAACCAAGGTTTGATACAAATTTAAAATAACTTTACTTTTCAATTCTATCCCTCTAGAAATAAATCCTAATGCTTTGTTTGCTTTTTTAATGGCCTTATTAACCTGTGTTGCGACTATTAGAGTTTTGTGTATGTTTCAGAGTGCCTCATATATTTCACTGTACAAATTATCTAGGTGTCTCATTAAATGTCTTTTTGGGAGTTCTTTAGTCAGGTTTCACTGTTCTTTAATGCTGCTTCCTTCAAGTAATTTCAATGTGGTTCTAATGTAGATATCTTACACTTTCCTGTATCGCTTGGCAGGCCATTTTAGTTTTGTTAAATTCATGTAGGAGCCCTGGTTTATTTCATTAGGACCTGCTTGTGATGTTAACTAGTGTTTTTCAGTCACGTTACATCAATGTCACAAGAGGGTAAAGACATTGGCTGGAACTTTTCACCGATTAAAATTAACAGGTAAAAAAAGCTCCAGGTTGGAGATTGCAGAAGTGAAAAATCCCATCTTTTTGTCCTTCTGAAAATTCAAATTGCAAACATTTTCAGTGTAGGGTTTGCTTACCTTCTGTGCTGTATACATGGCTGTGTTCCCTCCACCATTCTCAAGACATAGAAAAAATGATGTAGGCACTTCTAAAAAAAACTTTAACCATTTGCTTCATGGAATATGCAGAGTGGGAGCTTTAAATGGAGGAACTCGTTTCAAGCTACAGCATGGAAAATCATACCAAAATACATTTATTTTCTTCTATTTAACCAAATCTCAAAATAGCACAGAAAACAAATGCAACTCCGGTTTACAGTTGGAACCACATGCACTAAAATGGTCAGGAAGAGAGGTGGCATGACACTGACTTGCATTGACTGTAGGCTGACCAAATGTACTTCTTAAGGTGTCAGAATAAAATGTGAACAATGCTGAATATTCCTTGAGTTTGGATTGGTCAGATTGTGTATTCTGCTGTAGCAATATTTCAATAGACTTACTTTCTAATTTTGTCAGAGTACCAATGTTTTCAACCATGAAATGGTAGTCAAGTTGCCAGTGATGGAAAATACAACTCGCTTCTAATGTAGCAAAACATCCAGAATGGAGGCTTTACCAATGGAGGAGATTAGGAAGGGTGACCAGAACTGTGACAAAGAGCTGGTATTAAGAAGAGACTTAAAGGTGGAAGGGTAGTGGAAGGGCAAGATGAAAAACAGTCAGCCAATTTGCTATCACTTATTCTATACTATTGCACAAAGTCAATATCTACCCCACTGAGTCTCGAAAGGACAAAAGACATGTATAAGGGTTTCAGCAGTGAATGATAGGAGGAAAATTATAATGGGCAATGTATCCACTATTCAATAGTTCACATCTGAAGTTACCACATTTTAAATATTAGTTTTGTAACTTCTATTGAGAACATATTTCTGGGCTGTTAGACATTTCACATTATTTAATTTCACAAGACCCATTTGAAATACATCCACACTGAAAGAACCCAGCTTTGTTGTGATAATTACCCAAATGATTAATTTAACAATTTATGGTAATGATTATTTAGTCCCATGACATAACCTCTTCTAAAGCCAAGCTACGCTATGTAGCCATCTGTCCAAAAAATAACAGAAAATGCTGTAGCTAAAAACAAAAACAGGTTTTGTATATAAGCCCTTTTATCAGGAGTTACTCAGCCTGCAATATTTGGGTATTTCCAGCATTTGCTTTCATTTCAGCTTTACAGTGCATTCTCTTCATCCTCAGTTTTTCCAAACTGGAGTTGAAGACGACTGGTTTGTTTTTGTGTTTCTTTTTAGAGCAATGACTCTAGGATTAGAAATGTACAATTTCAAAAATGGACCAATACTCAAAATGCCCCCTCTTCTCCATCCAATGTAATCTTATATTATAGAATAGTTGCAGCTTATATTTATCCCCATACTAAAAATGATGGAAGAACTGTGAACATTTTTTAAAAATCTCACCACATTAATCATGAATTGCATCAGTGTGGTATTTGTTTATAGATTGAATAAAATCATGACAGCCATGAGTTAAGAGGTAGATTTTCTGATTTTTCTTTTAAACATCCACCAGTGCTCAGTAACCATGGAAGTAAAGCACTCAACGATCAAAAAACACTTGCACGCTATATTTCTTCTTACCATTTTACCAACAAATCCACAAAAAGGTTATGCATCCGCCATGCAAGTATGAGTATTGGGATCACATGTTGAACAGTGCCTATTTTTCTCTATTTACTAATCAGAAATACAATTAGCCACACCTGGATTCCCAGTTAACCATGTGGATACTTATTAAACACTGATAATTTATCCAATTACCAAAAATAAGTCCTATAAATCTAACAAAGTGCACAAAACCTTTGATTTAACAATCTTGCTGCAGTTATAGAGATTAATGAAAACAGCAATCTAAAAATGCATGATGGTTAATGATACAGTAGAAGAAAGCTAAATTTATCACTTTGATTACATTATTACAACCAGAATGTCATTCATACTGAATATACACTCGGATTAAATATTGATGTCAAACCTGTTGTTATCCTGTGTCCCCAAAACCTTGTGGTTATTTGTGTAACAGTCACACCCATAATTAAACTTTTTTTTAAGATGTAATTTAACTGCATACTCAGATTATGTTATTGGTCCCCTTCAAGGTTATACTAAATTTAGATTTGGATTTCCATCAGGTTTGACGACTTGCTAAACTTCATTGCAGAGAAATGCTAGACAAGGAAACTGTAATTATTATTTTATTTTAGAATTACATTTTAGTTGTATGATTGTAAGGTTTACGGTAAAGTTATAAACACATTTGATAAGAATCCAGTTTTGTGTCAATTTCTAACTTATACATTATTGATATTTTGGATATAAACTTTGTCTTCTCACCACACGATTTAAGACAAAAGATCTCTCTCTCTCTCTCGCAAACCCCCCCCACCCACACCAGTAAATTTAGATAAAATAAATTCTCATCCAATTCTGTCAAGTCTTATTATGAATTTACAACTCCCGCTGTAGAAAGAATTGTAAAGTGCCCCTCTGCAAAAATGGACAGAAAACACAAACATTCACTGACCACTGTGTATATGCTGCCTTTTATTCTTAATCCCCAAATTACACTTCTACTGGGATATGCAGATGAAGTTTTAAAATCAGCTTTATTAGAAACAATCATGCTTTATTCATATTCAGATCCAGTTAAATATCGCAAGCCACTTTAGATAAACAGATTACTTTTTCACAGAAAAGTACTACTGATTTGTATCCCACTCTAACAAGATGTTCAACACATGTAGTCCATCAAATCAGGTAAAACGTACTGAAAATGTCTGTCCTAATGGAAAAAGTGCAGTATCATTACTGTATGAACCTAACTGCTGTCAAACAAAGATCTTTTCTTTAATATCACAGCTATATGTATAGAAATAAAAGAATGACTCCAAACTTTACACCTTTCAATATTCTGATGCCTGGGACCCATTAACCAATTTGGCTTTATCAGCTACATGCATATTCAAATGCCCAACACATTAAAATGCAATTGGTTAGTGAAGCAGGCTGCACCATTACTGAACACTGAATTACCACATTAATGGTCATCACTTTGAAGGTAATCGTGGGGTGGGCAGGGAGAACGTAGGATTTCTATCGGACTTTATATGGAAGCATTACCAATATGGATGGTGCTTTACTTTATACTCACAGACCCCAAACCTTCCCTTCAACTCTTGGTCCAAATTTAGACCTTTCTCCATTATCCTTGCTATTTTCAGTAAGATTGACGGAGTTTGGTAATCAGATTGTGTAGTGATTTCTTCCAAGAGCTTTTCCCCAATTAGGAATCTCAAGATCACCAGTGCAAGAACAATTCACTTTCACACAGTATTTCTTGAACTCAAAGCCTCATGTCAAAGGATGATGCAGCATCTGCAGAGCCGTTGTCCGCTTCCACCCACTGAAGGTGGAGGGGTAACTGGGGCGAAGTAAGCATGAACCTTAATGTCTGGTAGATGGGCCTAGAAAGAGTGAAGAGAGCACAAAACATATTCAGTGTTTCCACTAATGTAATAGCAAAATACGACAGGTGTTGTAAATCTGAAATTAGAACAGAAAATGCTGGAAATACTCAGCAGGTCAGGCAGCATCTGTGGAGAGAGAAACAGAGTTAGTGTTTCAGGTTGATGACCTGAATTGGCTGTAAAGTGCTTTGGACATCCTGAGGTCGTGAAAGGTAAAGACAATTAGGGATGGGCAATAAATGCTGGCCATGCCAGAGATGCTCATCCCAAGAGCAAATAAAAAAAAAAGCAAGTTTCTTTTTAAAGGGGAACAGCCACTCAGGATCTACCCTGTCATGTCCTCTGACAAATTTATACATTTCAACGACATCACCTCTCATTCTTAACTCTGGAGAATATAGGCCTATTCTACTCAATTTCTCTTTGTCAGACAGCCCTCTCTTGTCAGAAATCGATCTAGTGAATCTTCATTGCACCCCTCTAATATCCTTCCTCAGGTAAGCAGATGTGGTCTCACCAAAGCCCTATAAAATTACAAGACTTCCTTGCTCTTATACTCCACCACCCACCCCTCCCCTACCCCAGCAGCCTTGCATTTACATGATAACATACCATTCTAATGGTCTAATGCCTTCCTAATTGCTTGTTGTACCTGCATATTAACTTTGTGATTTGTACATAAGGACACCCAAATCCCTCCGAACACCAACATTAACTTTTTTTTTTATTTGTTCATGGAATGTGGGCGTCGCTGGCTAGGCCAGCATTTATTGCCCATCCCTAATTGCCCTTGAGGAGGTGGTGGTGAGTTGCCTTCTTGAACCGCTGCAGTCCATATGGGTAGGTACACCCACAGTGCTGTTAGGGAGTTCCAGGATTTTGACCCAGCAACAGAGAAGGAATGGCAATATACTTCCAAGTCAGGATGGGATGTGGCTTGGAGGGGAACTTACAGGTGGTGGTGTTCCCCTGCATCTACGGCCCTTGTCCTTTAGATGGTAGAGATCGTGGGTTTGGAAGGTGCTGTCGGAGGGGCCTTGGTGCATTGCTGCAGTGCATCTTGTAGATGGTACACACTGCTGCCACTGTGCGTCGGTGGTGGAGGGAGTGAATGTTTGTGGATGGGGTGCCAATCAAGTGGGCTGCTTTGTCCTGGATTGTGTCGAGCTTTTTGAGTGTTGTTGGAGCTGCACCCATCCAGGCAAGTGGAGAGTATTCCATCACACTCCTGACTTGTGCCTTGTAGGTGGACAGGTATTGGGGAGGCAGGAGGTGAGTTACTCGCCACAGAATTCCTAGCCTCTGACCTGCTCTTGTAGCCACGGTATTTATACGGCTACTCCAGTTCAGTTTCTGGTCAATGGTAACCCCCAGGATGTTGATAGTGGGGAATTCAGCGATCGTAATGCCATTGAATATCAAAGGGAGATGGTTAGATTCTCTCTTGTTTGAGATAGCCATTGCCTGGCACTTGTGCGCCACTTATTAGCCCAAGCCTGGATATTGTCCAGGTCTTGCCGCATTTTTACATGGACTGCTTCAGTATCAGAGGAGTCGCGAATGGTGCTGAACATTGCACAATCAGCAAACATCCCCACTTCTGATCTTATGATGGAGGGAAGGTAACCTTTTCAAAAAAAATTCTGCTTTTCCATTTCTCCTACCAAAGTGGATAATTTCACACTCCCCCACATTATACTACATTTGCCATCTTCTTGCCCAATCACTTAACTTGTCTATATCCCTTTGCAGCTTCTTTGCATCCTCCTCACTGCTTACTTTCCAACCTTGCTTTGTATCGTCAGCAAACATGCATAAGTTGCACTCACTCCCTCATCTAAGTCATTGATATAGATTGTAATAGCTGAACCCCATACACTGATCTTTACGGCACTCCATGAGTTACACCCTGCCATCCCAAAAATGACCGGTTTATTCAAACGCTTCTTCAGTCCGTTAATCAATCCTCAATCCATGCTAATGTAATACTCCCAATCCCATGAGCTCTAATCCTGTGTAGCAATCTCTTGTGTGGTACCTTATTAAATGCGTTCTGAAATCCAAATATACTACATCCACTGTAAAATATTTTTATCCCCTTTATCTATCCTGCTAGTTAGACCCTCAAAAAATTCTTTAATAGATTTTTCAAACACTATTTCCCTTTATAAAGCAGTGTTGAATTTGTCCAATCCTGGTGATTTTCCAAGTCTCCTGTTGCCACACCTGTAATGATAAATTCGAGACGTTGGGGGGAACTATAGACCAGCAAGCCCATTTGCTCTCTCCCTCCTTTCTTAAATAGCAGCGCGACATTTACTACCTTCCAATCCACGAGGACCATTCTAGAATGTAGGGAAATTTGGAATGTCAAAACCAATGCATCAATTATCTCTGCAGCCATCTTTTAAAACTCTCGTGTGTAGGCCATCAAGTCCAGGGGATTTGTCAACTTTTAGTCCCATTAATTTCTCCAATACTTATTGTCTACTAATATTAATTTAAGTTCTTCACTCTCATTAGACCCACAATTTGCATTATGTTTTTTGCGTCTTCTATTGTGAAGACAGATGCAAAATATTTCTTTAGTATCTGCCATTTCCTCTTTCACTTATAATTTTTCCTGTGTCTGCCTCAGTCTCTAAGGGATCCTTTTACATACTTGTAAAAGCTCTGACAATCTCTTTTTATGGTTTTTCCTAAGTAACTCATTATATTTTCTCCCTCCACCAATTTCTTGGTCATTTTTTGTGATTTTTTAAAACCTCCCAAATCCTCAGATTTGCTACTCTATCAAAATTGTAAGCTTCTTTTTTTAAGTTTAATATTTTCCCTAACTTCTCTAGTTAGCTATGGCTCTACCACTTTTCCAGTGGAGCTGTCAATCCTCAAGGGAATGTGTATCAATTGAGAAATGTGGATTTTTTCTTTAAATGTTTGCCATTGCTTGTCTCCCATCACATCTTTCAATCTAACTTTCCAATCTACCTTAGCCAACTTGCCCCCATACCTCTATAATTGGTTTTAAGACATCACTCTCAAACTTAATATGAAATACTCCCATATTACGATCACTCTTTCCCAAAGAATCCTTTGCTATAAAAGATTTCTAATTAACACTATCTCATTACACAATTCTAGGTCTAAAATAGTTGTTCCCTCGTAGATTCCTCAACATTTTGTTATAGAAAACTGTCTCGAATACATTCCATGAACTCTTCCTCCAAGTTACTCTACCAATTTGCTTTGCCAGTCTACAAGAAAATTAAAGTTCCTCACGATTTCTGCGTTAGCCTTGTTATATGCTCAAGTAACTTTCTGTTCGACAACTATGATTACTGCTCGGGGCCTATAAACTACTCCCACCAGTGTCTTTTATCCTTTGTTATTTTGTCGCTCCACCCGCACTGATTCTACATCCTAATTTTTCTAGGTTGAGATCCTTTCTCCATTCTGCCTTGAACTCATTCTTTATTATCTGAGCTATCCAACTCCTTTTCCATTTTGCCTATCTTTATTAAAAGTCAAGTATCCTCAAATATTTAATTACCAACCTTGGTCACCCTGCAACCATGTCTCAGTAATGGCTACTAGATTAAATCTATTTACCTCTATCTGTGCCATTAATTCATCTATCTTGTTATAAATGATTCATGCATTCAGATTTAACGCCTTTAATTTTAACTGTTTTTCCTTGATGTGGCTTTAGTCGTTAATGCTCTATTACAGATATTAAACTCTATCCCTATCTGACACAATCTTCTTGATTTTATCCAAATCACTACTCTGTTGACAGACTTTTCTCTTCAGACATAAATTTACCCTTATCTGAACCATCCCTCCTCCTCATTAATTTATAATCCTGTCTTTTTGCCCTAGTTATTCAATTCACCGGGACACTGGTCCCAGCCCAGTTTAAGTGGAGTCTGTCCCAAAGGAACAGCTCTCTTTCCCCAGAACTGGTGCCAGTGACCAATGACCTTCAACACCACTCTTTCAGCCAGGCTTTTGAACCTCTAATCTGTTTGTCCCTATGCTCATTTGCACATGGCTCAGGTAGTAATCCAGAGATTATCATCTTTAAGATTCTGTTTTTTTAATTTCTACACTTGCTCTCAAACCCCTTCAGCAGAACCTCATGGACCACAACTAATGGATCCTTCCCTTCCCACTCCAAGTTCTTCCTCAACAGCAAGGAGATGTCCTTAACCTTAACTCCGGGCAGGCAACACATCATTTGGGACGCCAGGTCACGGCTGCAGAGAACAGCATCTATCCACTGACTATACTACCTTCTACCACTAACACATTCCTCATTGTTGTTCCCACTTTAATAGCCTCCTTTAGCATGGTGCTAATTTACACTGTAGGAATCCAAAGCATCAGCCTTCAGAAGACATTATTAGATACAAGAGTCAATAAACTATGGCTGTACATACAAGGTTTTTAAATAACACAATTAGAAATGTATTGTAACACGTCCATGTAAAGAAAACAAAGAACAACTTTATGCATAAGGAGGAAAAATGCGATTAATACTCTGTTCGACAACTGCAAAAATAGTATTTATTGAATCTTTGAATCCATGTTTTGCACTGTCATAAAACAAGAGTCTCTGCACTGGAAATGAAACTGGGCTTGTATGAACTGTATAAGGATTTTTGAAGAAATTACAAATGTTTAAAAAAAAAAACGACAAAGGTAAACTTTTCCTCCTCATCCTTCTCGATTTGTCTGCAGCCTTTGACATGGTTGACCACATCATCCTCCTCCAATGCCTCTCCACTGTTGTCCAGTTGGGTAAGACTGCTCTCACCTCATTCCATTCATATTTATCAAATCGTAGCCAGAGAATCACTTGCAATGGCTTCTCTTCCTGCTCCCACACTGTTACCTCTGGTGTCCCCCAAGGATCTATCCTTGGCATCCTATTTCTCATCTACATTCTGCCACTTGGCGACATCATCTGAAAGCACCACATTAGTTTTCACATGTATGCTGATGACACTCAGCTCCATCCGACCACCATTTCTCTCAACTCTCCAGGATATCTGCGCTCCTCTAATTCTGGCCTCTTGTGTACCCCTGATTTTAATTGCTCCAACATTGGTGACCGCACCTTGAATTGCCTAGGCTCCAAGCTCTGGAATAACCTCCCTACACTTCTCTGCCTCTCCACCTCACTTTCCTCCTTTAAGACGTTCCTTAAAACCTACCTCTTTGACCAAGCTTTTGGTCATCTGATCTAATATCTCTTTTTGTGGCTGGGTGTCATTTATAATGCTCCTGTAAAGTACTTGGGACATTTTATTATGTTAAAGGTGCTATATAAGTTATTGTTGTCATCCATGTGGGAAAAAAAGTACAACTGTGCACAACACAGATGGACAATACAAAAGTGAAGTTAACAATTAATATGATACAGCAAGCTAGGAATCATACTGGTCACCTTTTCTTCTGCAATTGCCCTAACATGAACCCAGCATACTCTCTTCCTTGTGGCTTTTCTCAAACACATTTATATTTACTTTTCTTTCCATCTCACTAATCCTTTTGTACATGAAGTTTTTCTGCATCATGTCAATCTCATGTGGGTTCTAAAAGACTTTCTTATTTTTCAAGTATATGTCTGCTTACCTTCTCCTGAACAAATACTTTTTCTGTTGCATTGGTTTTCTCTCTACTTCCACATGGCTTCCTCCAATTTTTTCCTCCTTACACTTCCTTCCCTGAATAGAGTGACTAACATTGGATTCCAAAGGCATTGACAGCCCTCTGTTCTGATACTTCATCCAATTGGTCGATTTTAATATGCAAGCCAGAGTAGTGGGAATCCAAGGCTATTGACTGCAGCAGTGCATTGCATTCACACATAGCATTGTCTTTATACATTAGGAGATGATTTTCAAATGCCGGCCACCTGTTTCTTGCTGAAATACAAGCAATTAAAAATAAAAAATCAGGGATTGGGGGCCCTCTGACATGCAAGGCCTGCCTGATGCAAGTTTCAGGCAGGCCTAAAAATCAGTGAGCAGTTGTCGCATAAAACGGACAGGAGGCTGGTTAAATTTTATGTCGGGGCTCTACGCCTGTTGTAAGACAGTTCTTATTTAGGTGTCAAGGAGACAGTTACTTGTTCGCTATTGTGAAATGTAAATTATTTTTATATATGTGTTTACAATTTTGCAATAAATAGCCAACAGTGGAAATCTTTCCCAACAAATGTCTTAAATAAAAAGGAAAACTTTTAATTAAAGTGCTAAGTAATGATTATCAGACAAATACCTGATCACAAAATGACTGAAAACAGAGGACAGAGAGATTTTGGATTGTGCTCCAGAAATGTGGGGTTGCTGGATCACAGAAAGCAGACTTAAAAGAACACATACAGCAAAGGGGGTAAATTATTACAATCAAAAGGAGCAATATACTTCTTATTCAGTAACACAAAAACTTAGAAACCTTCATGGTGCATTCTGTACTCAACATTTTTACTGATCTGTCTAAGGCACATTTTTCAAGGAAGTTCTGACTGCAATTTAAGAACATTTTAACATGGGAATGCTCAACATTACATTTCTTTCAAAATCAGCTGTTGACAGACATATGCCACAGCTCTTTAAAGCACCTCCACTGTCACTGTTGATATGGTCTCTGCTTCAATCACTAACTCCAGTGGGGCATGTCATAGCCTCATAACCCTCTCTGTAAAACAGCTTCTCATGTTCTCTATCCTAAACAGCTGACATCTATTTCTCCTTGTTTAGATTCAGCAATTATTGGAAACAGTCTGGGGTGGAGATTCCACTAGTTATATCAGCACAATCCTGGTGGAATCAACAAAACCAGCACAAAAGGTCTTGTAATATTAGAACGTGAGTTTCACCCAAAATTACATACATTTGTGTTATATGCAAGCTTTGATGCTGGTTAATCTGCCTCAATCAGGCCCCATTCCACGGAACTGGCCAAGTTCCCAGGTCAAAATTGCAAAAGGGTGCTGGTTCGGGAAAGCTCTCCAAATTTTCTTAGGTGGACAAACATGTATTAGAAGATTTCTGTATCAAAATATATTTAGTTTACGAAGAAACTGACGAATGTGCACTAATGAAAACTATTAAATGGTTCAATATAGTTTTTTTTAACAAAGTCATTTTCAGTGATTTTAAGTCTGGTGGAGGACTGGACACCCTTTTTAAAATGTTTAGTCTTGGTAATGACACCATTTTCAGTGGCATTAATAAAACTGCAACAGGTTACCACTCTTAAATACACCAAAGAATACTTTTTGATAAAAAAACAATGATGTTCTATTACGATATCCCATGGAAAATATTAAGTTTGTGATCATACAAATGAATTTCAGCGGAATAACCAGTGCAACATCAAGCTCATTTTTGGTACATTTTCCTGATACAGTATATGCCACCCCCTCAAAGAGCTCCATCAGCTTTGTCAAGCATGTTCTTCCTTCCTGAAATCTGTGTTGGCTGCCTGACTGGGTTTTAAGAAGGACTGCAGGAAGTCATAGAGTCAGAGAGATACAGCACTGAAACAGGCCCTTCGGCCCACCGAGTCTGTGCTGACCAACAACCACCTACTTATACTAATCCTACATTAATCCCATATTCCCTACCACATCCCCACCATTCTCCTACCACCTACCTACACTAGGGGCAATTTACAATGGCCAATTTATCTATCAACCTGCAAGTCTTTGGCTGTGGGAGGAAACCGGAGCACCCGGCGAAAACCCACAGTCACAGGGAGAACTTGCAAACTCCACACAGGCAGTACCCAGAACCGAACCCGGGTCACTGGAGCTGTGAGGCTGCGGTGCTAACCACTGCGCCACTGTGCCGCTCCAGTTTTATTTAAAGTTTTATTTTAAAAGTTTTATTTAAATGAAGCCTACCTCCGAGTTCACCACCTGTTGTTGGGCTTGCGCGCACCTATCCTGTCCTCTCGCAAAAATGAAGGCCAATGAGTTAAAGCATAATCGCTGAAAATGTGCTTTGAAGTGCCAAAATAAAACTGTAAACATCTTTCTATTTAGGCCTATGCTTACCATGTTTGTATAACCAAAAGGAGTAGTAATGTACTATAGGAATAGGTATCGTGCATTTCTTGTAGCAGAAGATCAACAAGAGTTGGTGTTAAGTTGCAGAGATGCTCCTCATCCTTGTTTTGTCAGTCTCCTGACATTGCACATTGAAAATGTCTAGACTTAAGGGGCTAGAAATCCATCTCAGACAGTGGCACACAACAGGCGGTATTGGATCAGCTGCCTGTTACACACAGCGCTTGATATTCAGTTCCATTGTAATTAATGGAATTAGATATCAGGAGTTGCATATAATGGACGGCTGATCTGATGCTGCCTGTTTTGCATCACCCCCAAGACACGAACATTGAGCCCAAGAATTCAGCCTAAGTTAGGTAAAACCACGTATAGGTAAGTTTCCTTTTTCCACTTTGAAGTAACTCGATCAGAATTCCCTTTCACTTTCTCCCCTCTTTTGGTAATGACTCTCTATTACCTTGCCCATGGGTGACTTGGGGCGGCACAGTGGCTAGCACCGCAGCCTCACAGCTCCAGCGACCCGGGTTCAATTCTGGGTACTGCCTGTGTGGAGTTTGCAAGTTCTCCCTGTGTCTGCGTGGGTTTTCTCCGGGTGCTCCGGTTTCCTCCCACAAGCCAAAAAGACTTGCAGGTTGGTAGGTAAATTGGCCATTATAAATTGCCCCTAGTATAGGTAGGTGGTAGGGAAATATAGGGACAGGTGGGGATGTGGTAGGAATATGGGATTAGTGTAGGATTAGTATAAATGGGTGGTTGATGGTCGGCACAGCTTCGGTGGGCCGAAGGGCCTGTTTCAGTGCTGTATCTCTAAACTAAACTAAACTAAAACTACTATTCATGGAGTAATTAACCACAGATAATATTGCTGTTCAGTAAAATCTCTCCTCACCTGATGTCTACACACACATTCTGCTGGCAAGGGTCACTGGACGGTAATAAGAAAAAGCTCATTTGTTTGCCCCGTTCCAGTTCAGTTAATGCAGAAGCACTTTCCATTGCCCTGCTCAGATCAGCTAACTTAGGCGAGACATCAAACCTAGGACTTGCCTGGTGTATGTGCCTCAGTACGATACCAGATGTTGCAGTTAACACTCAACCCAAGCAGTAAGCTTCAATTTTATTTGCTTCTTACAGTCAAAAACAAAGCTGAGCCAAAGTTTTTCTTTACCCTTATTCTTTTGATTCCCGCCCGAGTGACTTGCTGACAGTCATACAATTCTATTCTCTCCAGGTTGTGACAGCTCTTCAGATGTTCAAGTGTCACATCAGTGATGAGGGGACAGTTGTCTAGTTCTACAACCTGAAGTCTTTCATGGCCACATGGACTGTTGCTTAGGTGACGGATACCATCATCTGTGATCAGTTCACAGTGAGATAAACTCTGCAAGACAGAAATAATAACTAAATATGTGTTTCATGTTACAAAAACAGAATCAATGGAACAACAGCTTTTATTTTCTGGGTTTGCATATTTTAGACTGCAAAAGATTAGTACTACTGAAGGTGTCACTTCACAGTCTGCTTCAGAAATCCCTACATTTAATAATTATAGAAGAATCACAGAATGGTTACATCACAGAAGGAGACCATTCAGTCCCTGTGTCCATGCTGGCTCTACAAGAGCTACTCAGGTAGTCCCACTCACCTGTTTTTCCCTGTAGCCCTGCAATTTTTTTTCTATAATTATCCAATTCCCTTTTGGAAGCCATAATTGAATCTGCCTCCACCACACTCTCAGGCAGTGCATTCCAGATCCTAACCACTCGCTGCATAAAATTGTTTCCTCATGTCGCTGTTGCTTCTTTTGCCAATCACCTTAAATTGTTGTCCTCTTTTAATTTATTCTTTCATGGGATGTGAGCGCTGCTGACAAGGCCAGCATTTGCTGCCCATCCCTAATTGCCCTCAAGAGGGTGGTGGTGAGCCACCTTCTGAATCACTGCAGTCCATGTGGTGTAGGTACACCAACAATGCTGCAGTGGGGGTGCGGGAGTGGAGGGGGGCGGGGGGGGGGGGCAGTTTCAGGGTTTTGATCCAGTGACAGTGAAGGAATGGCAAAAAAGTTCCAAGTCAGGATGATGTGTGACTTGGAGGGGAACTTACAGATGGTGCTGCCCTTGTCCTTCTAGGTGGTAGAGGTCACAGGTTTGGAAGGTGCTGTCGAAGGAGGCTTGGTGAGTTGCTGCACTGCATCGTGTAAATGGTACACACTGCTGCCACTGTGTGTCAGTGGTGGAGGGAGTGAATGTTGAAGTTGGTGGATGGAGTACTGATCAAGTGGAGTGCTTTAGCCTGGATGGTGTCGAGCTTCCTGAGTGTTGTTGGAAATTCAGGCAAGTGGAGAGTATCCATCACCCTCCTGACTTGTGCCTTGTGGACGACAGGTTTTGGAAAGTCAGGAAGTGAGTTATTCGCCACAGAATTCCAAGCCTCTGACCTGCTCATGTAGCCACAATATACATATGACTGGTCCAATTCAGTTTCTGGTCAATGGTAACCCCCAGGATTTTGATGGTGGACAATTCAGCAATGGTAATGCCTTTTAATGTCAAGGGGAGATTGGTTAGATTCTGTCCCGATGGAGATGGTCATTGCCTGGCACTCGTGTGGTATGAATGTTACTTGCCACTTATCAGCCCAAGACTGAATGTCGTCCAGGTCAAGCTGCACGAGGAAACAGATTGCTTCAGTATCTGGGGAGTTGCAAATGGTACTGAATGTTGTGCAATCTCCACCTTATGATTGAGGGAAGGTCATTGATGAAGCAGCTGAAGATAGTTGGACCGAGGATACTGCCCTGAGGAACTTCTGCAGTAACGTCCTGTGACTGAGATGATTGACCTCCAACAACCAAAACTATCTTCCTTTGTGCTAGGTATGACTGAACCACTGGAGAGCTTTCCCCGATTTCCATTTACTGCAGTTTTGCTCGGGCTCCTTGATGCCGCACTTGCTCAAATGCTGCCTTGATGTCAAGGGCAGTCTTGAATTCAGCTCTTTTGTCCATGTTTGGACCAAAGCTGCAACGAGGTCAGGACCCAAACTGAGCATTGGTCAGCAGGTTATTGCTGTCTAAGTGCCATTTGATAGCACTGTAGAAAACACCTTCCATCTTTTTGCTGATGATCAAGAATAGACTGATGGGGCGGTAATTGTTTGGATTGGAATTGTCCTGCTTTTTTTCGACAGGACATAACTGGGCAATTTTCCACACTTCCGGGTACATGCCAGCATTGTAGCTGTACTGGAACACCTTGGCTAGGGGCGCAACTAGTTCTGGAGGGCAAGTCTTCAGTAGTACCGCTGGAATGTTGTCAGGGCCCCTGGCCTTTGCTATATCCAGCGCCTTCAGCCATTGCTTGATATCACGTGGAATGAACTGAATTGACTGAAGACTGGCATCTGTGACATTTGTGACTTCAGGAGGAGGCCAAGATGGATCCTCCACTCGGCACTTCTGGCTGAAAATGTTTGCAAATGCTTCAGCTTGGTCTTTTGTACTGACTTATTGGGCTCCCCCATCACTGAAGATGGGGATGTTTGTGGAGCCTCCTCCTCCAGTTCATTATTTAATTGTCCTCCGCCATTCACGACTGGATGTGGGATTGCTTAGCTCTGTCTAACACACTTTGTGTCTGCTATTTAGCATGCATGTAGTCCTGTGTTGTAGCTTCATTAGGTTGGCACCTCATTTTTATGTATGCCTGGTGCTGCTCCTGGCATGCCCTCTTGCACTCCTCATTGAACCAAGGTTGATCCCCTGGCTTGATGGTAATGGTAGAGTGACGGAAATGCTGGGCCAAGAGGCTACAGACTGTGGTTGAATATAATTGTGCTGCTGCTGCTGATGGTCCATCATGCCTAATGGATGCCCAGTTTTGAGCTGCTGTTCTGAATCTATCCCATTTAGCATGGTGGTAGTGCCAGTCAGGTCTTTATCTTCACAAGGACTGTGTGGTGATCACTCCTGCCAATACTGTTATGGATAGATGCATCTGCAAAAGTTAGATTGTCATAGGTGAGGTCAAGCAGGCCCAGTCTGGCAGCTATGTCCTTCAGGAGTCGGCCAGATCGGTCAGTCACGATGCTACTGAGTCACTCTAGGTGATAGGCAGTGAAGTCCCCCACCCAGAGTATATTCTGTGCCCTTGCTACCCTCAGTGCTTCTTCCAAGTGGTGTTCAACATGAAGGAGTACTGATTCATCAGATGCGGGAGGGCGGTATCACAGAATTGTTACAGCACAGAAGAGGCCATTCGGCTCATCGTGTCTGCGTTGACTCTCCAAAAAGAGCAATTTACCTAGTGTGACTCCCCTACCTTCTTCCCATAGCCATGCATATTCTTCCTTTTCAGATAACAAACCAATTCCCTCTTGAATGCCTCAATTGAACCTGCCTGAGAGAGTGATGGAGGTAGTGTATTCCAGATCTTAACCATTCGCTGCGTGAAAATATTTTTCCTCGTGTTGCCATTGCTTCTTTTGCCAATCACCTTAAATCTGTACCCTCTTGTTCTCGATCCTTCCACCAATGGGAACAGTTTTTCCCTATCTACTCTGTCCAGACCCCTCATGATGTTAAACACCTCTATCAAATCTCCTCTCAACCTTCTCTTCTCCAAGGAAAACAGTTCCGACTTCTCCAATCTATCCACCATAACTGAAGTTCCTCATCCCTGGAACCATTCTCGTGAATCTTTTCTGCACTCTCACCAGTGTGGCCCGCAGAACTGGACACACTACTCCAGTTGAGGTCGAACCAGTATTCTACACAAGTTTAACATAACTTCCTTACTTTTATACCCTATGCCCCAATTAATGAAGCCTCAGATGCTGTATGCTCTATTAACTGCACTCTCAACCTGTCCTGTCACCTTCAATGATTTATGTACATAAACACCCAGGTCCCTCTGCTCCTGTACCCTCTTTAGAATTGCACCCTTTATTTTATATTGTCTCTCTGCATTCTTCCTACCAAAATGAATCACTTCACACTTCTCTGCATTAAATTTCATCTGCCACTTGTCTGCCCATTCCACCAACCTTTATGTCCTTTTGAATAAAAGCAAAATACAGTGGATACTGGAAATCTGAAATAAAAACAAAGTGCTGGAAATACTCAGCAGGTCTGGCAGCATCTTTGGAGAGAGAGAAAGAGTTAAAGTTAACACAGCCCTGAAACATTCACTCTGTTTCTCTCTTCACAGATGCTGCCATACCCGCTGAGTATTTCCAGCACTTTTTGTTTTTATGTCCTTTGGAAGTTCTACACTAACCTCCTCACAGTTCACAATGTTTCCAAGTTTCGTATCATCCGCAAATTTTGAAATTGTGCCCTGTCTAGGTCATTAATGTATATCAGGAACGGCAAGGGTCATAACATCGACCAATGGGGAACTCCACTGCAAATCTTCCTCCAGTCTGAAAAACATCCATTAACCACTACGCTCTCGTTTCCTGTCACTCTGCAAATTTCGTATCCATGTTGCTACTATCCCTTTTATTCTGAGCTATAACTTCGCTCACAAGTCTGTTGTGTGGCACTTTGTCAAATGCTTTTTGAAAGCCCATGTATACCACATCAACAGGATTGCTCTCATCAACCCTCTCTGTTACCTCCTCAAAAAGCTCCAGAAAGTTAGTTAAACATGATTTGCTCTTCACAAATCCATGCTGGCTTTCCCTAATTAACACACATTTGCCCAAGTGACTATTAATTTTGTCCCGAGTTATCATTTCTAGGAGCTTCCCCGCCACCACAGTTAAACTGACTGGCCTGTAGTTGCTGGGCTTATCTTTACACCCTTTTTTGAACAAGGGTGTAACATTTGCAATTCTCCAGTACTCGAGCACCACCCCTGAATCTAAGGAAGGCTGGAAAATTAAGGCCAGTGCCTGCATAATTTCCACTCTCACTTGCCCCAGTATCCTTGGATGCATCGCATACGTCTCCACTTTAAGTATAGCTAGCCTATCCAATATCTGCTCCTTAGCAATTTTAACCCCTTCAAGTGTCTGAATTACCTCCTCTTTCACCATAACCTGCGCAGTATTTTCTTTCTTGGTAATGACAGATGCAAAGTATTCATTTAATACCTCAGCTATGCTCCTTACCACCATGTGTAAATCTGCTTTTTGGTCCTTAGTTGGCCCCACTCCTCTTTTTTTTAAGACGACTTTTGGATTTCCTTTTATATCAGCTGCCGTTCTCTTTTAATACTCTCTCTTTGCTTTTTCACTTCCCCTCTGAAGCTTCTATATTCAGCCTGGTTCTCAGTTGTATTATCCACCTGACATCTATCATAAGCACATTTTTTCTTCTTCATCTTAATCTCTATCTCTTTCACCATGCAGGGAGCTCTGGATTTCTTTGCCCTACTTTTCCCCTTCATGGGAATATCTCTTGATTGTGCCTGACCTATCTCTTCTTTAAAGGCAGCCCATTGTTCAGTTATCGCTTTGCCTGCCAATCTTTGATTCCAATTTATCTGGGCCAGATCCATTCTTACCCCACTGAAGTTGGCTTTCCCCCAATCTTACTCTGGATTGTTCCTTGTCCTTTTCCATAGCTAACCTAAACTTTATGATACAACAAGCACAGTCCCCTAATTGTTCCCCTACTGATACTTGACCACTTAGCCCATCTCATTCTCAAGAATCAGGTCTCGTAGTGCCTCCTTTCTCTCTGGACTGGAAATATACTGTAGAAAATTCTCCTGCACACACTCTAGGAACTCTTGCCCCTCTCTGCTCTTTACACGACTACTATCCCAGTCTATATTTGGACAATTAAAGTCCCGCATTATAACTACTGGTAGGTGGCAATCAGCAGGAGGTTTCCTTGCCCATGTTTGACCTGATGCTATGTGGCTTCATGGGGTCCAGAGTCAATGTTGAGTATACCCAGGGCAACTCCCTCCCTTCCTCCCATAAATGACTGTGCCACCACCTCTGGGACATTGGCTGTAACGCATGATTCAGTGAATATGACTGTCAGGCTGTCGCTTGACTAGTCTGTGCGACGGCTCTCCCAATTTTGGCCACGCTATAGGAAGGATATGATTGCACTGGAGTGGGTGCAGAGGAGATTCACCAGGATGTTGCCTGTACTGGAGCATTTCAGCTATGAAGAGACTAGATAGGCTAGGGTTGCTTTCCTGAGAGCAGAGAAGGCTGAGGGGAAACCTGATTGAAGTATACAAAATTATGAGGGGCATAGATAGGGTAGATAGGAAGAAATGTTTCCCCTTAGTGGAGGGGTCAATAACCAAGGGGCATAGATTTAAGGTAAGGGGCAGGAGGCTTAGAGGGGATTTGAGGAAAACATTTTTCACCCAGAGGGCGGTTGGAATCTGGAACACACTGCCTGAAGGGATGCTAGAAGCAGGAACCGTCACAACATTTAAGAAATATTTAGATGAGCTTTTGAAATGCCATAGAATACAAGAGTACGGGCCAAGTGCTGGAAAATGGGATTAGAATAGATAGGTGCTTGATGGTCAGCACGGACACGGCGGGCCGAAGGGCCGGTTTCTGTGCTGTATAACTCTAGGTCCCCAGATGTTTGTGAGGAGGTCTTGCAAAATTGCAGATCTCCTCACTCACTTGATTGTCTCCAAAGAAGATTAATCCATATAGAAGGACCATGGCTCCACATATAGCAGCAGGAATCAGCAGGGTGCGCTGTTGTAGTTTCTAGTGCCTAGGTTGATGCCGGGTGGTCCGTCCAGTTTTATTCTTATTCGACTTTTCTGTAGTGGTTTGATACAACTGAGTGGCTTGCTAGGCCATTTCAGAGGGCACTTAAGAGTCAACCACATTGCTGTGGGTCTGGAGTCACATGTAGGCCAGCCCAAGTAAGGACAGCAGATTTCCTTCCTTAAAGGACATTAGTGAACCAGATGGGTTTTTTAAAATGACAACTCAGTAATTTCATGGTCACCACTACTGAGACAAGCTTTTAATTCCAATTTTTTTTTCTGAATTTTAATTCCACCAGCTGTTATGGGGGATTTGAACTCATGTCCCTAGAGTATTAGTTGGGGCCTCATGATTATTAGTCCAGTAACATTACCACTATGTCACCATTCCCTTCAGTTAATGGCAACAGCTTTTCTGTATCTACTCCTTCCAGATCCCTCATAATTTTGAACATTTCTATTAAATCTCCCCTCAACCTTTACTCTACAGAAAACAGCCTGACTTCTCCAAACAGCCCTTGTTACTGATGTCCCTCATCCCTGGAACGATTCTCAAATCTTTTCTACACCCTCTCCAATGTCTTCACATCTTTCCTAAAGTGTGGTGCCCAGAATTGGACACAGTATTCCAGTTGAGGCCGCACCAGTGTTTTATAAAGGTTCACAATAACTTCCTTGCTTTTGAACTCTATGTCTCTATTTATAAAACCCAGGATCCCGTATGCTTTATTAACTGCTTTCTCAACCTGTCCTGCCACCTTCAATGACTTGTGCACATGTACCACCAGAGTCCCTCTGCTCCTGAACCCTCTTTAGAATCATATCCTTTATTTTATATTGCCCTTTCTCATTTTTCTTATCAAAATGTATCACTTCACACTTCTCTGCATTAAATTTCATTTGCCTCCTGTCTGCCCATTCACTAGCCTGTCTATGTTGCCTTGAGGTCTATCACTATCCTTCTCAGAGTTCACAATACATCAAAGTTTTGGGTCATCTGCAAATTTTGAAATTCTGCCCTGCACTCCCAAGTTCAGGTCATTAATATAGATCAAGAAAAGCAGTGGTACTACCCCTGGGGAACCCCACTATATGCCTTCCTCCAGTCCAAAAAGCAATCGTGCACCACTATTCTTCATTTCCTATCATGAGCCAACTTTGTATCCATGCCACGGTCCTTTTATTCCATGGGCTTTAACTTTGCTGACAAGCCTGTTATGTGGCACTTCATCAAACACCTTTCGGAAGTCCATGTACACCACATCAACTGCATTACTCTCATCAACCCTCTCTGTTACTTCAGCAAAAAACTCAATCAAATTAGTTAAACACAATTTTCCCTTAACAAATCGATGCCGGCTTTCCTCAATTAATCCATATTTGACTAAGTGACTGTTAATTTTGTCCCATTTTATTGTTTCTAAAAGCTTTCACAGCACCTAGGTTTAACTGCCTATAGTTGCTGGGTTTATCCTTACATCCTTTTTTGAACAAGTGAATAACATTTGCAATTTTCCAGTCCTCTGGCACCAGCCCCATATGCAACGAGGATTGGAAGATTATGGTCAGTGCTTCCTCAATTTCCACCCTTACTTCCCTCAGTATCCTCAGATGCATCTCATCTGGTCCCGGTTACTTTTTAACTTTAAGTATAGCCTGCCTTTCTAATACCTCCTCTTTATCAGTGTTTGGTCCATCCAGTGCCTCAACTACCTCCTCTTTCACTACGACTTTGGCAGCATCTTCTTCCTTGGTAAAAACAGATGCAAAGTAGTCCAATAGTACCTCAGCCACGCCCTCTGCCTCCATGTGTGAATCCCCTTTTTGGTAATCGGACCTCCCTTTACCACTGATTTACTAATTATATGCCTATACATGACTTTTGGATTCCCTTTTATCTTGGCTGCCAGTCTCTTCTCATATGCTCTCTTTGTTGCTCTTATTTCCTTTTTCATTTTCCCTTGAAATTTCTATATTCTGTCTGGTTCTCACTTGTATTATCAACCTGACACCTTTCATTCACACCTTTTTCTTGCTTCATCTTACTCTATATCTCTTTCATCATCCAGGGAGTTCTGGATTTGTTTGTCCTACCTTTCCTACTCGTGGAAATGTACCTCAACTGTACCCATACTATCCTCTTTAAAAGCAGCCCATTATTCAATTACAGTTTTGCCTTCCAATCTTTGATTCCAACTTACCTTTAGACCCAAGGCTGTTGCTTCACCCAAACCCAGTAGATAGGAGGCAACAAGTTAGCATTCGTAGGGGAAGCTATTGTTGGGTTTTTACCTATAATCCCCAAGTCCTACCCTGCATACCAGTCGAGAATACTTCTGTAGTAGTTGAACCATAATGACCTGGATGAGATAGAAGTAAAGGGAAAGAAACTAGTCCAGCTAACTGTAATGAAGGATCAGGAGTGAGACTGTACAGATTAGGATGTCAAAGACTCTGAGAATCATCTCTACTAGGCATATATGATTTTTGCTTTTCATTTGTATTGCCTCTTCATTAATCTTGCCCTATGCCCTGGCTACATGTAAAAATAGCAAGTGGCCTAAATTCAGCAGTGATTGGTAGTTAATGGTGTGCAAAATCTAAACCCTACCTTCCAAAAAGGTCAGTGTGGGAGGTGGTGGTGTAGTGGTATTGTCACTGGACTAGTAACCCAGAGACCCATGCTCTGGGAACATGGGTTCGAATCCCACCACAGCAGAAGGTGGAATTTGAATTCAATTAATAAATCTGGAATTAAAACCTAGTCTAATGATGGCCATGAAACTATTGTCGATTGTTGTAAAAACGCATTTGGTTCACCCATCTGCTGTCCTGACCTGGTCTGGCCTACATGTGATTCCAGACCCACAGCAATGTTGTTGACTTATGAAGTGGCCTAGCAAGCCACTCAATTGTATCTAACTGCGACGAAGTCAATAAAGAATGAAACCAGACAGACCACCCAGCATCGACCTAGGCACCGGGAACAACAACGGCAAAACCAGCCCTGTCGAACCTGCAAAGTCCTCCTTACTAACATCTGGCGGCCTGTGCCAAAGCAGGAAGAGCTGTCCCACAGACGAGTCAAGCAACAGCCTGACACAGTCATACTAACGGAATCATAACTTACAGACAATGCCCCAGACACTGCCATCACAATCCCCGGGTATGGATGGCACAGTGGTATACAGTTGGGAGGGAGTTGCCCTGGGAGTCCACAACATCGACTCCGGATCCCTGAAGCCTCTTGGCATCAGGTCAAACATGGGCAAAGAAACCTCTTGCTGATTACCACCTACTGCCTTCCCTCAGATGAATCAGTATTCCTCCATGTTGAACACCACTTGGAGGAAGCACTCAGGGTGGCCAGGGCACAGAATGTACTCTGGGTGGGGGACTTCAATGACAATCACCAAGAGTGGCTCAGTAACACCACGACTGACCAGGCTGGCTGAGTCCTAAAGGAGACAGCTGCTAGACTGGGTCTGCAGCAGGTGGTGAGCGTAACAACAAGAGGGGAAAAAAATACTTGACCTCGTCCTCACCAATCTGCCTGCCGCAGATGCATCTGTCCATCACAGTATTAGTAGGAGTGACCACCGCATAGTCCTTGTGAAGATGAAGTCCTGCTTTCACATTGAGGATACCTTCCATCGTCTTGTGTGGCACAACCCCTGTGCTAAATACGATAGATTTCTAACAGATCTAGCAATGCAAAATTGGGCATCCATGAGGTGCTGTGAGCCATCAGCAGCAGCAGAATTGTACTCAAGCACAATCTGTAACCTCATGGCCTGGCATTTCCCTCACTCTATCATTACCATCAAGCCAGAAGACTAACCCTGGTTCAGTGAAGAGTGCAGGAGGGCATGCCAGGAGCAGCACCAGGTATACCTCAAAATGAGGTGTCAACCTGGTGAAGCTACAACTACTTGCGCGCCAAACTGCATAAGCAGCATGCAATAGACAGAGCTAAGCGATCCCATAACCAATGGATAAAATCTAAGTCTTTTTCTTTTTGCGAGGAGCAGCTTGACAGAACGAGGTGCGGAGCGGACTTACAGCTGAGCGGTCAATTTCAGTAAGTTACAAGTTAATCCCCTTTTGTTTCGGAGGACCAGGGGACTGCTGGGTAAGGGAAAACTATTTATTTGGGCAGTGGCAGTACCCGAGACACTACACGTGTAAGTGTCTCCCACCCACCCTCCTCCTCTAACCAAAAAAAAAGGACTCTGGTGTGTTGATAAGGTAAGCTTTTTATTTAAAAAGTTCAGTCCGTCGGATTGCTAAGCGAACAAGTTTTGACTTTTTTTTTCGTTTGGTTTTTCAGCAGATTTGTTGGGAATCTAGAATAGTGGGAATGGAGGTAAAGGCAGTTGTATGTTCCTCCTGCAGAATGTGGGAGGTAGGGGTCGCCAAGAGTGTCCCTGCTGACTGCATCTGCGGGAAGTGCACCCAACTCCAGCTCCTCGCAGACCGCGTTAGGGAACTGGAGCTGGAGGAACTTCGGATCATTCGGGAGGCGGAGGGGATTATTGACAGGAGTTATAGGGAGGCAGTCACACCTCAGGTAAAAGAAGTAGGTAGATGGGTTACCGTCAGGGGAAGGAAAGGGAACCAGCAGGCAGTGCAGGGATCCCCTGTGGCCGTTTCCCTCAACAACAGGTATACCGTTTTGGATACTGTTGGGGGGGACGACTTACCAGGGGTAAGCAATGGGGTGCAGGTCTCTGGCACAGAGTCTGTCCCTGTTGCTCAGAAGGGAAAGGGGAAGAGGAGCAGAGCATTAGTCATTGGGGACTCCATAGTCAGGGGAACAGATAGGAGGTTCTGTGGGAACGAGAGAGACTCACGGTTGGTGTGTTGCCTCCCAGGTGCCAGGGTACGTGATGTCTCTGATCGTGTTTTTGGGATCCTTAAGGGGGAGGGGGAGCACCCCCAAGTCGTGGTCCACATAGGCACCAACGACATAGGTAGGAAGAGAGATGGGGATTTAAGGCAGAAATTCAGGGAGCTAGGGTGGAAGCTTAGAGCGAGAACAAACAGAATTGTTATCTCTGGGTTGTTGCCCGTGCCACATGCTAGCGAAGAGAGGAATAGGGAGAGAGAGGAGTTGAACACGTGGCTGCAGGGATGGTGTAGGAGGGAGGGTTTTGGTTTCCTGGATAATTGGGGCTCTTTCTGGGGTAGGTGGGACCTCTACAAACAGGATGGTCTTCACCTGAACCAGAGGGGTACCAATATCCTGGGGGGAAGATTTGTTAGTGCTCTTCGGGGGGGTTTAAACTAAATCAGCAGGGGAATGGGAACCTAAATTGTAGTTCCAGTGTACAGGCTGTTGAGAGTAGTGAGGTAGGGGATAAGGTTACAGGGACGCAAGAGGGCACTGGCAAGCAAGAACTTGGTTTAAAGTGTGTCTACTTCAACGCCAGGAGCATCCGGAATAAGGTGGGTGAGCTTGCAGCATGGGTTGGTACCTGGGATCCTGATGTTGTGGCCATTTCAGAGACATGGGTAGAGCAGGGGCAGGAATGGATGTTGCAGGTTCCGGGATTTAGATGTTTCAGTAAGAACAGAGAAGAGGGTAAAAGAGGGGGGGGGGTGTGGCATTGTTAATCAAGGAAAGTATTACAGCGGCAGAAAGGACGTTTGAGGACTCGTCTACTGAGGTAGTATGGGCCGAGGTTAGAAACAGGAGAGGAGAGGTCACCCTGTTGGGAGTTTTCTATAGACCTCCGAATAGTTCCAGAGATGTAGAGGAAAGGATAGCAAAGATGATTCTCAACAGGAGCGAGAGTAACAGGGTAGTGGTTATGGGGGACTTTAACTTTCCAAATATTGACTGGAAATACTATAGTTCGAGTACTTTAGATGGGTCTGTTTTTGTCCAGTGTGTGCAGGAGGGTTTTCTGACACAGTATGTGGACAGGCCAACCAGGGGCGATGCCACATTGGATTTGGTACTGGGTAATGAACCCGGCCAGGTGTTCGATTTAGATGTAGGTGAGCACTTTGGCGATAGTGATCACTATTCGGTGAGGTTTACCTTAGCGATGGGCAGGGACAGGTATATACCGCAGGGCAAGAATTATAGCTGGGGGAAAGGAAATTATGACGCGATTAGGCAAGATTTAGGATGTGTAGGATGGGGAAGGAAACTGCAGGGGATGGGCACAAACGAAATGTGGAGCTTATTCAAGGAGCAGCTAATGCGTGTCCTTGATAAGTATGTACCTGTCAGGCAGGGAGGAAGTTGTCGAGCGAGGGAGCCGTGGTTTACTCAAGAAGTTGAAGCGCTTGTCAAGAGGAAGAGGGCGGCTTATGTTAGGATGAGACGTGAAGGCTCAGTTAGGGCGCTTGAGAGTTACAAGCTAGCCAGGAAGGATCTAACGGGAGGGCTAAGAAGAGCAAGGAGAGGACACGAGAAGTCATTGGCGGATAGGATCAAAGAAAACCCTAAGGCTTTCTATAGGTATATCAGGAATAAAAGAATGATAAGAGTTAGAACAGGGCCAATCAAGGATAGTAGTGGGAAGTTGTGTGCGGAATCAGAGGAGATAGGGGAAGCGTTAAATGAATATTTTTCGTCAGTATTTACAGTAGAGAAAGAAAATGTTGCCGAGGAGATTACTGAGATACAGCCTACTAGGCTAGATGGGATTGAGATTCACAAGGAGGAGGTGTTAGCAATTTTGGAAAGAGTGAAAATAGATAAGTCCCCTGGGCCAGATGGGATTTATCCTAGGATTCTCTGGGAAGCCAGGGAGGAGATTGCAGAGCTGTTGTTGTTGATCTTTATGTCGTCATTGTCGACAGGAGTAGTGCCGGAGGACTGGAAGATAGCAAATGTTGTCCCCTTGTTCAAGAAGGGGAGTAGAGACAGCCCTGGTAATTATAGACCTGTGAGCCTTACTTCGGTTGTGGGTAAAATGTTGGAAAGGGTTATAAGAGATAGGATTTATAATCATCTTGAAAAGAATAAGTTCATTTGCGATAGTCAGCACGGTTTTGTGAAAGGTAGGTCGTGCCTCACAAACCTTATTGAGTTTTTCGAGAAGGTGACCAAACAGGTGGATGAGGGTAAAGCCGTGGATGTGGTGTTTATGGATTTCAGTAAGGCGTTTGATAAGGTTCCCCACGGTAGGCTATTGCAGAAAATACGGAAGTATGGGGTTGAAGGTGATTTAGAGCTTTGGATCAGAAATTGGCTAGCTGAAAGAAGACAGAGGGTGGTGGTTGATGGCAAATGTTCATCCTGGAGTTTAGTTACTAGTGGTGTACCGCAAGGTTCTGTTTTGGGGCCACTGCTGTTTGTAATTTTTATAAATGACCTGGATGAGGGTGTAGAAGGGTGGGTTAGTAAATTTGCGGATGACACGAAGGTCGGTGGAGTTGTGGATAGTGTCGAAGGGTGTTGTAGGGTACAGAGGGACATAGATAGGCTGCAGAGCTGGGCTGAGAGATGGCAAATGGAGTTTAATGCGGAGAAGTGTGAGGTGATTCACTTTGGAAGGAGTAACAGCAATGCAGAGTACTGGGCTAATGGGAAGATTCTTGGTAGTGTAGATGAGCAGAGAGATCTTGGTGTCCAGGTACATAAATCCCTGAAAGTTGCTACCCAGGTTAATAGGGCTGTTAAGAAGGCATATGGTGTGTTAGCTTTTATTAGTAGGGGGATCGAGTTTCGGAGCCACGAGATCATGATGCAGCTGTACAAAACTCTGGTGAGGCCGCACCTTGAGTATTGCGTGCAGTTCTGGTCACCGCATTATAGGAAGGATGTGGAAGCTTTGGAAAGGGTGCAGAGGAGATTTACTAGGATGTTGCCTGGTATGGAGGGAAGGTCTTACGAGGAAAGGCTGAGGGACTTGAGGTTGTTTTTGTTGGAGAGAAGGAGGAGGAGAGGTGACTTAATAGAGACATACAAGATAATCAGAGGGTTAGATAGGGTGGATAGTGAGAGACTTTTTCCTCGGATGGTGATGGCAAACACGAGGGGACATAGCTTTAAGTTGAGGGGTGAAAGATATAGGACAGATGTCAGAGGTAGTTTCTTTACGCAGAGAGTAGTAGGGGCGTGGAACGCCCTGCCTGCAACAGTAGTAGACTCGCCAACTTTAAGGGCATTTAAGTGGTCATTGGATAGACATATGGATGAAAATGGAATAGTGTAGGTCAGATGATCGGCGCAACATCGAGGGCCGAAGGGCCTGTACTGCGCTGTAATGTTCTAATTCTAAGTTCTGCAGTCCTGCCACATCCAGTCGTGAATGGTGGTGGACAATTAAACAACTAACTGGAAGAGGTGGCTCCACAAATATCCCCATCCTCAATGATGGAGGAGCCCAGCACATCAGTGCAAAATATAAGGCTGAAGCATTTGCAACAATCTTCAGCCAGAAGTGCTGAGTTGATGATCCATCTTGGCCTCCTCCTGAAGTCCCCAGCATTATAGATGCCAGACTTCAGCAAATTCAATTCACTCCGCGGGTATTAAGAAATGACTGAAGGCACTGGATACTGCAAAGGCTATGAGCCCTGACAATATTCCGGCAATAGTACTGAAGACCTGTGCTCCAGAACTTGTTGCACCCCTAGCCAAGCTGTTCTAGTACAGCTGCAACACTGGTATCTACCCGGCAAAGTGGAAAATTGCCCAGGTATGTCCTGTACACAATAAGTAGGACAAGTCCAACCTGGCCAATTACTCTCAATCATCAGTAAAGTGATGGAAGGTGTCGTCAACAGTGCTATCAAGTGGCACTTGCTTAGCAATAACCTGCTAAGTGACACACAGTTTGGGTTCCACCATGGCCACTCAGCTCCTGACCTCATTGCAGCCTTGGTTCAAATGTGGAAAAAAGAGCTGAAATCAAGAAGTGAGGTGAGAGTGGCTGCCCTTGAGATCAAGGCAGCATTTGACAGAGTATGACATCAAGGAGCCCTAGCACAACTGAAGTCAGTGGGAATTAGGGAATGGAAAACTCTCTGCTGGTTGGAGTCATACCTAGCGTAGAGGAAGAGGATTGTGGTTGTTGGAGGTCAATCATCTCAGCTCCAGAACATAACTGCAGGAGTTCCTCAGGGTAGTGTCCTAGGCCCAACAATCTTCAGCTGCTTCATCAATGACCTTCCTTTAACCATAAGGTCAGAAGTGGGATGTTCACTGATTTCACAATGTTCAGCACCATTCGCGACTCCTCAAACACTGAAGCAGTCCATGTAGAAATGCAGCAAGGCCTGAACAATATCCAGGCTTGGGCCAAGAAGTGGCAAGTAACATTTACGCCACACAAGTGCCAGGCAATGAACATCTCCAACAAGAGAGAATCTAACCATCTCCCCTTGACATTCAATGGCATTACCATCGCTGAATCCCAAACTATCAACATCCTGGGGGGTTACCATTGACCAGAAAATGAACTGCAGTAACCATATAAATACTGTGCCTACAAGAGGAGGTCAGAGGCTAGGAATCCCGCGGCGAGTATATCATCTCCTGACTCTCCAAAGCCTGTCCACCATTTACAGAGCACAAGTCAGGAGTGTGATGGAACACTCTCCACTTGCCTGCATGGGTGAAGCTTCAACGACACTCAAGAAGCTCGACATCATCCAGGACAAAGCAGCCAGCTTGATTGGCACCCCATCCACAAACATTCACTCCCTCCACCACCGACACACAGTGGCAGCAGTGTGAACCATCTACAAGATGCACTGCAGCAACGCACCAAGGGTCCTTAGACAGCACCTTCCAAACCAGTGACCTCTACCACCTAGGAGGACAAGGGCAGCAAATGGTTGGGAACACCACCACCTGCAAGTTCCCCTCCAAGCCACACACCATCCTGATTTGGAACTATATCGCCGTTCCTTCGCTGTCGCTGGGTCAAATTCCTGGAACTCCCTTCCTAACAGCACTGTGGGTGTCCCTACCCCACGTTGACTGCAGGGGTTCAAGATGGCAGTTCACCACCACCTTCTCAAGGGCAATTAGGGATGGGCAATAAATACTGGCCTAGCCAGCGACGCCCACATCCCATGAATGAATTAAAAAAAAAAGCTACATCAGGCCAAACCTAGAAAATCAAAATTTGGGCACAAGCAGCATGCTTGCAAAGCTTACTTTCCACAGCAACACCGTAAAATGATAGAGTCTCTTTAACAAAGAAAAGTATCCCAACATACTTCACCAAGGCATAATCAAAAAACGCTCAAAATGTATGTAATTCTATGCTATAGTCCTTGGAAGGCCTTCTTTTTCATGTGGAAAAGTGTTAATAGAATTCTTGGGAGTGAACTTTCTCTGATGGATCAATTGATAGTTAACTTATCAAGGACATCTATTTTTATCCAAAAGCAAAATATTGCAGATGCTGGAAATCTGAAATAAAAATAGAAAATGATGGAAATGCTCAGCAGGTCTGGCAGTATCTGTGGAGAGAGAAACGGAGTTAACGTTTCAGGTCTGTGGCCTTTCATCAAAATTGGGAAAAGTTAGAAATTTGATAGGTTTCGAGCTAGTGGAGTGGCAAAGGGTGGGAAGAAGAACAAAAGGGAAGGTCTGTAAAAGGGTGGAGGGCAGGAGAAATTAAATGACAATAGGTTTTATGGTACAAAGCGAAAGGGAATGGTCATGGGTCAAGTAAAGAAACAAAAGATATGTCTAGAGGAGATTTGAACAGCAGGATCCTGAATAGCTGCCATCCAAAAGCAAAGAAATAAAAATGAGAGAAGAAGAAGAAAAACCAAACCAGCAAAGAAAAGGGAGACAAAATAGGGAAATTCCTCAAGGAACAGCACCTCATCTTTCAACTGGGCACTTCACAGCCTTCTGGACTCAACACTGAGTTTAACAATTTTAGGTCATAATCTTTGCCCCCATTTTGTTTAGAGTGGTGTAGGAAGACAGGGTTTTGATTCATCGGCTACTGGCAGCAGGACAGGGGAAAGAGGGAGCTATTCCGTTGGGATGGGCTCCATTTAAACCAGGCTCAGAAAAGCATCCTGGCTGCTATAACTAGGGTCATGGATGGGGCGGGGGGGGGGGGGGAGGTCAGGTGAAGGGAAATTTAGGAACCTAAAGAGAAAAGCCGAGGCAGTAGAGCAGTGTAGAAATTTAGGTAAAGGCAAGCATAATGGGACAGGAAGGGACAGAGTTAAATGGGAATAATGCATCAGTGAATAAGGTCCTTGCAAAGAATAGTGGTTAAAAAAAATAAAATTAAAGGCCCTTTATCTGAATGCACGAAGCATTCGTAACAAGATAGACGAACAGGTGGCACAAATAGAGATAAATGGGTTTCATATAATCACCATTACAAAGACATAGTTACAAGGTGACAAAATAAATACTCTGAAAAGACAGGCAAAATGGAAAAGGAGGTGTAGCCCTGACAAAGGATGACATAGGGACAGGAGTAAGAAAGGATCTTGGTTCAGAAGCTCAGGAAGCACAATCAGTATGGATGAGATTAGGATTAACAAGGGTTAGAAAATGCTGGTGGGAGTAGTTTACAGGCCCATAATTGTAATTATACTGTTGGAAAGAGCATTAAGCAACAACTAATTGGAGCTTGCAGCAAAGGCAATGCAATAATCATGGGAGAATTAAATTTTTATATGGACTAGACAACTCAAATTGGCAAAGGTAATCTTGAAGATGAGTATGTAGAATGTTTTTGTGATAGCTTCCTAGAGGTACGGTTGATTAGCAATCTCATAGTAAAAGATTCTCTGAGAAAAAGTGATCATAATACAATTGAATTCCATATTAAGTTTGAGACTGACATATTCGAGTCCAAAACAAGAATTTTAAACTTAAACAAAGCCAATTAGATAGGCATGAGGGAAGAGCTGGCTAAGGTTGATTGGGTAAATAGTCTAAAAGGCATGGCAGTAAATAAACAGTGGGAAAATTTAAAGAAATAATTCAAAATGTTCAACAAAAATACATTGAATTCAAAAACAAAAACTCAGCAAGAAAGATCCATCCGTCACCTACTAGGGAAATTAAGGACAGTATTAGATTAAAAGAAGAGGCTGATAATGTTGCAAAGAATAGTAATAACCTGAGCATTGGGAGAGTTTGAGAAACCAGCAAAGGTGACCAAAAGTTTGATAAAACGGTAAAATACAGAATGAGAGTAAACGAGCCAAAAATATAAAAATGGATTGTAGGAGCTTTACTCAGTACATAAAAAGGAGTAACTAAAGGAAACATTGATTCCTTAGAGGCAGAGACAGGAAGAATTATTATGGAGAATGAGGAAATGGCAGAGATGTTGAACAAACATTTTGTGTCTGTTTTCACAGTAGAAGACTCAAATGACATACCAGAAATAGAGAATAAACAAGGGTCTAATAAGAGTGAGGAACTTCAGTAATTAATACTTTTTCTCTGCTGATATTAGAGAAACTTAAGGGACTAAAAGTCAATAAATCCCCAGGACCTGATGGCCTACATCCTAATGTGCTAAAGAGGTATCTGCAGAGATAGTGAATGCACTGGTTATGATTTGCCAAAATTCCCTAGAATGGTCCCAGCGGATTGGAAGTTAGCAAATGTAACTCTGCTATTCAAAAAAGAGAGACAGACAGAAAACAGGGCACTACAGCCAGTTAGTCTTACATCAGTTGTTGGGAAAATGCTGAATCTCTTATTAAGGAAGTCTTAATACACTTAGAAAATCATAGTATTATCAGACAGAAGGGAAATTGTGTGACAAATTTAGAGCTTTTTGAGGATGTAGCTAGTAGGGTAGATAATGGGGAGCCAGAAGATGTAGTATACTTGGATTTCCAAAAGGCATTCGATAAGGTGCTGCACAAAAGGCTAATATGCAAGATAATGGCTTATGGAATTGGGGATAATATATTAGCATGGCTGGCGGGCAGCCATAAAGGCAGGGCTAAAGTGTGGTGAGTCGAAGAGACTTAGCAGTTGGCAGGAAAAAAGACAGAAGCGCAAGGGGAGAGCCAACTGTGTAACAGCCCCGACAAACAAATTTTTCTGCAGCACCTGTGGAAGAGCCTGTCACTCTAGAATTGGCCTTTATAGCCACTCCAGGCGCTGCTCCACACACCACTGACCACCTCCAGGCGCTTACCCATTGTCTCTTGAGATAAGGAGGCCAAAGAGAAGAGAAAAGGCTAATATGCAAGATAATGGCTTATGGAATTGGGGATAATATATTAGCATGGATGGAGGATTGGAAGCAGACAGTAGGGATAAATGGGGCATTTTCAAGTTGGCAGGCTGTAACTAGTGGAGTGCCACAAGGACCAGTGCCGGGGCCTCAGCTATTTAAAATTTACATTAATGACTTAGACAAAGAGACCGAGAGTAATGCATCCAGGTTTGCTGATGATACAAAGCTAGGTAAGCTGTGAGAGGGGCACCAAGAGGCTACAAAGAGATGTAGACAAGTTAGGCAACTGGGCAACAAGGTGTCAAATGGAGTATAAAGTGTAAGGTTATTCACTTTGATAAGAATAGAAAAGCAGAATATTTTTATAAGGCATGAAATGTTGATATTCAGAGAAACTTGGGTAACTTGTGCAAGGAACACAGAAAGTTAGCATGCAGGTACAGCAAGCAATTAGGAAGGCAAATGGCATGTTGGCTTTTATTGTAAGGGGAGTGGAGTACAATAACAAGGAAGTCTTATTACAGTTATACAGGCCTTTAGTGAGACCATGCTTGGAGTAGCGTGTGCAGTTTTTGTCCCCATATCTAAGGAAAGATATACTTGC
Source organism: Heterodontus francisci (assembly GCF_036365525.1). Taxonomy (NCBI): domain Eukaryota; kingdom Metazoa; phylum Chordata; class Chondrichthyes; order Heterodontiformes; family Heterodontidae; genus Heterodontus; species Heterodontus francisci. Next base: position 151,708,604 of record NC_090375.1, on the reverse strand, counting down.
CTTGGAGGCAGTACAACAAAGGTTCACCAGATTGGTCCCTGGGATGACAGGGTTGTCTTATGATGAAAGGCTGAGTAAATTGGGTCTATATTCACTGGAGTTTAGAAGAATGAGAGGTAATCTCATTGAAACTTACAAGTTTCTGAAGGGGCTGGACAGGATAGACACAAAGGTTGTTTGCACTGGCTAGGGAATCTAAAACACAAGGGCACAGTCTGAGGGTAAGGGGATGATCATTTAGGGCTGAGATGAGGAGCAATTTCTTCACTCAAAGGGTTGTGAATCTTTAGAATTCTCTACCCCAGAGGGTAGTGGATGCTCCATTGTGCATCTCAGGGCATCAAGGGATATAGGGAGCAGGTGGGAAAGTGGAGTTGAAGCCCAAGATCAGACGTGATCATACTGAATGGCAGAGCAGGCTTGACAGGCTATGTGGTCTACGCCTGCTCTATTTCTTATGGTTTTAAATGCTCCACACCTGTTCAAAAAGTGGAAAGGGATAAATCCAGTAACCACAGGCCAGTCAGCCTTATGTGGGGTAACTTCTAGAGTTAATAATCCAGGACAAGATTAATTGGCACTTAGAAAGGTCTAGGGTAATAAATTAAAGTCAGAATGAATTTGTTAAAAGCAAATTGTGTTTGACTAACTTGATTGGATTCTTTGATGAAGTACGAAGACAACTGATGAGGGTAGTGCAGCTGATTTGTATTTGGCTGACAGTACAAAGTTAGCTGAGAACGAATGCTGTGAGGAGGACATAAAGAGGCTGCAAAAAGATATAGACAGGTTAAGTGAGTGGGCAACAAGGTGGCAGATGGAGTATAATGTGGGCAGGTGTGAGGTTATTCACTTTGGTCGTAAAAATAGAAAAGCAGAATTTAATAGGCGTGAAACTTCTAAATGTTGATGTTGAGAGAGACTTGGGTGTACTCGTACAAGAAACACAAAAAGTTAGCATGCAGGTACAGCAAGCAATTAGGAAGGCAAATGGCAAGTTGGCCTTTATTGCAAGAGGATTGGAATACAAGAATAAAGAAGTCTTGCTACAATTGTACAGCGCTTTGGTGAGACCACATCTGGAGCAGTGTGCACAGTTTTGGTCTGCAAATCTCAGGAAGGACATACTTGCCTTAGATGCTGTACAGCAAAGGTACAGTAGATTAGTTCCTGGGATGAGGGAGCTGCTCTATGATGCGAGGCTGTGTAAATTTTGCTCTATTATGAAGGATGAAAGGTGATCTCATTGAAACATATAAGATTCTGAAGGGGCTTGACAGGGTAGGGACGGAGGGATTGTTTCCCCTAGCTGGGGAATCTAGAAAATGGGCACAGCCTCAGGATAAGGGGTCTATTACTTAGGACTGAGATGAAATGTTTCTTCAGAGGGGTGTGAATCTCTGGGCTGGGCTGGCCCATTGGGTTGTGGATACACCATCGTTGAGTATATTCAAGGCTAGGATAGATAGATTTTTGATCTCTCAGGGAATCAAGGGATGTGGGGAGCAGGTAGAGTTGAGGCAGATCAGCCATGATTATATTGAATGGCAAAGTGGGCTCAAGGAGCCAAATGGTCTATTCCTGCTCCTATTTATTATATTAAGATATCTGAATCATCCTTTAACTATAGGGGAAGCAGTAGCATGCATGAGTCAGAAGGTTGTGGGTTTAAGCCACGTTACAGGATTGAGCACATAATCTAGGTTAACACTTCAGTGCAGTACTGAGGGAGGGCTGCACTGTTGGAGGTACTGATGAGATGATAAACTCAACTCCACCTGCTTGTTTAAGTGGATGTACATGTTATTATTAAAAGAGAAGGGCATTTCCAAGTATCCTGGTCAACAATTTTCTCTCAATTAACACCATCAAAATCAGATTATCTGTTCATTCATCAGTGATTTGGAGTTTTTGGGACTTTGCTACACTACAATTGGCTGCCATCTTGTCTGACATAACTGTTTGCACTTCAAGAAGTATTTTATTGATTGGAAAGCATTTTCTTATGTTCTGATGTTATATAAATACAAACTTTTTCTTGAACTCAGCTACAGGTAAAATAATGTTAGAAATGTACAATACCTATTTCTGTAGTAAATAACTGCACCATTTGCTTATACACAGATATGAGGCTGGAAAATTCTCCATCCTGTACAAATTCAGTGAGACTGATAATCACAATAATAGCACTAAGCTGAATAGAAGACTGCAGAGTATCTAACGACGCGGTGAATTTCAAGTCAGCAGGAGGTTAACAGTCGATGGCCCAACCGATAAGCTTACAGGATGGGCCAAAAATGGTCAAGAAAATGAAACCAATGATTGATACCAAACTAATCAGAAGTTGTGAAGGAACAGTGCAATTGCAATATTTGACAGCACGCTGACTGAAAATGCTAACTAATTCACAGACTTCATCAGTAAAAACAAAAAAATTAGGATGGTAATAGTGATCAATGGATGAATAGTTTAGCAAGTCAACAGACAGTTTAGTCACTAAGATGCAATGTAATGTTTAGTTAACTTTATACTGGTGTGGAACCTGGATCCTACAAAAAGTGCCATATAGAAGTCTAGGTGCGTTTGAAATGAAGATACTTTACATGAGTTGGTACTCGGTGGTATGGACAAGAAAAACATTTGTTGAAATCATTAGTTCAAATGAGGTCTTGATATTACAGACATATCATTTGAGAATTGAAGGACAAGTGCGACTTGTTTATTGGGATAATGAAAGGAAATGCAATGGCCCATATGGTTCAGGCATTAAGGAATAGTGTAGAGTTTGGGCAGGATCACGAAGATTAATAAACTGGCTTGGGATGGAGGTATATTCCATATCAAGTTGCTAGCTCGAGACTGATGATGGACTGGAGTAAGAGGACTCACAGGGAAAAAAATGTACATCTGAGGCTTCCTTTCATTCACAATTTTGGAAGTGCAACTACAGGCACCATCCTATTACTCTAATAACAACAACTTGCATTTAGAATGATAGAAGGTTTACGGCACAAAAATAGGCCACTTGGCCCATTGTGTCTGCGCTGGTCAGAAAGGCACCCAGCCTAATCCTACTTTCCAGCCTTTGGTCTGTAGCCCTGCAGGTTACGTCACTTCAGGCGCACATCCAGGTAACTTTTAAATGAGATGAGATTTTTTGCCTTTACCACCCCTTTCAGGTAGTAAGATTCCAGACCCCCACCATCCTCTGGGTGAAAAACATTTTCCTCATCTCCCCTCTAATCCTTCTACACTTTAAACATCCTTAAACACCCTGAAATAAATGCTTTCTGGTCACTGACCCCTCTGCTAAGGTAAATAGGCTCTTCCCATCGACTCTATCCAGGCCCCTCACAATTTTGTACATCTCAATCAAATCTCCCCTCAGCCAAGGGGATCAACCCCAGCCTATCCAATCTTTCCTCATAGCTGCAATTTTCCAATCCTGGCAACATTCTCGTACCCCCACCACCACCCCTCCCCCCACCCCCAGTGCAATGACATCCTTTTTGTAATGAAGTGACTAGAACTGCGCACAGTATTCAATTGCAGCCTAACTAATGATTTATATAAAAACAAGAAATGCTGGAACCACTCAGCAGGTCTGGCAGCATCTGTGAAAAGAGAAGCAGAGTTAACGTTTCGGGTCAGTGACCCTTCTTCGGAATTTATTTTAATGATTTATATAGTTCCAGCATAACCTCCCTGCTCATATTCTATGCTTCAGCTAATAAACAATTCCATATGCCTTCTTAACCCCTTATCAACTTGTCCTGCTACCTTCCGGGATCTGTGGACATACCCTCACTTCATCTACACCTCTCAGTATCCTCCATTTATTGTGTATTCCTTTGCCTTGTTTGACCTCCCCAAATGCATCACCTGACACTTCTCAGGGTTAAATTCCATTAGCCACTTTTCTGCCCATCTGAACAGCACATTGATATCTTCCAGCAGTCTACAGCTATCCTCCTCGCTCTCAACCACGTGGCCAATTTTTGTGTCATCTGCAAACTTCTTGATCATTCCCCCTACACTTACGTCCAAATCGTTAATATATACCACAAAAAGCAGGGGACTTAGTACTGAACCCTGCAGAACCCTACTGGAAACAGCCTTCCACCGCAAAAACACCCGTCAACAATTACCCCTTGTTTCCTGCCACTGAGCCAGTTTTGTAACCAGCTTGCTATATTCCCCTGGATCCCATGGAACTTTTTTTAAAAAAACTAGTCTGCTATCTGGGACCTTGTCAAAAGCCTTGCTAAAATCCATGTAGACCACATCAACTGCACTACCCTCATCAATCCTCCTTGTTACTTACTCAAAAAATTCAATCAAGTTAGTCAGACATGATCTTCCCTTAACAAATCCATGTTGACTATCCTTGATTAATCTGTGCTTTTCTAAGTGACAGTTTATCCTGTCTCAGAATTGATTTCAATAATTTGCCCACTACCGGGGTTAGACTGACTGGCCTGTAATTATTCACTTTATCCCTCACTCCCTTTTTAAACAAAGGTACAACGTTAACAGTTCTCCAAACCTCCAGCACCACACCTGTATCTAGTGAGGATTGGAAAATGATGGTAAGACCTTCCGCTATTTCCTCCCTGGCTTCTTTTAACAGCTTGGGGTACTTTTCATCCAGTGATTTATCCACTTGCAAGGATGCTAATCCCTTAATACTTCCTCTCTCCCTATGTTTATCATAACCAGTGCTTCATATTCCTCCTCCTTAACTACAATATCTGCATCATTCCCCTCTTTTGTAAAGACAGCCACAAAGAATTCATTAAGAACCATACCCACATCTTCCGCCTCCACATATAGGTTACCTTTTTGGTCTTTTATGGCCTCGACTCTTTCCTTAGTTATCCTCTTTGGGTTCTCCTTGATTTTACTTGCCAATATTCTTTCAAACCTCTCTTTGCTTTCCTAATTTCCTTTTTGATTTCGCCCCACCACTTCCTATACTCCTCTTGGCTTTCTGCAGTATTGAGTTCTGACATAAGCTTTCCTTTTCTGCCTTATCATACCCGGTAAGCTCCTTGACATCTGGGGCTCTAGATTTGTTTGTCCCACCCTTTCTCTTTGTCGGAAAATGTTTGTCAGACCTCTGAATTTCCCCTTTGAATGCCTCCCACTGCTCTGACACGAATTTACTTTCAAGTAGCTGTTTCAAGTCCACTTTCACTAAATCATTTCTCAGTTTAGTAAAATTGGTCTTACCCCAATTTAGAACTTTAGCTTCTGTTCCATCTCTGTCCTTCTCCGTAATTATGTTAAAACTAACTGAATTATGATTACTACCACCAAAATGCTCTCCCACTGCCACTCCTCCCACCTGCCCATCTTCATTACCCAAAACCAAGTCCTGAACTGCACTCTCTTGTTGGACTTGCTAAATACTGGCCAAAAAAAGTTCTCAAAAAAGCACCTTTAGAATTCTGTTCCCTCCATTCCTTTCACACAGAACTATCTCAGTTAATATTGGGGTAGTTAAAATTCCTCTACTATTACTGCCCTATTGTTTTTGCACATCTCAGAGATTTGCCTAATATTTGCTCTTCTACCTCCCTATGACAGTTTGGGGGTCTACAGTACACTCCCAGTCGTGTGACTGCCCCTTTTCTGTTCAAGATCAAGCAATATGGTCTCAATTGATGATCCTTCCAACATATCATCCCTCCTCACAGCTGTGATTGCTTCTCTAACCAAAATTGCCACTCCCCCTCCTTTTTTATCCCCCTCTCTATTTCATCTGAAAACCCTGTAACCAGGAACGTTGAGTTGTCATTCCTGTCCCTCTGTAAGCCATGTTTCTGTAATAGCTAGCTATGATATCATACTGCCACATTTCTATCTGTGCTCTATGGGCGGCACAGTGGTTAGCACCGCAGCCTCACAGCTCCAGCGACCCGGGTTCAATTCTGGGTACTGCCTGTGTGGAGTTTGCAAGTTCTCCCTGTGTCTGCGTGGGTTTCCTCCGGGTGCTCCGGTTTCCTCCCACAAGCCAAAGACTTGCAGGTTGATAGGTAAATTGGTCATTATAAATTGCTGCTAGTATAGGTAGTTGGTAGGGGAATATAGGAAAAGGTGAGGATGTGGTAGGAATATAGGATTAGTGTAGGATTAATATAAATGGGTGGTTAATGGTCGGCACAGACTCGGTGGGCCGAAGGGCCTGTTTCTCTAAATATAAAATCTAAAAAAATCTCTCAACTCATCTGCTTTATTTGCTATACTCCTTGCAATGAAGTACATACACTTGAGCACTGCCAAACTCTCTCTTTAAATTTTCTATTGTTTCCTCTGCCTTCCAGACTCACTCAATAATTTTCTGCCTTCCATTTCTGATTTTGCCCCATCTGAGTCTACCCTCAGGTTCCCATTCCCCCTGCCTAACTAGTTTAAACCCTGCACTAGCAAACCTCCCGGCAAGAATATTGGTCCTGGCCCTATTGAGGCACAAACCATCTGGCTTGTACAGGTCCCACCTCCCCCAGAACCGTCTCAATGTCCCAGGAATCTAAAGCCCTCCTTCTCCAGCCACACTTTCATCAGCTCTAACCCCTATTTTTATGCTCACGAGTGCATGGCACAGGCAGTAATCCGGAGATTACTACCTGAGGTCCTGCTTTCTAATGTGTTACCTAGCTCCCTAAAATCTGCTTTCAGGACCTCATCCCTTTCTACCTATATCGTTGGTACCAATGTGAACCACAATCTCTGGCTGTTCACCCTCCCCCTTGAGAATGTCCTGTAGCTGCTCTGTGACATCCTTGACCCTGGCACCAGGAAGGCAACATACCATCCTGGACTCACATCTACAGCCGCAGAAATGGCTGTCTGTTCCCCTAACTACTGAATTCCCATCACTATTTCTCTTCAACTCTTCTTCCTTCCTGCCTATGCAGCTGAGCCACCTGTGGTGCCCCGAACTTGACTCTTGCTACAGACCTCTGAAGCACCATCGCCCTCACCAGCGTCCAAAATGGAAAATCGGTTCATGAGCAAGATAGACTCAGAGGACTCCTGCACTACCTGCCTGGTCTTACTAGACTTTCTGGTGATCATGCATTCCCTCTCTGCTAGCACACTCCTAACCTGCAGTTAGCAGAGCACTTCCAACATAGTAAAACGTCATAAGCCGCTTCACAAGAGCATTATCAAACAAGAGTTTGACACCAAGCCACACAAGGTGATATTAGGGCAGATGACCAAAAGCTTAGTCAAAGAAGTAGGTTTTAAGGAACATCATAAAGGAGGAAAGAGATGTAGAGAGGCGGAGAGGCTGAGGGAGGAATTCCACAGCTGAGGTTCTTGGCAGCTGAAGGCACAGCTATCAATGGTGAAGCAATTAAAATCAGGGATGCTCAAGAGGGCTGAATTAGAGAAGTGCAGATATCTCAGAGGGTTGTGGGATTGGAGATTACAGAGACAGGGAGGGGTGAGGACATGAAGGGATTTGGAAATAAGGATGATAATTTTAAAATTGAGGCGCTACTTAACTGGGAGCCAATTTAGGTCAGTGAACACATGGATGATGGGGTGAAAGGGACTTGGTGTGAGTTAGGATACGGACAGCAGAATTTTGGATGATGTTACATTTATGGAGGTGGAAGGTGGGAGGCTGCCAGGAGTGCGCTACATTAGCCAAGCCTAGAGCTAACAAAGGCACGAATGAGATAGTAGCTGATCAGCTGAGGCACAGATGGAATCGGGCAATGTTATGGAGGTGGAAAAAAGGTATCGGTGGCACGGATATGCAGTCAGAAGCTCATCTCTGGCTCAAATATGACATCAAGGTTGCGAACTATCTGGTTCAGCCTCCAACATTTGCCAGGGAGAGGGACTGAGCAGACAGCTACTGAAAGGAATTTGTGGTGGGAACTGACAACAATTGGTCTTCCCAATATTTAATTGGAGGAAAATTGTGCTCATCCAGTACTGGATGTTGGACAAGCAGTCTGACAATTCAGAGACAGTGGAGAGTTAGAGAAGTAGAGCTGGGTGTCATCATGTGGAAACTGACATGTTTTCGGATGATGTCGCCGAGGGGCTTCGTGCAAATAAGAAATATAAGGGGTGGCGGGGGAGGATAGATCCTGGGCACTCCAGAGGTAACAGTGCGGGAGCAGGAAAAGAAGCCATTGCAGCTGATTCTCTGGCTACAACTGGGTAGATAAGAAATGAACCAGCTGAGTGCAGTACCACCCAGCTGGAAGACAGAGAAGCATTGGAGGAGGAAGTTCAAGAAGGATGGTGTTATGCCAATGTGTTTTGTTGAATGATAATTTTCTTCGGTCCACTGGCTGGAGATCTGAATTTGTATTTTTTTTTAAAAAGACATTTTTAAAAGGCAAGCTAGCAGCAAAGTCATCCTTTCAGCTTAAGATGATCACCTAATTTGCAACACTATATCCTACACTGAGTAAACAGACAAAATGTCTGCTAATATCCCAGCAAGAACCAAAGCCCAGGAACTACCTGTTCTCTCAGCAAGCAGAGAAACACTGCAAACTGCTATGTTTGAATGACGCTGTGACTGTCATGTGACAAGCCCCTCCCCATCTGTGGTTTTAAGCTGGTGTTTTCTCTGCAGCAGAGGGGAAACAACTGGACTCTGACGTGAGCAGACCCCAAGTGGAGGTCCCTCTCTCTCTCCATTCCAGCTTGAAAGCTTTCAAGTCTTGCTTGTTGCTTGACCGCCTTTGCATACTCTGGTTACAATCCTAAACCTCGTTGGAGGAAATCATCCACAGCGCTATCTCCAAGAGACTCATCTAACCAGTCATCTATCTCTTCAAACTAAAAGCCTCAGGACCACTGAATTCAGCTAGAAGCCATCTGAATCACCAAACTTCACAGACTGCATACCTTTTTATTTTTATGGACTCTAACTCAATCAATCTACCTTTCCCCATTCTGTAACCTATTTGTGTGTTTGTAAACCTCTAGTGCATGTGTGAGAGTGAAAGTTGGTGCATTGTTTGTTATTTTTATAGCTCGGTTTAGGTACAAGAGAGTTAACCTCTTTCTTTGTTAACTCAAGAAAACCTGTCTGATTGGTTCTTGTTGTGATGTTGCAACCAGATGTGAAAGGTTTCTAGGGGTCTCTTTCAGCCTTCATCTGATCTTATTGTAACAGGGTTTGATTTTTAAACACAGTGTTCTGAGCACCCCCTTGGTGGATCCTTGTTCACCATTTTCCAATTATAAGACAAATAAATGAGCACACCAGGTTTTCTTAGGTTTAAAGAAGAAAAGTGAAATTTATTAAAACTTAAACTCTAATTCAGTTAACGCCGACAGATACACGCCGCTCCCCACGCTAACATGCATACGCGATAGGCACATGCAAATAGGGACAGAAAAGAGAAGAAAAATAAAGTAGAAAGGTTTGAGGCAATATCAGAAGAGTTTCTTGTTACTGTGCTTCGGGCTCACTGCAGTCTTTTGTAGGTAGTCTTGTTTTTTGTTGGGGACCAGTATTCTTCTAAAACCTTGTTCACTGTAGGAGACTTTTCTTTCTTGGGGTTCATGTGTCTTCAATGGGTCTTCAGTTCCGTGAGAAAGAGATGGGAACAGACAGGAGAAACCTTTTCAGTCCCGGAGCAAACAGCTTTCCAGAGTTCAAATTCCCTGTAGCAAGTTCAAATTCAAAGAAACTCCAATAGTCAGTCATGTGACCAAATTGGTCTGACCACGTCAGTTTGTGCATTCGGCCATTTTAGCAGTTCACCTGGAATGCTAGCCTCTCCACCTTTAACATCTGGTAATCAAAAGTCCATTGTGGATTAAATTGGAGCAGTGAGTGGCCCCTTTGTCCATTCCAAAAACTGTCTGTTACTATGCAAAAAATCTCTTTCCGGCGAGGGGCCTGGCAATTCCTTGTGATAGGCCCTCTTTTCTTCCCAGCAGCAATTTTAAGCTTTAATGTTCATGTGGTGAAATAATGTGTGCCTCATTCTTGGCAGGTAGGGGCCTGCATGACAATCTTAACAAGAACCAAACACCTCCTGAAGTGGCCAATACATCCACTTTAAGGAAGAATTAAATCCGTTGTGGTCTAACAAAGAGAGGGAAAAAAGGGAAACCCTTTGCCCCCTCCTCACTTAACCATAACAATAGTTTACCATGGTCCCAGTCGTATAGGATGTCATTTGGGACTTTGATAACAGCCATTTCACTACTGTGGCAGGGGCAGAAACCTGATTGGAGGGATTCAAGCATGGAGTTCTGGGAAACATGGGACAGATTTAGGAGGCAAAGGCAGATTCAAGGATTTTGAAGAAAAATGGAGGTTGGAGATGGAGCAGTAGTTTGCAAGGACTGAGGGGTAAAGTTATTTTTTGAGGACGGGGTAATGACAGCAAACTTGAAGCGGAGGAAGACAGTACCTGAGGACAGAGAAATATTAACATTATCAGCTAATATAAGGGCCAGGCTGCGAAGCCGGGTGATCAGTAGTTTTGTTGGAATAGGGTTGAGAGAGCAGGAGGTGGGTCTCATGGGCAAGATGAGATTGGAGAGGGCGTGAGGGAGACTGAAGAGAAACTAGAGAACGACGTGAGCTCAGGCTAAGGCAGGAGGGGAGCTTTGGTCCAGTGAGCCTGGGGTGTGAGGGAAACAGCAGAGGTAGCTGAACGGATGGTCTCAAGCTTAGTGACAAAGAAATCCATGAGCTTCTCGCACTTCTTGTTGGAAATGAGGGTGGAGGAGGCAGGGGAGAAGGCTTAAGATGACGGTATGTAGTCGAGAAAAGAAGTCGGAGATTATCTTTGCTTTCCAAGATTATCCTGGAATAGTCAGCAGTTTTGGAAACAGAGAGCAGGACCCAATAGTGCTTTATGTGGTCCAGCCAGATCTGGCAATGAATGGCTAAACCAGCGGTCCGCCAAATATGTTCATGTCTGCATCCACTGGCATTAAGGGAGATGAGGACCAACTATCAGGGTGAGAGTAATGGTTTTAATAGGGACTAGGAGGTTAAGGATGTAGTTGGGCAGATCAGTAACTGCAGAAACATCATGGTGAATGGCAGGGAGGGGGCCAAAGGCTAGACAGTTGGGAGTTTGAAAGTGCAGTTCTAAGTGAATTGGAAGAGAGATTTTCTATAGGGGTGGACACAAAAGGAAGTAAGGTTGGGAGGGCGAAGGGAGATGTGGGTGGAGACTGATACAAGGAAGTGATCAGAGATGGCCTTTTCAGAGATAGTCTTAAATAAATGGAAAGGAAATGGTTACTATACGCATATACAGAAGAATTCACATCTGCATGAGACATGGACTTCTGCAGCCTTGTTCAACATAAACAACTTCAGTAAATCTTAAGGGAAAGACTGTTAAAGGTTTCCCCCAACTGAAACTCTAAAGCATTAAATAGTATTCAATTTGCCCATGAAGCCAATGTAAATGGACAATGATAGAATGGAGATGCTGATTTTTATTGCTTTTCAATGTCCATTTACATTGGCTTCATGGGCAAATTGAATACTATTTAATGCTTTATTGCCCAAGTACAGTGAGCAACAGCAGGGCTCAAAGGTCGACTGATACATTAACCAAGCAGGTATTACAAAGATTTAACAAGTTTCTTCATGTGGCATTGCTTACTAATGCAATCAACAAGAAGTTATAAGCAACTTGCAGGCTGCAGGAACACTAGGAATGTATGACTATCATAGGTTATGTAACACCTTAACGAAACAGGTATACTTTGTGAAAGTTCAAATGCGGGAGAATAAATCTGACATCTGGATTCCGTATTCACTTACAGATAATGTATACCACTGCTGTCTACATGTTTATGCATTGTTGAACTGGCCCATTTTTGAAGGGGTTTTGACATGGATGTGGACAGGATCCAAACAAAACATCAAGGCTTCTGCAAGAAATTGAAAAATAGCTCCCATAGCAGGGCACCTATCACTGCCAGGTCCCCAGACAAGGGCACATTCAGTGAAGACTAGCTTAGGGCTAATAATCCTAGTGAGCTACTGCAAATCCTTCAAAGGTGAAGGAAAGTATATTGAAATACTTTTAAAGTGCTGCTCTTTTGAAAAGAAAATTTAATTTAATTTACAAAAATACTATTTTTTTTATTGTTATCATGGAGGCCCTAGGATCCCTCCATGTTGGGCCAGTCTAGCTGCATTAATTATAGGGAACGTCCGAGAGTGACTGCACTGCAAATGGTGGTGCTAAGGGCCTAAGGGAGAAGAGATGCAATTTCAAACCGCCTGAAAGCTGGACCATTATGAGCTGGCCCCAAGAAGCTATGCTATAGGTGGAGGTGCAGATTTCTCAGCATCTCAAAAGCAGCTTTCAAATCAGATCAAAGGACTGGCCCCTACCACAGGATTATCCCAGAGTCAACTGAGAAAGATCACAAGAGTTCCTTTAAAGTATTTCACTGATGAGACTTGGTTTATTACTATCAATTGGTGATTAGAATTAAACAGTAATTTGTAAGTACATTTCAACTGGAGTACAACTACAGCTGACTCCTTGCCTCTGGTACTAAAACGTCATTATGTATAATGTTATGACACACACAGAACACTGTTTAGATGACAGCAATATGCATTGGGCACTTAGTTTTTTCTGATTTGTAGGAAATGGGTATACTGCATGAATGTATTCAAGAGAAGCTATCTTAAACTTGTGCAAAAGGAGAAATACAAGTCCCCCCAGATCCAAGATAAAGCAGCATCTGTCTGTACTTTAAAGAATGTAAAGGAATCTCCCCTTTCTGATCTCAGGGACACCATCGCTATCACCCAAGAAAGCAACAGTGGGTTTCTTTCAGTGAGCATGCCTTCCAGAAAGATCACCAAATATTCTAAAATTAACCAATTCCTCTCTTCCCTCAATTAGGAATTCAAACTGAAAAGGTAAAAATTAAACCAATTGGGTTGTGTCCCTCGTTCATACATCTGGTGTAACATCCTTCCTTTGGAACTAAAATTCTACTATATGACCCCTCTGCTGAGCCACCTGTGTTGCATGGCATGGGGCTGCAGAAGACCTCACAATTGAGTGGGCACGGCCTCTCTCCCCTAATTGGTGATTCCAGGCTGAGGACACTTAACCGCTTTGCAGCTGCAAAAGGAACTCCAGCTGGACTATGGTAATTAGAGCTTTATTCCTGGGGTTGGACGGCCAAGAAGGTCACATCTCAGAAGGACTGCTGCTCTGAACAAATGAACTGAAGGAACTCTTCTACCAAATGAAAAAAAAATTGTCATTAATACAGCACTTTTGAAAGAACAATTCTGTGCAATAAACTAGTTTTCTGAGGCAAGAAAAGGTCACATTAGGTCCTCCATTTCCTTATGGCTGCACATGGCCAGGAAAGTTCACAGCTGCATACCCCAGACCTGGAGGCATTACCTAATAGGAAAAAGTAACTTCAAAATATGCACCCAACTCATAGACCTATTTAGAGCTTGACAGCTGGGCTCTCTTTCAGTTTCTAGTCTTCCTTATTTTGTAAAGCTTTAAGGAGGATTGCACTCTCCAGAGACATCACAGTTTCCTGCAGATGACCCATCAACAATATTATACAACATCTTTATGTCAAAAAACATCCCACAATCCTTCGCAGAGGCATAATCAGACAAAATGGATGCTGAAACACAGGAGGACTGAGCAAAAGTTCAGCCAGATAGTTTGGTTTGAAGGAGAGGGAGATGGATGGGTTTGTGCAGAAAATTCTAGAATATTCAATTTAGACAGCTTACAGGTATGGCCATTAATGGTGGGGCAAAAGGAGGGGTTATGAGTTCATGAGGAGAGGGTTCTGGGCTAGAGGAGGTCACATGGGGAGGGGGGGGCAGGAAAACACATGAAGGGATTTAAATATATGAAAGAGAAATTTAAACTTGATGCTTTGGGGGAACGGAGAGTCAATTTAGATGAGCAAGACAGTGATGATGAGTCAGTAGGACTGGTTGTAGGATAAGGACAGCAGAGTTTTGGATGAGTGGATGTTTATGGAGGGTGGAGAATGACAGGTTGGTCAGGAGAGCATTGGAATAGTTGAGTCGAGGTTGAGGGTTTCTGCGGATGGATTAAGGCAGTGGCGGTTACCAAGGTTGAAGTAGGGGTGGTTGTTGTGTCAAAGAGGATATGGGATCTGAAAATCAGCTCAGGATGCTGAGATTGCGAACAAGCTGATTCAGTCTCAGTCAGTGGCCAGGGAGTGGAATGGAATCGGTGGCTAGGAAAAGAAGTTTGCGACTGTGGCCATAAGCTCAATTTAGGGTCAAATAGGATACCGAGGACATAAATAATCTGGTTCAGCCTGAGATAGTGGCCCCAGATGGGGTCGGTGAGCTCGTCTCACTTGTTAGAAGTTACAGTGAAGTGGACAGGGGAAAAGGGATTAAGGAGATGGTTGATAGTGGAGAATTGAAATCAGTAATCTTTGCTCTCCAGGATAATCCTTAACCAGTGTGCAAAGGAGAGGGAGGCTCAACTGTGCTTGATGCAATTGAGCCAGTTCTGGTGCTGGATTGCTAAACCAGTTGTGTGCCACTCTTTTGTGCCCCTTGAACTTGAGACAGCAAAGGAGACAATGGGGAATGGGAGAGAATAAATGTTTTCCTGGGACAAACGCATTAAAAGATGGACATGAAGGAGTGGTTAAACAGATTAATGGCTAAAGAATGCATTGTTGCAAAGGGAATGCCATGGATTGAGCATTTGGCATTTATAAAGTGCAGTTGTTAGCGATTTGTACAGAAGAATTTAGATTGGGGGCGGCTGTTTGAGGGTAAATCAACATCTGACATGTGGGAGTCTTTCAAACGTCAGTTGATTTAAATCTAGGACCAGCATGTTCCTGTGAGGAAGAAGGATAAGTTTGGCAAGTTTCGGGAACCTTGGATAACGCGGGATATTGTGAGCCTCGTCAAAAAGAAAAAGGAAGCATTCGTAAGGGCTGGAAGGCTAGGAACAGACGAATCCCTTGAGGAATAGAAAGACAGTAGGAAGGAACTTAAGCAAGGAGTCAGGAGGGCTAAAAGGGGTTATGAGAAGCCATTGGCAAACAGGATTAAGGAGAATCCCAAGGCTTTTTATACGTATATAAAGAGCAAGAGGGTAACCAGGGAAAGGGTTGGCCCACTCAAGGACAGAGAAGGGAATCTATGCGTGGAGCCAGAGGAAATGGGCGCAGTACTAAATGAGTACTTTGCATCAGTATTCACCAAGGAGAAGGACTTGGTGGATGATGAGCCTAGGGAAGGAAGTGCAGATAGTCTCAGTCATCTCATTATCAAAAAGGAGGAGGTGTTGGGTGTCTTGTAAAGCATTAAGGTAGATAATTCCCCAGGGCCTGATGAGATCTACCCCAGAATACTGAGGGAGGCAAGGGAAGAAATTGCTGGGGCCTTGACAGAAATCTTTGCATCCTCATTGGCTACAGGTGAGGTCCCAGAGGACTGGAGAATAGCCAATGTTGTTCCTTTGTTTAAGAAGTGTAGCAAGGATAATCCAGGAAATTACAGGCCGGTGAGCCTTACGTCAGTGGTAGGGAAATTATTAGAGAGGATTCTTCGGGACAGGATTTACTCCCATTTGGAAACAAATGAACTTATTAGCGAGAGGCAGCATGGTTTTGTGAAGGGGAGGTCGTGTCTCACTAATTTGATTGAGTTTTTTGAGGACGTGCCAAAGATGATTGATGAAGGAAGAGCAGTGGAGGTTATCTATATGGACTTCAGTAAAGCCTTTGACAAGGTCCCTCATGGCAGACTGATACAAAAGGTGAAGTCACACGGGATCAGAGGGGAGCTGGCAAGATGGATACAGAACTGGCTCGGTCATAGAAGACAGAGGGTAGCAGTGGAAGGGTGCTTTTCTGAATGGAGGGATGTGACTAGTGGTGTTCCGCAGGGATCAGTGCTGGGACCTTTGCTGTTTGTAGTATATATAAATGATTTGGAGGAAAATGTAGCTGGTCTGATTAGTAAGTTTGCGGACGACACAAAGGTTGGTGGAGTTGCGGACAGTGATGAGGATTGTCAGAGGATACAGCAGGATATAGATCGGTTGGAGACTTGGGCGGAGAAATGGCAGATGGAGTTTAATTTGGACAAATGTGAGGTAATGCATTTTGGAAGGTCTAATGCAGGTGGGAAGTATACACTAAATGGCAGAACCCTTAGGAGTATTGACAGGCCGAGAGATCTGGGCGTACAGGCTACTGAAAGTGGCAACGCAGGTGGATAAGGTAGTCAAGAAGGCATACGGCATGCTTGCCTTCATCGGTCGGGGCATAGAGTATAAAAATAGGCAAGTCATGCTGCAGCTGTACAGAACTTTAGTTAGGCCACACTTAGAATATTGCATGCAATTCTGGTCGCCACACTACCAGAAGGATGTGGAGGCTTTGGAGAGGGTACAGAAGAGGTTTACCAGGATGTTGCCTGGTCTGGAGGGCATTAGCTATGAGGAGAGGTTGGATAAACTCGTATTGTTTTCACTGGAATGACGGAGGTGGAGGGGCGACACGATAAAGGTTTACAAAGTTATAAGCGGCATGGACAGAGTGGATAGTCAGAAGCTTTTTCCCAGGGTGGAAGAGTCAGTTACTAGGGGACATAGGTTTAAGGTGAGAGGGGCAAGGTTTAGAGGGGATGTGCAAGGCAAGTTCTTTACGCAGAGGGTGGTGAGTGCCTGGAACTTGTTGCCGGGGGAGGTGGTGGAAGCAGGTACCATAGAGACGTTTAAGAGGCACCTTGACAAATACATGAATAGGATGGGAATAGAGGAATACGGACCCCGGAAGTGCAGAAGGTTTTAGTTTAGGCAGGCATCAAGATCGCCGCAGGCTTGGAGGGCCGAATGGCCTGTTCCTGTGCTGTACTGTTCTTTGTTCTTCCAGGGAAGACTTTTCCACTGGGCACTAGTGGAAATACTAGTCGACACAAAGTTACAAAGGCTGTTGTTGTTGTCTTACATTTTAATTGCTGAGCACCAGTCCAAAGGATATGGGAGGGGAGAATCAGAGGGTGAAATTACAATAAAGCAAAAGATTTAAGGTGCCATTATGATTTTCCTTCATGAACAACTTCTGATCACGCAATGTGGAGTAAAGAAAACTGAAAAAATATATATTTTCACACTGTGCTTACGATACAGGTCATTTTAATATTATGAACATTTCAGTTAAGCACTTTAACTTTGCCCTCAATTTCCACCCTTCTCTCACTTACACATGGTCCATCTCCGACTCTTCCCTTAGCTTCCTTGCCTTCATTTCTGGGGCTAGGCTATCAACAATATTCATTACAAGTCCACGAACTCCCACAGCTACCTTGACTACATTTCCACACTGTTGTGTGTCGTTGTTGTCTTCAGTAGCATAACATGGACATTCTAGAGAAAGTCCCAGACTCTGAATAAGGTCAACTAAGAACTGTTTATTTACAGAATACTATATACACTCTCATCAAGCCTCCTAAGCTAGCATCCTTCGTGCTGCTCTCCTTCTCTCCAGCCTAACCTCATGTGACTATGGCATCATCACTCTTACAGTGGGAGGGGTTGCTCTCACTGTCTTCAGCATTAACCCTTAACATTCCTATACTTGTTACGACTGAGGCGGGAGCAGTGCACTGTTTATTCTTGTTCCACTTATCCACAGGTCACAACATATATTTAAATTTTCCCACTTACCAATACGGTCAATCATATACTCTATTTTTCCCAGGATAAAACACGCTAACCAGGTTTCTTTAATAAACAAAATTATCACTTTATTATAAAACAAGTCTTAACCAGTAGTGAAGTAAAGCATAAACACAGATTGAAATTTGAAAGTTCCCTTTTTAACCATTGCCCCTCACACTCACATACATACACTGGTTAATGAGAAAAATAAAAAGGGATTTTTGTTTTTAAGAGTTCTGTTACAGACAAAAAAACACTTGGGCTGAATACTTGCTCATTCTTTAAGAAAAAAAAAACCAAATGAGATAAGTCGTGTTCCAACTGGGATCTTTTAGAACAGTTCTTTTCAGACAGCGTTAAAAATTAATTTAGCAGGCTTTTCTTTAAAGACAGGAGACGAGTTGAGTTGACACAGTGGACTTCTCAGGGTCTTGGTCTTCTCCCCTTCCTTGGGAATTCTCTCCTTCTTCTGCAGTCTTGACTCTTTAAACATTCAGCAAGAATCTGGTCTCTTCCTCCGTGACACCACTTTAGCAGCAGGCGCTAACTTTATCTCATTCCAGAAGGTAAACACTGACACTACAACCAAAAGCTTGCGAGTTTGCTGCTCTCTCAGGTGCGCGCTGCTGCTCCTGGGCTTGACCTGTCAAGGGACGCATGACTGTCACAGGATTCCAGCCATGTGCTCAAAGTATCAACAGGTGCGGTTGTCACAGGGTCCGAGTGGGCACTGGGGCTCTGGGGCTGCCGGCGCGTCAACGTGACCATGCAGGACGGCTACTCACCATGCCTGCTGCTGCTTGCTGAAGGAGCTGTGGCTCTGTCCTTCAGTTTTTTAAAAAACTCCAACCCCATTTTAACAGTTCATTCCCAATTCCAAACAATTCAAAAGTGAAACCGGAAACAGAAAGTCCACTTTCTGACCTGTCACTTCTCTGCACACATCTTCCCCAGTTACCAGGGTTTCTGTTCTATTTTTAACTTCAGTCATGTAACAACCAGTAAATGTTGTTGCCAAACAAGTTATTTCACTGTCCTCTTGATGACCCCCTTGAAAAAGAAAACAGTCAAACTGAAGAAATGTTGGTCCAATGAATTCCTCAAAAAATATTTTAACAAAAAACAGAAGCACTTTCATAACATATTATACTCACAACCTGTTTCCTGTAAGGACTCTACTCCATTCCCCCGTTTCGCCATCTCCATTGCATTTGTTCAGAAGATGCAACTTTACATACTGGCAGTTTGGATTTGGGTTCCTTTTTCCTCAAGTGAGAATTCCCCCTATTGTGGTTGGCAGGGCCCTTGACCGTGCACGTTCTATTTCACGCACTTCTGCTCTCACCCCTTCCCCTCCCTCTCAGAACTATGATAGGGTAGCCCTGGTCCTCACCTTCCTCCCCACCAGCCTCCGTATTCAACGGATCATCCTTGGCCATTTCCGCCACCTCCAGCTGGATACCAGCACCATAAACATCTTCTCCTCCCCTGCCCTTTTAGCAATCTGAAGGGATCATTCTCTCTGCGACACCCTGTTCTACTCCTCAGTTAGCCCCAACACCCACTCCCTTTCCTATGGTACCTTTTCATGCAAGCGCAGGAGGTGCAACACTTGCTCTTTTACCTCCATCCCCCTTACCGTCCAGGGCCCCAAACACTCCTTCCAAGTGAAACAGCGATTTACTTGTACTTTTTTCAACTTAGCATACTGTATTCACTGCTCACAATGTGCTCTCCTCTAGGTTGAGGAGACAAAACACAGACTGGGTGACCACTTTGCAGAACACCTCCGTTAAGTCTGCAAGCATGACCCTGAGCTTTCTGTCACCTGTCATTTCTATTCTCTACCTTGCTCCCACCCTGACCTTTCTGTACAGCGTTCCAATGATGCTCAACACAAGTTTGAGGAACAGCACCTCATTTTTCGACTGGGCACTTTCCAGCCTTTTGAACTCAACATAGAGTTCAACAATTGTAGATCATAACCTCTGCACCATTTCGTTTAGTGTTTAATTGCTGGCTCATCTTTTTCTCATTTCTCTTAATCCTTTTACTTTGCTTTCGGACTGCTGCTATACTGCCATTCACACGTCAATAGACACATCTTTTACTTCTTTACTTGTTCCACTATTACTCTCTCTGTCTTTGTACCATGAAACCTTTTGACATTTAATCTCTCCCGTCTTCAATCCTATCACAGACCTTCCCTTTTGTTCCGCTTTCCATCCTCCCTCCTATCACTTTCTCAAAACCTATTACATCTCTAACTTTTCTCAGTTCTGATGAAAGGTCAGGCATAAAATGTTAAATCTGTTTCTCTCTCCACAGATGCTACCAGACCCGCTGAGTATTTCCAGCATTTTCTGTTTTAATTTCAGATTTCCAGCATCCACAGTATTTTGCTTTTGAAGCACTTTAACGTGCTACAATTAAACCAAAACGTGAAGTCTTTCCATATTTAGACTAAGTATCAAGACCCATAGATTTATTTTTTTGAATTTGGCCTGGAAGTAATTACAAAACAGATTTAAACTTTTCCTGCTTACTTTATGGTAATGCCTATTCCAGCTATTTCCTCACTGCTTTATTTTACACAGTTTAATCACAATTGCTAACTTAAGAGCTACACCTTTCCTTTTAATTTATTCTTTTAATTTTTACTGTGTAAGTATTGAAACAGGTACCTTCACTGAAATTGAAAGTGACAAATATTTATTATCTGAAAACTCTCCCAGTTGATTAGTAATCCAGGCTGCCATCTTGTGGAAAACCTTGCCATTACATGTTGTATCAATGACCTTGCTTGTCTTTCCAATGACAATAAAAGGCAGCAATTTCCATTGGAAAGCCAAGGAGTACTTGGACTAAACATTGCTTGTTTCATTTGGTACAATGTTTATCCAATGAAAAATAAAGGTTACTTCAATTAAACTCAACAACTGGGTTTAGCAGGAGTCACACTCACAAAATGTGTTATGAACTAAAGTGAAATGGAGCAATTATGACTAAAAATGAACTGGTGAATTAAACTCCAAAAAGGGACACATTTTGCTGTAGACAAGAGGGAGTAAGAGGTCAGGTGACCCCTCCTGTACTCAAATGTACATCGTGACTGTTGGAGACTAAACCCATCATCACGTCTGGTTTAGTTCTGGGGAAGGTATATTAAAATGCTCATTAATTAAAATTTTCAGAGCATGACAGCCCCCATTATACTTTCATTTTTAGTCATTTTTTTTTTTAACAACCTTTTTTTTGCATTTATTTCATTTCATCTTAGTTTATTCAGTTTGCTTACCCACTGTTTTTTTTTCAGGTTTGCACTTGCTGCTGTTCAATATTCAGTCCATTAACACCTAATCTGTACTAATGCTTTGTCTTTCAACACACCATTAACATATTGTTTGCCTTTGCTCCATGATCTTTTGGTCAGCTATGTGGCCTTGTCCAATCTACACCATCTCCTTTGTTATCTCTTGCCCCACCCCCACCTCACTTGCTTATAACCTGCGACTTTTCTAATATTTGTCAGTTCCGAAGAAGGGTCACTGACCCAAAACGTTAACTCTGCTTCTCTTCCCACAGATGCCGCCAGACCTGCTGAGTGGTTCCAGCATTTCTTGTTTTTATTTCATATTTCCAGCATCCGCAGTATTTTGCTTTTATTATATTAAAATGCTAAACAGGCCATTCAATGCTAAATTGTTCCTATCTTCAAGAATTGGGTTGACAAAGACCTTCACAGAAAGGGCGATTCCAGATTCAAAGTCAAGATAATAGGTGGGACATAACACCACTTTATCAAGTTAAGTCACATTCAAACCCCATTGTGCAACAATGGTCCCACATTCAAAGACATTGTATGAACACACCATGGTAGAACATCTATGGTCACCTGACCTAAACCAAACCTGATAAAGTTTTTCCTTTAAAAAAGGGATTTCTCAGTGAGAGAAAGCCAGCCAGCGAGGAAGCTAAGAGATCCATTCCAGCCAACAATAAGACCCTTCCTATAACATGTTTAAACCACTGAGGCGGAGACTGAAAAAAGTGACCTTGAAAACTCCCCCATCTGAGAAAGTTTAACAAGATTGTCCACCGACTTTGGACTGAGTTTTAAACAAAGGAATTTGCAATACTTTAGTGAACCAAGAAGAGGAACATCAGACCTGCAACACTGTTAAAAATGCTTCCCGGAAAACCAAGGAGGATTCAAAGTGAACTCTTTTTTTTTTTTAACAACAATCGGTCTTAAATGCATGCTATCCTCTAATCTCTAACTTTACTTGTGTGTGTGCGCGTGTGTGTGTGCATGTGTGTGCCTATACGTGTGGGTGAGGTTGCGAACATTTTCAGATCTTCTTCTTTGGCCTCTGTCTTGAGAGACAATGGGTAAGCGCCTGGAGGTGGTCAGTGATTTGTGAAGCAGCGCCTGGAGTGGCTATAAAGGCCAATTCTAGAGTGACAGACTCTTCCACAGGTGCTGCAGATAAAATTGGTTGTCGGGGCTGTTACACAATTGGCTCTCCCCTTGCGCTTCTGTCTTTTTTCCTGCCAACTGCTAAGTCTTTTCGACTCGCCACACTTTAGCCCCGCCTTTATGGCTGTCCGCCAGCTCTGACGATCACTGGCAACTTACTCCCACGACTTGTGATCAATGTCACAGGACTTCATGTCGCGTTTGCAGACGTCTTTAAAGCGGAGACATGGACGGCCGGTGGGTCTGATACCATTGACAAGCTCGCTGTACAATGTGTCCTTGGGGATCCGGCCATCTTCCATGCGGCTCACATGGCCAAGCCATCTCAAGCGCCGCTGGCTCAGTAGGGTGTATATGCTGGGGATGTTGACCGCCTTGAGGACTTCTGTGTTGGAGATACGGTCCTGCCACCTGATGCCAAGGATTCTCCGGAAGCAGCGAAGATGGAATGTATTGAGACATCGCTCTTGGCTGACATACGTTGTCTAGGCCTCGCTGCCGAAGAGCAAGGTACTGAGGACACAGGCTTGATACACGTGGACTTTTGTGCTCAGTGTCAGTGCGCCATTTTCCCACACTCTCTTGGCCAGCCTGGACATAGCAATGGAAGCCTTTCCCATGCGCTTGTTGATTTCTGCATTGAGAGACAGGTTACTGGTGATAGTTGAGCCTAGGTAGGTGAACTCTTGAACCACTTCCAGAGCGTGGTCGCAGATATTGATGGATGGAGCATTTCTGACGTCCTGTCCGATGATGTTCGTTTTCTTGAGGCTGATGGTTAGGCCAAATTCCTTGCAGGCAGCCGCAATCCTGTCAATGAGTCTCTGCAAACACTCTTCTGTGTGGGATGTTAATGCAGCATCGTCAGTAAAGAGGAGTTCCCTGATGAGGACTTTCCGTACTTTGGTCTTCGCTCTTAGACAGACAAGGTTGAACAACCTGCCATCTGATGTTATGTGGAGGAAAATTCCTTCTTCTGAAGACTTGAACGCAAGTGAGAGCAGCAGGGAAAAGATGATCCCAAACAGTGTAGGTGCGAGAACACAATCCTATTTCACGCCACTCAGGATAGGAAAGGGGTCTGATGAGGCGCCACTATGCTGAATTGTGCCTTTCATATAGTCATGGAATGAGGTGATGATACTTAGTAGCTTTGGTGGACAAAGATCGGATGTCCACCAAAGCTATTTTCAGATATTGTTTAATAAATAGTGACTTTCTTTTTAAACCTAAGAGAAAAGCTGTTGTTTGTTTATTTGACTCTTAAAACACTCAGGTACTAAAGAGTTATATTTTTTTTTAAAAACACTGTCTGCGGTCAGTTGAGAGGTGAAAAGAGGAAGTCAACCACACCATCTCCCACCTGTCCATAACAAAGGGGTAGATTGTGTCTGACCAACCTCAAACTACTTAGAAGAGGCAAAGGCCAATTTGACAAGGGAAAGCCATGACATCAAGATTTCTGAAATTCCTTTGATAATGCATACGAACATACAGATGAACTAGGAGCAGAGGTAGGCCATTCAGCCCCTCAAGCCTGCTCTGCCATTCTGTAACATCATGGCTGATCTGTTTGTGGACTCTTTTCTGCCTATCCCAATACCCTTTGACTCCCTTGTTTGTCAAGAGTCTGTCTACCACTGCCTTAAAAACATTCAATAACCATGCCTCTACTGCTGTCCGGGGAAGAGAGTTCCACAGACTCATGACCCTCAAAGAAAAACGTTTCTCATCTCTCTCTTAAATGGGAGACGCCGTATTTTTAAACTGTGCCCCCTAGTTCCAGTCTCTCCCACAAGGTGAAACATCCTTTCAAAATCCACCCTGTCAAGTCTCCTCAGGATCTTATATGTTTCAATAAGATCACCTCTCATCCTTCTAAACTCCAATGAATACACACCCAACCTGTCCAACCTCTCCTCATAAGATAACCCTCTCATCCCAGCAATCAGTCAAGTGAACTTTCTCTGAACTGCTTCTAATGCAATTAGATCCTTTCTTAAGTAAAGTACTGCACAAGAGACTGCTTTAACAATTGTCAGTATTTGTCCTAAGTGAAGTGTGGATGTGGATTTGTTACTGTTTAAAAAGAGAAGGGAGTTAAGTTTGAAATTAGAGGGGGTACTAAGTAGGGTACCCCAGGGGTGTGTGTTGGGGTTGAAAGGGTCTCTGATCCTCCTTTTTTAAATTTCCAATATGCAGTATCTTGCACTTGTCCACATTGAATTGCATTTGCCATTGATCAGTTCATGTTCAAATCCAGTAAAACTGTAAGACATTCACTTCGAACTGAAAGTACTGCCTTTCCCTTCTGCCCTCCTTGCCCTGCTGGGTGATAGGAACATAGGAACAGGAATAGGCTATTTAGCCCCTTGAGCCTGTTCCGCCATTCAATGAGATCATGACTGATCTGCGACCTAATTCCATATACCCGTCTTTGCCCCATATCCCTGAATACCTTCGGACAACAAAAATCTATAAATCTCAGGTTTAAAATTAACAACTGATCTATCAGTTTAAAGAAAAGAAACAAAGAAAGACTTGCATTTATATAGCACCTTTCATGACCATGACATCTCAAAGCCAATGAAGTACTTTTGAAGTGTAGCCACCGTTGTAATGTAAGAAATGCACAGCAAGCTCCCAGCAGCATGACCAAATAATCTGATTTTTTTTGTGATGTCAATTGAGGGATGAATATTGGCCAGGACACCAGAGATAACTCCCCTGCTCTGTTTCAAAATGGTGCCATAGGATCTTTTACATCCACCTAAGAGAGCAGACAGAACCTGTTTAATATCTAGTCAGACAGGCCCCCACCAACCAAGGATTAGGCACAGTAATTTTGACACATGGACATAAAATTTCAAATATAAAATAAAAACAAGAAATGCTGGAAATACTCAGGTCTGGCAGCATCTGTGGAGAGAGAAGCAGAGTTAACGTTTCAAGTCAGTGACCCTTCTTCAGAACTGGCAAATATTAGAAATGCAAAAGATTATAAGCAAGTAATGCAGGGGTGGGGCAAGAGATAACAAAGGAGAAGGTGTAGATAGGACAAGGTCACAGAATAGCTGACCAGAAGGTTGTGGAGCCAAGGCAAACAATATGTTAATGGTGTGTTGAAAGACAAAGCATTAGTACAGATAGGGTGTTAAGAGACTGAAAATTGAACAGCAGCAAGTACAAACATGAAAAAAAAGTGGGTAAGCAAACTGAACAAACTAAGATGAAATAAAATAAAATAAACACAAAAAATATATATTAAAAAGAAAAAAATAACTAAAAATAAAAGTAAAATGGGGGGCCCCGTCATGCTCTGAAATTGTTGAACTCAACGTTCAGTTCGGCAGGCTGTAGTGTCCCTAATCGGTAAATGAGATGCTGTTCCTCGAGCTTGCATTGATGTTCACTGGAACACTGCAGCAATCCCAGGACAGAGATGTGAGCATGAGAGCAGGGGGGAGTGTTGAAATGGCAAGCAACCGGAAGCTCAGGGACCTGCTTGCAGACTGAGCGGAGGTGTTCCGGAAAGCGGTCACCCAGTCTGTGTTTTGTCTCAACGTAGAGGAGACCACATTGTGAGCAGCGAATACAGTATACTACATTGAAAGAAGTACAAGTAAATCGTTGCTTCACCTGAAAGGAGTGTTTGGGGCCTGGGATAATGAGGAGAGAGGAGGTAAATGGGCAGGTATTACACCTCCTGCGATTGCAGTGGAAGGTGCCATGGGAAGGGGACGAGGTGGTGGGGGTAATGGAGGAGTGGACCAGGGCGTCACGGAGGGAACGATCCCTTCGGAATGCTGACGGGTAAGGGAGGGGATGATGCGCTTGGCATCACACTGGAGGTGGCGGAAATGGCAGAGGATGATCCTTTGGATATGGAGGCTAATGGGGTGGAAAGTGAGGACAAGGGGGACCCTGTCGCGGTTCTGGGAGGGAGGGGAAGGGGTGAGGGTAGAGGTGCAGGAAATGGGCCGGACACGGTTGAGGGCCCTGTCAACCACAGCAGGTGTAATCCTCAGTTGAGGAAAAAGGAAGACATATCAGAAGTGCTGTCATGGAAGGTAGCATCAGAGCAGATGCGTTGGAGACGGAGAAACTGGGAGAATGGAATGGAGTCCTTGCAGGAGGCAGTGTGTGGAGAAGTGTAGTCGAGGTAGCTGTGGGAGTCGGTGGGCTTATAATAGATATTAGTAGACAGCCTAACCCCAGAGATGGAGATGGAGATAGAGAAGTCGAGGAAGGGAAGGGAAGTGTCAGAGATGGACCATGTAAAAGTGTAAGGGTGGATATTAGAAACAAAGTTGATAAAGTTTTCCGGTTCGGGGCGGGAGCAGGAAACGGCACCGATAGAGTCATCAATGTACCGGAAAAAAAGTTGGGGGAGGGGGCCCGAGTAGGACTGGAACAAGGAATGTTCGACATATCCCACAAAAAGACAGGCATAACTAGGACCCATGTGGGTACCCATAGCAACAACTTTTACTTGAAGGAAGTGAGTGGAGTTGAAGGAGAAGTTGTTCAATGTGAGAACAAGTTCAGCCAGGCGGAGGAGGGAGGTGATGGATGGGGACTGGTTGAGCCTCTGTTCAAGGAAGAAGTGGAGAGCCCTCAAACCGTCCTGGTGGGGGATGGAGGTGTAGAGATTTCAAATTATTGCTGGAAGAAGAGAAGGCCTGTGACAAGGGGCTGCCTGGCCCCTGGCTGGAAAGGCATTAACAGACAGTGCGTGGAACAAAGGAGCTATTCCCTGCTCCAATGCAATCCGCAAACAGATGTGGTCAAACCAGTTAGTCACATGACTAACCTGTTTGGCAGTCTGGGTTTTTTTCTGAATTGTACAGTTTTGAACTGAGAGCTTGCAGAAAGCAGAATGTCCCTGGACTGAAGCAGACCTCCTCTCTTGTATATCTGCTCCCATCTCTTTCTCATGGAACTCCAAAGCCCACTGAAGACACATGAACCCCAAGAGAGAAAAGTCTCCTACAGTAAACAAGATTTAAGAAGAATACTGGGCCCCAACGAAAAGCAAAATCCACCTACAAGCAAGGACTATAGTGAGCTCGAAGACCTGTAACAAAAACTCTTCAGATATTGCCTCTGCTTTTTTCTGTCTCTATCGCATGTGCGTATCGTGTAGGTATGCTAGCGTGGCACTTCGTGTATCCGTAGACGTTAACTGAATTAGAGGTTAAGTTTAAGAAAATTTCACTTTTCTTCTTTAAACCCAAGAAAGCCTGTTTGTGCTGGTTTCTTTGCCTTATAATTGGAAAAAGGTGAACAAGGATTCACCAAGGGGGGAGCTAAAAACAGTGTGTTTAAAATTAAACCCAGTTACAGTAAGACCAGATGAAGGCTGAAAGAGACCCCGGACCTCTTTCTCACCTGGTCGTAACAATCTCATACAAAAGACGGCACCTCCAACAGTGCAGCACTCCCTCAGCACTGAGTGTCCGCCTTGATTTTTGTGCTCAAGTCCTCAAGTGGGACTTGAACCCAGAACTTTCTGACTCAGAGGCAAAAGTGCTGCCCAATGAGCCAAAGATGAGTCAGCTGTTTGCAGAAGAGAGTTCCAAACTTCCACCATGCTTTGCGTGTAGAAATGTTTCCCGATTTCACTCCTGAAAAGGTCTGGTTCTAATGTTTTTTGGACTGCGCCCCCTATCCTAGACTCCCCAATTAGCAGAATGGATGACCTCACATTTGCCGACATTGAAATCCATTTGCCACAGTTTTGCTCATTCACTTAATCTATCAATTTCTCTTTGTAATGTTATGCTTCCCTCTACATTGTCTACAATGCCACCTATCTTTGTGTCATTAGCAAATTTGGATATGTGACTTTCTATCCCATCATGAAATTGTTAATAAATACGATGAATAACTGAGGCCCCAACAGAGATCCTTGTAGGACATCACTAGACGCATCCCGCCAGTTAAGAGTACCTGCCCATTATCTCTATTCTGTCTCCTGTCACTTAGACAATTTCCTAACCAGGTCAATAATTTGCCTTCAATGTCATGGGCTTTAACTTCAGTTAATAGTCTTTTGTGAGGGGCATTATCAAATGCCTTCTGGAGGTCCACATAAATAACATACAACGACATTCCCCTATTGAATACTTCTTCACCTCTTCAAAAAATTCAATTCGTCAGGCATGACCTACCTTTTACAAATCCATGCTGGCGCTCTCTGATCAGTTGAAAATTTTCAAGGTGTTCAGCAACCTATCCTTAATTTTTTTTATATTCATTCATGGGATGTGGGCGTCGCTGGCTAGGCCAGCACTGACTGCCCAGTTATAATTGCCCTCGAGAAGGTGGTGCTGAGCCACCTTCTTGAAGCGCTGTAGTCCATGTGGGGTAGGTACACCCACAGTGCCGTTAGGAAGGGAGTTCCAGGATTTTGACCCAGTGACAGTGAAGGAACAGCGGTATAATTCCACGTCAGGATGGTGTGAGACCTGGAGGGGAAATTACAGGTGGTGGTGTTTCTATGCATCTAATTATGGGCTCTAGTAATTTCCTGACAACAGACATTAGTCTGACTAGTCTAAAATTCCCTGGTTTTCCTCTGTTACCTGTCTTAGATAGCGGAGTGACGTGCAATTTTCCAATCTGAAAATAACTGTTCCTGAATCAAGTGAACTTTGGAAAATTATAATTAGGGCATCTGCAATGTTCTCACCTACTTCCTTTAAAACTCTGGGATGGAAACCATCTAGTGATAGGGATTTGTCACTCTTTAGTTGGTTTATTATTTTCATTACTGCTATTTTGCTTATGTTAATTTTGGTGGGTATCTGTTCCTGATTCAATATTAGTTCCTTTGGGATTTCTGACATGCTGACCTCTTTCTCTACTGTAAATACTGATGCAAAGTAATTATTCAACACGTCTGCCATTTCCTTATTTTCATTGACAATATTACCATTATCAGTTTTCAAGGGGCCCCACAATGCTCCTGACCGCCCTCTTTTTCCTTGCATAACTCTAAAAATGTGTGCGTTGATTTTGATATTCCTTGCAAGTTTCTTTTCATCCTCCCATTTTGTAGTTCTTGCTATCTTTTTCATCACCCTTTCCCGCTCTTTGTATCTTTCTTAATCACCAGGATCTGTGTTTTCTTTGCATTTTTGTATGCCTTTTCTTTTAGTTATATTTTGTCTCTTACCATTTTAGTTGTCCATTTTTTTTGGCAAATAGAGTTCTTGCTCTTTAAGGGTATAAACTGGTTCTGTATCACATTACATTATTTTTGAACACCTCCCATTGATGCTCTGTCAGTTTACCCATTAACAGACTTGCCCACTTTACTGTGGACAATCTCTGTCTCAATGCTTTGAACTCACCTTACCTAAATCTAGAATCTTGGTAGCGGTTTCCATATTTGTCTCTTTCAAACACTAATTTAAAGTTGATTATATTTTGATAGCTATCAGATAAATATTCATGCACTATTAGGCTGTTAATAAAATATGGCTCATTGCTGATTACTAAATCCAATATTCCCATTTGTTGGTTCTAGGACATATTGTTTTAGAAAATTATCCCAGACACACTCAATAAATTCACTACCTTTCTGACATGTGCTACTCTGCTTCTCCCAATCTATATGAAAGTTTAAATCCCCCATTAAAACTACTCTGCCTTTGCTACATGCTTGTCTAATCTCTAAATTTATACAATCATCAATCACCACTGCATAGCTGCTACCAGGGGGCCTATACCCAACTCCCACTAGTCTTAAATCCTTTCCTAATTTTTAATTCTACCCATAAGGTCTCTACTGCCGGCTTACCTCTCATTATATACCCTCTAAATCAATGAAATGTTTTCAGCCTTAATTAATAAGGCTACTCTGCCCTCTCTACCACTTCCCCTATTGTTCCTGTAGACCTTATAACCTGGTATATTTAGTTCCCAGTCTTGACTATCATCTGGCCAAGTGTCAGCAATGGCTACCGTGTCATACCCTCGAAGTTGAACCAGCGCCTGCAATTCATTCACTTTGTTCATTAAATTCTGATCATTTGTAGAAAGAACACTTATTTGGGCGCTTTAACTGATGAAAGGCCAGTCACCTGAAACGGCAACTCTTTCTCTTTTTACAGATGCTATCTGACCTGCTGGTAATTCCAGAATTTTCATTTTTTTTTTTACTGCACTTTACCAGTTTGCAATCAACTACTTGAAATGCCTTAAGGGCCTGATTTGCTTCATTAGCAGACTCTCAGTGACTGTATACTTTTAGTGTATTACCACCAACCTATAATCTTTTTCTTTTCTGTTGTGCACGGCAACTACCCACTATGCACATGATCCTTCAATTTGTATAGAAAACAATTGTCATATTTTTCCACACTTAATTCCAATTGCCAGTTCGAAGCCTATCTAGTTAATATGAATAGATCATTGCTGGTTCCAGTAAAGGACATTCTCAAAAAAAGATTTTGATAGCAGGAAACCAACAACCCAGCTAACCATTTTAATATATTCAGTTCTATGGGTAATACTTTATGATACAAAAATTCATTATAATATTTGGGCCATACACAAATGTTTAGGTAATTATGAATAAAACAGAGGGCCAATTCCTAACATGTCCATTCTTGAAGGCAACCAAGTGTGAGATAAACCAGCTTCAGATGTGACACTTGAGATTTGATTAATTTTTAAGTTAAGTAGGAAAAGAAATTGGAGATTACAAATGGGAATAAAACAAACTTTATTACTTTTAGAACACAGGAATTAACAGATTTCAAAATTTATCCTATACAAGACAAATGATTCAACTGCACGAGCTATCCACTCACCAGTGCCTCTAACATAGGACAATGAATGGACAACTGAATCAATGTGTTGTCTGTGATCTGTAGGAAAAAAGAGATATCAGTTATTAGAACCATCAAAGGGGGAAAAAATTAGTGACCAGTTTCCAATCAACCAATTTACAAATAAATGAATTTCTCCTTCATGCAACATAAAATATTGGGAGAATATAGAATTGATTTAGATTATAGGCAGGTATAAGCACATCACAGCAGTATCAATTACCACTTTTATTAATGCAAGTGAAAAAGTTAGAGACATAATGGAACCAGGCAGTAAAAATACTTCAGAAGGTGCATCTTTCAGGTGACATTCCTCAAATATTTTGTAAAGGAGTTTTGAGTCTAATTCAAAGAAATGTTTCAGTCTTAAAGTTTGACATTGTTTTATTTTTGCAATACATGCACTAGACAAAATCAAATCTCTTAAAACAGTAACTTTAATGTGCAAACAAGTACCACTGCAACACTTTTTTTTTTATTTATTTAGAGATACAGCACTGAAACAGGCCCTTTGGCCCACCGAGTCTGTGCTGACCAACAATCACCCACATACTAATCCTACATTAATCCCATATATTCCCTACCACATCCCCACCATTCTCCTACCACCTACCTACACTAGGGGCAATTTACAATGGCCAATTTACCGATCAACCTGCAAGTCTTTGGCTGTGGGAGGAAACCGGAGCACCCGACGGAAACCCACGCGGTCACAGGGAGAACTTGCAAACTCCGCACAGGCAGTACCCAGAACCGAACCCGCGTCGCTGGAGCTGTGAGGCTGCGGTGCTAACCACTGCGCCACAGTGAGTTGTCAAAACACCCATTTCTGTCTGGTTAAAAAAAAACGATAGTATTGCATGGAAAGAGTTCTGAAAAGCTCAATTGTTGCTAAAACTGTTAAGTGACATGGAGTAGATCATTCAGCCCCTGAAGCCTGTTCCGCCATTCATTAGATGATGTCTGATCTGTACTTCAACTCCATGCTTGATAACCTTACCTGACAAAAATCTATCAATCTCAGTCTTTTAACGCTTCAAATTGACCGAGCATTCATAACCTTTTGTGGGCGAGTTCCAGATTTCTACAGTTTTCACTCCTGAATGGCCTGGCTCTAATTTTAAGATTATTCCCTCTTATTTTGGAAGAAATAGGTTTCATCTCCCCCATCATTATAATTTTAAACATTTCAATTAGGTCACACCTCTTCTATTCTAAAGGGAATAGAAACCAGGCTTATGCAACCTATCCTCATAATTTAACCCTTTAAGGCCCTGTATCATTCTGGTGAATCTGCACAGTACCCACTTCTTGGGCCAATATATTCTTGTTCAGGTGTGACGCACAGAACTGAATGCAATTCTCCAGATGGACTCTGAACAAGTCTCTATACAACTGAGGCTTAACTTTCCCGCATTTGTATTATAGTCCCCTAGAAATAAAGGGCAACATTCTATTAGTCTTTTTGATTGTTTTGTGTACTTGTCCATTAGCTTTTAGCGATTTGTGTATATGGACATCTAAATCTCTTTGCTCGTCCAGTTCCCGGTTTCTTAGCATTCAGAAATTACACTGATTAGTCTTTCTTGGATCCTATGTTGATGACCTCACATATCACTACATTGAACTCCAGTGGCCTCATTTTTGCCCATCTCACTTAATCTGTCTATGCCCCTTTCTAATTTCCTTTTCTGAGGTGTGCTACTTACTGTGCCTCCCAACTTAGTGTCATCTGGGATCAATATGCTGAAAAGCCAAGGCCCTACTGCACATCCCTGAGTAACACCACTTGTCACTTCCCTCCAATCAGAGTAAGTATCCTTTACAGCTACTATCTGTCACCTACCTCCCCAAAGATTTCCAGCCATGCTGCAAGGTTGCCACCAATTCCATGCACTTTCATTTTTGTCAATATGCTCTTGTGCAAAACCATGTCCCAGGCACCGCCATCAAAATCCCTGGGTACGTCCTGTACCACTGGCAGGACAGACCTAGCAGAGGTAGCGGCACAGTGGCATACGGCCGGGAGGGAGTGCCTGGGAGTCCTCAACATTGACTAAACACCCAATGAAGTCTCATGGCATTAAATCAAACATGGGCAAGGAAACCTCCTACTGATTACCACCTACCACCCTCCCTCAGCTGAAGAATCAGTACTCCTCTATGTTGAACAGCACTTGGAAGAAGCACTGTGGGTGGCAAGGGCGCAGAATGTACTCTGGGTGGGGGACTTGAATGTCCATCACCGAGAGTGGCTCAGTAGCACCACTACTGACCGAGCTGGCCGAGTCCTAAAGGACATAGCTGCTAGACTGGGTATGCGGCAGGTGGGGAGGGAACCAACAAGAGAGAAAAACATACTTGACCTCGTCCAACCAATCTGCCTGCCGCAGATGCATCTGTCCATGACAGTATTGGTAGGAGTGACCATCGCGCAGTCCTTGTGGAGATAAAGTCCCGCCCTTACATTGAGGATACCCTCCATCGTGTTGTGTGGCATGACCACTGTGCTAAATGGGATAGATTTCTAACAATGCAAAGATCTAGCAATGCAAAACTGGGCATCCATGAGGTGCTGTGGGCCAGTAGGAGAACTGTACTCAACCACAATCTGCAACCTCATGGCAATAGTAGAGTGAGGTATATGCTGGGCCATCAAGCAGGGGGATCAACCCTGGCTTAATGAGTACAGGAGGGCATGCCAGGAGCAGCACAGGCATATCTCAAAATGAGATGTCAACCTGGTGAAGCTACAACCCAGGGCTACTTGCATGCCAAACTGCGTAAGCAGTATGTAACAGACAGAGCCAAGCGATCCCACAACCAACAGATCAGATCTAAGCTCTGCAGTCCTACCACATCCAGCCGTGAGTGGTGGTGGACAATTAAACAACTAACCGGAGGAGGTGGCTCCACAAATATCCCCATCCTCAATGATGGGGGAGCACAGCACATCAGTGCGAAAGATAAGGCAGAAGCATTTGCAACAATCTTCAGCCAGAAGTGCCGAGTTGATGATCCAGCTCGGCTTCTTCATGAAGTCCCCAGCATTATAGATGCCAGTCTTCAGCCAATTCGATTCACTCCACGTGATATCAAGAAACGACTGAAGGCACTGGATACTGCAAAGGCTATGGGCCCTGACAACATTCCAGCAGTAGTACTGATGACCTGTGTTCCAGAACTTGCTGCACCCCTAGACAAGCTGTTCCGGTATAGCTACAACACTGGCATCTACCCGACAATGGTGAAAATTTCCCAGGTATGACCTATACACAAAAAGCAGGCTAATTCTAATCCAGCCAGTTACCGCCCCATCAGTCGACTCTTGATCATCAGTAAAGTGATGGAAGATGTCGTCGACAGCACTATCAAGCTGCACTTGCTTAGCAATAACCTGCACAGTGATGCACAGTTTGGGTTCCACCAGGGCCACTCAGCTCCTGACCTCATCACAGCTCTGGTTCAAACATGGATAAAAGAGCTGAACTCAAGAGGTGAGGTGAGAGTGACTGCCCTGACATCAAGGCAGTATTTGACAGAGTATGGCATCAAGAAGCCCGAGCAAAGCTGGAGTCAATGGGAATCAAGGGGGAAAACTCTCCATTGGCTGGAGTCATACGTAGCACAAAGGAAGATGGTTATGGTTGTTGGAAGTCAATCATCTCAGCTCCAGGACATCACTGCAGGAGTTCCTCAGGGTAGTGTCCTAGGCCCAACCATCTTCAGCTGCTTCATCAATGATCTAATTCAATCGTAAGGTCAGAAGTGGGGACGTTCGCTGATGTTTGCACAATGCTCAGCACCATTTGTGACTCCTCAGATACTGAAGCAGTCCATATGGAAATGCAGCAAGACCTGGACAATATCTAGGCTTGGGCTGATAAGTGGCAAGTAACATTCATGCCACACAAGTGCCAGACAACAACTATCTCAAACAAGAGAGAATCTAACCATCTCCCCTTGACATTCAACGGCATTACGATCATTGAATCCCCCACTATCAACATCCTGGGGGTTAACATTGACCAGTAACTGAACTGGAGTAGTCACATAAATACATGGCCACAAGAGCAGGTCAGAAGCTAGGAATCCTGCGGCGAGTAACTCACAGCCTGATTCCCCAAAGCCTGTTCACCATCTACAAGGCACAAGTCAGGAGTGTGATGGAATACTCTCCACTTGTCTGGATGGGTGCAGCTCCAACAACACTCAAGAAGCTCGACACCATCCAGGACAAAGCAGCCCTCTTGACTGGCACCCCACCTACAAACATTCACTCCCTCCACCACTGACACACAGTGGCAGCAGTGAGTACCATCTACAAGATGCACTGCAGAAACTCACCAAGGCTCCTTAGACAGCACCTTCCAAACCCACGACCTTTACCACCTAGAAGGACAAGGGCAGGAGATGCATGGGAACACCACCACCTGCAAGTTCCCCATCAAGACACACACCATCCTGACTTGGAACTATATCGCCGTTCCTTCACTGTCGCTGGGTCAAAATCCTGGAACTCCCTTCCTAACAGCACTGTGGGCATACCTACCCCACATGGACTGCAGCAGCTCATGAAGGCAGCTCACTACCACCTTCTCAAGGGCAATTAGGGATGGGCAATAAATGCTGGCCTAGCCAGTGAGGCCCACATCCCATGAACAAATAAATAAAAAAATAAAATCTGACAATTTAGAGACAATGGAAGTGTCAAGAGAGGTGGTGATGAGGTAGAGGTGGGAGTCGTCAGTGTACATGTGGAAACTGGCGTCTTTTCAGATGATGTCGCTGAGGGGCAGCATGTAAATGAGAAATAGGAGTCCAAAAATAGATCCTCAGGGGATACCATAAGTAACTTTGCAGGAGTGGCAAGAGAAGCCACTGGTAGCGATTCTCTGGCTACGATTAAATAGATAAGAATGGAACCAGGCAAGTGCAGTCCCACCCAGCTGACTGACAGTGATGAGACTTTGGAGGAGGATGGTGTGAACAACTGTGTCAAAGGCTGCAGACAAATCAAGAAGGACAAGGAGAGATAGTTTGTCTTTGTCACAGTCACACAGGATGTCATTTGTGACTTTGATAAGAGCTGTTTAGATACTGTGACAGAGACAGAAACCTGATTAGGGGATTCAACTTGGGAGCTCTGGGTAAGAGAGTCACTGCTCCAAGTTTAAACCAATGCTATAGTTTATAGAGAGAGAAAAACTCACTAACCAATCACTTACCAGCTTTCCTGTGACATCACACTGATTTTTTTTTTCTTCTTTTACACTATCTGTCCACTCCCAACAGAGCTCTTTTCATCCCCTTCAGTCTCACTCAGTTCCCACTCCTCCTGGTCCTGCTGTGCCACTGCTCTTTTCCTCCCCTTCAATTCGCTCAGTTCCTGCTCTGCTGCTATTTTTATCCCCTTCGGTTTCACTCAGTTCCTGCTCCTCCTTGTAGTTGGTGGTGAGGGTGGAGGAGACAGTGGAGAAGGGTTTAAGAAGACTGTTCAGTTTCCAGAAAACGGCTGAGTTTTAACTGTTCCTCAGAGGTTCTATTGTTTTCCCTGAAGTAGTTATTTACCATGTCTGGTCTGTACCAGGAAAAGTAAAAGGAGGTTCACCTGGTTGACCAGGGCTCCAGATACCTGCCAAACTCTGTACTTTCTCCCTGGCCTGGAGACCATCATTGATTGCAACTGATCTCCCTAGTTTTGGCTGCTGATCAACAGAAATTCCAGATCTGTGACTGCTTGTGCCCCAGTTACATTGCAATATAACTACTATCGTTATGTGAGTGTTTCTATTTTTCTTCGCAAAATGTGCTTTCAGAGATGATATTTGAATTGTGGACTAAGTGAAGTGTGCATATACTGCAAGGCACATGTTTCCAAGCAGCTCAACAGGGAAATGACAGGAAGATTTATGACTGTCACACTGACTTGATTGTGGGTTTTAGTTTCACTTTGTGAAAGATGTGTGGGCTGGACCAGCAGCATGCAGTGAGCTGGCTGGGACCTGTTTGCAGACCAGAGAAAAGACTTACACTGTAAAAGAAGACTTGCCTCTCTTGGGAAAAAGAAATCCTACTCTCTGTGGTGGTGGCTGTGGTCTGCCTGGACAGAGGAAAAAACCCCTGGAGAGAGAAAAGACCCAGGAAAAGAGGAGTTGCTATGCTATGGAGGAAAACTGCTTTGAGAGGAAGCAGATTCCTAACGCCTCCAGTCTCTAAAAAATCTCTGCCTCAAGAGTGATTCCTGTTGCCTCTTGTGTTTTGGGAGATCATGAAAGCTCAAGAAAGCTTCTATTGCTAGACTACCACTTCAAAATCCAAGTAGACCTGTTGCTACACCCTTTGCTGAAAGATCTGTGTGATGCCTGCTGCAGACGAATTGCCTTGAAAGCCTACCCATCACTCTTCATCAACCTCACCTGGAGAGACTTCGAGTGGCATCTGACTATTTGACTCTGGGACACATTATCCTACCACACCATGACAACCCAATTATTTTATTATTCCTAAGAAACAGTTGTAAACTGAAAAAGCCTTTTTCCCTGGTTAATCAGTCTTTTATGAATCTATGTGTGTGTGCATGAGGGTTAGGAAGAATAAGAAGTTTACAACAGCATAATGTGCCCTTAACAAATTAACCCATTAATCTCATGGTTACCAACAGTAGACACAAGAACAAGACAGTCAGAATATTACATCTATCCCTGTATATCAGGCATCTATCCATACATAGCAGAATCATGCATCAGAAGACTTAGAAAGAATGGGGCAGCTGTTTTGATTTGGTTACAGAATAGCAAACCTTGTTCAGACAGTAGTTTATTTTACATTTTTTCCCGCAGAATTTATAAAAGCAATGTTTTGGGAAAGATTGCAATTATTCAGGACAGCAATGTTATGGAATAGAGCACAGTTACCCAGTGACAGCATAAACAACTTTCAAGTAGATACAGTGACAGACAAATGTAAGGCTTCATCAGTTCTGTTCCAACAATGAATTTAATCCAAATGCGAGGAAGACTAATCTTTAATACACCAGGGTGAATTCTTTCAGTGCCAAATTATGAAACATTCTGTACTGTAGACAATGCTCAATGGAACTGGATTAAAACTGTCCAAACCCAGGCACTACAAGTAAAAGCAAACGGGACAATCCATTTAAAAATCCCTCTGCTTTAGTATTAACTTAGAATAGCTACATAGCAAACCTCCCACAAATGACAGCTCAAAAATAACCAAATACGAATAAACAACAGGCTCAAAAGAAATTCTTACCAGAATACACTCTTCCAGGTCCATCTTTTCAAGTTCATGACAATTCTAGAATATAGTTCAAGAACATTACTTGTGAGTTTCATAGAATCATAGAATGGTTACAACATAGAAGGAGGCCATTCAGCCAGTCATGTCCGTGCCGGCTCTCTGGAAGAGCAACTCACCTAGTCGCATTCCCCTACCTTTTCCCCCATAGCCTTGCAAATTTTTGTCACTTCAGATAATAATCCATTTCCCTTTAAGGTCTCGATTGAGTATTTCAGTAGTATGTCCTATGCAAGTTACACATTTTCTCTACTTTACACACCTTAGCACACTTAAAAAAAACTGTGTTTTATGTACAGTACTTTGATCCAACTTGATTTGCTTTGAGATATATTGACAGGTTAATGAGGTCAGCAGACGTGGTCTCTTCAGACTACTAGAAAAGATCGGATGTCCACCAAAGCTACTAAGTATCATCACCTCATTCCATGACAATATGAAAGGCACAATTCAACATGGTGGCTCCTCATCAGAGCCCTTTCCTATCCTGAGTGGTGTGAAACAGGGCTGTGTTCTCGCACCCACACTTTTTGGGATTTTCTTCTCCCTGCTGCTTTCACATGCGTTCAAATCCTCTGAAGAAGGAATTTTCCTCCACACAAGATCAGGGGGCAGGTTGTTCAACCTTGCCCGTCTAAGAGCGAAGTCCAAAGTACGGAAAGTCCTCATCAGAGAACTCCTCTTTGCTGACGATGCTGCTTTAACATCTCACACTGAAGAATGCCTGCAGAGTCTCATCGACAGGTTTGCGTCTGCCTGCAATGAATTTGGCCTAACCATCAGCCTCAAGAAAACGAACATCATGGGGCAGGATGTCAGAAATGCTCCATCCATCAATATTGGCGACCACGCTCTGGAAGTGGTTCAAGAGTTCACCTACCTAGGCTCAACTATCACCAGTAACCTGTCTCTAGATGCAGAAATCAACAAGCGCATGGGTAAGGCTTCCACTGCTATGTTCAGACTGGCCAAGAGAGTGTGGGAAAATGGCGCACTGACACGGAACACAAAAGTCCGAGTGTATCAGGCCTGTGTCCTCAGTACCTTGCTCTACGGCAGCGAGGCCTGGACAACGTATGCCAGCCAAGAGCGACGTCTCAATTCATTCCATCTTCGCTGCCTTCGGAGAATACTTGGCATCAGGTGGCAGGACTATATCTCCAACACAGAAGTCCTTGAAGCGGCCAACATCCCCAGCTTATACACACTACTGAGTCAGCGGCGCTTGAGATGGCTTGGCCATGTGAGCCGCATGGAAGATGGCAGGATCCCCAAAGACACATTGTACAGCGAGCTCGCCACTGGTATCAGACCCACCGGCCGTCCATGTCTCCGTTATAAAGACGTCTGCAAACGCGACATGAAATCGTGTGACATTGATCACAAGTCGTGGGAGTCAGTTGCCAGCATTCGCCAGAGCTGGCGGGCAGCCATAAAGACAGGGCTAAATTGTGGCGAGTCGAAGAGACTTAGTAGTTGGCAGGAAAAAAGACAGAGGCGCAAGGGGAGAGCCAACTGTGCAACAGCCCCAACAAACAAATTTCTCTGCAGCACCTGTGGAAGAGCCTGTCACTCCAGAATTGGCCTTTATAGCCACTCCAGGCGCTGCTTCACAAACCACTGACCACCTCCAGGCGCGTATCCATTGTCTCTCGAGATAAGGAGGCCCAAAAGAAAGAATGAGGCCATAAAAAAGAACCAAGCACTTAGGTCCATTTCTAGAGGAATAGAATTGAAAAGCAGAGAAGTTGTGTTCAACTTATACAGAACCTTGGTTAGATCACATGGAGCACTGTGAACAGTTCTGGTCTCCACGTTATAAAAAGGATACAGAGGCACTGAAAAAGGTGCATTTAAAGATTTACAAGGATTATACCAGATCTGAGAAAATATACTTATCAGGAAAAGCTTAACAGGTTGGGGTTCTTTTATCTAGAAAAGACGACCGAGTGGTCTGCTAGAGGTCTTTAAGATCATGAAAGGGTATGACAGGGTAGACAAAGAAATATTTCCACATTTGGAGGAGTCTAAAACTCGAGGTCATTAATAGAAGATTGTTACTAATAAATCCAATAGGGAATTCAGGAGTCATAAGGATGTGGAATGTGCTACCACAAGGAGTGGTTGAGGCAAATAGCAAGGATGCATTTAAGGGGGAAAACTAGATAACTACATGAGAAAGGATTAGAAGGGTACATTGATAGGATTAGATGAAGTAGGGGAGGAGAAAGCTAATGTAGAGCATGTGTACCAGCATAGACCATGGTCTGTTTCTGTGCTGTACACTATGTATCTAATAGTTTTCAGCATTGATTTAATCTTTCAAAAAAAAAAAGCTCACTTTTCGTTCTTTGAAGCAAAAGCACCATTTACAAATCACAGATTGGACATTTGTACTATTTTTGCTGGGGTGGGTGTGAGACAGGAAATCACAGCAACTATTTATCAAAGATGAATGTTATGGTGACGGCATGACATTGAAAACATTATAGATGCAACTTCTCTCCAAATTTCACACAGTATACAAGGCAGGCATATCCTTGAGACAGCAATTTGTTTTGACCTTCAAATTTCCATTGCAGTTCTCTCCTGAAATTGCTGAAGGGGTGAACAGATAACAATATGGTCTGTGGAAGCTGTCGACTGAATGAATGAAGATGACACGCATGCTAGATCATTTTTCTTTGGTATTCTCTGTACATTGCTGGAGCGCTTCCATATGATGAATTTCTTTGAAGTTCAGTCACTTGTTGTGGGTGAACACAGCATCCGCACAATATTCCACAAAGTGAGCTGAACAATGTGATTTACACCGTGCATGGGCCTTGGTTTAACATTTATGTTTGACTGATGAAAAGATGAATAGAAAGAAGAGATGTGCAACTCATGTGGATGGAAACAATTAATTAATTTCAGGAGGAATCTTAGATGTAATCTAAAACATGCTAGAACAATGAGCTATATCAGATAAAACTGATGAGTATCTGGATCAGACTTTAAACTGGGCTAAATCAAGAGAGACATTATGGCACAGAAGTAAAGAGTTTCAACAGATGAAAATATGGGTCCCAAGGAGGAACTAGTGGCTGTCATAGGATTAAGATTCTAGACCCATAGAATGAAGCATAAATTAGAAGATGGTATCCAAGGGAATCCAAGAACTGCATTGTGGACAGCAACAATTACTATCTGTACACAAAATGAAGACTGGTTTCTGCCACAGGTCTACAAGATATTAAATATTAAGATCAAAGAAAACACCAACAGGTTAAATTCATTTGAGGAGGACAACTGAAAAGCAAGTACCAAAGGAAAGACCTTCATCGCAGAAGCATTTTTCTCAAGTCACAATGTAAAACGAAAACAGGCAGGTTTGGATCAAGTACTTGATAAAGCAAAATCGTATCTTTACTGTGGAAACGTGATATCAGAGCAGTTTTAAAAAATAAAAGGACACCCAAGAGCTAGTAGCTACGTGAATACAGAATTACCAGAATCACCATCGTCTCTTCTGATTTTCCAAAGAATCACTAAGATCAGGGTAAAGGGATGATGTGTCCTTGAGAAATTATGGAGCTGGTGATAGATGATGCAAAAAGGTATATTGATGGATAACTCAAAGTCCTGAAATTCCCTGAATTACCTCTCATTAGCTGCATTGTGGGAAAACTCAATGTATTGGCTGCTGTATTATTCACCCCAGTTCAATTTTGTCCCAAGTGTTACCCCGTGGTCAAGACACCAATATGCATTTCTTCTGTACTGAAAGCTGGTTCTGTTCTGCTATCTATTGCAGTAGTGTCAGGGTAACTGTTTAAAAAGACAGTGGCTTGATTTGAACCACAGATTAAAAGTAGCTGAGAGACAAAGGTACTATTCAAAGTTTCAGTCTATTGAATTATGTACATTCTGCTGTCCAGTGGTATCTACATTTAACGAAGCCAAGCATCTTGTTGAAACCATCACCTTTGGCTCCTGTCACAAACTCTGTACCAAACAATTCACTGCATCAAAGTTGGTAATGGTTGTGCCTGCACATCTGAAGAATGTTTTGCACCAGATCACCAAATGATATCCAAAGTTCCATCTGCACTCGCTGGGACACTGGAGGACTGATGAATGATGACCAGGTGAAAGGTTTGACTGCTATTGCAGGGATCTCATAAGTAGTCTTGCCCTGACATTATGAAGATGGCTGCTACAATTGACCATGAACTGCTGCATTCCAATTCCCTTCTCAAAGATTTCTTTTAAATATAGTTTGGGGCTGACTACTTTGCCCAGGGCTGTCTAAAGAGGGAATCTGCAAGCAACAGGTCCTGCTTTGATTCCAAGCAAGATTTATTATATTTAATAAAGATAAGCATCTTACGTGAATCTATCGTTTTTGGCTCCCACCAAAAGCGTTGCATCCTTACCACCAATTCCACCCCTCCTGGCCACAGCTTCAGGTGTAACCAAACTGTTCATAACCTCAGTGTCATATTCAACCCAGAGCTGAGTTTCTGACCCCATATC
This sequence comes from Heterodontus francisci, assembly GCF_036365525.1. NCBI lineage: Eukaryota > Metazoa > Chordata > Chondrichthyes > Heterodontiformes > Heterodontidae > Heterodontus > Heterodontus francisci. Next base: position 151,665,759 of record NC_090375.1, on the reverse strand, counting down.
CTCATCGTCACAAAGAGTACCTAATTCCACTGCAATATCATCTGCCTTCACTCCCATCTCAGTTCATTTGGTGCTAAAAACCCTCATCCAAGCCTTTGTCACCTACAGACACGACCATTACAAAGCCTTCACGGCTGGCCTCCCATCCTATACCCTCCATAAACTTCAACTCATCCAAAACTCCGTCACCTATGCAGCACCAACTCCCATTTGTTCATCATACCAGTACATTGGTTTAAGGTTCCCGCCAAGCCTCAAATTCAAAGTTCTCATCCTTTATTTAAATCTCTTATGGTCTCATGCCTCCAATATCTTCTACAGCTCTATGCCTTCCAATCCCGTCATCACACTTTGTCCCTCTGACTCTGGCCTCCTGTGCATCTTCCTTCACTCCATTGTTGGCAGCCATTCCTTCTACTGTCTAGGCCCCACACTATCTAATTCCTCCCCTAAATCCTTTGCCTCTCCACCTCAAAACCCATCTCTGACCAATCTGTTGATCATCAATTCTCATATTTCTTTCTCTGATTCAGCATCCTATTTTTAAATTATGCTTCCGTAAAGCATGCAGGGATGTTTTTCTACATTAAAAGCACTGTATAAATGCAAGATTCTTGTTGCAGCATGTGTTGGAAGCTGCCGTCCAAGATGCCTTTACAGGGACCTCACACAAGCTAGCCATGCAGATAAGGATGGATGTGCAAGAAGCCCAGCTGTAGAAAATCTACAGGTAATGAAGCATTTAGTGAATATTATGGTGGAAAAAGAAAGGTTAAAGGTCGGCATTCTGTGCTGGCAGCTTTAAACCCGGAAACCAAACCTTCGGTGACCAGGCAAGTTGAGATGCTTTACGTTGACTGTGGCCAGGCGCCTGGACCCAGCAACTGAATGACCTGAAGCACCATTACCACCCGGAACCTCACTCTTCTGAGGATCTTCAAGCATCTGAAATCCAAGATTAGATGGATTTTGCACAATATTTTGGGAGGTATTGAACTCTGCTAGCTTCGTAGTATGGAAAGCCCATTTTATATTGTCTTATGCTATATGTGACAGTCACAGCTGCAAGAATTGCTACCAGTTCAAGATTCCCAAAGTAGTGAAGAATTGAAACATAGGTGCTCAAAGTTGACATCAAAGGCATACCTCTCTGGTAAAAGGGCAGTTATCCACTCACTTCATTTCACCAACCTCTTGATTCCAACTCCTACATGCCTTGACAGGCTAGGAGATCTCTGGGGGCAGGACTCTGATGCTAGACTAAGTGCTGCGTGAGGGACAGGTTCAGCAAAACTAACTGCATTCTCAGACAGAGGAATTAATGGAATTAAAATCTCTAGTCAATAATGCCAAGAGATATCTGCACCATCTCTGAGCATTGGGCTCTAGATAGCCATACAAACTCTTAGCAGAGGTAGGAAGTGGGAGAGTGACCAAGACCTACAGTGAACAGGAGACAAGAGCTTTGAACTCCCTAGAACTTAGAAGTTTAACATCTATGAGGGTGACTACCAAGAACCTTTGGGGCACAGGGGTAAAGAAAGAGAAGAATAATGCACCCAAGCTGTATTATGTTGACAGAGGCTCCAATGTCAATCAGGGCATTGACTATCAAACTAGCTGAGACAATCTGCTCTGATCAGCACCAATAAGTGCAACTGCTGTACCATGAACCCACCCCAAGGTTAACAACATTGAACCCAATAAGTGAAGTTCTGGTGAGCACAGCTCAAAAAATGAAGACAGACCTAGAGCAATGTTTCTCATGCTTTGAGAAGAATCAGTGAAAAAAGCCATTTGAAAGTGGCACATGGTGGAACAAAGATAAATTCAGCAGAACAATGACAAAGAGGAGAATACCAATTGGTAGCACATTTTAACAACTTTTCACAAATGCAGGAAGAGAATAATTTGGCAGAATAATGGCATGAATGCCTTACTGGTGCAGGGAAAAGCAAACCAGGGTCCCACAGGTTTGGTTCTGTTAACAGACAGTACAGTAGCAGCAAAGTTCACATGGACAATGCTCCCCAATGTCATGACAATGATAAAACTTCAAAGTTAGTCTTATGATTTATTCCTAGCAAAAGTGACATAGATCCACCCCTACTCCACTGGTGATGGAGATGCCATCATGACCGGGGAACAATTCAATAGCTCCATTTTAGCAAATGGTATTTTATGCACAATAACTACAATCAGTAAAAGCCAAGACTGCCAAGAGCGTGCATCCCAAAAAAAAAAAACTTACCCTAGCTAAAACAGTAAAACCAGCATCTGTCAAATGCGAACATCGTGCTACCTCCAAGATCCTGGAAGAATTACAAAAACACTCATAAATCATTTCTAAAATCAGCGCTCCATATATCATTGGAGTGAAATTCTTTTTAATCTACATGTTCTTTATAATCAAAAATGTGTTAACAAATTCAAACAATGGGATTTCTGTGAGCACAATTTTATTGGCCAGTCACTTTTTTTTTTAGGTCAATTTCACTCACTATACCAATGCACTTCAAATCTGCAGTAATTATCAAAAAGTATGTGAAACATATACCTTTCTTAGTATAAAGTGCTTTCAATATCAACTCAACACAAGATGAGCAATTAAAGTACAGAATACTTTTTCTCAGCATTATCTATTTTCTGCTTATCCTAAGGTACAACTATTGTGTCCTACTTGCACTTCCTTGTATGGAAACCAAAATTTGAGGAGGAACTTCAAGGAGGAACTTCTGGAGACAGTTCTGAAAGTACTTGCAAATGGGATAGGCATTTCATCAATCGAGCACAATTAAATCCAAAGTTTTCTGATTACAAACACTGCTTTACTTTTAACTCAAGAAAACATACATTGACTCACAGCTCATTTCTTCAACTCAAGTTCAGGAGGAAAAAGAAGCCAAAAATTAGAAAATCCAACAATGAGTCTTTTGTGTATGCTTCCAGAACACATTGACTTTAAAGGGATACAATTATGAAAACAAGGTTAGTAAATTTTTGGGGGTAAAAATTATCATGCTAAATAATACTGAATTAATAAGTCGGAGAAAGCAGAGTGCACAAAATAGGTTAGAGATTAGTAAGAATGTCCCCCATAACCAAGGACAGGGGGTTGTTGGGGGCAGGGGGGTGGTGATGTCAATTAACTTCCAGGTGCCCTAAGCCACTCAGATGATGGTGGTCTTACATTTAATACCCTGTTGATGTTGAGTTGATGAATTTCAGCTGGAACATCAGTCGAGGTACTCAGTCATATAAGGTCTGGGAGGGAGGGTGGGTGTCGGTGAGGAGCAGATTAAAAAAAAATCACCAGGGTGCCTGCTCAGGTGATAAGTATTCAGTAAGAAAAAAGCCAACTGCCCATCCCAGATCTTCAACAGCATCATCAGAGTCACACACAACTTTCCTGGGCACCATCATTGATCAGAAGTTTAATTGGAAGAGCCACATCAACAAGAAAAAGGCAGAGGCTGGGTAGTCTGGAATGTGTGACTCAACACCCAACTCCTTACTCAGCCTCATAGAAGGTGGAGACACAAGTCAAGTGCAATGAAATACTCACCACTCACCTCATGGGTGCGGCACCAACACTTATGATGATTAACACCTTTTAGGACAAATCAGTCTACTTGGTCAGTTCCCCTGTCACTGAGGTCAATCTCTACTGGCAGCACACTCTCTACAGAATGTACTGCAGCAACTTACCAATCTTACTTTAACAACACTTCCCAGTCCTGCAACCTCTACCACAGAGAAGAACAGAAACGGCAACTTCATGGGAACACCATCACCGGCAAGTTTCCCTCCAAGTCTCACTTCATCTTGACTGGACACATCATTGTTAAGTCAAAATCCTGGAATTCTCTACTCAACACCATCACGGAAGCATCAACACAACAAAGGTTTCATTGTTCAAGGAGAAAGCCATCACCAACTTCTCATGGCAACTAGAGAGGGTAATAAATACAATCTTGCCAGCGTCACCACATCCTGAGAATTAACAAATTTGTGTCGAACAATGTACAGTGTGTGAACACGAGTTGAGCAAAGGCAAGAAATAAGCTGGAATACAATCCATTGTTGAAAAGCAGACAACAGTTATTATCAAGATAAGCAGATGATTAACATACTTGAAGGAAATATTGGAAGGTTGCTAGAATCTGTGTGACCATACCGCAATAAGATTTGAAAGAAAAAGAGGGAGGGAAAAATTGGGGAAGAGAATGACCAATTTGCATCTAATAACTAGATTATAACTCAATCCTGAAGATTGGGCTAAAGGCCATACAGTTTCTAGGCTTTTAAACTACACATCTTTAGTTATATATCTGATGGAAACATAGTCAATTCCTTCTAAATGGTAATGTTATCAAATCTACAAAATTCGACCAATCAGCGTTAAAAATAATTTTATCCTTTTCTAAAATTTCGAAAAGCAGCTAATCTTAAACATAAGCACACCATTTTATTTAGCAATAAAAAGCCATTAGTATCATTCAATGATTATGAACATACATGGTTACTCTAAATCCCATCTACTCATCATGTCACCATATTCCTCAATCTCTCCTCTCTAATAATAAAGTTGCTTCACCTTCCATTTGTAGGTGGCTTCTCGAGTCATTTATTCGATATTGCCCTTGTTATATTCCAGAAAGCCAGTTGGTGAAGGATATAACTGGAGCCAATCTTTACACAATTAGCATTTATTTAGAATTGCAGATTAAAAACCAGCACCTCCTAACCTCAACTACAGTTTAAGTCAGTGTCTATTCCGGGGTGCAAGTGTAAATCTCAGTTAACACCCACCACCTGCCTACAATTAAGCATAATTAATATACAATTAGCACCATTTGCTAAAGAAAAGATTTCCTGATTCCCTCCTTATGCTGGATTTCTTTTTAAACTTAGGTTCCTTCCATTAAGTGTTTAACTTGCTTGAAACAACTTTGTCAATTATCTTCATAATTTTGAGAAGTTCAGCTAGGTCATCTCAAATTCTTCCATTTTCCAAAGTAAGCGACCTGCTTACCCTTTCCACATACCCAATTCATAATAAACAGATTCATAATTTTGCTCATTTCTGCACACTCTGAAGTGCAGTAATCCTCTGATTAAGTGACCAACTGGATATAGTATAGCAAATGGAGACTGACGAACATTGTTTATAGCCTATCTCTTGCTAATGCTTCCCCAAGGGTGTTACATCAAAATGGATAGAAACTGAATTATTCCTTCCCCTTTGGAACTGGATCAAACACCCAACTGTGAAATGTTTAATGTTTTGTTACATTATGGTACTTTATAAATGTAAGTAGCAGTTAGTGCAAGTACTTGATAGCTATAAAAGTTATGCTTTCAACATCAGGGAGCTTTTATAAAGTTGAACTACAGATCTGATGGTCATACTCACTTTAGCCTTGGACAATTCAATCCCAATGCAGTTATGGAAGCATCAGTAATGTTTCCGCATCCAGACACACACAGAAATTGGAGTTTGTGGCAGCCTCTGCAAACACTTACTAATCCTTCATCTGTGATTTGCTTTGAAGGCAAACAGAATTATGGGTCATTAGCTCCTTTAGAACATCAGGTTAGTTACAAATCGAATACAAATCTGTTCTGCTCCTAGCAATTTGACAGAATCAATACGTAGAATTTGTGGATAACTTCCTGGAAGTAATTAGAGTATCGACTGTCAGTGATTAAGGATGGCATCCCTCTCAAAAGCCAGGCTATCAAATGAAAACTAGTCTGTTTGAGGTTGAAAATTTGAGCTGATACATGATTGAAATGTGCCCCACGACCCCCCTCCCCCACCCCCCAACCAATGACTACAGTCTTGGCACAGCACCTGACAAATTACTGCTGAGTAAGTGGTGGAAGTTGCATAAAACTACTCAACTAATGTTGATCCACCTTGGAAGTGGTCATTGCTCATTTGCCCATCCTTCTTTGGCTGTGGTCCTAAGGAAGGAGGCCAAGTTAAGACTCGCAAAGGTTAATGCAGTGGTAACTACAAGGCCATTAGTCTACGACAATAACTTCCTTGATGGTCACATTCAGGTTCTGGACATTCTTGCATTACAAATGTAAAACGCCTGATCAAAGGATCATACTAAGGATCTTGCAAAGAAGAATAGGAGTCATCCTTCTTCTTTTCAATGATTTGTACTCCAAATCTTGAGTGGGAGCTGCAGCAGTGGCAGTCTTCCTGGCTGATCATTTGAGTTCACCTATCACAAAGAATAAATTGATATCCTTGGAGGCCACAATGCTCATGATAGCACATGAAGTAAGGAGTTCATAGAGCTGGTTTGATACAATACACAAGTACAGGAGGCTGTGGTCTAGAATTGAGAGCAGTAATCAAGTTGCTGATGAGTTCACTCTTGCAAGATGGCATTTCTTGGCACAGGTAAGTTTGAGCAGATTTAGTGCCATCAGCTACCAAAAGACATTTAAGGCACCCTCATGGCCAGGCAAATGTACAGTGTTGCAAGACAATATTTAGAAGGTTGAGGCAAAGTCATTATTACTCACACTAGGCAGGATTCTAACCAATAACTTTTAAACACTGATGAAAAATATCAAAAAGATTTGATTAGATATGCAGCAGCAGCAGTGGAGAGGGAGGAGGTTGTCAAATAAAACAGACACTTACATTGAATAGTCAAGCAAGAGTTATTAAAAAGTATCAAGGGAATATGGGGGCTCCTTCAGGGTTCTTATTCTTGTGGATCAGGCAGATCCTTTGCACTGGAAGGGAGTGAAGGGGGTTAAAATGGTGATTCTTCTTCCCAGTCCTGGAACTTATGCTTTCTGACAAACCAACTGCGAAGTTGGAGATCCCAAATGAAGAACACGCATGTTTTAGATTACTAATTACCAATATAAGTATAAAATTGGATTCTAATAGAATCAAACTGCAATTAACATGACGTGGAATTTAGTCAGCACTTGCTTAGCAATAACCTGCTCAGTGACGCTCAGTTTGGGTTCCGTCAGGGCCAGTCAGCTCCTGACCTTATTACAGCCTTGGTTCAAACATGGACAAAAGAGCTGGACTCAAGAGGTGAGGTGAGAGTGACTGCCCTTGACATCAAGGCAGCATTTGACAGAGTATGGCATCAAGGAACCCTAGCAAAACTGAGGTCAATGGGAATCAGGGGGAAAACTCTCCTCTGGTTGGAGTCATACCTAGCGCAAAGGAAGATGGTTGTGGTTGTTGGAGGTCAATCATCTCAGCTCCAGGACATCACTGCAGGAGTTCCTCAGGGTAGTGTCCTAGGCCCAACCATCTTCAGCTGCTTCATCAATGACCTTCCTTCAATCATAAGGTCAGAAGTGGGGATGTTCGCTGATGATTGCACAATGTTCAGCATCATTCTTGACTCCTCAGATACTGAAGCAGTCCGTGTAGAAATGCAGCAAGACCTGGACAATATCTAGGCTTGGGCTGATAAGTGGCAAGTAACATTCGCACCACACAAGTGCCAGGCAATGTCCATCTCCAACAAGAGAGAATCTAACCATCTCCCCTTGACATTCAACGGCATTACCATCGCTGAATCTCCCACTATCAACATCCTAGGGGCTACCATTGACCAGAAACTGAACTGGAGTAGCCATATAAATACTGTGGCTACAAGAGCAGGTCAGAGGCTAGAAATCCTGAGATGTGCAACTCACCTCCTGACTCTCCAAAGCCTGTCCACCATCTACAAGGCACAAGTTAGGAGTGTGATGGAATACTCTCCATTTGTCTGGATGGGTGCAGCTCCAACAACACTCAAGAAGCTCGACACCAGCCCGCTTGATTGGCACCCCATCTACAAACATTCACTCCCTCCACCACTGACGCACAGTGGCAGCAGTGTGTACCATCCACAAGATGCACTGCAGCAATGCACCAAGGCTCCTTAGACAGCACCTTCCAAACCCGCGACCTCTACCAACTAGAAGGACAAGGGCAGCAAATACATGGGAACACCACCTGCAAGTTCCCCTCCAAGTCACACACCATCCTGACTTGGAACTATATTGCCATTCCTTCACTGTCGCTGGGTCAAAATCCTGGAACTCCTTTCCTAACAGCACTGTGGGTATACCTACCCCAAATGGACTGCAGCGGTTCAAGAACGCAGCTCACCACCACCTTCTCAAGGGCAATTAGGGATGGACAATAAATGCTGGCCTAGCCAGTGATGCCTACATCCCATGAATGAATTAAAAAAAAGTCATCAGGAACAAAACTATAATGTTATTTGAGGAAAGACAGTTGAAATAGCATATGTCATTACAAAAGAGGGAAAAATCTTCAGTCAGTTCACCCTGAACACTCTTTTGCACATTCCACTGAGTGGATCAGCGGTAGTTCTGGCCAAAACATTCAAAACACTTACCTCATCCTCAACCAGGGAATTGTAAGTAATGCAGGTGCAACCAAACAGGGGAAGACAAAAACCACATTTAACCTCCCTTGCACTTTTGGAAAATTTGGGTGGGCACAACTCTGAACACAAGTGAACACTGTGACTTTGTTTCTCTTCCTCTTCACCCCACCATCCACCACCACCCCCCCACCGCTTCACCAAACACCCCACAAAGCTCATGTTGCATAGGTATTATTCTACATCAAGTCAATGGTAATCACAGATAACAAATGGAGATCCATAGATTTTTGATAATCAATATTTAATTAAAGTGGAAGTTATGAGTATATATATGTGGGTGTGCAACGCCTTCTGTATTACATAACGGAGATGTTCCGACTAATTAGGATCTCAGCAGTAAATCTGTCAAATATGAACACCAGAACTAAAACCAGTTTCTATTGAAAGAAAATACAATTTAACTAAAATTTGAAGCAAACCAATAAATACTTACTGAACATGCCTGCAAATTAAGTGTCACTAGCTCTGGACAGTGAACCTGAATGTGTTTCAATGAGTCATCATCCAGCTGTTGAAAAAAAAATACTCTCTGAAACAAAGCATCAGACCACAATTGCAATCAGAACAAGTTTGAATGGAGGTACCAATACTGCTTGTCATTTCTTTAGGTACACTACAGTCATCTTTTCAACCAGAGGTACTCATTAGTAAAAATATTACTGCAATATTCTATTAAGTTGATTTTAAAAATATAAGAGAATTCTTCATGAGGGTGTATTTTATAAAATTAAGACATATATTTAAAAAATCCTTCAACTGTTAAGAAATTATGTGGCAGCACAGTAATAGATGACAAATATTTACTGGTTAACCAAAACTATAATGAGCAGAAGCTATGATTAATCAACACTCTGCAAATTATAGCAAGCTGAAACCAATTACATTATAAAATTGATTTAATTTTGAAATTCAACAGACTCTACAATATTCCAAAGTTTGTGGTATAAACCCTTGACTATGCATGCGCCTAGTTTGATGTCTTTTACACAGCTAGTCCAATAAGTCTTTTCTCAACAGTGAGGAGGAAAGCCTTAGATTAAAGGACATACAGATGGGCTGGTAAAATGGGCAGAGCAGTGGCAGATGGAATTTAATCCTGAGAAGTGTGAGGTGTAGCATTTTGGGAGGAGTAACAAGGCAAGGGAATATACAATGGATGGTAGGACCCTAGGAAGTACAGAGGATCAGAGGGTACTTGTCCATAGATCACTGAAGGCAGCAACACAAGGAGATAAAGTGATTAGGAAGGCATATGGGATACTTGCCTTTATTAGCCGAGGCATAGCATATAAGAGCAGGGAGGTTATGATGGAGCTGTACAAAAAGCTAGGTAGGCGACAGCTGGAGTACTGTGTACAGTTCTGGTCAGCACACTATCGGAAGGATGTTATTGCACTGGAGAAGGTGCAGAGGAGATTCACCAGGATGTTGCCTGGGCTGGAGCATTTCAGCTATGAGAAGAGACTGGATAGGCTAGGGTTGTTTCCCTTAGAGCAGAGAAGGCTGAGGAGGGACCTGATTGAGGTGTACAAAATTATGAGGGGCACAGATAGGGTAGTCATAGAGTCGTACAGCATAGAAACAGGCCCTTCGGCCCACCACATCCATGCCAACCATAATGCCTATCTATGCTAATCCCATCTGCCTGCATTAATTCCATATCCCTCTATGCCTTGCTCATTCAAGTACCTGTCCAGATGCCTCTTAAATGTCGCTACTGTTCCTGCCTCCACCACCTCCTCAGGCAGCTCATTCCAGATACCCACGATTCTTTGTGTGAAAAATTTACCCCTTTGATCCCCTTTAAACCTCCTCCCTCTCACCTTAAATCTATGCCCTCTAGCTTTAGTCACCCCTACCATGGGAAACAGCCTCTGGCTATCTACCCTATCTATGCCTCTTAATTTTATATACCTCCATCATGTTCCCTCTCAGCCTCCTTCGCTCCAGGGAAAACAGACCCTGCCTATCCAATCTCTCTTTATAACTCAAGTCCTCCAAACCAGGCAACATCCTTGTGAATCTTTTCTGCACCCTCTCTAACTTAATCACATCTTTCCTGTAGTGCGGCAACCAGAACTGCACACAGTACTCCAAATGCGGCCTAACCAACGTCATGTATGACTGTAACATGACGTCCCAACTCTTGTACTCAATGCCTCGGCCAATGAAGGCAAGCATGCCATACGCCTTCTTCACCACCCTGTCTACCTGTGTTGCTTTCAGCGAATTATGTACTTGCACCCCAAGGTTTCTCTGCTCAACAACACTCCCCAGGGCCCTGCCATTCACTGTATATGTCCTGCACTGGTTTAACTTTCCAAAATGCATAACTTCACACTTGTCTGCGTTAAATTCCATTTGCCAATCCCTTGCCCACTTTTCCAGATTATCTCTATCCTGTTGTAACCTTAGACAACCTTCTTCACTGTCCACTATACCACCAATTTTGGTGTCATCTGCAAACTTACTAATCATGCCCCTTACATCCACATCCAAGTCATTAATATATATGACAAACAACAGAGGGCCCAGCACCGATCCCTGCGGCACACCCACTGGTCACCGACCTCCATTCTGAAAAACAACCCTCCACTAGCACCCTCTGCCTCCTATCACCAAGCCAATTTTGTATCCAATTTGCTAGCTCACCCTGGATCCCACGTGTTCAAACCTTCTGGACCAGCCTACCATGCGGGCCCTTGTCAAAGGCCTTGCTAAAGTCCATGTAGACAACGTCCATCGCCCTGCCCTCGTCAATCCTCTTGGTCACCTCCTCGAAAACCTCAATCAAATTCGTGAGACATGATTTCCCACACACAAAGCTATGCTGACTATCCCTAATCAGACCATGCCTTTCCAGATGCATATAAATCCTGTCTCACAGAATCCCTTCCAATAACTTTCCCACCACTGATGTAAGGCTCACCGGCCTGTAGATCCCTGCTGCCCTTCTTAAATAAAGGCACAACATTAGATATCCTCCAGTCTTCTGGCACCTCACCCGTGGCCAACGATGATAAACAGATGTCTGCCAGGGCCCCAGCAATCTCCTCCCTTGCTTCCCATAGCATCCTAGGATACACCTGGTCAGGCCCTGGGGATTTATCCACCTTAATGCGCTTCAAAGCCTCCAACACCTCCTCCTTTGTAATGTTGATATGCTCCAGGATATCGGTGTTCCCTCCCTTGAACTCACTAGCTTCCATGAACTTCTCTACGGTAAATACGGACGAGAAATATTCATTTAATACCTTGCCCATTTCCCGTGGCTCCACACATAGATTGCCACACTGATCCTTAAGGGGACCTACTCTCTCCCTAGCTACCCGTTTACTCTTAATATACTTATAGAATCTTTTAGGATTCTCCTTTATCTTATCTGCCAGGGAAATCTCATGCCCCCTTTTCGCCCTCCTAATTTCCTTCTTAAGTGTACTCCTACATCCCCTATACTCCTCGAGGGACTCGCTCGATCCCAGCTGTCTATACCTGACATATGCCTCCTTCTTTGTCCTGACCAGACCCTCAATATCCCTCGTCAACCAAGGTTCCCTAAACTTGCCAGCCTTGCCCTTCCATCTAACAGGAACATTCCAGCCCTGAACTCTTCCTATCTCACTTTTAAAAGCCTCTCACTTGCCAGACATCCCTTTACCTGTAAACAGCCTCTCCCATTCAACTTTTGAGAGTTCCTGTCTGATGCCATCTAAATTAGCCTTCCCCCAATTTAGGACTTCAACCTGAGGACCAGTCCAATCCTTTTCCGTAACTATCTTGAAGCTAATAGAGTTATGGTCACTGGTCCCAAAGTGCTGCCCCACTGACACATCAACCACCTGCCCATCATTTCCTAAGAGGAGGTCGAGTGTAGCCCCTTCTCTAGTAGGGCCATCCACATATTGCTTCAGAAAACTATCCTGGACACACTTAACAAATTTTTCCCCATCTGATCCCTTAGCACTAAGGCAGTCCCAGTCAATATTAGGGAAGTTAAAATCACCTCCTATTACAACCCTATAATTCCTACACCTATCTGTGATTTTCCTGCATATATGCTCCTCCACTTCCCTCTGACTATTGGGGGGCCTATAGTATAATCCCATCAAAGTGATCACCCCTTTCTTATTTCTAAGTTCTACCCATATGGCCTTGCTGGACATTCCCCCCGGGATATCCTCTCTAAATACTGCCGTGATGTCCTCCCTAATCAATAGTGCAACTCCCCCTCCTCTCTTACCTCCACCTCTGTCACGCCGGAAAGATCGGTACCCCGGAACATTGAGCTGCCAGTTCTGCCCATCCCTCAACCACGTTTCCGTGATAGCTATAACATCACAATCCCATGTACCGATCCATGCTCTGAGTTCATCTGCCTTACCTGTAAGGCTTCTTGCATGAAAGTAAATGCAGTTTAGCCTACCAAACCTTCCACGCTCCCTGCCCTGCCTACTGGACTTGCTTGCTTTAACCTCTACATTTGCCTCAACTATCTCATCTGAGAGACTACTACTTTGGGTCCCACCCCTCTGCAAGACTAGTTTCAACCCTCCCGAGTAGTGCTAGCAAACCTCCCCGCAAGGATATTGGTCCCCCCTCCAGTTTAGATGCAACCCGTCCTTCTTGTTCAGGTCACCTCTGCACCAGAAGAGATCCCAATGATCCAAGTAGCTGAAGCCCTCCCGCCTACACCAGTTCTTCAGCCATGCATTCATTTGCCTAATCCTCCTATTCCTACCCTCACTAGCACGTGGCACAGGGAGTAATCCTGAGATTACAACCCTGGAGGTCCTGCTTTTTAACCTTCTGCCTAACTCCCTATATTCATTTTGCAGGACCTCACCTCTTTTCCTGCCTATGTCCTTAGTACCAATATGGACCACAACCTCTGGCTGCTCACCCTCCCCTTTCAGAATGTCCTGCAGCCGCTCCGCGACACCCTTGACCCTCGCATCAGGGAGGCAACATACCATCCTGGAGTCTCATTTGCGGCCACAGAAACGCCTATCTGCACCCCTTACCATAGAATCCCCTATCACTATAGCTCTTCCAACCCTTTTCCTCCCCTGTTGTGCAGCAGAGCCCTCCGTGGTGCCACAAACTTGGCTGTTGCTGCTTTCCCCTGGGAGGTCATCCCCCCAACAGTATCCAAAGTGGTATATCTGTTTGAGAGGGGGATGGCCACAGGGGACTCCTGCATTACCTGCCTGCGCCTACTACTCCGTCTGGTGGTCACCCATCTCTTTTCTGCCTGTGCAGCCATTACCTGCGGTGTGACCACCTCACTAAACGTGCTATCCACAACGTCCTCAGCATCGCGGATGCTCCACAGTGAATCCACCCGCAGCTCCAGCTCCGTAATGCGGGTAGTCAGTAGCTGCAGATGGATGCACTTCCTGCACACCATCGTGTGTGTCAGGGACACTGAATCTTTGATGGAAGAAGCATGCAATGAGGAGTAACATTTCTGTACCTTAATTCCCTTGAGACAAATGAAACTCAGAACAATTTTATGCACGAACTTTGGGCTTGATCTGCATGCCAAACCAAATTGGAAGGCTGACAGAGCTTATTCTCCATGGTAGACAAGGTAAGTCTCAAGTATAAGCCACTTAAGATCATAACTCATCCAAATGTGGCTACCATATGTTGTGCAAAGATGGCTCAAATCCCAGGTAACCACACAGTTTGTTGCTCAAATGCTTCATTAACCAACTGAATTTTCTTTCATTGGCAGGTTCTTAGCTGTAATAGCTTCTCTTCAATAATGGCCCTTGATTTAATAAATAATGCAGATAATTCAGGAAAGCTGCAGTATCTCAAATCAAGGAATTGCAATCATTATGCTGCCACCAATGACAGTTTTGGCTTAATGCTTGAAATTTTTCTGGTGCATAACTGAAATGAGGAAACACTGTATACTTTGACAAATTGTCTCAAGAACCATGCAGTTACATGGAGGGTCCAAGCAGCATTAAGCACATCTGAGCCATCTGAGGCAAGAGGTCCCCTTAATAATGCATCATGATGGATTTACAGATACTCAGAGCAGTCAGGCAGTTATGAGGTCAGAAGCATGTTGTTACTAGTGACACTGAACAGAGGGTTTCAGTTTTGACAGTATTGAGCTGAGACATTTCAGATTACCCATGAATTGTTGTGGCCATGGAATCAGGCAGCAACAGCAAAGCGCTGCAGTCAGTGGTAGTGATCAAAAAGCTGTATTGGGCATCATTGGTATATTTGTGGAAGCTGACACTGAGACACAGTAGGATGGACAGAAACAAGACTAAGGATGAAGCCCTGGGGCACATCAGGAAGGAGACTGGTGGCATCAGAGAAAGATAACAAAGGAGGATATATAGTGATTGTACTGGAACAGGTCAGAGTCGGTATGTTCCCTTTGGTAGTTTACTTATTCAAACATAAATCTTTGTAAAAAAACTTTCGAATGTTAAATAGAGCTCCTTAAAAGTCTATTGCCGGCTACTGATGTAATGATGTACCAAACTGATCTTTAATAGCATTATATTTTTATGCCCTGTAAAAGCTGACATATCTACACTCCTGGGGTCAAAACTTCCTGGTACAGCTGTCTCATGAAAACACTCCCTTCAATCTCAAAAGCATCCCCTGGAAGTATTCTTCATCCAAAAAAAATGAGGTACACCTATCTTAGAAATATTGCATGTGATCTCTCACTGATAACCCTGACAACACAGAGAAGTAATGACACTGACTGCTGCTGGGGTGCAGGATAGCACTTTGTTTCTGGACCCCTGCTGCCACCCTATCTAACCATTTGAATTAGGATGATTACCCTGCCCCCAGCTGAAGACAGTGTCTGTACCACTCTCTATCATCAGAAACTGTGGAAAATTGCCAGAAATCCAACTTGGCCAATTACCATCCTATCCCCTTACTCTCAATCGTCAGCAAAATGATGGAAGAAGTAATCAACAGTACTATCCAAGCAGCACTTACTTACCAAATACCAGTTTGGGTTCATCCTGCACCACGCATCTCCAGACCTCATTACAACCTTGGTCCAAACATGGACAACAGGGCTGAATTTAGAACATGAAGGGATGATTTGATCAGTGTTTTCAAGATTTTAAGGGGAACAGACATGGTGGAGAGAAACTATTTCCGCTGGTTGAGGAGTCAAGGACTAGGAGGCATAGTCTAAAAATTCCAGCAAAACCTTTCAGGCATGAAATTAGGAAACAACTAAGGATGGTAGAAGTTTGGAACTCTCTCCTGCAAATGGTAATTGATGCTAGATCAATTGTTAATTTCAAATTAGAGATTGATAGAATTTTGTTAGCCAATGGTATGAAGGGATGGAGTTAGGTTGCAGAACAGTCATGATCACAGTGAATGGTGGAAAAGGATCAGGGGCTAAATGGCCTACTCCTGTTCCTATGTATTCCAGAGGTGTGGTGAGAGTGACTGCCCTTGACATAAAGGCAGCATTTGACCAAGTGTTGCATCAAGGAGCCTGAATAAAACTGAAATCAATGGAGATTAGGAGGAAAATTCTCAAGCGGCTGGAGTCATACCTGCCACAAAGATAGATGACTGTAGTTGTTTGAGGCCGATCATTTCAGCAACAGATCATCGCTGCACGAGTTTCTCAGGATATCAATAACCTTCCCTCCATCATAAGGTCAGGGATGGGCTGCTTGCTAATTTTTGCAGTTTTCAGGCATATAGCAGGGATGGGCTCATATGTGGCAGGTATCATTCGGTGTCAGACAATGACCATCTCCACTAAGCGGGAACTTAACCATCTCCCCATAACATACAATGGCATTACCACTGTCAACATTCTGTGGGCGAGAGGGGGTCACACCATTGACCACAAACTCAACTGGACCAACCATATAAATACCTTGGCTACTAGATCAGAGGCTAGATATTCTGTGGTAAGTAGATCACTTCCTGATTCCACAAAGCCTCTCCACCACCTAAAAGATACAAATGAGCAGTGTTTTTCTTTATATTCATTTGTGGGATGTGGGCGTTGCTGGCTAAGCCATCATTTATTGCCCATCCTTAATTTCCCTTGAACTGAGTGGTGTGCTGGTCCATTTCAGAGAGTGCTCAAGAGTCAACCACCTTGCTGTGGGTCTGGAGTCACATGTAAGCCAGATCAGGTAAGGACAGCAGATTTCCGTCCCTAAAGGACATTAGTGAGTTTTTACAACAATCGACAATGGTTTCATGGTCACCATTAGACTAGCTTTTAATTCCAGATTTATGAATTGAATTCAAATTTCACCATTTGCCATGGTGGGATTTGAACCCATGACCCCAGGGCATTAGCCTGGTCTTTGGATTACTAGTCCAGTAACAGAATACTCTCCACTTACTTAGATGGGTGCAGCCACAACACTCAAGAAGCTCAACACCCTTCACAGCAAAGAACTTCACTTGATTTCACCACCAGCACCCTGTGGCTACAGTGTGTAGCATCTACAGGACAGTGACTAAGGCTTCTTTGGCAGCACTTCCCAAACCCACAACCTCCACAACGAGAAAGGCAGGGCTAGAAGGTGCATGTATACATCACCATCCATGTTAGGCACCATCCTGACTTGGATGTATATTGCAGTTCCTTCATCGTCACTAGGCCAAACTCCTAGAACTCCCTACCAAACAGCATTGTGGAAGCATCTTCACCACATTGCCTGAAGAGGATCAAGGCAGTAGAACACCATCCTCTCAAGGGCAACTAGGCACGAGCACTAAATGTCAGCCTTGCCAGTGATGGCCACATTCCAAGAATGAATAAAATATTAACTCAGACCTAAAAGTCTGCTTTCCTTCAAAGACTGATGCCGAGTTCTATAATTTCCACAACATCTGTTGCATCAGAGTATCTCTTGTAATTTGACATGCAGACCCAAAAGAAATAGTCAAATCCTCATCTATACATAACTATAAAACAGAATTCCCATAGTTAACCTAGAGATGTGGCGAGAGTGCATCAGTAGAATACCTTTGCAATAAATTAGTAGTCTTTTACAACTTAGTTGTCTCTTACAATGTCCACATCAATGAAATGGTTGAAGTTATTGTGAGAACTACACAAGAACAATTGTAGTCTAACAGCTCAGGACACAGCTATGTTTTCCCAGTTATCTCAGCATTTTGTGATTTGTCTACAACTATCTGTGCTCTAGCCTCTACAGGTGATTTCCCCATTAGTACTTAATTTATATAAGTAACGTAATTGAACTGGGATGCAAATGGCATCCAAAGTCATTTTAATGTAAAGCAATATGGCGAATAGTGAACAAAAGTAAATCTAGTTACATTTTCCCATTTATTCTGAGTGCCTACACACAGTTATGCTGGCAGAAGTAATATTCCAGTAAAGGCCAGCAGAGAGAATAGTTCATTGGAATGTAGAGATCCCAACTGAGATGTTGCATGGATGGATATCAAACAAACGAGGTGATTTTCTCCACAGCTTTATCGCCAATTGTTCAGTTTAATTAATTGAATCTACAAGCCTTAGGCAACTGGCAATTGGACAATAATCAAGTAAGCTCTGTTGGGACAACCAAGGGATAGATATGATTTTGTCCACCAGAGCTGGCAGTGTAAGTATGCTTGCCCACCTAGATGGGGATGCCATACCTTGAGACTGTGGGAGGCCTCCGATGAGAAGCTGAACCTTATGTGGTCAGAGATAGCATAGAAGCTTTCCTTCAGAATGTTTTAGAAGCACAGCAGTGATTGTTGGTAGTTGCCAGCCACCAAGATCAATTTCTGGTGCTCCAATTGGAGTGACCTCAACCTCTAATTTTTAGCTTCCCAACATAAACATAATATCCAACCGTGTGCTGACCTCAGTGCTGTTATCTGCTGTCACAAAGTGTACTTTAGTGGGCAATCTATGAGAAAATGCATCAATCAAGATGTTTTAGCTACCTTAGTGACTGCACTGGTGTTGATCAGCACACAAACAAGTACCAAAGCCTGAGGTGGAGGTTACAAAACTCCTTCTCCCCTGAAGAAATTTCCAACAGATATGAACAATTTTGTTCTAGCATTATTAAATGCCCCTAAAGGGTCTGCTTAAAACCTGGAGAAATCTTACTGGTATTTCTCTTTTGGTGGGACTTAAGACAATTTGAAACAGTGTGTCAACACTAGCTAAAGTTGACAATGAGTTCACTAGATCAACTTAGAACATGAAAACAAGAAAATGCATGCTGGAAGCTGACACTGTTTTTCAACTTTCCAAGACAATCATACAGAAAATTTGGGCCCCCAGATTTCAACTTTTACAAATTTTGTGAAATCAATAAGAAAGCACAAATTAACATGAATTAAACTGTCAAAATCATAGGAGTAAAGGAATGGAGGCAACCACTGAAAATGATACCAAGACATAGAGCGAGGACAGACGAAGTATGTGACTATTCTGGGCTCTGTATGGCCCAGATTCTTAATAATGCTAGTGCCTGAATCATGCGCTCTCACTGCATGGCAGTGTATTCAATTGTATGTGGAGTGTGAATGGTTCAGGAAGAATGTGATTTACTTTAAAAATTGGCAAATAAAAATTACCAACCTGTGTGCACCCTCTCAAAAACATGGCCTTCAGACCACTACATCCTCCCACTAGAGCCTCTATCCCATCCTTGGTCACCTGATCACACCAGGAAATGTTTAAATGCTCAAGGTTTCGATTACCCTCACTGAAAGGCAAAAAAAAAATGCAGTTCAGTAAAGGTATAATTTAATTCATAAATTTAAAATTGATAGAAACCTCAAACTTTACTTAACTAGGACAGTAATTCAAAGATTTGTCTTAAAATACAGTTTCTTTTAGTTCATATTGTGAAGTTGGCAATAGTTGAAGCAATTAACCCTTGTGAAGACTCTAGAAACATTGCAGCATTATCAAAATACACTGTTGTGATATTACCCATGTGACAAAAGTAGTAATTTTTGCCATTGGTTTGATATGCTACTACTCTTTTTGTAGGGTAACTCTGCATTAAAAGGTGTCCACCAACTCTATCTTTGGGATATCTTTCACTTTTCCACAGAACAAAACACATTTTGTAATCGGTGGATAGCCATGATTAGCTGCAATACACAGTTTAGTTTGATTAACACTTTGTCCATTTCAGTCATCTTCTCATGGAGTTCATCAAATGGTTACTTCCTCAGCTTACTCAATGTCGACATCTGACCTGAATGTTATTTTGCTGTTTTATATCCATGTCTGGTCGCCAAAAATACAGCTCATAACAGTTTCTATGGGACACTCAACAAAGCTATTTGACAAGAACCCATGAAGGTGAAACGTCGGGCATTAAAAACAATCTGGCTGAAAAATGTGAAGACTGATGGGTGACACTATTAGTCGGTCATTATCCCACTATTTACTAAGATATATGTATATATTTACATATCAGAGAGTGTGTTTCATCAAGAACAAGAATTAAGACTTTTCTCTCACCAGTCAAACTAGGTAGTATGCAATGTAGATTGCCAATTGTACTGAATGGTATTTTGCTCAAGTTTGTGCTTCTGTGTCTCATTTTATTTGTAAATAAATTCAGAACAGTAATCTAGCCTGAATAATGCAGTGCTATTTTCCATCAACCAAACTGACAGAACATGTCATGGCCTTTGACTGGAATAGAAATTGATTAATGACTGTGAGACCTGGTATTTACACATCGGATTCCTTTGTTTTAAAAAAAGGAAACATGTATTTAAACAAACAGAAATTGAGCAGGCTAACATCTTAGTAAATATTGGGATGCTGACCTACTACTAATTGTGCCTCTTGTTGACATTCACATTTTTCAGCCAGATTGGTATAGATGAAGTTCTGATGAAAAGTCATCAACCTGAAATGTTAATTCTGTTTCTCTCTCTCTCCACAGATGCTGCCAGACCTGCTGAGTATTGCCAGCATTTTCTGTTTTATTATTGACAGAACAGGACTTTCTACATATTGGACATTAAACAATTCACCAGGATCAAAATTACTTGTTAGACTGAGGCTATGCTAATTCAGTGTGCCAAAGAATAAAAGGAGATAGGTTTGCTAATGGAAACTTGTCATGGTACAAGAGATTCAAACTGCAGAGAGGGCACAAACCACTGAACAGTTACTTTATTCAAGTATCCCAACTGGGATGAGGGATGTCAAATACGTTTACGAGGTTACCAAACAAAGAAACCAGAGCAATTATCCCCTCTCCCAGATTTAAGACTGACAAAATCTGAAGTGCGGATAGAAGTAACTTCATATTCAAAGCTTAAATATTAAATCACTCCCGGTTTACAGCAATCCATATGAAAATTCAATTTAGGATTACATGAATTTACAGCAGATTTATTAAAGCAAAGCAGAGAGGATCCTTTATAAACAGCACAGAACCGCTAGCAGCAGCACAGCAGCAAAGCACAGTGTAAGAGAGGAGCTTTTAAAAACAACACGGGAAACACCAACAGCTGCACAGAACAGAGGAGCAGCGGCGAGAAACAGGGACATATTGCAAAGCAACGTCACAGGACAAGGAGTCATGTGTGGTGAGTACACGGTTAAGCTTAGAATTTTTATTCTAATACAATTTTATTTAAATTAATCAACTTTAAACTAAGACTAGATCAATTAATTAACATATAACTAAGGCCAATTTGATCATTTAAAATCAGTGTTCAATTAATTAATGAAACCTAGGGGATAAAGTTAAAATTAAATCGGAAGGGATAGTAAAACAAAAACGTTCTGAATATTTCAGTAAATTAAAGTCTAAGGTATATAGATAAAAGAGTTAAGTAAACACATTTCAGTTAAACTTCCTAATAAGTGACATCAGCACGAGAGAGGTGGCTGATTCTTTTTTATTTATTTAAGGCATACGTTTAATAGTCAAATACATTAAGGCATGGCAGTACAGCTCAGTCCTGTAAACTGTGCATCCTGCTCCCTGTGGAAACTCCAGAATTCTTCTCATGTCCTGGACAACCACAGGTGCAGGAAGTGCCATCAGCTGCAGAAGCTTGAGCTCTGGGTTTCGGTGCTTGAGCATCAGGTGGTGTCACTGCGGCTCATCCGCGAGGCTGTTTCGTGGATAACATACTTATAGATGTGGCCACCCAACAATTTAAGGCAGAGGGGGAATGGGTGACCACCAGGCAGTCAAGAAGGACCAGGCATGTAGTGCAGGAGTCCCAAGTACATCTCACTCTCCAACCAGTATTGCATTTTGAATACTGGTGAAAGTGATGGTTCCTCTGGGGTGTGCAGCCAGAGTCTAATCCACGGCACCATGGCTGGCTCAGCTGTACAGGGGGGGCCAAGAGGAAAATTGGAAAAGCAAGTGACAGTGGATTTGGTAGTCAGGGAAACAGACAGGCGTTTCTGCGGCCACAGACCCGAATCCAGGATGGTATGCTGCCTCCCTGGTGCCAGGGTCAAGGATATCACAGAGTGGCTGCAACACACTCTGAAGTGGGGAGGCGGTGGGAGGTGAACAGCCAGCAGTTGTGGTCAGTAACGACGACATAGATAGAAAGATGAATGAGATCCTGCAGGCAGCATTTAGGGAGGTAGGAAAGAAACTAGAAAGCTGGATCTCAGAGGTAGTAAACTCCAGATTACTTTCAGTACCACGCACAAGTGCGTACAGAAATAGGAGGACAGAGCAAATGAATGAGAGGCTGGAAAGATGGTGCAGGAGGTAGCGCTTTAGATTCCTGGGACATTGGGACCAGTTACAGATGGGGCCTGTATAGGCCGCACGGGTTGCAACTGAATAGATATGGGATCAATGTCCTTGTAGGGTGATTTGCTAGTACTATTGAGAGGATTCAAACCAATTTTGCAGGGTTGTAGGAATGAGGAGGTAATATTAGAAAGGAAAACCAAGCTGTACAGAGAATTGGGTGAGACAGATGGCACTAGAGGAGAAAATAGTAAGGTATTAGGTAATGTCAGTGTAGGAGGGAATGTAACCAGGTCTAAATTAGGTCTATTGTGCATGTATGTAAATGCACTGAGTGTGGTAAATAAGGTTGGTGAGCTGCTGTGGCGATAACAGAGACCTGGTTTAAAAAAGGGCAGGACTGGATACTAAATATTCCTGTATACAAAGTGTTCAGGAAACGTAGAACATAAATAGGAGGAGTAGGCTATTTGGTCCCTTGAGCCTGCTCTGTCATTTAATAAGATCATGGCTGATCTGATTGTGGCCTCAACTCCACTTACCTGCCTGTTCCACATAACCCTCGACTCCCTGTAATCAAAAATCTGTAATTCAGCCTTGAATATATTCAATGACCTAGCCTCCACTGCTCTCTGGGGAAGAGAATTCCAAAGATTAACGACCCTCAGAGAAGAAATTCCTCCACATCTCCAACTTAAATGGGAGACCCCTTATTTTTAAATGTGTTGCCTAGTTCGAGATTCCCCCATGAGGGGAAACATCCTCTCAGCATCCACCCTGTCAAGCCCCCTCAGAATCTTATATATTTCAATAAGATCACCTCTCATTCTTCTAAATTCTCATGAGTACAGGCCCAACCTTTCCTCACAAGACAACCCCTTCATCCCAAGAATCAACCAAGTGAACCTTCTCTAACCTGCTTCCAATGCAAGTATAACCCTTCTTAAGTGAGGAGACCAGAACGGTACACAGTACTCTTGGTGAGGTCTCACCAATGCCTTGTAGCTGCAGCAAGACTTCCCTACTTTTATACTACATCCCTTTGCAATAAATGCCAACATTCCATTTGCTTTCCTAACTACTTTCTGTACCTACATGCTAAAGTTTTGTGATTCATGTACAAGGACACCCAGATCCCTCTGTACTGCAGCATTCTGCAGTCTCTCTCCATGTAAATAATATTCTGGTTTTCTATTCTTCCCGTGAATGTGGACCCCACATTTTCCCACATTATACTCCATCTGCCAAGTTTTTGCCTACTCACTTAACCTATCTATATCTCTTTGCAGACACTTTGTGTCCTCCTCACAACCTGGTTTCCTATCTTTCAACCGTCAGCAAATTTGGCTACAATACACTCAGTCCATTCATCCAAGTCATTAATATAGGTCGTAAATAGTTGAGGGCCCAGCATTGATCCTTGTGGAACTCCACTAGTTTCAGTTTGCCAACCTGAAAATAACCCATTTATCCTGACTCTGTTTCCTGTTAGTTAGCCAATTCTCTATCCATCTTAATATATCACCCCCAACACCATCAGCTCCTGTGTAGCAACCTTTGATGTGGCAACTTATCAAATACCTTTTAGAAATCCAAATACACTACATCTACTGGTTCCACTTTATCCACCCTGCTTGTTACATCCTCAAAGAACTCTAATAAATTTGTCAAACACAATTTCCCTTTCACTGAACCAGGCTGACTCTGCATGATTGCATTATGATTTTCTAAATGTCCTGCTACTACTTCCTTAATAATAGATTCTAGCATTTTCCCAGTGGCTGATGTTGGACAAAACGGCCTATAGATGCCTGCTTTCTGTTGCCACCCCACCAGCCACCCCCACACTGGAACCTTTCCAGAATCTAGGGAATTTTGGAAGATTACAACCAATCTCTGCAGCTACTTCTTTTAAGACCTAGGGAAGGAAGGAAACAATAATGGGTGGGAATATTGAATAAGAAGAACATTGTAGTGCTGGAGTGAGAGGATGTCCTGAAGGGGTCAAGGGCTGAAACTATTTGGTTTGAGTTAAGAAACAATAGAGGTACCATTACATTGCTGAGTGTATTCTATAGCCGACCAACTAGTGGGAAAGACATATAGGAACACATTTGCAAGGAAACTACACAGAGGTGCAAGAAGTATGGCGTAGTTATAATGTGGGACATTAATAGTTTAAAGGACAGAGAGGGGCAAGAGTTTCTACAGTGTGCGGAGAATTTTCTACATCATTATCTTTCCAGTCCAATGACAAAGGATGTATTGCTGGATCTGGTTCTGGGGAATGAGATGGGTCAAATGGATCAACTGTCAGGAGGGGAACATTTCGGGACAGTGAACATAGCATCATAAGGTTTAGGTTGGCCATGGAAAAGGACAAGCAATCCAAAGTAAAAATAAGTAATAGGGGAGGGCCAACTTCAATGGGCTGAGAATTATTCTGTCCCAGGTAAACTGGAAGCGAAGATTGGGGTTGCCTGTAAAGAGGGGATAGTTCGGGTACAGTCAAGGTACATTCCCACAAGGGGGAAAGGGAGGGCAAACAAATCCAAGTGCCTTGGATGATGAGAGAGAGAGAGACAGAGACAGAGAGAGAAAGATGAAGCAGAATAAGGCTACATGTCAGGTGGATGATACAATTGGGAACCAGGGTGAATACAGAAGGTTCAGAGGCAAAGTGCAAAAACAAATAAGAGAAGCAAGGAGAAAGTACGAAAAGAAATTGACAGCTAACATAAAAAGGAATCCAAAAGTATTCTATAGGTATATAAATAGTAAAAAAGTGGTACAGGAACGAGTGAGGCAAATTAGGCACAGTATCTCTAAAATAAAAATAAAAAATAAACCTAATTTATACCCGGTTACATTCCCTCCTACACTAACCTTACCTAATACCTTACTATTTCCTCCTCTAGTGCCATCTGTCTCACCCAATTCTCTGTGCAGCTTGGTTTTCCTTTCTAATATTACCTCCTCATTCATATAACCCTGCCAAGCTGGTTTAAATCCTCTCAATAGTACTAGCAAATCACCCCACAAGGACAATGGTCCCGCATCTGTTCCGGTGCAACCCGTGCGGCCTATACAGGTCCCATCTGTAACTGGTCCCAATGTCCCAGGAATCTAAAGCACTACCTCCTGCACCATCTTTCCAGCCTCTCATTCATTTGCTCTGTCCTCCTATTTCTGTACGCACTTGTGCGTTGTACTGAAAGTAATCTGGAGTTTACTACCTTTGAGATCCTGCTTGCTAGAAGACTGTTCATCAACCTCGCCTGGAAAAATTCCTAGTGGCAGCCAACTTCACCAAAACCAAGGACTTCCAAATTCAGTATAGATTTTTTTTATTCCTTCTATTCCTTTTTTCTCTGGTTAACTGGTTTTTGGATGTATGTGAGTGTATGTGAGGGCTAGGATAATAATACAGGGCTTTAATATTTCAATTTGTGTATATATTTACTTCATTATTGGTTAAGACTTTGTTTATAATAAACGGATCTTTTTTTGTCTATTAATGAAACCTGGTTGGTGTGCTTTTTTCTGGGGATAAATAAAGTATCTAATTGGCTGTTTTGGTAAGTGGGAAAATTTATTGATATGTTGTGACCTGTGGAGAAGTGGGAACTGAATTAACAATGCACTCCTCCCGCCTTGGTCGTAACAGCATAAAACTTCCAAGTATTACGAGCTGTGAGGGGATAGTGATAAACTTCAAGAGGGCACAGGCTGGTGGAATGGGCCAACAAGTGGCAGATGATATTTAATGCAGAGAAGTGTGAAGTGATTCATTTTGATAGAAAGAGTGAGGAGAGGCAATATAAAATAAAGGGTACAATTCTAATGGGGGTTCAGGAGCAGTGGGACCTGGGGGTATATGAGCTTAAGTCATTGAAGGTGGCAGGGCAGTTTGAGAAAGCGGTTAATAAAGCATTTGGGATCCTGGGATTTATAAGTAGGGGCATAGAGTACAAAAGCAAGATAAACCCGTATAAAACTCTGGTTTGGCCTCAACTGAAGTATTGTGCCCAGAACTGGACACCACACTTCACCAGGATGTGAAGGCATTAGAGAGGGTGCAGAGAAAGATTCATGAGAATGGTTGCAGGGATGAAAACTTCAGTTGTGGAGACAGATTGGAAAAGCTGCAGCTCTTTTCTTTGGAGAAGATTAAGAGATTTGATAGACGTGTTCAAAATCATGAGGAATCTGGACAGAGTAGAGAGAGAGAAACTGTTCCCATGGGTGGAAGGGTCAAAAACCATAGGACACCAATTTAAAGTAATTGCTAAAAGAAGCAACTGTGACAGGAGGACTAACATTTTTTAAGCAGCGAGTGGATAGGATCTGGAATGCACTGAGAGTGTGATGGAGGCAGATTGAATTGTGGCTTTCAAAAGGGAATTGGATAATTATCTGAAGAAAAAACATTTTCAGGGCTATGGGGAAAAAGGTAGAGGTGTGGGACCAATTGAGATGCTGTTGCAGACAGCCGACATGGACACAACGGGCTGAATGGCTGTCTTCTGTGCTGTAACCATTCTATGAAATTAGATGATGGGATAGAAAGTCACATATCCAAATTTGTCGATGACACAAAGATAGACAGCATTGTTAGCAGTGTAGGTAAAAGAGCACCATTACAAATAGATAAAAGCAAAATACTGCGGATGCTGGAAATCTGAAACAAAAACAAGAAATGCTGGAATCACTCAGCAGGTCTGGCAGCATCTGTGGAAAGAGAAGCAGAGTTAACGTTTCGGGTCAGTGACCCTTCTTCGGAACTGACGAATATTAGAAAAGTCACAGATTATAAGCAAGTGAGGTGGGGGTGGGGCAAGAGATAACAAAGGAGAAGGTGCAGATTGGACCTGGCCACATAGCTGACCAAAAGGTCACGGAGCAAAGGCAAACAATATGTTAATGGTGTGTTGAAAGACAAAGCATTAGTACAGATTAGGTGTGAATACACTGAATATTGAACAGCAGCAAGTGCAAACCTGAAAAAAAAACTGAAAAAAACAGTGGGTAAGCAAACTGAACAAACTAAGATGAAATGAAATAAATGCAAAAAAAGATAGTAAAAAATGTAAAAAAGAATGTAAAAAAAAAGGAAGAAAAAATAACTAAAAATGAAAGTAAAATGGGGGGCCGTCATGCTCTGAAATTATTGAACTCAATGTTCAGTCCAGCAGGCTGTAGTGTGCCTAATCGGTAGATGAGATGCTGTTCCTCGAGCTTGCGTTGATGTTCACTGGAACACTGCAGCAATCCCAGGACAGAGATGTCCTGGGATTGCTGCAGTGTTCCAGTGAACATCAACGCAAGCTCGAGGAACAGCATCTCATCTACCGATTAGGCACACTACAGCCTGCTGGACTGAACATTGAGTTCAATAATTTCAGAGCATGACGGCCCCCCATTTTACTTTCATTTTTAGTTATTTTTTCTTCCTTTTTTTTTACATTCTTTTTTACATTTTTTACTATCTTTTTTTGCATTTATTTCATTTCATCTTAGTTTGTTCAGTTTGCTTACCCACTGTTTTTTTCAGGTTTTTTTTCAGGTTTGCACTTGCTGCTGTTCAATATTCAGTGTATTCACACCTAATCTGTACTAATGCTTTGTCTTTCAACACACCATTAACATATTGTTTGCCTTTGCTCCGTGACCTTTTGGTCAGCTATGTGGCCAGGTCCAATCTGCACCTTCTCCTTTGTTATCTCTTGCCCCACCCCCACCTCACTTGCTTATAATCTGTGACTTTTCTAATATTCGTCAGTTCCGAAGAAGGGTCACTGACCCGAAACGTTAACTCTGCTTCTCTTTCCACAGATGCTGCCAGACCTGCTGAGTGATTCCAGCATTTCTTGTTTTTATTACAAATAGACAGTTGGCCCAACCGGTCTAATTGGTGTTATGCTCCAAACCAGCCTCTTCCCACCCTACTTCATCTAACTGTCAGCATATCCTTACATTCCATTCTCCCTCATGCACTTACCTAGCTTTTCCTTGAAATCATCTCTGCTAGATGACCTTAATCACTGCACGTGATCGCAAGTTCCATATTCTAACCACTCTCTGAATAAAGACATTCCTCCTGATTTCCCTGTTGGATTCATTAGTGACCTTCTTATATTTATGGCCCCTAGTCTTAGACTCTCCCACAAGTTGTTGGAAACATACTAGAGTCTATAATTGTGGAGAGGGTGACTGAACATCTTGAAAATTTTCAGCTGATCAGAGAGCCAGCATGGATTTACAAAGGATAGGTCATGTCTGAAAATTCTGATTGAATTTTCTTTTGAAGAGGTGACGAATGTAAGTGGAGAGGAGAAAGTTTGTGCATGTTATTTATATCAAATGCCTTCTGGAAGTCCATAAAGTGCCTCATAAAAGAGACTGTTAGCTAAAGTTGAAGCTCATGGAATTGAAGGCAAATTATTGACCTGGTTAGGAAATTGCCCGAGTAGCAGGAGACAGACAGCAGGGATAATGGACAGGTACTTTAATTGATAGGATGCGACGAGTGGTGTCCTGTGTTGGAACCTCAAATATTCATTGTATTTAAAAAACAACTTAGATGATTGGATAGAAAGTCATCTATCCAAGATTGCCAATGACATTAAGATGAGCACAATTGTAAGCAGTGTCGATGGAATATAGTATTAGAAATAGATATTGATAGAGTAAGTGAATGGCCAAAATTGTGGCAAATGAATTTCAATGGAAGCAAATGTGTAGGTCACCCACAAGTGCAGAAAATAATTTTTAAAAAAGGCTGATGAAATGCTGGCCTTTATATCTAGAGGACACGAATACATGGGGGTAGAAGACATGCTTCAGCTATACAAAGATATGGTTAGATCACACATTGCAAGCAGTCCTGAGCACCACACCTTAGGAAGGATACATTAGCCTTGGAGGGACTGCAGCATAAGTTCACTAGAATGAGACCTAGACTCTAAGGGTTAAATTACAAGGCAAGATTGCATATATTAGGGTTGTATTCCCTGGAATTTAGAAGGGGTGATTTGATCAAGGTTTTCAAGATATTAAGGGGAACAAATAGGGTAGAGAGAGAACTAATTCTGCTGTCTGGGGAATCTAGGACTAGGGGGGTATAATCTAGAAATTAGAGCCAGCTCTTTCAGGAGCGAAATTAGGAAATATGTCTTCACGCAAGGAGAAGTAGTTGTTTGGAACTTTCTTCCACAAATAGCAATTGATGCAGGATCAATTGTTAAATTTAAAACTGAGAATGACAGATTTTGCTAAACCAAAGGAACTAAGGGATCTGGGACAAAGGCGGGTACATGGAGTTACCTCGCAGATCAGCCATGATCTTATTGAACGACAGAGCAGGCTCAAGGAATTAATAGGTCTGCTCCTGTCCCTAAGTGGTGATGAATGAATTAACAACACATAACTTTCAATAAATTAAAAGCAATTTTAATCTTTATACATTCATGAGTTGTTTTTGATTCAGTCTACCGGCTTTTAGTAATTATATGACAACCTAAATGCTTGCGTCTTATCTCATCAGCTAATGGCAATCACATGATCACTGTTTTTTTCCACAGGGCTCTAGGCCAATGTGAGTAAGAGAGAAGGCAAGGACAGAGACTCAGCAAGGCTTACATTCATACAGTGATGACAGCTGGCTCCCTCCCAGCCTCAGACTCAGCTTTAATATACTTTGTGCAGTGGTCTCTCATTGTTATTACCACTGCCACAAATTCCCTTATTCTATCTCCTAGGGCAACTTTCTCCCTCTGTGAGCTTCTCCACTGTCTCCCTGGCAGCATTCACCACTTCTTCCACTGGCTTTTTCTGTGCCACTGCCTGATTGAAAAGAACCCAGTCTCTGCCTGACTGGTGAGAGACTTAATGACACACAGTTGCATATTGTGCAGCCTATGTACAGTATATACAGTATCAAATGGATTACTTCTGTAAACCAAACATGTGGTATAAAATAAATATCTGATAAACTATGGAATAAAATTCCCTCATGAGTTTTACACAACCCATTAATGCCTGCAGCCCTCAATTAACTCATGGAACCATTCGGAATTAAACTCCATCAGGTATCTTCTAGGGTGGTTCTAAATCCTAGTCATCTCTTCTTTCACTCTGCTCCATTAAAATTCAGCCCTTTTCATCTTTCCCCTTTCCCACTGTTCATGCCCCAGTTTCCATTGCTGAACGATGTTCTTGGATCTATGTCCCAGTGCCCATTTGAGCAACCTTGTTACACCCAAAAAAACTTGCCTCTTCATGTTCGATAATCTAAAGTAGGTTCTGTCCTTCTCACTCTTTGAATGGCCATCTAAATTTAAGGGGGAGGAACACACTAGTAGATTGTTCCTTTAAGATTTAAGTCATGACACACAACTGGAGCAGATTTTGCTAGAGTGTTGTATCGTGCGGCAAGCCCCCATTTGTTCAACTTGATCATGCACGTTTAACTTTTTAAACATTTTTGCCCGCAAGGTTGCTTGAAGTGCAAACTAATAATGGTGCAATGGGGCAACAGAGCCTTGATGAACAATGGGACAAACAGTATCTCCTTAACCAATGAGATTAAAGGACTGAGAAATAGAGGAAGGACTGAGAGAAGGAGGGTGAATTAAAGTGGGGTGAAATCAATGTCAAATCAGATACACAAAGATAAAGGAGAGGGAAAGGAAGAGCGGATCGAGAGAGAAAAAAAGACAAGGAAAAGCTATTCCCACAAAGCTAACAGCAAAAAGTGCAAATCAGTCAGCAACTGTAGAAATTCACAAGGTCAATTCTCTTCTCGCTACAAGTTGTTGGTAGATTTGCACATTAATGTCAACATGCGTCATTCAGACATGTCTTTTTAAGTAGAATCTGGCCCAAAGTGTTTAACTCAGTATGTGCTAAATGTAGCCTTGAGCTTTTAATATACCTCACTTCTTTTGCTAGTAGGTTGCAAAAAGTAGTCCAAGTTCAGGTATAGAGAAGTTAAATTCAAGAAAACTCCATGTTTCTGCCACGAACAGCTATGCAGAAGTTCTGTGCCGGTCAGTTGAACTGCACTCAAAGAGGAAGGCAATGCCTAACTAAGTATCTAATATGTAGCCTAGTATTCTATTTCATTTGTTGCTACATTTAAGTTAATTAGGCAATACAGAAGGAGTTAAGAAGCTGGACATCTTAATAGTAAGGCCAGTTCAGACAACAAGATGGTAAAACCAAGATAAAAGCAAAATACCGCGGATGCTGGAAATCTGAACTAAAAACAAGAAATGCTGGAACCACTCAGCAGGTCTGGCAGCATCTGTGGAAAGAGAAGCAGAGTTAACGTTTCGGGTCAGTGACCCTTCTTCTGTATTTCACAAAAGCACGAAGTCTTGTGGGCAGTGTCAAGAAACTGCATGTTGATTTAAGTAGCATCAACAACAAACTGATTTGGTGGATCAGCTAAATAATATAGAAAGTATTCTTTTCTACTTCCTAGTTGATTCAATGTTAATAGGTTTATCTAAGTTTTGTGAAAAGAACAGTGGCTTTTGTTGACAGTGAACAGTGTAAAAAGAGCATGGTGGATCTGTAAATCAATAAAAAGAAACTTCAAAGTGTTTGTGCAAACTTTGGACTGAGGCAGCAGTTACGGGTTATAAGTCCAGAATATTGGCCTTTATAGCCACTCCAGGCGCTGCTCCACAAACCACTGACCACCTCCAGGCGCTTACCCATTGTCTCTCGAGACAAGGAGGCCAAAGAAGAAGAAGAAGAAATAAGAGGTGGAGTGAGGCCTATTATGGACAAAGAGGCGCAGGGCAAGGCTAATACACTTAATGAGTACTTTGTATCAGTGTGCACTAAGGAACTGGAATCTGACAAAACATTGGTAGACGTGGAGAGAGTAGAGGCAATGGATCGGGTAAAAATTGAGAGGGGGGAGGTACTAAAAAGGCTGGCTATGCTTAGGGTAGGTAAGTCACCTGGTTCAGATGGCTTGCATTCCAGGTTGCAAAAGGAAGTGAGGGGGGAGATAGTAGAAGGACTTGCCCTAATTTTCCAATCTTCTCTGAATATGGGGGAGATGCCAGAGATTGAGAGTGGCAAATGTGGCACCCTTATTCAAGAAAGGGTGAAAGGACAAACCTAGCAACTACAGGCCAGTTAGTTTAACAACAGCGGTGGGTAAGATTTTGGAAACAATAATCAGGGGGAAAAAAATTAACCTACACTTGTAGAGTTTTGAGTTAATTAAGGATAGCCAGCATGGATTTATAAAAGGCAGATCATGCTTGACTAATCTAATTGAATTTTTTGATGAAGTAAGAGAAGGTTGGTGAAGGGATTGCAATGGATGTTTTTGATATGGATTTTAAGAAAGCTTCTGATAAGGTACCACATAAAGGCTGGTTAACAAAACTGAGGTTCATGGAATAGGAGGGTCAGTGTCCAATTGGATAAAAAAAATTGGCTTAAGGACAGAAACCAGTGAGTCATAGTAAATGGTTATTTTTCAGACTGGAGGATGGGAGACAGTGGTGTTCCCCAAGGGTCAGTGCTAGGATCACTGCTTTTTTTTTTGCTATATATAAATATCTTGGATCTTGGAATACAGAGTAGAATCTCAAAATTTGCCAACGACACCAAACTTGTATGTGTGGCACAGTGGTGCAGTTGTTAGCACCGCAGCCTCACAGCTCCAGCGACCCGGGTTCAGTTCTGGGTACTACCTGTGCGGAGTTTGCAAGTTCTCCCTGTGACTGCGTGGGTTTCCGCCGAGTGCTCCAGTTTCCTCCCACAGCCAAAGACTTGCAGCTTGATAGGTAAATTGGCCATTGTAAATTGCCCCTAGTGTAGGTAGGTGGTAGGAGAAGTGAGGGAAGGTGGGGATACGTTATGGGATTAATGTCAGATTAGTATAAATGGGTGGTTGATGGTTGGCACAGACTCGGTGGGCTGAAGGGCCTGTTTCAGTGCTGTATCTCTCTATGAATCTATGATATGAACCGCCTACAACAAGACCTAGATAGGCTAGTAGAATGGGCAGAGGGGTGGCAGATGGAAATTAATACTGACAAGTGTGAGGTGATGCATTTTGGCAGAAGGAATAGGAAAAGGCAATATATACTTAATAGCACAGTTCTAAAGAATGTGCAGGAACTGAGGGACCTGGAGGTGCATGTGCATCGATCTTTGAAGGTGGCAGGACATATTGAGAGAGTGGTTAGTAAAACATATAGGATCCTGAGCTTCATAAATAGAGGCATTGCGTACAAAGGCAGGGAAGTTATGCTGAACCTTTATAAAGCTCTGCTTAGGCCCCAACTGGAGTACTGCATCGAGTTCTGGTCACCATACTTTAGGAAGGATGTGAGGCTCCATGAGAGGGTGCAGAGGAGATTTACCAGAATGTTTCCTGGGATGGGATATTTCAGTGACAAGATTAGGTTGGAAAAACTGGGGTTGTTCTCCTTAGAACAAAGGAGATTGAGGGGAGATTTCATAGAGGTGTACAAGATAGACAAGGAAAAACTGTTCTCATTTACTAATGGTACAAGGACTAGGGGTTACAGATTGGAGGTTTTGAGCAAGAGATGCAGGGGGAATATGAGGAAGAAATTTTTTTATGCAGCGGGCGGTAATGACCTGGAACTCACTGCCCACAAGAGTGGTGGAAGCGGAGACAATGACTTCAAAAGGAAATTGGATGGCCACTTGAAGGAACTAGACTTGCAGAGCTACAAGGATCGAGTGGGGAAGTGGGATTGACTGAATAGCTCTGTGGGGAGCTGGCATGGACTCAATGGGCCAAACGGCCTCCTTCTGTGCCATAAATGACTATGGGCTGCATTTTGTGCTGGAGGCGGGGCTCCCAACACCTGGCCGAAAAGGCGGAGGGGAACCCTGCTTCTGCCCGTTCAACACCCCCACAGAGCGATCCTCTGGTCTCTTTAAATCAAAATTTAAGGAGCTGGAATCCCCGTCCCTTTAAAGGCAGGGATCCCACCTCCAAGAGCTGCCGGACAATCCTGGTACCCTGGACCAGTGGGTGAGGCGGGGTCACCGGGGCCAGTCTGGAAGGCCCCGGGGGGATGGGGATGGTCATGCAGTCCAGGGGGAGTGGTGGTAAAGTTGTTCCCAGCAGGGGTCCTCTGAGGGCTACAAATTGCCTACAAGGGAGAGCCTCGCCCCCCCCCCCCCCTTTAACAGGCCACTTAAGGGCCTCAATTGGCCTCTGGACAGAAAGGCCGTTGTCTGCCTATCCCACCCCTGGGAAGATCGCTTGACGACAGGCCCACCGCTCCGCCGCCACCCATCGTGATACTCTGTGCCCCCCACCCCCCGACCCCATCCCAGGACGGGGCACAAAATCCAGCCTTGTGACTCTATCTAAACACCAAATGGAAGGTGAATCCTTCATCACTAACCTGCCAATAATAAGCAATGTAAAATTCTTAAAAGTTGATAAAGAACTTTGGCTGGCAAGAACTGAACAGATAAATTTGGTCAAAACAGTTTCAGATCCCCCAGTAGACATCATCTAGCTATATTCACGTGCTTTAATTTTCCAAGTGTCTTGTATAAACTTTTAACGATGGAAAAGCTGCTGGTGATCAAATGGCTGCCACATAAACATCTATGAAACTGAGAGTCAATAGTTGTTGCAAAGAAATGAGGTTACATGGAATGGTGCGCAATTATCTGGCTAGCAATGAATAATAAAGAATTTGCATTTATAAAGCATCTTTCACATTCTTTGGCTGTGACCTGCTTTTGGACATCCTTTGAATCTCTTTTTTCAAGTATATTTACTGCTCAAAAAACATAGGCATATGTGACAGCAAATTTGTGCACAAGGTCCCACAAATAATAGAAATGAATGACTAGTTTTTAATCTGTTTTGTTTTGTCAGGAATGAATAGAAATGTAATTAGGATTAGGTTTCTACACAGAAATAATATAGAGGCCATTAGATTTTGAATTAAAATACTATGCAGACCATCAAAACTCCAATTGTTGATCTTATCAATATTAGAAGTCTAATTTTCCTTTATACAGAAACAATTCTACAAGTCCACCCATGTAAGGAATGCAGACGGGTGATAGAGTTAACAGTCCTTCAATTAGAAAGGCGGCCTTTACTGATCCACTAATAATACTGCTTGAGGTTTTTTTATAAAATAAAGCTTTCCTTCATTACAATGGTTTAATTGACAGGTAAGCTAAAAGTCAGGGGACTTGGAGGGACAGTGAATGGCATAGTCGAATCTGTACCCTTGCGATAAGAAAGCCGACAATCACAGTCAAGGTGCATCATCTTCCGGTACCTCTCAGATTTGGCAATTATAATCCGTTTAGTTTTGGATACAGTTTATTAGATGAAAAATTTACTATATAATTAATATTGCATGAAATTTGTGCTGTTACTTTGTAAAATCTCTTACTAAAATCTACATTTAAAAAGACTGACCTCAAGAGGATTAAGGTGTGTGTACTGTTTCATTGACTGTCTCAAAACAAAACAGGATAAAAAACAGATACAGCAACTAATGTTGGCCAGAACACCAGGAGAATCCCCCGGTTTTCAAATAATGCCATGGAATCTTTTGTGTCCACCGCAACAGGCAGACAAGGTCTTGGTTTAACTAGTAATTTGAAGGATAACATTTTCAGCAATACAGCAGTTCCTCAATATCATGTGCTCCATTTCTGACTCAGATATGAAAAAATTGCCAACTGAGCTAACCTGACAATTTGCTTTCAATATGAATGTCTTCTCTGAAGTTTACAATATCCATAACTGAAGGGACTTGCTTTGCAAGACTAGTCCTCTCCAGAATGAAATAGTCAAAGAGGGGCTCTGAAGAAAATGGTGCTGCATCAGCCCTTCCACTTCAGACTATGGGTTCCACCTGCATGAGAATATATAAAAGAGGCCATTCAGTCTGCCTTCTCTAGACGACATTCAATTTACCTTGTGGATTCCACCTAACCCACAGAATCTCCTGACCGAGGCAAACCACCACAAAAAAAATTTTTTTTTTTTTTAAAAAAGCTCAGAAATTTCTCCCTACCCAGAATTTACGATAAAGGAAGGACATTCAGCTCACTGTGTTCATACCTGCTCTGTTAGAGCAATGCAAAATTAATGCCACTGTCCCACCTCTTCCCGTAGATTTGTATAATAGCCTCCCCATAGATGTGTATAACAATCTACTTAAAACGTTTATCTACTTTTCCCTTAATGATGCAACATCCTCTGCCTCCACTACCCTCTCTGGCAAAGTACCTCAGGCTTCAACAACTCTATCAAGTTATATCTATCTCTCTGGAAAGATCTATCCTTGGTCCCCTCCTATTAATCATTTACATGCTACCCTTGGCAAAGTCATCTGAAAACATGGAAGGTTCCACATGAGCACTGACAACACCCATCTCCAGCTCACCGCCATCTCTTTTGACCGCTCCACTGATTTCGTAACAGTGCAATATTAGATTAGCAGAAATTTCCTTCAATTAAATATTGGGAAGGCCATAGCCATTGTCCTCAGTCACAGCCAAAAACTTAGTCCCTAACTACCAGCTCCATCTACTGTCAGAAACTGAACCAGACTGCTTGCAACCATGATGCCCTATTGAACCTGAGCTGAGCTTCCGACCCCATATCCTCTCCATCAATGCCGCCTACTACCTCCATAACATCACCTGTTGCCACCTACCTTATCTATGCCTTTGTTACCTCCAGACTCTCCATACCAGCGTTGTCTTGGCCAGTCTCCCATTTTGCATGCTCCATAAGGTTGTTCTCACCCAAAACCCTGCTGCCCATATCCTAACTTGCACCAAGTCCCATTCACCCATCACCTGTGCTCACTGACCTACATTGGCTCCCAGTTAAACAATGCCAGGGCTTTAAAGATCTAAGTTACGTTTCCAAAACCCTCCATAGCTCTTTAATCTCCTCCAGCCCTCTGAGGACACTGTATTCTTCAAATTTTGGCCTCTATTTTAAAGTCGCTCCACCATTGGAGGCCCGCCTTCACTGCCATGGCCCCAAGTTCTGGAATTCCTTCTCCAAACCCTCTGCCTCCATACCTCTCCTCCTTTAAGATGCTCCTTAAAATGATTTCTTTGAGCAAGCTTTTGTTCATCTGTCCTAATATATCATATGGCTTGGTGCCAAATTTTGTTTACTAATGCTCCTGTGAGGCGCTTTGGGACATCTTACAATGTTAAAGGTGCTATATAAATACCAGTTGTTTTTGTTGCATGAAGAATTCTCACCCAACCTCTCTCCCGGTAGGATTTTAAATTGATGATTCCTTACTACGCACTGCTTCACTCGCCCTGATCCACCTAATAGTGGAGTACAGCTGCTCAACCTGGCTCAGGAGCCACCACACAACGTGGTAGATATCCACCTCTGGGAAATCATGAGAATTATTTCTGGAATGTGAGACCAACACAACTCAAGTGGCTTCCTGTGCTAGCACATTCTGAACCTCCTGATGTCATGAGAAAACATTCTCAAAGAACACCACCGGCTGACAGCTAATGAAGCACCCCCCCTGATACAGGACCTCAAAAAACCCCCACGCACTCGCATGAAATCTCGTAGCCCCTACTAGGACACACTCCACACCCTACAAACCGACGACAGCCCCACCTCTTGATGATGCACCTCCTGGTTGATGGCTAACGTCACCAGCCGCAACCTAGTATCTGACCTGAGTGTGAAGTCCCAGGTTTCAACCTCCCATAGAAAATCTGGAGAACCCTCAATTGCTCGAGGACGGACTAGGGAAGATGGGCCACTTGCTCCACAAGTGGAACATGAGAACCAGCTCAAATAGTGACTGTGGCCATCCAGGTCAGACCATCGCCACACACTGAACTCTTACCCTGAGAGATTCCATTCCTGGTGGCATCACATCCATTCATTCACAGTGCCGAAGCCAGTGAATGGATTCTTAACCTAGATATCAAACCATAACAGCTTCCCTAGCCATACAAATATATATATATCAAAACAGTTAACGTTTTTTTTTCATGGGATATGAGCATCACTGGCAAGGACAGTATTTGTTACCCATCAGTAATTGCTGTTGAGAAGGTGGTGAGCTACCTTCTTGAACCACTGCAGTCAATGTGGTGTAGGTACACCCACACAGCTGTTAGGAAGTTCCAGGTTTTTGACCTAGCGACAGTAAAAGAACGGCGATATAGTTCCAAGTTAGGATTGTGGGTAGCTTGCAGGTGGTGGTGTTCCCTTGCATCTGCTGCCCTTGTCCTTCTAGGTGGTAGAGATTGCAGGTTTGGAAGGTGCAGTTAAAGGAGGTTTGGTGAGTTGCTGCAGTGCATCTCTTGTATATGGTACACACTGCTGCAACTGTGTGTGGAGGGAGTGAATGTTGAAGGTGGTGGATGGATGCCGATCAAGCAGGCTGCTTTGTCCTGGATGGTGTCGAGCTTGAGTGTTGTTGGAGCTGCACTCATCCAGGAAAGTGGAGAGTAGATGGAGGACAGGCTTTAGGGAGACAGGAGGTGAGTTACTCGCTGCAGAATTCACAGCCTCTGATCTGCTCTTGTAGCCACAGTATTCATATGGCTGGTTCAGTTAAGTTTCTGGTCGACTGTAACTCCAGAATGTTGATGGTGGGAGATTCAGTGATGGTAATGCCATTGTCATGGGGAGATGGTCAGATATTCTCTTGTTGGAGATTGGTCAATGTCTGGCACTTGTGTGGCATGAATATGACTAGCCACTTATCAGCCCAAGCCTGAATGTTGTCCTGGTCTTGCTGCCTTTCAACACTGATTGTTTCAGTACCTGAGACATCACATATGGTTCTGAACATTGTGCAATCATGAGCGAACATCCCCACATCTGACCTTATAATGGAGGGAAGGTCATTGATGAAGCAGCTGAAGAAAGTTGGACCGAGGACACTACCTTGAGGAACTCCTGCAGCGATGTCCTGGAGCTGAGATGCGTGGCCTCCAATAACTGCAACCATCTTCCTTTGTGCTAAGTATGACTCCAGTGTTTTCTCTCCTGATTCCCATTGACTTTAATTTTGCTAGGGCTGCTTGATGCCACACTCTGTCAAATGCTGCCTTGGACGGTTACCCCCACCTCACCTCTGGAATTCAGCTCTTTTATCCATGCTTATATCAAGGCTGTAATGAGGTCTGGAGCTTTGTGGCCCTGGCAAAACCCTAACTGAGCACTGGTGAGCAGGTTATTGCTGTGCAAGTGCTGCTTGATAATGCTGTAGATGACACTTCCCATCAATTTGCTGATGATCAAAAGTAGATTGATGGGGCGGTAATTGGCCAAATTGGATTTGTCCTGCTTTTTGTGGGCAGGACATACCTGGGAAATTTTCCACATTGTCAGGTTGATGCCAATGTTGTAGCTGTATGGAGCTTGGCTAGGGGCGTGGCTAGTTCTAGAGCAAACGTCTTCAGTACTATTGCTGGGATGTTGTCAGGTCCCAGAGCCTTTGCACATCCAGTGCCGTCAGCCATTTCTTTAATACTTTAGAAAGTATTAAGTCTCCTTTTATCTTACTGTGTGCCAGTGGTAACAGTTTCTCATCTCTGGCCTATCAAATGCTTCCAATGTGCTGCATCCAAAACTGCAGTACCCTCAAGGTGGTTTTAACAATTGTCATGTACATATTTAATACTTTGTACTTGTACTCTATGCCCCTATTAATAAAACACAATATGCTATTAACCCTTCCCTGCTTATCTATACTGCCAGTGTCATTCCACTGAATGTATAAATTCCAAAGCACTTGAGATTTTTCCCACATTAAACTGCATCATATACCTGCCTATTCTGTTAATCTAGGTCTTCCTGAAGTCTCTTCCAGATCTTTATGCTGTTGCCAAATTTCCTCCTTTTGTATTAGAAAGCACAAATATGAATTTACTCTGCTCAAATCATCCATCTACTGAAAACAAAATTGGACCCAATGACCTCTATTAACAAATATGAAGTTCTTCCTTGTTTTGGCTCAATGGCTGTCCCTGTAAACTACTAGCCTTTACAGTATCCAATTTAAAGACACCTACCGCTGTCTGAGCCATACTACATTTGTCACAAAGTTTGTTATTGTCTCCATGGCAATAGATTCGAAAGTGAGTCAAGCATCAGATTTTAAACAGACCTCGTGACTGACTCACATATGAATAGAGCAACCTGATTTTTTGTTTTGACGTAAGGTTGATAGTCTCAGCAACAGTTCGAGAGGTACATAAGGAGCTAACAGAGAAATCTTTCGAATGGAGTTGAATTCAAAAAAATTTAAAATTATGCAAATTTAGCTAATTCAAGTTTGTAAAGGAGAAAAGGAGAAGAGGATATGTACGCATACGTAGAAGTTATTTAAAGAGAAACAGATTTAGCACACAGACTGACCTTTTAATTGCTTTCTTTCCTCAGAAGAAAGGAAGTTACAGATTTGTTTGTTTATGGTTTGATAAATTTCCTTAGTTTAGAACAAGAACAAGGTCCAATGCAATCTTTTAACATGTAGAAGAATGAGAGAGATCTGTGGCATAGTTGAACTAATTTCTGATGAAAGGTCACAGACCTGAAACGTTAACTCGACTTCTCTATCCACAGATGCTGCCAGACCTGCTGAGCATTTCTAGCACTTTGTTTTAATTCGAAATAATTTCAGTAGTTTTTAAATAATTAACAAACATTATCCCAAGCACATTACCAAAAATGTAGCAATGTTAGTGAAGACACTCAAGACTTCATAGGGAATTGGGACTTCTCTATAACAGTGATATAAGATATGAATAGCAAAAAAATCTAAACATAAAAAGATAGAAAAGTCCTAAAAATGCAACAGATACATCACTTTCAATCTAAGCACCAACCACTAACCCTAACGCTTTGTTCTTTGTCCATTAACTACCTTTCTATCCCTGCTACATCTCCTCATACCATATACCAAAGTTTTTGTACCAAGCTCCACGCCTTCAGAAAATCTATGAACATTTCACTCTTCATACAAATTAGATACCAAAATAATCTACTAAATTTCATTAAGCATGATTTCCTGTAACAAAGTTACTGGTGGCTGATTATCCCAGGCGTACCTAAATGCTAATTTAATCTTCAATTATTGATTGAGAATTTGCCCATGACCAGCATTAGACTCTTTTGACAGTCACCAAATGAAATTCCACAATATTGATTTAATCTTACAATCCAAACTCCTCAGTTCTAACCAGCACTCTACAGTTGATTTAACTACGATTTGAAGAAAGGAATCGTATTCCACAGTTAAATTAATTATCTATGATCAACGCAGTTCCAGAAGGTCTATGAGCCAGGTTTTAGTCAATCAGTACGGCAACACCAGAATTCGTGTCTCCTCTGCTCAGACCATGTGAATATTTTCACCTAGGATACTGAAATCCAAAGCTATGGTTTAACTCTCACTCCTATAGCATAACTTCAAAAAATTTGACTTGAAAGTTGCCTTGAAACGAGTACCTCCCATATTTCCAAGTGTCAGCCATGGCGCAGTTGATAGCACTCTCACCTGAGTCAGAAGGTTGTGGGTTCAAGTCCCACTCCAGGACTTGAGCACAAAAATCAAGGCTGACACTTCAGTGCAGTACTTTGGATGAGACGCTAAACTGAGACCCCATCTGCCCTCTTAGGTGGATGTAAAAGATCCCAGAGCAGGGATGTTATTGCCGGTGTCCTGGCCAATAGTTATCCTTCAATCCACATCACACAAGAAGAGATTATGCTGTTTTTGGGAGTTTGGCATACACAAATTGGCACTGCATTCCCTACATTACGACAGTGACATTTAGAAGTGTTTGATTCATTGTAAAGTACTTTCGGACATGTAGTGGCTATGAAAGACGCTATATAAATGCAAGTTTTTTTTTATAAACCTCACTATGATGGCTATGTGCATCAAGATGTTCACTGATTTATTGCAGACAATTTTTAAAGGATCAGTAGAGCTAATTACACCAAAATGTATGTGCCAAGACAAATATGGCTAAACCCACACGTCGAAGCTGAGTATCAGATTCTAGAAGAAAGTGTGGTTCTCCAAGTTGACAAAAGGCAACAGAGCTCAGACTTTAACTGATTTGCTTTGAAGACCATCTAAAAAGGTGCTCACTTCCTCTGGTTGGCATCAATGGTCAATGGCTCAGGAGGCATCAAATATCATATACATAGCTATCACCAGCACCCTCCCCAACTTCATGATGTACACATATAATAATGCCTCATTCTTCCCTCTTACATATCAAAATTATACAGTAATGCAGCACACAAAGAAGTCATTCAGCCCGTCGAGTTTGCACTGGCTCTTTCAAAGAGGCAGTTAGTCTCACTAACCTGCTTTTTCCACATATCCCTGAAATTTCTTTTACCTTCAGGTATTTATGAATTAAATTTGAAGGCCAATATTGAATCTGTTTCCATCATCCTAACCCATCCTATCAGGCAGTGCATTCCAAAATCTAACCATTCAGTATGAAAAAGATTTTCATAATGCCGCTGGTTCTTTTGCAAAGCACTTTAAATCTGTGCCCTTTGGTTTCTGACTCTTCAGCCATTATCATAAAATCATTGAATGGCTGAAGCACAAAAGGCGGCCATTTGACCAGTCGTGTCTGTGCCAGCTATCTGCGAGAGCAACTCACCTCCTCCCACTCTCCCAGCTGTTCACCGTAGCCTTGGAAATTTTTCCCTTCATAAAATTATCCAATTCACTTTTGAGGACCTCGATTGAATCTGCCTCCACCACACTCTCAGGCAGTGCATTCCAGATCCTAACCTCTCGCTGCATAACAAAAGTTTTTCCTCATGACACTGTTGCTTTTCCCCCGCCCCCAATCATCTTAAATCGATGTCCTCTGGTGCTCGATCCTTCCGCCAACAGGAACAGATCCTCACTATCTACTCTGTCCAGACCCCTCATGATTTTGAGCATCTCTATCAAATCTCCTCTCAACCTTCTCTTCTCTAAGGACATGAGCCCCAGCTTCTCCAATCTATCCACTTAACTGAAGTTCCTCATCCCTGGAACTATTCTTGTCAATCTTTTCTGCATCCTCTCTAATGCCTTCACATTCTTCCTGAAGAGTGGTGCCCAGAACTAGACATAATACTCCAGTTGAGGTCGAACTAGTGCTTTATAAAGGTTTATCATAACTTCCCTGCTTTTGTACTCTATGCCCTTATTTATAAAGTCCAGGATCCAGTCAGCTTTATTAATCGCTTTCACAACATGCCTTACCACTTTCAATTAATTTTTTTTTTGTTCAGAGGATGTGGGCATCACTGGCTATGCCAGCATTTATTGCCAATCCCTAATTGCCCTTAAGAAGGTGGTGGTGAGCTGCCTTCTTGAATCGCAGCAGTCCATGTCAGGTAGGTACACCCACAGTACTGTTGGGAAGGGAGTTCCAGGAATTTGACCCAGCAACGGGTTGAAGGAACGGCAATATAGTTCCAAGTCAGGATGGTGTGTGGCTTGGACAGGAACTTGCAGGTGGTGGTGTTCCCACACATTTGCTGCCTTGTCCTTCTAGGTGGTAGAGGTCGTGAGTTTGGAAGGTGCTGTCTAAGGAGCCTTGGTATGTTCCTGCATTGCATCTTGTAGATCGTACATACTGCTGCCACTGTGGTCAGTGGTGGAGGGAGTGAATGTTTGTGGATGGGATGCCAGTCAAGCGGGCTGCTTTGAACAGGATGGTGTCGAGCTTCTTGAGTATTGCTGAAGCTGCACCCATCCTGGCAAGTGGACAGTATTCCATCACACTCCTGACTTGTGCCTTGTAGATGGTGAACAGGCTTTGGCGAGTCAGGAGGTGAGTTACTCGCCGCAGGATTCCTAGCCTCTGACCTGATCTTTTAGCCATGGTATTTATATGGCTACTCCAGTTCAATTCCTGGTCAATGGTAACCCCTGTAGGATGTGGATAGTGGGGGATTCAGTGATCGTAATGCCATTGAATGTCAAGGGGAGATGGTTAGATTCTCTCTTGTTTGAGATAGTCGTTGTCTGGCACTTGTGTGGCATGAATGTTACTTGCCACTTATCAGCCCAAGCCTAGGTATTGTCCAGGTCTTGCTGCATTTCTATATGGACTCCTTCAGTATCTGAGGAGTCACAAATGGTGAACATTGTGCAAACATCAGCGAACATCCCCACTTCTGACCTTATGATTGAAGGAAGGTCATTGATGAAGCAGCTGAAG
This sequence comes from Heterodontus francisci, assembly GCF_036365525.1. NCBI lineage: Eukaryota > Metazoa > Chordata > Chondrichthyes > Heterodontiformes > Heterodontidae > Heterodontus > Heterodontus francisci. The sequence continues at coordinate 151,621,340 of NC_090375.1, read as the reverse complement.
ATGGTTGGGCCTAGGACACTACCCTGAGGAACTCCTGCAGTGATGTCCTGGAGCTGAGATGATTGACCTCTAACAACTACAACCATCTTCCTTTGTACTAGGTATGACTCGAACCAGCGGAAAGCTTTCCCCCCAATTCCCATTGACTCCAGTTGTGCTCGGGCTCCTTGATGCCATACTTGATGAAATGCTGCCTTGTTGTCAAGGACAGTCACTCTCATCTCACCTCGAGTTCCGGTGATTTATGCACATATACCCCCATCCATCTGTTCCTGCACCCCCTTTAGAATTGCACCCTTTATTTTGTATTGTCTCTCCTTGTTCTTCGTACCAGAATGAATCACTTCACTCTTCTCAGCATTAAATTTCATCTGACACGTGTCCGCCCATTCCACCAGCCTGTCATCTTGTAGTCTATCACGATCCTCCTCACAGTTCGCAATACTTTGAAGTTTTGCCTCATCTGCAAATTTTGAAATTCTGCTCTGTATACCCAAGTCTAGGTCATTAACATACATCAAGAAAAGCAGGGGACCGAATACTGACCCCTCGGACATTCCACTATATACTTTCCTCCAGTCCAAAACAACTGTTCACAATTACTCTGTTTCCGGTCATTCAGCCAACTTCAAATCCATACTGCTACTGTCCCTTTATTCCATGGGTTCCAACTTTGCTGACAAGCCTGTTATGTGACACTTTATCAAACACCTTTAGAAGTCCATATATACATCAACCGGATGACCCTCACCAACCCCCTCTGTTACTTCATCAAAAATCTCAATAAAATTAGTTAAACACGATTTGCCCTGAACAAATCCATGCTGGCTTTCCTTAATTAATCCACTTTTCTCCAAGTGACTGTTAATTTTGCCCTGGATTGTTTCTAAAAGCTTTCCCATCAACGAAGTTAGACTGACAGGCCTGTGGTTGCTAGGCTAGGGTTGCTACCCTTTTTTGAACAGGGGAGTAACATTGACAATTCTCCAGTCCTCTGGCACCACACCTGTATCTACCCTTAGTTCCCTCAGTATTCTTGGATACATCTCATCTGGTCCTGGTGTCTTATCAACTTTAAAGAACAGCCAGCCTGTCTAATAGCTCCTCTTTATCAATTTTTTGCCCATCCAGTGTCTCAACTACCTCCTCTTTCACTATGATTTGGGAAGCATCTTCTTCCTTGGTAAAGACAGATGTATATTACTCATTTAGTACCTCAGCCATGCCCACTGCCTTCATGCACAAATCCCCTTTTAGGTCCTGAATGGGCCCCACCCCTTTTACCACCCTTTTACTATTTATATGCCTACAGAGGATTTTTGAATTCCTTTTTATTTTAGATGCTAGTCCCTTCTCACTCTCTCTTCGCTTCTCTTATTCATTTTTTCACTTCCCCTTTGAACCTTCTATATTCAGCTTGGTTCCCATTGTATTATCCACCTGACATCTGTCATATGCACCCTTTCTCTGCTTCATCTTATTCTCTCTCTCTCGTCATCCAAGGAGCTCTGGATTTTTTTACCCTCCTTTTGCCCATCATGGGACTTTACCTTGACTGTACCCGAACTATCTCCTCTTTAAAGGCAGCCCATTGCTCCATTACAGTTTTGCCTGCCAATCTTTGATTCCAATTTACCTGGGCCAAATCAGTTTTCACTGCATTGAAGTTATCCCTCTCCCAATTAAATATTTTTTACTCTGAATTGCTCATTGTCCATTTCCATAGCCACCCTAAACCTAATGATACTATGATCACTATCCCCTAAATGTTCCCCTACTGACACTTGATCCAACCCTTTCCCCAGAATCAGCAATGCCTCCTTCTTTGTTGGACTGGAAACACACTGATGTAGAAAATTTTCCGGCACACAATCTAGAAACCCTTGCTCCCCTCTGTCTTTTACACTATTACAATCCTAGTCTCTATTAGGATAATTGAAGTCCTCCCTATTACTACTCCATAATTCTTGCACTTGTGTAATTTCCATGCAAATTTGTTCCTCTATATTTTTCCCACGAGTTGGTGGCCTATCGAATACAATCTGCAATGCAATGGTACCTTTATCATTTCTTCTAACCAAACAGAGCAAAAAAAAAGTTTACAATGAATCTATCTTAAATCTTCATGATTTTACACATTATTGTCATCTTAGCCTTCTCTGCTCTAAGGAGAACGAGACCGGCTTCTCCAGTCTCTCCACGCAACTGTAATCCCTCAACCTGGGAGCACTCTAGTAAATCTCTTCTGTACCCGCTCCAAAGCCTTCACACCCCCCTAAATTGGAATTGGTTATATACCAGTTGGGGCTTAACTAGTGTGTTTTTTTTTTAATAGGCTGTCGATACATTCCTGACTTTTGTACTCTGTGCCTCTATTCATTAAGCCCAGGAAAAGAAGACGGCCATTTAGCCTCTCAAGCCTGTTTCCTCCATTCAATGAGAGTGTGACTAATGTGCCACCTAACTCCACATACCTGTCTTTGCCCATATCCCTTAATATCTTTGAGTAACAAACATCAAACTTATTTTTAAAATTACCAATTGATCTAGCATCAATTGTCATTTGTGGAAGAGTGTTACAAACTTCTACCACCCTTTGTGTGTTGAAGTGTTTCCTAATTTCACTCCTGAAAGGTGTGGCTCTTGTTTTTTGGCTATGCCCCCAATCCTAGATTCCCCAACCAGTGAAAATAGTTTCTCTCCATCAACCGTATGTATTCCCCTTAATATCTTGAACACTTCGATCAAAACAGAATTCTCAGAAGGCGGCTGAGATGAGGAGGAATTTCTTAACTCAGAGGGTGGTGAATCTGTGGAATTCTCTACCCCAGAGGGCTGTGGAAGCTCACTCATTGAGCATGTTCAAGACAGAAATCGAGGGATTTCTACAGACTAATGACATCAAGGGATATAGGGATAGTGGAAAAAATGGCGTCGAGGTAGATGACCAGCCATGATCTATTTGAATGGTGGAGCAGGCTCAACAGGCCGATCCTATTTGCTATGATCCTATAAAACACCCCTTACTCTTCTAAACTCCAGGGAATATAATCATAGTTTGTGTAACCTCTCCTTGTAATTTAACCCTTGGAGTCCAGGCATCATTCTAGTAAATCTATGCTGAACTCCCTCCAAGGCCAATATATCCTTCCGAAGGTGTGATGTCCAGAACTGCCCACAGTACTCCAGTACTGGGGCTTTGTAGAGCTAAGGCATGTCTTCTACCCCCTTGTGTTCTAGTCCTCTAGATATAAACAACACCATTCCATTGGCCTTTTTGATTATTTTCTGTACCTGTTCAAGACATTTTAATAATATCTGTACCTGGATCCTTCAACTCTGTCTCTTTAAACCTCCACTATTTCCAGCTGATCATCATTTAGAAAGTACCCTGTTCAATCCCTTTTAGGTCCAAAATGCATGACCTCGCATTTGCCCACAGTGAAATCCATTTGCCACAGTTTTGCCCACTCACTTAATCAATTAATATCTCTAAAGTTGTGTCTGCACCTACACTGCTTACATCAACTATTTCTGTGCCATCAGCAAACTTGGATATCTGACTCTATCCCATTGTCTCATTTGTTAATAAATATGAATAGTTGAGACTGAATTAAGTTGGGGATGCATTAAGCAGGAGCAAATGTCCTTCCTGATCTGTAATATGATACTGAGCATGGGGGAATATCTCTAGTAAATCCAATAGGGAATACAGGAGAAACTCCATTACCCACACATTGTTGAGAATATGAAACTTGCTACTACTTGTAGTGGCTAAGGTGAATAGCATAGATGCATTTAAGGGGAAGCTGAACAAAAGACATGAACGAGAAAGGAATGGAAGGATATGTTGATGGGGTGAGATGAAGAGGTGTGGGAGAAGGCTTGTGTGCAGCATAAACCCTGGCATGGAGCAGCGGAGCCAGTTTCTGTGTCCGAGACTAGGAATAAGTGTGTGCTATATAAATACCATGGCAACAAGAGCAGGTCAGTGGCTAGGAATCCTGTGGCGAGTAACTCACCTCCTGATTCCACAAAGCCTGTCTACCGTCTACAAGACACAAGTCAGGGGATTTGAGGGAAAACATTTTCACCCAGAGCGTGGTTGGAATCTGGAACGCACTGCCTGAAGTGGTGGTAGAGGAAGGAAACCTCACAACATTTAAGTAGTAATTGGATGAGCACTTGAAACGGCATAGCATACAAGGCTACGGATCAAATGCTGGAAAATGGGATTAGAATAGTTAGGTGCTTGATGGCCGGCACAGACACGATGGGCCGGAGGGCCTGTTTCTGTGCTGTATAACTCTATGACTCTATTCACTCCCTCCACAACTGTCGCACAGTGGCAGCAGTGTGTACCATCTACAAGATGCACTGCAGCAATGCACCAAGGCTCCTTAGACTGCACCTTTCAAACCCACAACCTCTACCAACTAGAAGGACAAGGGCAGCAAATGCATGGGAACACCACCACCAGCAAGTTCCCCTCCAAGTCACATACCATCCTGACCTGGAACTATATCGGCATTCCTTCACTGTCGCTGGATCAAAATCCTGGAACTCCCTTAACAGCACTGTGGCTGTACCTACCTCACATGGACTGCAGCAGTTCAAGAAGGCAGCTCACCACCACCTTCTCAAGGGCAATTAGGGATAAGCAATAAATTCTGGCCTAGCCAGCAACGCCCACATCCCATAAATGAATGGAAAAAAGGCCCCTTGTCCAGAGTCCCAAAAGGAAGAGGCGACCTTGGTCCAATGTCCGCTCTGTGCTTTGAGGATCCAAGGCCTAATAATGTACATCCAGACAGCAAAATACAAGCATGAGGAGGCAGTGTGCCTGCTAACTGCAATAACTATGCTGTGAAAGAACGAAGACGACTTATTTAACTTTTGGCTATATCCATATCTTCTATAATCTGCAGTCAAGCTTCTGTTACTGGTGGTGCTATACTCTACTGTTCATTCTTTTTTATCCTGACGCCAGAAGAGTGTGAACTTTGTTTCACTCACTCCTGCTAAAGCTTTTTTTTTAATATATATTTTACTACAGTTTGAATTTAAGTTTGTGTAGGGAAAAAATGTTCAATGTAGTGTGGAGAAATGGAGTAGTATCAAGTCTAAACTATGGTGCATATGAAGGTCAGATCCACTGCAGGTTTAAGTTGGGGAACACTTGATAGGCGAGTAGTTCAACTGTTTGTAGAAATCCAGAGTCCTTTTGTGACTGTGCCCAATATGGAGGGGAAGCTCAAATAAGGCAATCATCAATATTGGGCAAGGAGGAGATATTTAGTATATTATTTGTTCCTTTAGTGCATGAATTATTATAAAATTCACCAGAATGCAAATAATATAAGAAGAATATGTAGGTCTTTATAATAACTTCAAGTGGAACATATATACACACACGTCTAATACAGGAGCACACCTACAAATGCCTTACTCTATCAATCTGCACCCACAGCTCTCTGGTCACGTGTGACACGACATTACTTCCTTCAGTGACTCTCCACTTAGTCTCAAAGTGATCCCACAAAATTCCCCTTTTTTCCCCAAAGATAAGAAAACAAATACTATTGTCATGAAGGTCCCCAACTGCCAAGAATGAGGCATATTAATTTCATCATATGAACATCAATTTTAAACTGTTGCTGGAATCAAGAAATGACTTGTTTAAAGAGATCACCAGACATTTGCATAGTAAGACAGAGCTTGGAGACACAAAAGAATTGCTCATTGATTCAATTAACAGAGATTGGGCTGGGCAATGGTGATCCACATCTTGCCGGGCTAAGAGACAGCACTACACACCCCTGCCCCACCCGCCCCCCAACCGAGAGCTTTGGAATCCACAAATGCAGGAGTGGTTAAGACAGCTTAGTGGTCACTAATCAGCTGGTCCAGGCTTTTTGAACCAGACACAGGACATTTTGCAGTCAGACGGCAGATTGCAACTGAACCTGGAACAACACAGCCTCTTTCCTGGCTGGCTCTCTCTCACTTTCTCACAAACCTCCGGACCCATGAAGTCACTCCTGGGCCCCAACGAACAACAAGACTTACCGACAACCAAAGACTCCACATTAAACTCAAAGGACCGTAAATAACTACCAAATATTGCCTCAAACTTTTCCTTTATTCTTTCTACATTTTCTGTCTCTATCGGCGTGTCTATTTATCGCATATGCATGGTCGGGTCGCATATTCGCAGTCAGTAACCGAATTAAAGATTAATAAACTTCCACGTTTCTTGTTTAAATCTAAGAAAACCCGTATAATTGATTTCTTTGTCTTACAATTGGAAAGCAGTGAACAAGGATTCACTGAGGGGGAGCTAAAAACACGGTGTTTTTAAAATTAAACCGTGTTACCATTAGACCAGACAAAGGCTGAGAGGGAACCCCTAGACCCCTATCGCACCTGGTCATAACACTATCAGAAAATATATTTACAGTACACAATGATGTTGCGGTTCAGATTAATTGTAAAGGAATAAAGTGAAACAGTCACGTGGTGTGACATGGGTGGTTCCCACTGTTCAACTCCCCACCTGACTGCAGCAAGTGTATTTGTGTTGTCACAACTGTTCAGTCCCATTTCTCCACAGGTCACAAGCATTTTAAATTTTTCCCACTTATCAAAACAGTCAATCAGATACTCTATTTTACCGTAGAATAAAGCACACCAACCAGATTTCTTTAATAAACAAAATTATCAGTTAATTATAAACCAAGTTTTAACCAATAATTAAGTAAAACATACATACAAATTGAATTGCTAAAGCCCCTTATTTATCCTAGTCCTCACATGCACACACCCATACACAACCGGTTAAGTGGGAAAAATAAAAGGGATTTATGTTTACAAAGAAATAGAGGAAATAAGAAAATAATAACATTTCTGCTGAAAAGAAGGTATGGAATGATGTCCGTTGTTGGTCCGACATCCCAAATGCGAACAGGCAGCTGTCACTCGGACTTTCCCAGAACTGTTCCTTCCAGGCAATGTTGAAGATCAGTCTGGGTAGGCTTTACAAGAGATGCAGCACAGGAAGTTCCAGTCAGGCTTTACAGCAGGAAGCAGCAACAAGGATTTTCTTAGGTCTTATAGCAGCAATGTAGCAGTAAAGGTTTCTTCAAATACAGAAGGAAATAGTAAACATACTTGATGCAGGAATTCATTTCTCGAGAGAAAGATATCAGCTGCCTTCTCCTGGCAGGCACGCAGCAACTGACTTTTTGTAACAGTTCAAAATGAAATTACAACTTTTCCAGAGGTCCAGTCTCATTACAACTATAAATCTTGGCTTATCATTCCTCTGCAAACCAAAACAACCCCTACTGCTTCTATTTGAAAACAGATGCCTTCCAGTAAGATAAAAGCAAAATACTGCGGATGCTGGAAATCATGTTTACTAGCCAAATCCAGGAACCTTTTTGGTAGCTTCCTTTTTTAAACCCCCCCACAAAGTTCAGTAATCTAAGTTAGCCCCTTGGTGTTTTATTTCTCAAATAAACAAACAGACGGTGACCAGTTTTCTTATAGGTTTTAAAAACCGGAAAGTCAATTATTTATTAATACGCCTTATCTTGAAATTGTTGCAACCACATCCATTCACAGTCACACACAAGCGCACATTAAGGAACAGATAGGAGAAGGGAAAGAGGAAGGTGTTTTTTGTGGGGGGGGGGGGGCATGGTTACAATAAACCCGTTGATTTCTCTTGAGAATCAGGTTCTAGATGAATTCAGGCCTGAGATTATTGTAGATTTCTCTCTTGATTGAAGGTTCTGTTGCAGATGGTGGGTTACTTCTAGTTCTCACTGCTGTATACTGTAGATGTTGGATTTTTTCAGCAGGGCATTGCGCTTCTTGGCTTGGCTAGAACTAGGCTGTTACAAGTAGCTTCACCATCTGGGTCAGTCTCTCTTTCTCTGGATGTTTTTTTTTTTTAAAAAGGTAAAACTATACCTCCTGGTCGGAGATATTCTCATCTCTTCCCCATGGTGACTGCACAATGGCCCAGGACGTGGCTACTTCACACCTCCTTTGTTTCAGAAGACGACATTCGATTCTAGAATGTTTTCGGATAGGTGTAGAATGGGTTTCATTGACATCTTTTAACTTTGAAGATTTGTCCTTTGTCTTTGTCAGACAGTTTGAATACACAAAAGGCCAATCCCCTTTTTCTTCGGTGGCCATTTTGGACCATCGTTCACTTTTTTTTTTAAAAAAACAAAGTTTGTTTTCATAACTCTTCAGAGTTAGCCCATGATTACAGTATCATTGCACTTGCAGTGTGTGTGACAAAAGGAAAATGTAATTTACAAGTAAGCAAGTTTAACACTCTCTGAAATGTAGAGGTGGTTTGCTTATTCATCCCAATCTTGTTATTGCACCATTGGGTGTCTTGACCTTCTCCGATCTGGGCTGGTCGCACATCCTAGCAACCTCTGCAGGATACCAAGTTCCCAATGCATGATTGGGGACTCTGATCTTCTGCCCTACTCGCAATCAAGCCAATTCTGGTCCTGCTTGCGTGTTGTACGAAGCCTTCATATTCCCTCATTTGGAAAGCAGTACATCTCTTACTGTTGAAAACTTAGAAAGACGATGATTGGCAGCTCACAAATCACCGGCAATCTCTCTGGCCTCCAAGCACTTGCTCCAACTAACTGAAGCCCAAGGAGACATCCCGGCCATATTGCCTCTTTGTCTCACCCAGATATACCCAACCTGTGTATTTTCTACCATCTTTGGTGCATTACTGACGTCACGTATTCTGATGATTCGTAAATCTTGGCATTTTGGAAGTCCTGCAACAGCTGGCCCACTGTGTCTACAATATAAAACATTTGTGGTAGCCATTTGGAGCTCCCATAGCTGTACTGCAAGGTTATTGTTCCAACTGTTATTGGCTATCCCTAGAAGGCAAGGATGATTGTCATCAGTGAGTCCGATGATGGCTGATAAAGTCAATTCTGGATTAATAGACTTTATGGCACGTAGGGCATTTATTGTCATGTGGGATGTCTGGTCGCATATTATTAGTTTGGGTCATGGCTTGTTCTTTTCGTCGCTCTCACTTTTCCTCTTCATTTTGTCATCATCGTTGGGTCTCAAAATGATGGGATCCTTCCCACAGGCACAGTTTCCATCTGGTTCAGTCCAGGGAAAATGATCTACCAGGAGTTGATGTCAATGTTGCATTTCTTCACATTGGCTTTCAGCACTTCCTTGAAGTGCTTCTTCTGTCCTCCTCTGGTGCGTCTGCCCTGCCTGAGCTGGGAGAAGACGACCTGCTTCAGGAGCCTGGTATCTGACATTCGAACTATATGACCAACCCAACGAAGCTGATGGCAAATAATCATAGCCTCAATGCTTGTGGTGCCTGCTTGTGAGACGACACTGATATTGGTGCACCAGTCCTCCCACTTGATATGGAGGAACTTCCACAGGCAATGTTGATATGACGTGACTCCAGTGCTTTGAGGTGCCTCCTCTACCTTGTCCATGTTTCAGCCCCATATAAGGTAGGGATCACAACCACATGGTAGATCATGAGCTTGGTTTCAGTTTTGATGTTGTGATCTTCAAACACTCAGTCCCTCAGGTGGCCAAAGGCTGCATCAGCAGATTTCAGGCATTGTCGGATTCCTTCATCAATGACAGCCTTCTGTGAAAAGATAATTTCCAGGCACTCATCATGAATCCTAGTCAATGGGCTGGAGCGTGTGCATTTGGAGCCTGCTGATGGAGGATTTTAGTCTTCTGAATGTTGAGTGTATGTCCTATCTTCTCATATACCTCTGTAAATATGTCGATGATTCTCTGAAGATCCATTTCCAATATAGCACTTAGTGCAGCATCATCAGCCTATTGGAGCTCAATGACTGAAGTCAGGGTGGTCTTCGTTTTTGATTGGAGTTGTCTGGGATTAAATAGTTTACTGTCCAGTCAATAAATAAGCTGCATTCCAGCAGGGAGCTTGTGTCATGCAAGCCCCCACCTGCCAAGAATGAGGCATATTAATTTTGTCATATGAACACTGATTTTAAACTTGCTAGGAAGAAGAGAAGGCCTGTTACAAGGGCTGCCAGACACTTCGCTGAAAAACATTTGCATACTAACATTCAATGCTTGTGGAGACAAAAGGACCATTCCCTGACATATTCAACCTATAATAGATTTTGATCACCAGACATTGAAGGTGTAAGGAAGAGCATTCCAGAGACTGCTAACGTGATACAATCCACAAAAGCCAGGACTGGTTAAACCAGTTGGTCACATGACTAACTGGCTGGTCCAGGGTTTTTTGAACTAGCCACAGAGTTTTTGAACTCAAAGACTGTTTGCTCCTGGAGTGAGAAGACTTCTCCTGTCTGCTCCCATCTCTTTCTCACAAGCCTCTGGACCCACTGAGGACACATGAACCTCAAGAGAGAAAAGTCTCCTACATTGAACAAAGTTCAAGAAGAATACTGGGCCCCAACGAAAAGCAAGACTAACCTATAATCAAGGACTTTACAGCAAGCTCGAAGAACAGTAACCAAAACCATCTTCACATATTGCCTCAAACTTTTCCACTTTATTTCTTCTGCTCTTTTCTGTCTCTATCTGCACGTGTGTATTGCATATGCATGCTAGCATGGACGCGTCGCGTATCTGTAGGCGTTAGTCGAATTACAGTTTAATAAAGTTCAACCTTTTTTCTTTAAACCTAATCTGTTTGGCTAGTTTCTTTGCCTTATAATTGGAAGTTAGTGAACGAGAATTCACTAAGGGGAGCTAAAAAAACTGTGTTTAAAATTAAACTCTGTTACGGTAAGACCAGGTGAAGGTTGAGAGGGAACTCTGGACCCCTTTCTCACCTGGTCATAACACTTGTCTCTAGTCAGACAGAGCACGGCAACCAGAAAGATTGAAAAAAAGATTTGGGGCAATGACACAACATTGTTTGACTCCCATCTTAACCCCAAAAGGGTCTGTAATGGATGTGTTACTAATCGTTCCAATACACTTGTTCGGAGAACCATTATAGGCAGTCAGCCTAGCCATGGTGGGTCACAGCATAGAGTCCCATTTCTTTAAGTACATATCCTTCAGTACATGGAGGGGCAAGATATTTGCACTTGCTCCAGTGTCCTTTCACTCGTTTATGCTGGCCACTCTTCTGTGGATGTATAATCCCAATCATGGCAAATGCCTCAGATTGCATAATAGCATTAACACGTTGATCCAAATTAACTATGTGAAATGCCTGCTTGCTGTTCATACGAGTGCATTCTTCATCCATATCCTTCTGGCAATCTGTCTGTCAACCTGATGCACCTACTTGGGTTTTTGTTCCATTTGACATCCTGTCTTGAAGATCTTTTCGCTGCATGTGATCTGCCACCATTTGTGTGTGCTGTACCTGAGCTCGTCATTCTGCATTGCCTTGCACAATGCCCTAGCATGTTGCAAGCTTTGCACTGGTCCAGATACGCTGGACAACTGCGAATTGGGTGAGTCAGGCCACATTTGCCACAAGGCCATACCAATTGTTGTAGCTGCCCCCAACACATCTTTTTTCTTTTCTAGCTGGTCTTTTTGAAAGGCATCTAGTGGGGTAGACATGATGACTAGTTCCATAATCCGTTCTGACAATTCAATATCGGTGAAGTCTCATTCCTGAGCTTTGCCTTAGCACTTTGCAACAAACTGGTCAATGGACTCATCCTGCCTTTGCCGGTAGGTCATAAGCTCAAGCCCATGTACTTGGAGATTGGCCTTTACCTTGAGTTGATCCTCCAGGAATTTCCAAAGCTTGCTATGGTCCTTCTGATCCTCAGCTGACAATCCTGATGTGTTGAGCTGTAGGCCCTTGGTGCCCAGTGTGATCTTGATTTTTACATCTTGTTTCTCTGGTTCGCTCACTTCTTGATCCAGGAAACACAGCTCCATCTGTTGGCGAAATAGTTTGAACTTGAACGCCATGTCTGATGCTTTCTAATACATAACTGGATACTTGAATGCCTTTTTCTTGATGATTTTGCTTCTTTACAAATATAGGCTTTTGCACAGGTTTTCTTTTTACCAGGCTTTTTTTTAAAAAAAAAAGTTTCTCTCTGTGCAGAGTGCTGCAGCTTACAGTACCAGCAGTTGCACCAGCCGGCCTTTTAATTTGTGCTGGGGACTTCTATTGGCGCTGTTGAGCTCTTCCCACTTTTACCTTAGGCCCCACCCACAAAGCAGTCAACCCGAGAAAACTGATGCATTAATGGCTGCACTGCTTTATCTCACGATTTCTAGTCCACTGCCAGATCGGTTGTAAACTCCGATCCAGTGGTAATTTGCCTTCCTTACTCAGAGTCTCAACACCTCCTGGGGGCTTGTCTGCAGTCCCAGCTCTCTGCACTGCTGCGGGGTCTTTTGCCAACTGCAAAAGGGGAGGCGGTGGCATACTGGTATTGTCATTGGACGAGTAACCCAGAGACCCAGGTATTTCTCTGGGGACATGGGTTCGAATCCCACCACAGCAGAAGGTGGAATTTGAATTCAATTAATAAAAAATCTGGAATTTAAAGCTGGTCTAATGAAGGCCATGAAACCATTGTCGATTGTTGTAAAAACCCATCTGGTTCACTAATGTCCTTTAGGGAAGGAAATCTGCTGTCCTTACCTGGTCTGGCCTACATGTGACTCCAGATCCACAGCAATGTGGTTGACTCTTACATGCCCTTGAAATGGCCTAGCAAGCCACTCAGTTGAAGGGAAATTAGGGATGGGCAATAAATGCTGGCCTGGCCTGTGACGCCCATATCCCATGAAAGAATTAAAAAAAACTCCTGAGGAATATTCAGCCATTCCAGCTAAGCAATGCTCTGTCACTTTGTTCTCTTTTGGTGAGTTTCAGAAGCCCCAAGATGCTGTCACTCTACTTGATGTGTTTTTAAAATTTCTGCAGCACTGTCACCATGCTATACTTGGTGTTCTTCAGAAAAGTCCCAAACTCTGCTACTTAAACCGTAACATATATACACACACAACTAATACTGGAGCACACCTACACACGCCTTACCGTATCAGTCTACAGCCACAGCTCTCTGGTCATGTGTAACATGACATCGCTTCCTTCGGTGACTCTCCACTTAGTCTCTTAAAGTGATCCCCAACAATATTGTAATTGGGAAAAGATGTTGTGCTGCATGAATACGCCAGATGTTTCAGCACCATACAGAAGTGCAGTGTACTAGCAGCTTACACCTTGTATATTGAACCTCAATTATTTTGGACAGATTTTCTGTGTGAAGGCATGTGTCCCTAGGTACATTGCTCAATTCCCTTGATATTGAAATGAAATCATCAATAGTTGCAATCTATTTTTTTCTTCAGAATGTCTGAGATCTTTAAGGCTGGAATAGGATGAAAATTCATGAAATTCACAAACTAACAAAGAGATCCCTTGCCCAAATTATCATCAACTAGCAACTTACTCCTTGTAATTGGCTCAATCAACATCTTTCAGGTTCTCTGTGTAAGTGCCCACACATTGAACCTCAAAAACCAAGTTTCTTGGCGACAGCCTTGACCATCTTGTCACATGTTAACGAGTCCCACATGTGCAAAATGTCCGACGTGATGCTTCAGTGCCAATTATATTGGTTTTGAGAAAGGCAGTAACACTGATTCACGGGAGGAAGGATGTACAGAAAGAGGAAAGGGTGCTTTCTTTCTTGGATTGTTGCTCTCATACTCTGGTCCATTTGACCCCTCTACCCTGTATAAGGGTGTTTAAATGAGTAGGCAAAGAACAGAGTGCGCTACCTTCAGAGTACTGTTGTCCAATATGTTAGCCACTAGCCAAATTTGACTAATTGGGAATACATATGTGCCTAATTTCAGTTCAGGTTACTGACTAAAAATGGTGTGATAGCTAGTCATTGGGCACTTATACTTGCACAGCATATGTATGCGTACTTCAACCTTTTTTATACATTTGTTGGTAAAATGGTAAGATGAAAAGCAGTGTGCAAATGTTAGTTATCGTTCTGAGTGTTTCATTTCCTTCCTTAGAGTGGTGATAATTTGTACATAAATATTCATGTGAAGTACATATACTTGTATTCTGCAAGTTAATGCAAGCTGTTTTCTGCTAAAATGAGTGCATGTGGCTAAAACTGTGTCACCACAGGCACACCTGTGGCCCGTCAGCAATTTCTTTTTAATAACACTGCCACACTGAGCATGACCTTGCGCCACTATTTTACTGCAGAAAAGTTTCCAGCAGTTTCTTGCCCTGCTTTTGTAAAGATATTACTCCAAAAACATCTCGCTTGCAGGTCAAAAGGGAATCTTGATATTGTCAACCAACCATGTCTGCAAAAGAGAATTCTATGATACAATGATTTACATTTTCTTGAATTGCCTTGGTCGACGTCCACACAAGCTGGGAAAACCAAAGTAGGAGAAATTTGCCCAGTTATAAATTATGGTGATTTTTTTTTTTGAGATATAGAATACCAGTTCAGAGATAAAGCAGTAGTAAAGGAAAATAACTCTGATTGGGATACAGAATGTGGCTCGTTTATCTATCATATTCCTCATTATACGCATTTGAAAAATCAAAGCTCTCTTTCAATGTTTCAGATTGCAAATCTATCAAAATTGTTTCATAAAATATCAGTTAATCATAATGACATGGGAGTTCACGCTCAAGTCACTTCAGTGGCTTTTACTCCAGTGCCACTCTGCAGTGAATTCAGAACAATGGTTTATGGCTTAAGTTAGAGAAAAGAATGGGGGAGGTGATGGGGACAAGGGAGCAGTAAGAAAGGGAGGAGACGGAAGAATTGGGGGGGTGGGGAGGAGGTCGTCATAAAATAATTATATAGTGCCTTTACACTAAAGCACTTCACACGAGAGTTAGCAAACATAATTTGACACCAAACCATGTAAAAAGGTATTAAAGAGGTAGGTTTTAAGTAATATCTTAAAGACTGAAAGAGATGAAGAGAGACGGAGAGGTTGTGAAAGGAATTCCAGAGCTTAGGGCCTAGGCAGCTAAAGGCACAACCACCGATGATGGAGTGATTAAAATCAGGGATGCTCAACAGGCCAGAATTAGGGAAGCGAAGATATTGGAGGAGAATAGAGCAGAAGGAAATTACAGAGATAGGTAAGGGCTAAGCCATGGAGGGTGGGATTTGTAAATAAGATGAGAATTTTAAAATTGAAGCGTTGGTCAACCAGAGGCAATGTAGGTCAGCGTGGTCAGGGACAATATGTGAACAGGACTTGGTGCAAGTTAGGTCACGGACAGCATTTTTGGATGACCTCAAGTCAGCAAAGAGCACAATACATGGTTGAATGGACACACAGCTCTGCTGAACAGTAAGCAAATTGTGGTGATTTTTTTCATTAGTAAAAATCTAGTGGGATAGCTGGCTCTTTACAAAGATTATAAACAATGGCAGACGAGCAAATCGTTGGGGAACTTTTGAAATTTCAAAATGTTTGCTTTTCAGACAACTTTCTCAAATTGGTGTACCACCAGTTTAGCTACAGTACCAACAAAGACAGAGTCCCTGCAAAGCAGAACCACCTCAACACCAAAAAAGTGCAATGTAGCTGGCTTATTTGTCAACACCTTCATCAACAATACTGCTAATTCCCTGCTAATCTGGCTTTTCATTGTTCAGATAGCAAAATATGAATGTTTGACATTTGAACCACTGCAAGGTTTAAAGCCCCAAAAAGGATCAGTTACAGCCCATTCAAATATGTGTACAGGTGTAACAGCCTTTTTAATACTGATTATACACTTTAGCTCCACTGAGATGCCTTTGTGAAATTTGAAGCCAGGTGAGAATTTTTCTATCATGTTGCTGTAAAATCAATTCTATATTACAGTTTTCAAAACAGCAGCTGAAATCAGCATAGGTTCAATGTCACAAAAACAATCACACAAATATTCACAGAACTGACCCAGCTTTTTATTCTTGTGTTTTCCTTCAAGAGTACTGTCTTCCACGGTATGTTTTTCTTCTTTTCAGAGGTGCGTGTAGTTCTAACAATTGAACAGCCATTTGACACAACAGCTACATAAAAATATTCTGGACAGCACCTGGCCCAGATTTTGTGGTCAGCAGTGAGGTGACAGTGTTTGCTGCTGACTTCAAAGAAAGCTGTCCACAAAGATCTAGTGATCTCTGTGGTGTGGTTTCACTTCACCAGACATTGAAGTGATTCTGGCACCAAGTGCAGGGGATCTCTGGCATCCAGCAACAGTGATGTCATCAAGCAGGCTAATCACGTTGAAGAATTCTCACACAGCAAGCCAAAAAGTAAAATGCACTGATTATTGTTCTTTTCTAATAATTTTAGAGAATTCAAAGAAAGATTAAAAGGTGCACATGGGATTAAGGTAGAAGCTGAAATTATCAAACAGATTTTTAAAAATTATGAATTTTAAAAGTCAACTGTTAAACAAAAGGCTGCGTTTGCTGACAACGCAACCACAAGGTGGAGCAGTACTGGCGCATGCGCAAATGCAGCCTCATCCACAAATGTCACAGTCTGCAACGTCTCTGGCAGCTGCCAGTAATAAATATGGCGCTGCTCAATTTGTCACAAAAGGTAAATGCAACCTTAAGCCCAAATCCTCACAGCGGCTGCGATCGCCGTCTCCATCCCACCCCCAACAGTACCCGTGCTAGTACACAACCAAATAATCTCACTGGAAGGCATCTTTCAATTCACTCTTTGTATGATGCTTATTATTCTAACATATAGGTTCTGGAAATAGATTCATGTGGCTTATCCTCTTGCACAATTACAGCAGTGCAAATAGATTCTGGGCTATAATTCAGATAGAAGCCATCCCGCTTCTCTTCGCTGCTCCCTCCCACACCCGTCTGTCCGCCGCTTCGCCCCCCTCAGCCAGTTGCACCCGCCCTCGCCAATTCCCCATCTTGGCCACTTGTGCCCCGCTCCCCACCTCCCTCTCCCTCCCAACGGCCGCTCACTCATGGCCTCACATGCTTCCCTCTTCTTGGCCACTGGCTCCCACGTTGCCTCATCACCCCGGCCGCTTGCTTCGCATCTTGCCACTTCGGTGGCTCGTTCCTCCATGCTTCTTTGGGCAGTGCGGCAGGGAGCCATCGGCGGAAGGTGGAAGTGATGAGGCCAGAAGCGAGCGGCCGAGGGCAGGTGCCAGCAGCCGAGGGAGGAAGCGGCGAGGCCTGCAGCGAGTGGGGAGCGAGCAGCCGCGATGGGGAGGGGCAAGGGCAGAAGCCACTGGCAGAGGTGGAAAGCGGCGAGGTAGGGTACAAGTGGTTGATAAAAGGCAGCGATGAGGTGGGGAGCGAGTGGCCCTGTTCCAGCATGCAATGACGTTTTAGAGCGCATGAACGAGTTAGTATGGCAAGCCGGGTGCTGACGTAGGCTGAGCATCTGCAGCACCACGCTGGCAGAAAGAAACTGTTCTGCGCATGTGCACAGCTGGGAAGGCACTGATGATGTCGGCTCTTGGCTGCCTTGTCAGGAGTCACTTTGTAAACAAAGCCACAAGAACATTAAGACTTGTACCACACCCCTCGTTACCTCACCCCCTCCTGCACTGGAAAGCAACAAATCAATCTACAAGGATGGAACTCGCTAACCTCGTCTGAACTAGCACTGTGGAGAACCTCTTCGAAACAGAAAAGAGCACTATTGCATAATAATGAATCTTACTGACGTGAATAAACTTAAAGGATTCAGGAGGCAGACGGACTCAGCCCAAATCAAAATTGAACGTGTGAAATAGTACCATTGTTACAACCGAGGCAGGAGGAGTGCACTGTCTTTTCTAGTCCCACTTCTCCACCGGTCGCAACATATATTTTAAATGTTTACCAAAGTACCAAACTGTCAATCATATACTCTACTCTTTATCCCAGAATAAAATACACCAACCAGGTTTCTTTAACAACAAAATTATCAGTTTATTATAAAACAAGAGTCATCCAGTAACAAAGCATTAACACAGATTGAAATATGAAAACTCCCTTTCAAAATCCCCCATATTCAAACTCTCTCACACACAAAAAAATAAAGAAATTCTCTCTGTAGACCTGTTACAAAAAAAGACAAAAAAAAATACTTTGGCCAAATACTTGCTAATTCTTGAAGAAAAAAAAGTTATGGAAGGGCGTCAATCACCCCTTTTGGTCTATTGTCCGGGTATATGGAGACAAGTCACTGGGATCCTTTCTGGAGCAGTTCTTTTCAGGCGGTGACGAGGATTTATCTGGCAGGCCTTCCAGGAGTGTCTCAGGAGAAATGCTGCTTCAGTTTATTTCTTACGTTTGATCCTCATGGATTCTTAAAGAGATGGAAAAAGTAGAACTGCTGGTGGCTGTTCTCTGGTAGGCTTATCTCCAACTCCTTTCAAACACAGTCCGCACTCCAACTGAACCAAAACAATATCTCAGAAGCGAAACCACAAACAACCAGTCAGAACCTCCTGACCCTCCTAAATCTTGACATATCACTTCTCTGCAAACATCTTCCCCAGGTCACCAAGGTTTCTGTTTATTGAACTTAAAGGCATGTGACTTCCAGTAAAAAGTTGTTTTCAAACAAGCCCTCTCAGCGACCCTTGTAAAAACATGTCCATGGAGTCTTTTCAACAAAAACAAAGTCCAGCATCTATGAAATCTTCAACCCTCCAAAAAATGAATCCATTTCCAAGATTTAAATATGAATCCGCAAAAAAGATTTCACAAAATCTGAAGCACTTTCATAACACCTCCATCCTTGGAGGAATGGAGTGGCATTTTTAAATGCATTTCATTACAAAACATGGAAACAGATGAAAAAAAATTAAAACACATTTACACATTCACTCTTTACCTGTAGCTAATACAGTTGTGCTTTGTACCATCTTTGCACTCAGATAACTCAAAGCCAAGTTAAATCCTAGACAAAGCGTCCACAATCACAATGTTTTTCTTCACAATGTGGATAACCTTTAAGTGATAAGGTTGCAATAGTAAACTCCATCGGAATAATCTGGCATTCTGGTTTTAAAATGTTTCCACAAAGCCCTTTTTTTCCCCCAAAAACCTTATGATTTCTCATTTAATCTTAGGAGTAGGGAATTCCAACACATGTATTGACCAGTGAAGGTAGGCTTGTGGTAGACCGTGACCCCTTAGCAAATTTCTCAACTAGTACGTCAAGGAAAGGGAGCTCACTTGACTACTCCATTTCAAAGGTGAATTTGAACGCAGGATGAAGCCCATTAAGAGGAATTATTCCCATTAAGGAAATTATTGCATGCAGCTGTAGATTCAAATATAGCAAACGTTTCATCTATGCATTGGGCTTCTTACAGTTCCATGCACCATAAGATTGACCTCATCAGCAACCTCGTAAATAGGACCCAAACCATTTGCTCACCATGCAAGCTTGATGCTGAAATAGGGCGAATCAAAGACATCCTGCGTGACAATGGCTACCCTGATCAGATCATTTCTCACTGTATGTTGCGCAAACTTATGAACGGGCCTAAGGCTGTCATTTTCGTCCCTGAAAAATGCCTAGTCCACCTCCAATTACCCTGGAAGGGTAATGCATCCCAAAAATTTGACCAACAGGTGCAGCTAGCTGTTTCATACTATGACTATGCAATATCAACACGTGTGGTGTTTGCCACTAACAGGATGCTGCCGTTAAGCCAAAAAGACGTCCTGCCTATCTCACAAATGAGTAATGTGACATATGAATTTCAACGCCAGTGTGATGCTAGGTATTTAGGCCGTACGTCCCAAAGAACATGTGCCTTCCACTGTTCGCAACGGGCAAGGTACAGGCCAAACCCAACCAGTCCGTGCTTGCAAAACTCAAAACATTATCCAACATTAGATGTGATTCCACGATTGGACAACATTTGCTGAATAATCCTCAGTGTGCTAAGAAATATGCTGACAACCAATTTAAGATTGTTAGTAGGGCTTGCAGTGTGGGGCATTTGCGCATACTGGAAACTACATATATTAATACACAGGGCCCTGTTCTTTGCAGACAGAAAGAACATGTACACACATTGCGCCTGTTTCAGCTAAACAAAATAAGTGACAGCATTCACTGGTTCATTCCTCAGGGCAATGCCTTGACCAGAGTCAAGCCTGGTTTAAATTTCAACAAAGCTTGGCAGTTAACTGTCAGTCACCGTAAACTGGAGCATTCTCCAAGGCAAGACCTCTATCAATCAGAGTTCACTTGCCAACAAATCACCACTCTCTTCTCATACAGTATAAAGTTGTTGCTTTCCCTTACATTGGTATTCTTGCGGATTGTCCTGATGAGTGCAAAACGAAAAGCTTCAACAAAATGTCTCTATTTTCAGAAATACTCAAGTTCTGTACTACCAAACGACTGTTGATATAAAATTAGTTCTTCAGGGTCAGAGGTTGTTCAGCAGTAATTATGATTTAGTACACCGTTTAAAACTCAGTTAAACATCATTCAACAAGGCTTAACTTTTTCAGGTGTTTTCTTAAATGGCAAGATTAGAGCTTAAAAAGTGGAGGTTCACGTCAATTCAAGTGAGTTCTAAATAACTCCTGTTAAGGAGCAGGGAAAGCACCAATAGCAACTTGCAGATTTCCATGTTTAACTGTGCCATAATTACTGTCAGTTTCACAGGTGTTGATTGAGAGTATTGACAGTGCTGCCATCATTACAACCACAAAATCTGGGCCATTTACCCATTTTTACTGCAGGATGCTCACGATATATTCAAATAAGGAGGAATTTTCCTCCACGCAAGATCAGGTGGCAGGTTGTTCAACCTTGCCTGTCCAAGAGCGAAGAACAAAGTACGGAAAGTCCTCATCAGGGAACTTCTCTTTGCTGATTATGCTGCATTAACATCTCACACCGAAGAGTGTCTGCAGAATCTCATCGATTGGTTTGCAGCTGCCTGCAATGAATTTGGCCTAACCATCAGCCTCAAGAAAACGAACATCATGGGACAGGACGTCAGTAATGCTCCATCCATCAATAACAGCGACCACGCTCTGGAAGTGGTTCAAGAGTTCACCTACCTAGGCTCAACTATCACCAGTAACCTGTCTCTCGATGCAGAAATCAACAAGCGCATGGGAAAGGCTTCCATTGCTATGTCCAGGCTGGCCAAGAGAGTGTGGGAAAATGGCGCACTGAGACGGAACACAAAAGTCCGCGTGCATCAAGCCTGTGTCCTCAGTACCTTGCTCTACGGCAGCGAGGCCTGGACATTGTATGTCAGCCAAGAGCGACGTCTCAATTCATTCCAACTTCGCTGCCTCCGGAGAATCCTTGGCATCAGGTGGCAGGACCGTATCCCCAACACAGAAGAAGTCCTCGAGGCGGCCAACATCCCCAACATATACACACTACTGAGTCAGCAGCGCTCGAGATGGCTTGGCCATGTGAGCCGCATGGAAGATGGCAGGATCCCCAAGGACACATTGTACAGCGAGCTCGCCACTGGTATCAGACCCATCAGCCGTCCATGTCTCCGCTTTAAAGACGTCTGCAAACGCGACATGAAGTCCTGTGACATTGATCACAAGTCGTGGGAGTCAGTTGCCAGCGATCGCTACAGCTGGCGGACAGCCATAAAGGCGGGGCTAAAGTGTGGCGAGTCGAAGAGAGTTAGCAGTTGGTAGGAAAAAAGACAGAGGCGCAAGGGAAGAGCCAACTGTGCAACAGCCCCGACAATCAAATTTTTCTGCAACACCTGCGGAAGAGCCTGTCACTCTAGAATTGGCCTTTACAGCCACTCCAGGCGCTGCTCCACACACCACTGACCACCTCCAGGCGCTTACCCATTGTCTCTCGAGATAAGGAGGACAAAAGAAAATCATAGCTAAAGTTACGTCACTTTCTATCTTCACAGGTGCTGCCAGACCTGTTGAGGATTTCCAGTATTTCCTGTTTATATTTCAGATTGTTTGCAACCTTGGCATCCTATTTGACCCTGAGCTAAGTTTCAGATCCCATACCCTCTCCATCATCAAAACTGTCTGATCCAGCCTCCATATCACCCATCTCCTCCCCTTCCTCAACCCAATTGCTGCTGAAACCCTCAACATAGAGGAGGCCAAACGCAGACTGGGTTACGATTTTGCAGAACCCCTGCGTTTAATCCCCAAGCATGACCCTGAGCTTCCAGTCGTCCATCATTTTAATACTCTACCTTATTCCCACTCTGACCTCTTTAACCTTTCAGTGTTCCAATGAAGCTCACAGTAAGTTTGAGGAACAGCACCTTATTTTTCAACTGGGCACTTTATAGCCTTCCGGACTTAACAGCGAGTTCAACAATTTTAGATCATAACCTTTGCCCCCATATTGTTTCCTTTTCCTTTGCTATTTGGGTTTTACTCTTCTCTTTTGCTTTCGGACAGCAGCTGTTCATGATTTACACCTTCTTTAGACACATCTTTTGTTTCTTCACTTGTCCCATTGCCACTCCTTCAGCTTTGCACCATGAAATCTTTTGTCATTTAATCTTTCCTGCCTTCCACCCGAACACAGACCTTTCTTTTGTTCTTTTTTCCACCCTCACCCTCCTTCACTTGCTCAAATCTTACTACATTTATAACTTTTCCCAGTTCTGATGAATGGTCATCAACCTGAAATGTTAACTGTGTCTCCACAAATACTGCTAAATCTGTTGAATATCTTCATCATTTTCGGTTTTTGTTTTCTCAGCCAGGTTTCTGTTAGAACAAAAGAGAACAAAGAACAAAGAAAATTACAGCACAGGAACAGGCCCTTCGGCCCTCCAAGCCTGCGCCGATCCAGATCCTCTATCTAAACATGTCGCCTATTTTCTAAGGGTCTGTATCTCTTTGCTTCCTGCTCATTCATGTATCTGTCTAGATACATCTTAAAAGACGCTATCGTGCCCGCGTCTACCACCTCCACTGGCAACGCGTTCCAGACACCCACCACCCTCTGCGTAAAGAACTTTCCACGCATATCCCCCCTAAACTTTTCCCCTCTCACTTTGAACTCGTGACCCCTAGTATTTGAATCCCCCACTCTGGGAAAAAGCTTCTCGCTATCCACCCTGTCTATACCTCTCATGATTTTGTACACCTCAATCAGGTCCCCCTTCAACCTCCGTCTTTCTAATGAAAATAATCCTAATCTGCTCAACCTCTCTTCATAGCTAGCGCCCTCCATACCAGGCAACATCCTGGTGAACCTCCTCTGCACCCTCTCCAAAGCATCCACATCCTTTTGGTAATGTGGCGACCAGAATTGCACGCAGTATTCCAAATGTGGCTGAACCAAAGTCTTATACAACTGTAACATGACCTGCCAACCCTTATACTCAATACCCCGTCCAATGAAGGAAAGCATGCCGTATGCCTTCTTGACCACTCTATTGACCTGCGTTGCCACCTTCAGGGAACAATGGACCTGAACACCCAAATCTCTCTGTACATCAATTTTCCCCAGGACTTTTCCATTTACTGTATAATTCACTCTTGAATTGGATCTTCCAAAATGCATCACCTCGCATTTTCCCTGATTGAACACCATCTGCCATTTCTCTGCCCAACTCTCCAATCTATCTATATTCTGCTGTATTCTGACAGTCCCCTTCACTATCTGCTACTCCACCAATCTTAGTGTCGTCTGCAAACTTGCTAATCAGACCACCTATACCTTCCTCCAAATCATTTATGTATATCACAAACAGTGGTCCCAGCACGGATCCCTGTGGAACACCACTCCATTTTGAGAAACTCCCTTCCACTGCTACTCTCTGTCTCCTGTTGCCCAGCCAGTTCTCTATCCATCTAGCTAGTACACCTTGGACCCCATGCGCCTTCACTTTCTCCATCAGCCTACCATGGGGAACCTTATCAAACGCCTTACTGAAGTCCATGTATATGACATCTACAGCCCTTCCCTCATCAATCAACTTTGTCACTTCCTCAAAGAATTCTATTAAGTTGGTAAGACATGACCTTCCCTGCACAAAACCATGTTGCCTATCACTGATAAGCCCATTTTCTTCCAAATGGGAATAGATCCTATCCCTCAGTATCTTCTCCAGCAGCTTCCCTACCACTGACGTCAGGCTCACCGGTCTATAATTACCTGGATTTTCGCTGCTACCCTTCTTAAACAAGAGGACAACATTAGCAATTCTCCAGTCCTCCGGGACCTCACCCGTGTTTAAGGATGCTGCAAAGATATCTGTTAAGGCCCCAGCTATTTCCTCTCTCGCTTCCCTCAGTAACCTGGGATAGATCCCATCCGGACCTGGGGACTTGTCCACCTTAATGCCTTTTAGAATACCCAACACTTCCTCCCTCCTTGTGCCGACTTGACCTAGAGTAATCAAACATCTGTCCCTAACCTCAACATCCGTCATGTCCCTCTCCTCGGTGAATACCGATGCAAAGTACTCGTTCAGAATCTCACCCATTTTCTCTGACTCCACGCATAACTTTCCTCCTTTGCCCTTGAGTGGGCCAATCCTTTCTCTAGTTACCCTCTTGCTCCTTATATATGAATAAAAGGCTTTGGGATTTTCCTTAACCCTGTTTGCTAAAGATATTTCATGACCCCTTTTAGCCCTCTTAATTCCTCATTTCAGATTGGTCCTACATTCCCGATATTCTTTCAAAGCTTCGTCTTTCTTCAGCCTCCTAGACCTTATGTATGCTTCCTTTTTCCTCTTAGCTAGTCTCTCAATTTCACCGGTCATCCATGGTTCCCTAATCTTGCCATTTCTATCCCTCATTTTCACAGGAACGTGTCTCTCCTGCACGCTAATCAACCTCTCTTTAAAAGCCTCCCACATATCAAATGTGGATTTACCTTCAAACAGCTGCTCCCAATCTACATTCCCCAGCTCCTGCCGAATTTTGGTATAGTTGGCCTTCCCCCAATTTAGCACTCTTCCTTTGGGACCACTCTCCCTTTGGGACCACTCTCGTCTTTGTCCATGAGACTCAAGACGCGACTATTCCAATCCTCTCCTGGCCAATCCCTTATCTTCCATCCTCTGTAAAGTTCAGCTCATACAAAACTCTGCTGTCTGTATCCTAACTTTCACCAAGTCCCATTTATCTATACTTTTGTGCTTTTTTCTACATGTTTCATGGTGGCTTCACCTCCTGCCCTTACATAGTAACTTCTCTTTTTTGTTCATATTTCCCCTCAACATCATGTGCAGGAATGAGGTCAAGTTACCACGTATCTATCGACTGCCAGCGTTCAGTTGCCAACGATCGCCAGAGCTGGCGGGCAGTCATAAAGACGGGGCTAAAGTGTGGTGAGTCGAAGAGACTTAGCAGTTGGCAGGAAAAAAGACAAAAGCGCAAGGGGAGAGCCAACTGTGTAACAGCCCCGATAAACAAATTTTCCTGCAGCACCTGTGGAAGAGCCTGTCACTCTAGAATTGGACTTTATAGCCACTCCAGGCGCTGCTCCACACACCACTGACCACCTCCAGGCGCTTACCCATTGTCTCTTGAGATAAGGAGGCCAAAGATGATCGATATGTCATCACTGCCCTATCCACAACCACCACTTGTGCTGTCTTGAGCATTTGTCCACCTCCCCAACAACTCACTTGGGCTGGATTTAACAATGTGCAACCTCAATGTCCTGGTAGACTGGAGCAGATTTTCAAACCTATGTCTTATCCACCGCTCAATATAGCAATTCATGCCTTCTTTACTTTCACGTCAATCTCTCCAATGTTCACCCCACTGACTTTGCCAAGTTCCACCAAACCATACATCCAAATTTAGCATTCTATAACTGTCTGCACCAATCTCCACGGGTTGACTGTCCTCCTCAATGTGTTGAATTCAAAATCCTTGTCCTTCTTTATAAATCTTCCAGGCATCACCCTAACTCTACAGTCTCCTTCAGCCCTACATCCCATCCAATGTCTTTTGGTCTTTCAACCTTTGTATCCTTTCTACCTCCACCGTCCATGGCAAAGCTTTTAGCTGTCTCTACCTTACTCTCGGGAACTCCCTCCTGCTTTTCTACATTGGTACTTCTCCCTCAACCCTTATAAGATTCCTGAAAGCCTACAACTTTGACCATCCTTTCGGTCATCTCTTCAAACTCTGTCAATAATCAGTACGCCTAATGACTCTTGGGATGTTGCTACATTAAAAGGTGCAAAAGGAATGAAAGTGATAGTTGTTGGCTTGACCAGCTCTTTCATTCCAAAACTGAACACTAGATGACAGCAAACACGGCAGTTTCATTCAGTCTCACTGCAGCCACTTTTCATTTTAAATGCTTTGAAGTTATGGCATGTGAAGCTTATATTTCCAGGTACTAAAATCTTTTAATACTGGCTTTTAAATATTTTAAGATGTATACATTAAACATTCATAGATGTCTTGAGTTATATTCTTCCAATGCAACCTGCTTTATCTTAGTTAGCTTAGTACCATTCATGCCATTCCACCAGTTTCAATTGTTTGAACCTTGTTTAAATGCAGTATTTTGCAGTCCTACAAAACCACTACCTGAACTCTTAACAGACGAGAATGTTCCACTGCTGCTAAAACAAGCAAGATATTACCAGTTAGCCCATGTTAGTACCACTGATCAGAATGCTTTTCCTGTCTTAAAAGATCTATATCTACAAAAGGAAAGCAGGGGAATTTACAGACACATAGAAAAGTCTGTGTAGGATTAAAAAAGCCTTGTTTGTGAAAGAATTTCACTGCAACTAGAACAGCAACCCACCTCCCTAATGATCAAAATACCTCACTAATTCATCATATGTACACAAAGCCTTAGGTTAGATGAGAGTGGAGACAATTTCTATCCCAAATACATATTACTTGGATCAGCTTTTGTTTCAGCTTTCATATGAACTTCATGGAGTACTTACTCTCCAACTGAATTTCCCAAAGGCAGGTAGGAGACTGCCATTGACCATGTCTACCTTGAATAAAGTGGGCCATATATTTTGGGACAGCAATAATTGCAAATAAAACACAACAGCCAAGGTAGAAGCCTAATGCAGTTAACAACTGAAAAGTTTATACTCCTTATAGAAATATTTGAACTGGACGTTTTGCTAAATGCACAATGATATTTCCACTATTAAAAGGGAAACAACCCTTTCAAGGAAGCATTGACCACACAACAGCCAGGCCACCAAATAAACAGAAGGTGGTCCATCCACAACAGATCAAATAAAGAGAAGGTGCAGCAGAACTGGCCGATCCACAACAGATCCTGTCTGTGCAATTTGTGCAGTCCGGCTGCCACTCAATCTCATTTGCCAGTAAACAGGATAATGATATGGTCAAAACATGGCATAACAGCAGGAATTTAAGAACAAGCATACTGACACAAGTGACCCCAATCTCAAGTGAACTAGTTTCCCAAAAATGAATATAAATGAAAATCAAGATACCAAGGCCGAGTTTGCTTTTTACAGAGCAGAGACGAATGAGAAAAACTGGACAACTATCAACTAGGCTGTTAAACAGATTGAAAGGAAAGCTCAGGCATTCACAACTTACTAGAAAAAAATTGCTATGCAAATTGTGACAACAATCTGCAAACCCTCCTTATTTCAGGAGGATGATTGAGGCAACTGACCTACCAAACCCAGGTAAATCAAGTGGCATCAGACTGGCAAAGAGGCTTTCTCAACCTCATTTCTGCAGCATTCGCAGGAAATGAGACTCAATCTTAGATAAATAATCTGAAACTGTAGAAAATTGAAATACCAAGTATAAAGAACTGTGAATTAAATAATTAAGATCTTAGAACATTACTTTAGAGTTATGAAACTCACTGTTGCACTGATTTAATGGAATTAGGGAAACAAGAGTAGGATCTACCCTTTAACAAAGAGGACAAGTTATAGGATGGCACAATGAGGCATCAGGTCAGACACAGATTAATTAGGAAACCTGTCAACCAGTACTGAAGATGGTTTCATAGCAGACTTGGATGAGAGGCATCTGTAATCAGTTGATAAAGCTTTTCTTCTGATAGGATCCTGACCCAAAATGCAGGGCCAAAAATTTCAGGATCACAACAGGGCAATAAAATTAAGGCGGCCAGGGAAATCCCTGACATAGCACAGTTTGAGTGCAATAATTTGTGAATACACCAATGTTGCTGGCATCCTACCTCAAAGTTGATGAGGGGGGAATGATTAGAGGAATGGTAATTCTATTGTTAAACATACATAATAAAGCAGCAAGTGACCTTCAGTCATGAGTCAGTTACAGACCAATCTTACTCTTTTACAGATGGCATTTGGCATCTTAACAACAGAAGCTATCACATTTAAACAAGGTGTGGGTTTAATTGCATAACAAGAACTTTACACAATTCTGCCTGAGTTCATAAAATGATTAAAATGTGGTAAAATATCAGGAGCTTCTGGTAACTTTTTTTTTTACAATGACAGATTTACACAGAAATACACAAGTTACAACATGGGAACAGGCTCAAATAGTCCATATCAGCGTTTCTTCTTCTTAAGCAGTCCCTCAGGAACGAGGATCACTTTCTTCCACTCCAGGGTTGTGGGTCCTTAGGTGACTGAATAGTCCAATCCTGATACTCCAGGTCCAGAAGATTCATTTTGAGGGTGTGAAACATGCCTGTGTGTGGGTTCTTTTAACGTGGGGTGGCCATTGCACACCGACTACCACACAGTCCGAGCAAAGCAAGGTCTTCGTCCAATGGCAGGAATGGCTGAGACAATTGGAGACCAGGCTCTGCTACATGGACAGGGACTAATACATACACATAGCTAGCATGTCCAGCCGGCGAGCCAGGCCGTGTGAACCTGCGGCAGGGTGTTCTTGAAAAGGTAGCTGAAAGCCTGCTCCACGGGCTCCCCAGGACCCCTCATGGAGCTGGCAGGATGAGGCTGAAGCAGAAAAACCAGTATAACCAGTGGCCAGTCACAGGCTCAGCAGGAGGATGAAGTCTCTCAATCACAGCAGTGGTGGGGGAAGGGTCAGCGTTTACCTTCCACTCAAGCCCTACTCACATTTAAAAAGCTGGCATCAGCAAACTTGACCATGGAGCTGTTGGATTGTCATTAAAAACCCCAAATACTTCATTAATGTCTTTTAAGAAAGGAAACCTGCCATCCTTATCTGGTCTGGCCTCTGCGTGATTCCGGTCACACACCAATGTGGTTGACAATTGCCCTCTGAAGTGGCCCAGCTAGCTACTCAGTTGTATTAAACCACAAACAGGGCAAGTAGGGAAGGGCAACTAATGTCAGTCTTGCAAGCGGCAGCCACAACTAGAGCAAGAAATATATATATATATTTTTAAATCACAGTTCCCATATCCCTTCACTCCCTTTTCCTTTATCCACCAATCCAATCAAATCTTGAATGTCGACAGTTTCTCCCTCGCCCGCTGATCCTGGAAGTGAATTACACAGCTTCAACTGTGTAAAACATTTGTTGCTCCCTGTTCTAAATCTCTTAAGTTTAGATTTGTATCTATGTCCCCTCATTCTAGGCATCTCGAATATTGCATTTACAATTTTGAAAGAGACAGAAGAAAATATATTTGTACATAGCACTGGACTGATGAACTAGCAAATGAGCTTTAATGGAGGCTGTGGCTTATTCTATTTGAAAAATGTTTACATAATACTAACATATCCTATGATGTTGCACACAGTAAGTTAGATCCTTTCTAAAGGTAGGATGACCTAATGCAAAATGTATTGTCCTGTTACTAAGGTTCAGCAAGGCTAAGTCTAATTTGCTGTGATGGGAACACTGTTTGAGGTGGGAGTTTACTTGCCCATCAAACTGCATACCAGACCTCTGGCTTTCTTTGATGTACAACTGGCAAAGTGAGTCAGCAATTTGACACTTGCCTGGATTTTGTGTTGAGAGCAATGGTGAGGCCAATAGCGCTTATTGTTATCATCGAGTAAGTCAGTCAACAACTTCCAAAATATGCAATGAGGCAGTTAAACTTGGAAATCCGGAAGTGGCAGTCCAAGTTACTCTGCTCCTCCACAAGCTGCACTAGAACAGTACTCTGTCAATAGACTCAGCACTGGAATTAATGCAAGAGTGTGAAGTTTCAGAATGTACCCACTAAACATGCCAGAAAAAGTTCGGACTGGTACATTCAGGAACAAGGGAATTTTTAAACTGTGTGATGAGTCAGTTACTCCCATACAATATCTGTGGCCCTGAAAATTGAATTTTGGAAGTGTGGAGTCTCATACCTTCAAAATTTAAATAGTGTTGGAGATATAAAAACAACATTTTCTTTACTTTTTCTATCTGTCACTTATCTCTCTCTCTCCAGCTTTTTTTTCCAATCTTGATTTTGCTTTTTCTGCATAATTTAAATCTAATACTTCCTGTTTAGACTCTGTCCCAGTGATGATTTTTCCAGTTGCTGGGAGGTTTTGCAGACTCCAAATTGACTGCCTTTATTATTTTACTTTTTTTTTATACAGTGTAACAGAAAAATTTACAATGATGAATAAAAATATGCATTACACATTTTTATAAATTTTGTCAAGGTGCTTGCTAGTTAGACTATTAATTCACTCCTTATGACTTTTCTTTGAACTGCTCATTTAAGTAAACAAGTTCACTTCTTAATATCGGGTGAGAGGAAAACTGTCAACTTTTTAGGTCAATAACTTTTCACCAGGATATTTAACTTTTTCTCTCTTCATAAGTGTTGGCTGACCTGCTGAGTCTTTCCCAGCATTTTCCATCTTTCTTTCAAATTTCCAGCATCCAGAGTATTTTTCTTCTCAATTTCCATTGCTATTGTAGTTGGACATCTCCTGGAACCAGGGGATTCTCATTCTATTCAGTTAGGTGATGTGCACTGACCAATGGATGGGAGCCTCAGGGCAGCATCATGAACATGCTTCACCTGCTTACATAATCCTTTCAGAATAACCTTGCAATAATACTGATGGTATGGCCAGAGTCTCAGGAGCAGTTAAGGTAGACAAGTTGTTGTGTATTGTGCTTTAATGTCAAAATGGAAGGCACCAACTCAGATCACCTTACAGTAGGAATTTCCACTGACATTTAGAAGAGTAGTTGAAAGTGAGCATGGTTTCACAATGGCAAAACAACTAATCCATTAACCTCTTGACCAACCCTCAAGACAGACAACTTACTGAAGGTGGCAATGAACAAACATCTTTGGCAGACACCATTTGTATCTACTGAAAAGGAAAGCCGAAGCTTTTTTATGGACATCAAAAACCTCTCAATTTACCCCATGAGCTCAGCTTACTCCTGGCAATAAATGAAATAAAGCATAATCAAGTCCACCTAGTATTGATAAAAGTTTACAGTTGAGTATTTGAGTTATACTGCATATACAACCAAAATTTAGTCAAGAGTTTAAATTTTACTACTCATGTATGTTTCAGCACAACATACACAAATAAAGGATGAAGTGGCCCTTCCTCAGCGAAGCTCTATAACCATCTTTTCTTCAGACATTGTTAAACACGTGATTAGAAAAGTCTAAATTTACTAGTTGATGTCAAAGTTTTCCATTAATTTGGATAGAATATAAAATTGATGAGTCTGCAGACAATTGTTTACTGCGTCAAAATCAAAGGCCAACTATCGAACACTGAAACAAGAGCTTGTGGACAAAGATGATTAATGGGCACTTTAAATGCCAGCATTTAATTATGTAAACGACATGCTCATTATGGTTTTAAAATTATGCAGGTATGGAAAAACATTAAAGTAAACTATACTGCCATCATTTATCAGCTTCATTAGTATTAAATAAAATGTTCAAACCTGTCAACTTGAGATCATAAAGGATGTGGAAAAAAAGCAATTTGTTGTTCTAGGACTAACAAAATGAATATATAGCAAGTTCTTTCTGCTGTGTCTCAAATACAAATTATTGACATTTCCACACTCCCTGACCAAATAAGTTAGCATTTTTTATTGAATAGGATCAGTCTTCACTGTTAAAGATTATATGTTGATTTATGTATAAATAGGAATGTGAAAGCATATCCTTTAATGACACAGGAATTGCTCTCTGCTTGCTGTTTACGTTTACCCCCTCCCCTTGAAAGAGTAACTCCAGCCAAGTTTGGCCCACGTTGATTTCAAAAGGCCAGCCCAACAGCTCCTAACTGAAAAACCACCCGACAGCTTAAAACAGCTGATCTGTCAGTGAAAATTAGACAGCGCTGCTGGCTCGCTCAACAGAAGCACAGTGAGCCGATATGCACCTCTTACTCCGAATAGTGCTGTTCGCCTCCTCCAGTTCTGACCTGCAGTATCATGAATCCCTCAATCAGGTCCCATTGCAACAAGCAAGCAATACTGCCTATCTGGTTGATATTTCTAGCCCTCTTTGGGAGAACAGCTGTTTCTGCTGACAGGCTTTTCCAGAAGCAAGTGCTTACCTCACCCCATGCAGCACTGCAGAGCATAAGCACACATGAATTTTGCCTACACTAGCCCACCCTCCAAATCCAGTTGACACAAATGACCCCCAACCCTCAAACTCATGGCAGTGTCTATAGCAACTCTTTTCTCACCAACCACCTCCCCCAACCCCACCCCCAAATTTGCAGGCCAGCAATGTTGCTGGCACTAAACTATCTCGAGTCTTGATGATGCTGCTTCATTTTCACAACACCGCGCCCCCACCCCGCCTCATTTCCAGCCCATGAATATAAACACAAACGGAGCAGGGTTAGAAAAGATTGAGAATGCAGAAGAGATAAAGAAAATAGAGAGAAAAGTAAGAAGGGCATGGGGGGAATGGAGAAGGAAATGAGTAAGAAGTGTAAAGAAACAAAGAAAATAGAGAGGTAGAGATAGCAACAACTCAAAGACTCAAAACAGGCAAGAGTTGCATGTGATATTTAATTTTGATTGTGCTAAACTCAAAAGCAAGTTAATCATCAATTCAATAATTGTGGTACACGTTCAGGTCAATATTCAAAGTTTGGATGTGCCTTCTCGGTAGGACTTTGCTGATTAAGATGAATATTAGCCATTGCGGTTGCACTGCAAGAGTGATGCAGGGTTTGCTAGAGTTATAAAACAGTACAACATCTTCAACCTAGTCTTTTTTCCTGAATGATGTACCAAAAACAATAACTGATAACATTTTGCACTTCAAAGTATTTAGGATAATTTTTGTAATTAATTCCTCACACACCATAATCACTGAAAAAGTTTACTCTTCTAGGCTCGTTCTCCCTCTATGGGCCTACAATGAAAAGTCATTTCTGGACATCCAATCCCCATCTGATATAATAAAACCCATGACCCCGCCAATCTTGGCTTTAACCAGTACATTTAAGATGGAAGATAGGAAGCAACTAAACTTAAAAGCTTTGCACTAAAGAAAAACTCTTCAGAAAAAATTGACTGAGTTGGCAGGGGGATGAAGATAAAATTAAATATGAAAAAAGAACAATGGAAAAATAATCAAATTAGGTGCATCGCTGTAGTTTAGGCTGAATATTACAAATAATATAGCTACTTGTTATTCGGGTAGCTATATTTGTAACAAACAATATTATTGCACTATCAACAAGAGCTGGGAACTTACAAAATCAGCTAGCCCAGGGAGACAGTTATTCCCCTGGACCTGCTGGCAGTCTTAACACTTAAAATGTGAAGAAAATTGATGAAACAAAATATTGCATCGAGTCATAGAGTTATACAGCACAGAAACAGGCCCTTCAACCCATCGTCTCTGTGCCGGCCATCCAGCACCTATCTATTCTAATCCCATTTTCCAGCACTTGGCCCATAGCGTTGTATGCTATGACGTTTCAAGTGCTCATCTAAATACTTCTTAAATGTAACGGTACCAGCCTCTACCACCCCTTCAGGCAGTGTGTTCCAGATTCCAACCACCCTCTGGGTGAAACAAAATGTCCTCAAATCCCCTCTAAACCTCCTGCCCCTTAACTTAAATCTATGCCCCTGGTTTTTGACACCTCCACTAAGGGAAAAAGTTTCTTCCTATCTAGCCTATCTATGCTCTGCATAATTTTGTATACCTCAATCAGGTCCCCCCTCAGCCTTCTCTGCTCTAAGAAAACAACCCTAGCCTATCCAGTCTCTCTTCATAGCTGAAATTCTCCAGCCAACATCCTGATGAATCTCCTCTGCACCCTCTCCAGTGCAATCACATCCTTTCTATAGTGTGGCGACCAGAACTGTACACAGTAATCCAGCTGTGGCCTAACTAGCATCTTATACAGCTCCATCATAACCTCCCTGCTCTTATATTCTATGCCTCGGCTAATAAAGGTAAGTATTGCATATGCCTCCTAACCACCTTATCTACTAGTGCTGCTGCCTTCAGTAATCTATGGACAAGTACACTAAGGTCCCTCTGACCCTCTGTAGTTCCTAGGGCTCTACCATCTATTGTCTATTCCCTTGCCTTGTTAATCCTCCCAAAATGCAACACCTCACACTTCTCAGGATTAAATGCCATCTGCCACTGCTCTGCCCATCTATATTGTCCTGTAATCTAAGGCTTTCCTCATCACTATTTACGACACCACCAATTTTCGTGTCATCTGCGAACTTACTGATAATACCTCCTATATTCATATCTAAATCATTAATGTACACTACAAACAGCAAGGGTCCCAGCACCGATCCCTGCTGTACACCACTGGTCACAGGTTTCCAATCGCAAAAATAACCGTCGACTATCACCCTCTGCCTCCTGCCACTAAGCCAATTTTGAATCCAATTTGCCAAGTTGCCCTGGATCCCATGGACTCTTTCCTTCTTGACCAATCTCCCATGCAGAACCTTATCAAAAGCCTTACTGAAGTCCATGTAGACTACATCAACTGCTTTACCCTCAGCTACACACCTAGTCACCTCCTCGAAAAATTCAATCAAATTTGTTAGACACAATCTCCCCCTGACAAAGCCATGCTCACTAGCCCTAATTTAATCCCTGCCTCTCCAAGTGGAGATTAATCCTGTCCCTCAGAATTTTTTCCAATAGTTTCCCTACCACTGATGTTAGACTCACTGGTCTGAAATTACCTTGTTTATCCCTACTACCCTTCTTGAATAATGGTACCACATACATTGTCCTCCAGTCCTCTGAAGCCTCTCCCGTGGCCAGAGAGGATTTGAACGTTTGTGTCAGAGCCCCCGCAACCTCCTCCCTTGCCTCACATAACAGCCTGGGATACATCTCATCTGGGCCTGGGGAGTTATCCACTTTTAAGCCCACCAAAACTGCTAATACCTCCTCCCTTTCAAAGCTAATTTGTTCAAATATCACAATCCCCCTCCCTGATCTCTACACCTACATCGTCCTTCTCCATAGTGAATACAAATGAAAAGTAATCATTCAAAACCTCACCTACGTCCTCCGGCTCCACATACAGATTGTCACTTTGGTCCCTACTCTTTCCCTGGTTATCCTCTTACCCTTAATATACTTATAAAACGCCTTAGGATTTTCCTTTATCTTGTCCGCCAGTGTTTTTTTATGACCCCTCTTCGCTCTCCTAATTACTTTTTTTTTTAAGTTACCCCCCCCCCACCTTACACTTTCTATACTCTAGGGCCTCCGCTGTTTTCAGCCCTCTGAATCTGCCATAAGCCTCCTTTCTTTCCCTTATCCAATCCTCTATATCCCTTGACATCCAGGTCCTACCCTTCACCTTTACGGGAACATGTTGGCCCTGACCTCTCTATATTTCCTTTTTGAAAAACTCCCACTGGTCTGATGTGTCTTTCCTCCAAGTAGCTGCTCCCAGTCCACTTTGGCCAGATCCTGGTTTGTTTAACCTTGTGGTTAAGCGATACAAGAATAATCCAAGAAGAAAGCAAAATATTAATTACCTCAAAGCCTTCAATGAATTGTTTGTTATAGATACACAAGATGTGAGATCCAGGTTTTTCAGTTTAGTGCAGAATTTACTAAGGCTGACGCAGGTGCTGCCAAAAGAAAAAGAAACACTCAAACTGTTGTTAACCTTGCTAATAAAACAAATCAACCCAATTTAAACCCATTTTGCTTACCTATCATTAATTTTTGTGCAGCCATTCAGATTTAAATCTTCAATATTCTTGCAGTTCTGTGCAAAAGTCCTAAAGATAAAAACAAGTTGCAGATTCAAAATAATTAACTACAAAGTATTTTGAAAACCATAAATCCTCTGTTAAAATAGCTTTTCTGCAATTCTTTTGACAGCACAGAATTAATTTCAGGTAAACAAAGAGTCGTGCTTCTCAACAGAGATACATCAATTTATCAGTGTATGTTGCATTAAAGTCTAAAATTGAATCATAGCAAAAGTAATAAAAGTTCTCATTCAATACAAATATTAACCAGACAAAGGTAAATTACACAGTCTACCTGTATTGTTGACTGGGATAGCTGTGGCTGACTGGCAGCAATGAGACTGTAGCAGCATGCAAGGATAACGAAGCACTAATCAAGAAGCACAGGGAACATGGTCAATGGTAATGCGGAAAGGTCAGCGTCAGTACAGGCTAGGATTGTTCACAAATAATTTTTTTTAAATATATGGGCGACAAATTGTAGGGATTGGAGACTTAAATTAATCCAAAGCACTTGAGACAGTAAAGAGTTCTCAGATGGAGATTTGTTTTCTTTGAGATAAAAAGGACAATGATAAAGTGAGAGCTGATGAGCAATATGCATCTTTTTTTTTCTTTTAGTTGACTAACACGCAAATAATAATGGCGGAGACAGGCATGTTAGAATGCGCAAGAGTAAGAAATTGGTTACAAAATACATACTGGAACAATATTTCAGTGGACTAGGGCTTGAACTGGTTGCAATTGTATCCCAGACTCAATAATCTTCCAGATGTTGCTGCAGTGGGTCCACAGCTGTGGTCCATTTTGGTACTGGTGTGCCCAGAAAACACTGCATTGTGCGCAAATGAGAGAATCTAGGGGAATGAACTAGACTCAAGATGGGAGGAAGAAGAGCAGGACACAGAACTGAAGCTGAAACAGGCAAGGAGACACATTCAGTTTTGAAGTGGGCACTCAGATGAACTGTTCCTCAAGCGCTGTTCCTGCTGCTTGCAGCTGAAAAGTAAATGATTTAGTACAAAGAACAGAAGCACATTTTCTCAAGTCTCACAAGCACCTTTTCGCTCTCACTCTGCCCTCCCAACAAGCCACAAGGTACCCAGGTTGCACCGTGCAGTTGAGCCCTGGCATCTCTCTCTCGCCCTCAGTGCATTTGGCTTTGGAGACTTATCTACATACATCACATGAACACCTAATCCTGAACTTAGGAACCACTCTGTTCCCATGCGGCACTTGTTGATAAACATTGCAGCTTTGAAGACAAAAATGTTAACTATAAACACCCAGCACAAACACAGGGCCCAACACAAGCAGGGTCTCTATTAATTTCCAATGGGCATCCCACCTCCAATAAAAAAAAAGTTTAAAATACCCACATGTTCCCTCCTTTAAACCCAGAATGGACTCATATTTGCAACTGCTTTATTTAAATAACATGCACAACCTCCAAGTTATTTTATAAAGTTCAACTGAGACTTCATTCTGAATCTAGTGGTAAAAGTTTACATTAAAACTGAATTCTAAATCTTTGATTAAAATATTTTGATGAAATGACCAAACTGTAATATATTAGGACCATAAAACAATTGACTGAAAACCTGTTCCCTTTCAAGTTACTCAGTGGCTAAGGCACCAATCTGCTCTGTAGGAGAAGTGGGTAGGTAACACACCATGAGAGTTAGGTTGGGCAGAGTAGAAAGGCTGAGCAGACCAAAACCTCGCAATATAAGGAAGACGATACGCAGGTTAGGTTAGGTCAAACAAATAGAGTGCTGAGGAGGTTGGAACATGCAGTAGCTGCTGTTGGAGAGGGGAGATAAGAGTCAAGTCAGGTAGAGTAGTGGAAACAAAGCAGGCCATGCCTTACCATTGCAGTACTTGAAGGGAAAGGAAAATAAGTTAGACAGAACTGAGAGGCTGATGTCAAGTGGGCCAGGAACTTGCTGCAGCTCCCAGCAGGGTACATTACTCTTTAGCAATCAAATCGTGGAGCCACTTTGAGGAGGAGCTCGTACTGAGAGAAGCAGAATCTTGCATTCTCAGCCTCCAAAAAAAAGTTGCTCAGTCAGTGCCATTTTATTTTTTCCCTCCTGTGATTTTTCATAACAAGAATAGGAAAAAGAATGCGAGTTTTCTGTGAGCTTTCAAAATTTTCTTCACTTTACACTTCAACCAGCGCAGCTATCTGCCAGTAAAGACAGGGGTGATGGGCAAGCAGGAGTTAAGTTAATATGGGTGGCTGTGTTTTGGGTCAGTTGGGCGTTTATGGAGGGGAGAGGGTAGGAAGCCTATGAGGAGGGGAAAAATAGTCCACGTTTAAAGACTTTGGCATTAAATGTACTGTGGAAAGGACAGAGGTGGTCAAGGGTGCAGATGACAGGGATGAAGCTCCACTTTGGGTAAAACAAAGCCCAAACTTTCGCATGGTCTGGCTCAGCATAAATGAGTGGCGAGCGAGTGCGTGAGGGGGGAGGGGCACGGGCTGGGAGAGCACACACAGGCGAGAACGGCGCAGGGGGGGGGGGGGCGGCGGAAGGACGGCGCGGGGGGGGGGGCGGCGGGAGGACGGCGCGGGGGGGGGGGGGGGGGCGGCCGGAGGACGGCGCGGGGGGGGGGGCGGCGGGAGGACGGCGCGAGGGGGGGGCGGCGGGAGGACGGCGCGAGGGGGGGGGGGTGAGGGGGAGGGCGCGGGGGGGGGGGTGTGGGGGAGGGCGCGGGGGGGGGGGTGGGGGAGGGAGCGGGGGGGGTGTGGGGGAGGGCGCCGGGGGGGGGGGGTACGGGGGAGGGCGCGGGGGGGGGGTGCGGGGGGCGGCGCGGGGGGAGAGAGAGAGAAGGTGGCGCGGGGGTGGGGGGTGGAGGGAGGGTGCAGGGGGAGTGAGGGACGGCACAGGTGCGGGGGAGGGAGGGACCGCGTGGGCTCGGCAAGAACGGGCCAGGCAAGAGCCTGGGATGGGAGATTTTAGTTACAAGGTTAAGTTGGAAAAACTTGGGTTGCACTCCTTAGAAGAAAGGAGATTGAGGGGAAATTTAAGAGCGCTGCACAAGTTTATCACAGGCTTAGATAATAGTCGTTTGTTTTCAGCAATACTCAAGTTCTGTACCAGCAGAGAAATTTTGTCGAAGCTTTTTATCTTGCACTCATCAGTACAATTTGCAAGGATACCAATATAAGGGAAAGCAACAAATTTATACTGTATGAGGAGAGTGTGCTGGTTGGTTGGCAACTGAATTCTGATTGGTAGAGGCATTGCCATGGAGAATGCACCAGTTTATGATGACTAACAGTTAACTGCCAAGCTTTGTTGAAATTTAAACCAGGCAGCTTGACTCTGGTCAAGGCATTGCCCTGAAGAACGATCCAGTGAATGCTGTCACTTACTTTGTTAAGCTGAAACAGGCGCAATGTGGGTACATGTTCTTTCTGTCTACAAAGAACAGGGCCCTGTGTATTAATATATGTAGCTTCCAGTACACGCAAATGCGCCACACTGCAAGCCCGACTGACCATCTTAAACTGGTTGTTAGTGTAATTCTTAGCACGCGGAGGATTATTTAGCAAATGTTGTCCAATCGCAGAATCACATCTCATGTTGGGCACTGTTTTGAGTTTTGCAAGCACGGGCTGGTTGGGTACGGTCAGTACCTTGCCCATTGCAAATAGTGGGACATGCTGCTTGATATGATCCGCCAGTCTTTGGGACGTATGTCCTCTATACCTAGCATCACATTGGCACTGAAATGTATATACCACGTTACTCATTTGTGAGACAGGCAGGACATCTTTTTGGCTTGATGGCAGCATCCTGTTAGTGGGAAACACTATATGTGCTGCTGCTGCATAGTGGCAGCATGAAAAAGCCAGCTTCACCTGTTGCTCAAAATTTTGGGATACATTACCCTTCCAGGGTAATGAGGTAGACTGGGCAATTTTCAGGGCCAAAATTGCTGGCCTTAGGCCCAATCATAAATTCGCACAATATGCAGTGAGAAATGATCTGATCAGGGTAGCCATTGTCACACAAAATGCCTTTGATTTGCCCTAGTGCTGCATGAAGCTTGCATGGTGAGCAAATGCCTCGGGTCCTATTTACGAGGTTGCCGATAAGGCCGATCTTATAGCATGTGGAACTGTAAGAATCCCAATCAGTGTACTGACCAGTGAAGGTAGGCTTGTGGTAGACTGTGGTAGAGAACCCCCAGCAGATTTCTTAACTAGCACGCCAAGGAAAGGGAGCTCATTTGACTGCTCCATTTCAAAGGTGTATTTGAGTGCCCATTAAGACGTGTGAGTTGCGGATTTAAATATAGCAAACGTATCATCGACATATCGGAAATATATCATGGCAATCTAGACCCACCACCATTGCGTGAATCAGTATTCATTGAACTTATGAACTCAGCAACTCACGCAGCTGAGTTCAGTTTTAACACCTTGCATGCCCAAATAGATGGTGTTGTCATGAGATCCCCTCTAGGCCCAGCTCTCACAAACATCTTTGTTGGGTTCCATGAGAAACATGTCTTCAAAGGAATGACACCTAACCTCCTACCTCTTGCATGTGAGAGAGAGAGAGAAACAGAGCAACAACTAAAAACCTCATATGTTTGTATTATACAGTCTGTAATTCTGTGTCTCGGCGCATTTAATTATCTAAAATTGTGTTTAAAAAAAGAGGTTAATTGTTAAATGCTAAATAAAAAGGATTTGAGAATCTAAGAATAAAGCTTAATAATTAACAAATCGGGATTGCTTAAGGCCCCAGCGGGAAGTACTCACTTCCCTTAAGGCAAAAAGATTCTGATTAACAGGCAAATATAACAAGACCCCAGTTAATTAGTAAATATAATGTACGAAAGTAGACCTCCAAGTGATAGCTGGATCCATTTAGAGGGTAAATATGAATATGATTACATAAAATTTGTTACAGTGACCTGCAATTACTACTTGTAGAACACTGAGGTTGTACAAGAACTTGATGTGTTTCAAGAAAAATAAAGCTCACAGACTGAAAAGGCATTTCCCACAATGCAATATTTCAGTGGGAATGTATTTGTAATGTGAGGAGCACAATAGGGAATGGTGCCTGGAGGAAAAGCAAAAACACTTAGCTCCAGATGGAAGTGTCTACAATTCTTCCAAATTTCCCTACTGGATGGGAAACCCCTTGAACTGTATCGTTAATATTCTCAATTGCTGTAAATGTAAAACTGTAATTGACAAGACAATTGTGAAACGGAAGGGTTGGGAAGAAACTCATGACAGTATTGAAGGAAACTGATCTCCCTTGCAATGTTTGTATTTTTTGGTGCTGTTTGGAAACTGTTTGGCAATGTAATTTTTACAGATGTTTAT
Organism: Heterodontus francisci; assembly: GCF_036365525.1. Classification (NCBI taxonomy): domain Eukaryota; kingdom Metazoa; phylum Chordata; class Chondrichthyes; order Heterodontiformes; family Heterodontidae; genus Heterodontus; species Heterodontus francisci. Next base: position 151,579,877 of record NC_090375.1, on the reverse strand, counting down.
GAATAAAGTATATTTTGGAAAAAAAAAATTTCCCTACTGGATGAATTTATACATGTAGATAGCAACAAAAAATAATGGTTTACACAATTCCTTTGATACTTTTTCCAAAAATGTGATGCACGATTGAATTCAGGAAAGAAGGGACAGCAGTACACTAATTGCTCATTGAGTGTGTTGCAGGTCAACAACTTCTCAGGAACTGGCATTTGTACACCCCACTTTTTGTTTTCAAATCTTATTACCATACATCACACTGCTGCATTAGGAAAAGAGGGAGATATTATAAATAAGATTTTTTTATTTTAACAGTCAAAGGGCTAGAATTTGTCAGTGTTCTGTTCATGGTGCAAACTGTTACTTCTCTTGTTCCAGTCCCTGTTGATCAGAAAGTCAGAAAAGAGGAGTGGCATCCACAGCAGCAATTGCACAGAATGAACAAAACTATTTAATAATCATGATTATAATAACTATTATGGAAGAGACTGTTTTACACGTGGTTGACTCCGATCAAAAAAATCTAGTGCTGCAGTTAAGAGGCAAAAATGGTTAGGAAGTTCAATCAATGAACACTTTCAAAACTCCTATTGCTTTTCCACCCCTACCCCCAACTAAAATCATTCATCATTTCTTTGGTATAATTAGATACTAATTACCACATTTTAACTTACTTAAGAGAAGCATCACCAATGCTAAGACATCCCCGCAGGCTAAGTTGACGCAGGAATCCTCCACATCGTTTAGAGATGTTTTCCACAACACGACCCTATGGTCAGAGGTAGAAAGGTAACTACTGCTTATATTAAACAAAAACACTTCCCTTCCCCAAATATATATATGCAGAATTTCAGTAACCAGTGACTCAACCAGAATGAAGAAGTCACAAAGAGTAACAGAAAATGCTGGAAATACTCAGTAGGTCTGACAGTATCTGCAGTGAGAAACAGAATTAATGATTCAAGTCAAAGTGATCCTTTGTCAGAACTTCCAGACCTGCTGAGTATTTTCAGCATGTTCAGTTTTATTTCAGATAGTATTTTGCTCTTGAAGTCGTAGGTTTGAGGGAGGGGGATCTGGTCAGATTTATTGCTTCCAAAAATGTACAAAACTGGCTCATGATAACGAAACTTGGAAGTTTTATTAAATCACACCTGTAAATCAAGTAATTTCTCTAAATACAGATTGACTAACTAAAAAATGAGAAGCCCTCACACCCCACATATATATAAAAAGTGGTTTTACCTCGATTGGTAAAATGAACCTCCTTAATGAAGGAAATAACCAAATGTTTTGCCGGTAAATCAAGAGAGGATCAAATATTATCTGTAAATCTGACCCCCGTGCGCAGGGAACCAACTGCTATATGAGTTTAGCCGTCGCAATGATAGCATCTATGTTAACTTAGATATAGTCCCTGCCACTGCAGGGACCGACACATCAGCACTGAAATGCAGAAATTTTTTTTTAATGGATAAACTTGAACTTGATCCAATGAGTTGGCAATAACACCAGCTACATTTGTAGACTGGATTATGCACTTAAGAATTTCCCCCATCGACCAAACTCAGGTTCTTTGTCTGGAAAGATATAGGCTTTGCCTGGTTGTCGAACATCTCAGGAGAGAAAGTCCAGAGTACGATGTGAAGAGAGATACCTTTAGCAAATAGAGGGACTCTATTGTTCCGAAAGTACTTCCATTGTTTGTTAAATTTTGAGGACTAGTGTTTCATTTGGGAAAACTGAAAAGGATTCCATGGATTTTTTTTCACTGGGGTCATTGAAAGGACTAAGAAGTCTTGTTTGCAAACAGGATGTACTAGAAGTCACCTGTCTTCAGATAAATACCCAGCAGGGGGCTTTATTGGACTTGGAGAAGATGTTTACAGAGAAGTGACAGGTCAAGATTTATAGGGGTCAGAAAGATTGACTCTTGAGATTGTCCTTGGTTTGCTTTGGACAGTCAGTTGGAGTTTTAAAAACCAAGCAGGACAGCAGTCACCCCAGCTCAGCCTTTTACATCTCTTTGAAAAGCCTGCCACTTTTTCCATCTCTTTGAGAAGCTCTTAGAAGAGAGTGTAAGAAATTGATGCTAGATTCATCCTGAAAGGCCTGCTTGAAACACCTGTTGCCACATTTCTGCCGAGACGTTGGAAAAACTTGCAGGATAAATCCTCGACGTGGCCTTAACGAATTGCTCCAGAGAAAGATCCCAGTAATAGCTATCTACGCCTATTTGGGACGCCAAACAACTGACATCTTTCCACATCTCTTTTTTTCTTCAAGAATTAGCAAGTATTTGGACAAAGTATTCTCTTTTGTCTTTTTTGGAACAGAGCACTAAAAAGAAAATCTATTTTTTCCCAGTTAACCAGTGGGTGGGTAGAATCATAGATATCATAGAAGGTTTAAGGCACAGAAAGAGGCTACTTAGCCCATCGTATTCGTGCTGGCTGAAAAACAATCCACCTACTCTAATCCCACCTTCCAGCATTTGGTCCGTAGCCCTACAGCACTTGAGATCCTTTTATGAGTTGATGGTTTCTGCTTCAACTACCCTTTCATGCTGTGAGTTCCAAACCCCACCACCCTCTGGGTGAAAAAGGTTTTCCTCATCTTCCCTCTAATTTTTCTACCAATCACTTTAAATCTATGCCCCTTCGTCACTGACACCTCTGGTGTGGCAAATAGACCCTTCACTTCCACTCTATCCAGGCCCCTCAAAATTTTGTACAGTTCAATCAGATCTCCCCTCAGCTTTCTCAGCTGTGTGTATATGTGAGGGGCTAAGGTAAAATGGAGCTTTCATATTTCAATCTGTGTGTTAATGCTTTGCTTCGTTACCGATTATGTCTTATTTTATAATAAACTGATAATTTTGTTTATTAAAGAAACCTGGTTGGTGTATTTTATTCTGGGATAAAGAGTAGTCTATGATTGACCGTTTCGGTAACTGGGTAAACATTTAAATATTTGTTGCAATCTGTGCAGAAGTGGAACCATATAAAACAGTGCACTCCTCCCACCTCGGTTATAACATTTGTACATTTGAGGTCCAAGAGGGACTGGACCAAACTAACCCAAATTCTCCCAAACTATTTTCTAGCAGAGCTCCACATCAAAAATGCAGTTTTGGAGCTTGTAGGTAAATGCATCGAATAAAGTCCAGAACAGAACCCTTGTTAGTGTTAAGATCCTCAAAGTTTGGACATGAGATACGTAGTCACTAATCAATGACATGATATGCAGATTTGAGCTTTGTAAATAGAATTTACAGCACAGAAACAGGCCATTTGGCCCAACTGATTTCTGCTGTGTTTACGTCCCACACGAGTTTCCTGCCACCCTACTTCACATAACCCCATATGCATAGTGTCAGCTATGGCTCAGTCGATAGCACTCTCGCCCCGAAGTCACAAGATTCTGGGTTCAAATTCCACTCCAAGTCTCGTGCACAAAAATCAAGGCTGACACTCCAGAGCAGTACTGAGGAGCTGCTGCACTGTTTGAGGTGCTGTATTTTGAATGAGACATTAAACTGAGGCTCTATCTTCCTGCTGTGCAAAAGATGTAAAAGATCCCACGACACTGTTTTGAAGAGCAGGCGAGTTATCCCCGGTCCTAGGTCAATATTTATCCCTCAACCAACGACACAAAGGCACATTATCCTGTCATTGTCACATTGCTGTTTGTGGGAGATTGGTGTGTGCAAATTGGCTGCCACATTTTCCTACATTACCACAGGGACAACACGTCAAAAGTACTTCATTGGCTGTAAAGTGCTGAGATGCCCGGTGGTCGTAAAAAGCACTATATAAATACAAGTCTTTCTTCTTAGCATACCATTCTATTCCTTTCCCTCCTCACTATTTACAACACCACCAATTTTCGTGTCGACTGAGAACTTACCGATCATACCTCCCATATTCACATCTAAATCATTAATGTACACTACAAACAGTAAGGGTCCCAGCACCGATCCCTGCGGTACCCCACTGGTCACAGGCCTCCATTCGCAACAACCCTCGACCATCACCCTCTGCCTCCTTCCACTAAGCCAATTTTGAATCCAATTTGCCAAATTACCCTGGATCTCATGGGCCTTTACTTTCTTAACCAATCTCCCATGCGGGACCTTATCAAAAGCCTTACTGAAGTCCATGTAGACGACATCAACTGCTTTACCCTCATCTACACCTCTAGTTACCGCCTTGAAAAATTCAATCAAATTCGTTAGCCACGATCTCCCCCTGACAAAGCCATGCTGACTATCCCTGATCAATCCCTGCCTCTCCAAGTGGAGATTAATCCTGTCGCAGATTTTCTCCAATAACTTCCCTGCCACTGATGTTTGACTCACCGGCCGATAATTACCTGGTTTATCCCTGCTACCCTTTTTGAATAATGGTACCACATTCGCTGTCCTCCAGTCCTCTGGCACCTTTCCTGTGGCCAGAGAGGATCTGAAAATTTGTGTCAGAGCCCCTGTTATCTCCTCCCTTGCCTCACATAGCAGGCTGGGATACATCTCATCTGGGCCTGGGAGTTTATCCACTTTTAAGCCCGCTAATACTTCCTCCTTTTCAATGCGAATTTGATCAAGTGTATCACAATCCCCTTCCCTGATCACTACACCTACATCGTCCCTCTCCATAGTGAACACAGATGAAAAATAATCGTTCAAAACCTCCCCTATGTCCTCTGACTCCACACACAGATTGCCTCTTAGATCCCTAATGGGCCCCACTTTTTACCTGGTTATCCTCTTGCCCCTAACATACTTTTAAAATGCCTTGAGATTTTCCTTTATCTTGTCTGCCTGTGTTTTTTCATGCCCCCTCTCCACTCTCCTGATTACTTTTTTTAAGTACTCCCCTACACTTTCTATACTCCTCTTGGGCCTCCACTGTTTTCAGCATGCTGAATCTGCCATACGCCTCCTTTTTTTTCCCTTATCCAATCCTCTATATCCCTTGACATCCAGGGTTCCCTGGACTTATTGGTCCTATTCTTCACCTTTATGGGAACATGCTAGACCTGAACCCTCACAATTTCCTTTCTAAATGACTCCCACTGGTCTGATGTAGACTTTCCTATAAGAAGCTGCTCCCAGTTCACTTTGGCCAGATTCTGTTTTATTCTATTGAAATCTGCCTTCCCCCAATTCAGTACTCTTATTTCCGGTCCCTCTATGTCCTTTTCCATAACAACCTTAAATCTTAGAGGTATGGTCACTAACCCCGAAATGCTCCCCCACTGGCACTTGTACCACTTGCCCGGCTTCATTCCCTAGGATTAAGTCCAGTACCGCTCCTCCTCTTGTAGGACTCTCTATGCAATGACTCAAAAAGCTCTCCTGAATGCACTTGAAGAATTCCGCTCCCTTTAAGCTTTTTGCACTAATACTATCGCCCCGAATATAGGGGAAGTTGAAATCCCCTACTATTATTACCCTATTATTTTTGCACCTCTCTGAGATTTGCCTATATATCTGCTCCTCTACTACTGCCTGACTGTTTGGAGGCCTGTAGTACACTCCCAGCCAAGTGACTGCCCTCTTTTTGTTTTTAAGTTCTACCCATATGGCCTCAATAGAGGAACCTTCTAAGATATCATCCCTTCTTACTGCAGTAGTTATCTCTTTAATCAATAGTGCAATGCCACCTCCTCTTTTACCCTCTTCCCTATCACGTCTGAAGATTCTATATCCTGGAATATTAAGATGCCAGTCCTGGCCTTCCCTCAACCATGTCTCTGTGATAGCAATAATATCATATTCCCATGTGTTAATCAACACCCTCAATTCATCTACCTTACTAGTAAGACTCCTTGCATTAAAATAGATACAATCCAGCCTTGCATTATTTGCTTGAGCCTCAACAGGTCTACATTTACTCTGTCCTCCAGACTGACTTAGCTTCTCATTTATATTTGATTGTACAACACCCCCTTACTGTGCTTCCACTCTGTATCCTTGCCAAATTATGAATGGTTTAGAAAGAGTACATAAAGATAAATGGTTGCCAAAGGATGAAGGTTGATAACCAAAAGGATACAGATTTAAGGTAACTGGCAAAACAACCAGAAGCTACATGAGGAAAAAATTTATGCAATGAGTGTTAGTATTTGTAATGCACTGCCTGATCAGCTGCTGGAGACAGATTCGATACACTTGATGGAGAAAAAATTGCAGGGATATGAGCAAAGATTATGGGAGTGGGACCAACTAGATTGTTTTTTGAAAGGTCAGCATAAACTTGCTGGGCTGAATGGCCTCCTTCTATGGTTGCACTAATCTATGATTCTACATGTCACCCTTCAACCTTCTCTATTCTATAGAAAAGAGCCTCAACCTTTTCAGTGTTTCCTGATATAACCTCTCAGTTCTAGTATTATTCTTTCAAATCTTTTGTGCACCTAGTCCTTTGTAGCATGGAGAACACAAAGTGTGGTCTAACCAAAGTTCTATGTCGGTTTAACATAAATTTTCTACTTTCCAAATGCTATTCTCCTAAAAATGAAAGTGGTGTTGTGTTTGCATATTTTTTTTTTTTTTAAATAGTTGTGTTAATTTGCATTGCTACTTTTAATCATTTGTGACTCCACACCCCTAGGTCCCTATGTTGCTCCACCCCAATTCGACTCTCCATTTCCATGGAGTATGGGTCCTCCTTTTCCTCTGACCAAAACGTACCTTCTTCAAAGGCAGTTCTTTGGGAACGAGGATGACTTTCTTCCACTCCAGGGTTGTGGGTCCTTAGGTGACTGAATAGTCCAATTCTGGATCCGCACACTCTACCACAAGTGGGGCAGGTAGTGTTTGGTGAGGCGAGTGAATGGGATGCTCGAATTGCCGAACGCTCCTTCCGCTGTTTGCACTTGGCCACTGCCTGGGCATGTTGACGTTGTTCGAACTGGCTGGCACCTTCGTGGATGTTTCTTCATTTTGGGCGGTCTCAGGCAAGAGACTCCCACGAATCAGTGGCGATGTCACATTTTTTCAGGGAGCCTTTAAGGACATCCTTATAGCGTTTCCTCTGCCCTTCTGGTAGCCTCTTGCCGTATCGGAGCTCGGAATATAAAGCTTGTTTTGGGAGTCTTGTGTCAGGCATGCGGATTATGTGGCCCACCCAACGTAACTGACAAGCCATGACCAGTGTCTCAATACTAGGGATGCTGGCCTGAGAGAGGACACGGATATTGGAGTGCTTGTCCTGCCATTGAATTTGCACGATCTTGCGGAGGCACTGCTGGCGATATCTCTCCAGGGCTTTGAGATGTCTGCTGTACAGTGTCCATGTTGCTGATACATACAGGTAACACTGCGGCCCTGTAGACCATGAGCTTGGTGCCAGGTTTGAGATCTTTGTCGTCAAACACTCTTTTCCTCCGACGACCAAAGGCTGTGCTGGCACACTGGAGGTGATGCAGAGTTTCATCGTTGATGTCTGCCCTTGCTGAGAGGAGGCTCCCAAGGTATTAGAAGTGATCCATATTGTCCAATGGTTTGCTGTGGATCTTGATTGTTTGGTTAGTGGGGGGGGGCAGTGTTACACCGCAGGAGCAGGCTGGTAGAGGACCTTTATCTTCCAGATGTTTAGCTTAAGACCCATTCTTTCATACGCCTCTGTGAATGCATCGACGAGGGTTTGAAGTTCGGCCTCTGAGTGTGCGCATACACAAGCATCGCCAGCATACTGCAGCGCAATGACAGAGGCTGCAGTGGCCTTGGTTCTGAAGTGGAGGCGACGAAGGTTAAATAGCTTCCCGCTCATCCTGTACAGTAGATCTACTCCTGCAAGGAGCTTCAAGGAGATAAGGTGGAGTGTTGCAGTGAGGAAGATGGAAAAGAGCATTGGTGCGATGTTCACACTTAGTTATATTAAAATTAATTTGCTAATTGCACATCCATTTTGCTAGTTTATAAATGTCATCTTGTGCCTTGTTGCCATCTCAGTATTAACTATACACCCCAATTTGGTGTCATTCGCAAGTTTTGAAATTAGACTTCCGCTTCCCACATCCAACTCATTTAAGTAAATTGTGAGCAATGGTCCCAGCACTGCTCCCCGCGGTCCACCACTTCCCACCTTCTGCCTTCAATCAGAATAAATACCTTTAACCCCTACTGTTTTCTGGTTTGTAGCCAGCTTGCTATCCATTTTGCTATTTGGCCCTGATTACACATGCTCTGACCCTCGTCATGAGTCTATAATGGATTTCTATCCTGTTATTTTACACAAACTTCTGCTCCTCCTGAAACACAGCGAACCAGCTCCACGAATTGAAAGGCCACACCAATTTCTACAAATGGTAGAGGCAAACATTACGAGCCAGTAGCAGTGACAATGCGATGGCATCCCATACAATCACTGCCACATCCACTGTAAAACATTAATGGCTGAGGAGATGGGATTAGATGGTGCCCCGAAGGGTAGGCTTCGGCAACTGCTTCTACAAATCAATAACTTCAGACACGTCATTATAGAAAACAAGCAAGAACTGTACCCAAAATATCAAGAAGGGCCCTCGCTAATAACTAAGCTATGTGAAAATAGTCACAAACTATGGACTCACTCAATATTTTTACAATTATATTGGAGAGGAAGAAAACCATGAGTGCATGAAAGCTAAAGGGGAAATATAAATGTCAAAAGCATAATAATAGTAGTATATTTCTAAACAAAAGGGGAGAAAGAAGCTGTTCAAGATACTACTCCCCTAGGAAAGTTTGAATCCCTGGATTAATAGTGCATTCTGCTTCAAATGGTTCAGTGGTTAGCACCGCAGCCTCACAGCTTCAGCGACCCGGGTTCGGTTCTGGGTACTGCCTGTGCGGAGTTTGCAAGTTCTCCCTGTGACCGCGTGGGTTTCCGCCAGGTGCTCCAGTTTCCTCCCACAGCCAAAGACTTGCAGGTTGTTAGGTAAATTGGCCATTATAAATTGCCCCTAATGTAGGTAGGTGGTAGGAGAATGGTGGGGATGTGGTAGGGAATATGGGATTAATGTAGGATTAGTATAAATGGGTGGTTGATGTTCGGCACAGACTCGGTGGGCCGAAGGGCCTGTTTCAGTGCTGTATCTCTCTAAACATATTTAATTGACTGCACTTTGGACGTCCTGTGGTCATAAAAGGTGCGATATAAATCCAAATCTCTCTTTAGCCTGGGACTCTGTCCACACCTGTTCAACCCGACGTTCACTCCTCCACCAAATGAAACCTCACACTCTTCCCTCAGCATCCCAACTTAACGTGGCACTTTTGCAACTCCTCTATTCAAGCTGGCTCACATTAACTCTTCCCTTCTCTCCCTGTTCATTCTACTTTTGGCTCCTTTTGCCTAGTCATGCTGGCAGGCTTTCCAGTTCCTTTACTACTGTCAATCCTCCTATTTTAAAACAGACACTCTTCTTACTCCCCAGTTCTACCCCAGCCAACCCACAAGTCCAAAGCAACATGGCTTACGGCTCCCTTTAGTCTTCCATAGTTTATAGCTCAGAAGGAGGCCATTAAGCCCATTATATCTGCAACAAGTTTGTTACAGTCCAAAACTAATCCCCTGCCCTCTTCTTTCCTTGAAGCACCGCATTTTCCTCTGCTCTAAATATATATCTACTTTTTCCTTGAACGGTGTAATGGCATCTGCCTCAAATTCTCAATAGTAAAGTACTGCATGGTCCAACAATCCTTTGTGTAGTTTCTCCTAACCTCCCTGCTCAATCTGACTTTTTAAAAGTTGATTGTATGTATTTGCATGCTCTAGCTCTATGGCTTTATTATCCTTAATATAGTGGAGTGCCCAAAACTATACACAGCACTTCTTTACTCTTATGCTCTCTGTCCCCATTTATAAAGCCCAAAGTACTATTTTCCTTTCTGGCTTCATCGACCTGCATTCTCAATTTCAGGAATTATGTAACTGAAACTTTGAGCTTCTATTTATCCACACCCATCTTTCTATTGAACTTGCAAGGTGTATTACCTCACACTTCTGCACATTAAATTGCATCTATCACCAAACTGCCTATTCTGCTATCTTGTTTATTCTCTTTTTAAAAAAAAGTCCTCTTCTGCTTAGCAAATCCATTTGTGTCAACACTAAGTTTCAATACCATGGTCCACATGCCCCAGTCTGAATCATCTACATATACACACCAAGGATAAAAATAGACGCAGCACTGACTCCGAGGATACACAACTCCTTATCTCCAAAATAAGTAACACCCAAAAACCATAACCCTCTGTTTCCTTCGTATCCATGCTCCTACATAGCCTTTATGCAATATGGCTGACATTTTTTTAAAACAACCCTTCTATGAATAAAGTGTAGCTAGTCTTAGACAAATTTGTGGCACCCATTTCACTCCCCCCACCACCCCCCACCCAAGAGTCCTGCTGGTAATAAAATGATTCTAGCTGCTACACGAAGGAAATCCTGTTCACAAGAATCCCCATGTGCAGGGGCAAGCATCAGTCATTTATAGCAGGAGAGAGACCCAGTCTGCCCTCGATGGGACCCAGTCCATGCTGATTGTGGGGTATGGTGTTTGCTGACAAAAGCAAACAGATAGTAGGCATATATTTGACTTCTTTCCTAAATACTAATTTGTTCCTATGTGTAGCCTACTAACGTCACTTCAAGATGCGATACCATCAGTACAGACCTGTTCACAGCTGTTTCACAGTAGGTTGATAGTTTCCATGAAGTCTATGCTTGCACTAGCTGTACAATTGAATCTATTTAGTTTAAGTCACTGACTGGAGTACCAAGGACTCCCACCGGCAGGACAGACCCAGCAGAGGTGGCGGCACAGTGGTATACTGTCGGGAGGGAGTTGCCATGGGAGTCCTCAACATCGACTCCGGACCCCATGAAGTCAAACATGGGCAAAGAAACTTCCTGCTGATTACCACCTACCGCCCTCCCTCAGCTGATGAGTCAGTACTCCACCAAGTTGAACACCACTTGGAGGAAGCATTGAGGGTGGCAAAGGCACAGCATATACTCTGGGTGGGGGATTTCAATGTCCATCACCAAGAGTGGCTCGGTAGCACCACTACTGACCCGAGCTGGCCGAGTCCTAAAGGACATAGCTGCTAGACTGGGTCTGCGGCAGGTGGTGAGGGAACCAAGAGGGAAAAACATACTTGACCTCGTCCTCACTAATGTGCCTGCCACAGATGCATCTGTCCATGACAGTATTGGTAGGAGTGTCCACCACACAGTCCTTCTGGAGACCAAGTCCCGCCTTCACATTGAGGAAACCATCCATCGTGTTGTGTGGCACTATCACCTTGCTAAATGGGATAGATTTCGAACAGATCTAGCAATGCAAGACTGAGCATCCATGAGGCACTGTAGGCCATCAGCAGCAGCAGAATTGTACTCAAGCACAATCTATAACCTCATGGCCCAGCATCTCCCCCACTCTACCATTACCATCAAGCCAGGAGACCAACCCTGGTTCAATGAAGAGTGCAGGAGGGCGTGCCAGGAGCAGCACCAAACATACCTCAAAATGAGGTGTCAGCCTGGTGAAGCTACAACAGAGGACTAGTGTGCCAAACTGCGTAAGCAGCATGCGATAAATAGAGCTAAGCGATCCCATAACCAATGGATCAGATCTAAGCTCTGCAGTCCTGCCACATCCAGCCGTGAATGGTGGTGGGCAACTAAACAACGAACTGGAGGAGCAGGCTCCACAAATATCCCCATCCTCAACGATGGGGGAATCCAGCACATTAGTGCGAAAGGTAAGGCAGAAGCATTTGCAACAACCTTCAGCCAGAAAGATCAAAGAACAGTACAGGAACAGGCCATTTGGCCCTCCAAGCCTGCGCCGATCTTGATGCCTGTCTAAACTAAAACCTTCTGCACATCCGGGGACCGTATCCCTCTATTCCCATCCTATTCATGTATTTGTCAAGATGCCTCTTAAACATCGCTATCGTACCTGCTTCCATCACCTCCCCCGGCAGCAAGTTCTAGGCACTCACCACCCTCTGTGCAAAGAACTTGTCTTGCACATCCCCTCTAAACTTTGACCCTCTCACCTTGAACCTATGTCCCCCAGTAACTGACTCTTCCACCCTGGGAAAAAGCTTCTGACTATCCACTCTGTCCATGCCGCTCGTAACTTTGTAAACCTCTATCATGTCGCCCCTCCACCTCCATCGTTCCAGTGAAAACAATCAGAGTTCATCCAACCTCTCCTCATAGCTAACGCCCTCCAGACCAGGCAGCATCCTGGTAAACCTCTTTTATACCCTCGCCAAAGCCTCCACGTCCTTCTGGTAGTGTGGTGACCAGAATTGCACACAATATTCTAAGTGTGGTCTAACTAAAGTTCTGCACAGCTGCAGCATGACTTGCCAATTGTTATACTCTATGCCCCGACCGATGAAGGCAAGCATGCCGTATGCCTTCTTGACTCCCCTACCCACCTGCGTTGCCACTTTCAGTGGCCTGCACGCCCAGATCTCTTTGCCTGTCAATACTCCGAAGGGTTCTGCCATTTACTGCATACATCCCACCTGTATTAGATCTTCCAAAATGCATTACATCACATTTGTCCGGATTAAACTCCATCTGCCATTTCTCCGCCCAAGTCTCCAATCAATCTATATCCTGCTGTATCCTCTGACAATCCTCATCACTATCCGCAACTCCACCAACCTTTGTGTCGTCCACAAACTTACTAATCAGACCAGCTACATTTTCCTCCAAATCATTTATATATACTACAAACAGCAAAGGTCCCAGCGCTGATCTCTGCAGACCACCACTAGTCACAGCCCTCCATTCAGAAAAGCACCCTTCCACTGCTACCCTCTGTCTTCTATGACGAAGCCAGTTCTGTATCCATCTTGCCAGCTCACCTCTGATCCCGTGTGACTTCACCTTTTGTACCAGTCTGCCATGAGGGACCTTGTCAAAGGCTTTACTGAAGTCCATATAGACAACATCCACTGCCCTTCCTTCGTCAATCATCTTCGTCACTTCCTCAAAAAACTCAATCAAGTTAGTGAGACACGACCTCCCCTTCACAAAACCATACTGCCTCTCGCTAATAAGTTTATTTGTTTCCAAGTGGGAGTAAATCCTGTCCCGAAGAATCCTCTCTAATAATTTCCCTACCACTGGCGTAAGGCTCACCGGCCTATAATTTCCTGTATTATCCTAGCTACCCTTCTTAAACAAAGGAACAACATTGGCTATTCTCCAGTCCTCTGGGACCTCACCTGTAGCCAATGAGGATGCAAAGATTTCTGTCAAGGCCCCAGCAATTCCTTCCCTTGCCTCCCTCAGTATTCTGGGGTAGATCCCATCAGGCCCTGGGGACTTATCTACCTTAATGCTTTGCAAGACACCCAACACCTCCTCCTTTTTGATAACGACCTGACCCAGACTATCTACACTCCCTTCCCTAGACTCATCATCCACCAAGTCCTTCTCTTTGGTGAATACTGATGCAAAGTACTCATTTAGCACCTCGCCCATTTCCTCTGGCTCCACACATAGATTCCCTTCTCTGTCCTTGAGTGGGCCAACCCTTTCCCTGGTTACCCTCTTGCTCTTTATAAACGTATAAAAAGCCTTGGGATTCTCCTTAATCCTGTTTGCCAATGACTTTTCATGACCCCTTTTAGCCCTCCTGACTCCTTGCTTAAGTTCCTTCCTAATGTCTTTATATTCCTCAAGGGCTTCGTCTGTTCCCAGCCTTCCAGCCTTTCCGAAATGCTTCCTTTTTCTTTTTGACTCGGCTCACAATATCCCGCGTTATCCAAGGTTCCCGAAACTTGCCAAACTTATCCTTCTTCCTCACAGGAACATGCTGGTCCTGGATTCTAATCAACTGACTTTTGAAAGACTCCCACATGTCAGATGTTGATTTACCCTCAAACAGCCGCTCCCAATCGAAATTCTTCAGTTCCTGCCTAATATTGTTATAATTAGCCTTCCCTCAATTTAGCACCTTCACCCGAGGACTAGTCTTATCCTTATCCACAAGTACCTTAAAACTTACGGAATTATGGTCACTGTTCCCGAAATGCTCCCCTACTGAAACTTTGACCACCTGGCCGGGCTCATTCTCCAATACCAGGTCCAGTACGGCCCCATCCCTAGTTGGACTATCTACATATTGTTTCAAGAAGCCGTCCTGGATGTTCCTTACAAATTCTGCCCCATTCAAACCCCTAGCACTAAGTGAGTCCCAGTCAATATAGGGGAAGTTAAAATCACCCACCACTACAACCCTGTTACCTTTACACCTTTCCAAAATCTGTCTACATATCTGCTCCTCTACCTCCTGCTGGCTGTTGGGAGGCAAATAGTAAACCCCCAACATCGTGACTGCACCCTTCCTATTCCTGAGTTCCACCCATATTGCCTCGCTACATGACCCCTCCGAGGTGTCCTCCCGCAGTACAACTGTGATATTCTCCTTAGCCAGTAATGCAACTCCCCCACCCCTTTTATATCCCCCTCTATCCCGCCTGAAGCTTCTAAATCCTGGAACATTTAGCTGCCAATCCTGTCCTTCCCTCAACCAAGCCTCTGTAATAGCAACAGCATCATAGTTCCAAGTACTAATCCAAGCTCTAAGTTCATCTGCCTTACCTGTTATACTTCTCGCATTGAAACAAATGCACTTCAGACCACCAGTCCCGCTGTGCTCAGCAACATCTCCCTGCCGCTCTTCCTCTCAGTCTTACTGTCCTTATTCACTAGTTCCCCCTCATTTACTTCACCTGCTGTCCTACTGCTCTGGTTCCCACCCCCCTGCCACACTAGTTTAAACCCTCCAGAGTGACGCGAGCAAACCTCACAGCCAGGATATTTGTGCCCCTCCAGTTTCAATGGAACCCGTCCTTCTTGTACAGGTCCCACCTGTGCCTGAAGAGATCCCAATGATCCAGATATCTGAAACCCTCCCTCCTACACCAGTGCTTAGCCACGTGTTTAGCTGAACCATCTTCCTATTTCTAGCCTCACTAGCACGTGGCACAGGGAGTAATCCAGAGATTACAACCATAGAGGTCCTGTCTTTTAATTTTCTACCTAACTCCCCCTGCAGGACCTCGTCACTCTTCCTGCCTATGTTGTTGGTACCGATGTTTACCACAACCTCTGGCTGTTCACCCTCCCCCTTCAGAATGCCCCCTGCCAGTTCAGAGACATCCTTGACCCTGGCACCAGGGAGGCAGCATACCATCCTGGAGTCTCTTTCACGTCCACGGAAGCGCCTATCTGTGCCCCTGACTATAGAGTCCCTATAACTATTACTCTTCTATGCTGAACAACAGTGCCAGCCATGGTGCCACTGCTCTGGCTGCTGCTGTTGTTTTCCCCTGATAAGCCATCCCCACCCCCCCCCCACCCCCCAACAGTATCCAAAACGGTATACTTGTTAGAGAGGGGGATAGCCACAGGGGATTCCTGCATTGACTGCCTGCCACTTCTAGCGGTCACCCATCTGTCTGCTTGCACCTTGGGTGTAACCACTTCTCTAAAACTCCTGTCTATGACGCTTTCTGCCACCTGCATGCTCCTAAGTGCATCCAGTTGCTGCTCCAACCGATCCATGCGGTCTATGAGGAGTTGCAACTGGGTACACTTCCTGCAGATGTAGTCGTCCAGAACACTGGAAGCGCCACGGACCTCCCACATCTCACAGGTGAAGCACTTTACCCCTCTAACTGAAATTTCTAGCACTAATGAATAAGCTAATTTAAAATAAATAAATACTTATTAAATCCTTACTAAATTATGTTACAATTAACTATATGGTTCCAAGAAATAGATTTCTACTATAAATATTAAATGCTAACTACATACAGTAATCTCCTCCCTCTAGTTTAGTTACTCTACTTATTAATTAATTAGTTAATTAGGGTTTTAATCAATTTTTATCAATGTTTTATTTTCAAATTCAGTACAAATTACCGACCAGCCAATCAGGTCACAGCTTTCCTGTGACGTCACTGTTTCAGTTTTTTTTTTAAACCACATTTAAGTTTTTTATACTTACCGGTCCGGAACTCCGCCCTCCGAGTCTTCTCCCCGGATGCAATGTTGATGATCTATCTCAGCCGCCTCCTGAAGTACCCAGCATCACAGATGCCAGACTTCAGCCAATTTGATTCACTCGGCGTGATATCAAGAAACGACTGAAGGCACTGGATACTGCAAAGGCTGTGGGCCCTGACAATATTCTGGCAACAGTACTGAAGACTTGTGCTCCAGAACTTGCCGTGCCCCAAGCCAAACTGTTCCAGTACAGCTACAACAATGGCATCTACCCAGAAATGTGGAAAATTGCCCAGGTATGGCCTGTACACAAAAAGCAGGACAAGTCCAACCCGGCCAATTACTGCCCCATCAGTCTACTCTCAATCATCAGCAACGTGATGGAAGGTGTCATCAAGAGTGCCATCAAGCAACAGTTGCTTCGCAATAACCTGCTCAGTGATACCCAGTTTGGGTTCCGCCAGGGCCACTCAGCTCCTGACCTCATTACAGCCTTGGTTCAAACATGGACAAAAGAGCTGAACTCCAGAGGTGAGGAGAGAGTGAATGCCCTTGACATCAAGGCAGCATTTGATCGAGTATGGCATCAAGGAGCCCTAGCAAAACTGGAGTCAATGGGAATCAGGGGAAAACTCTCTGCTGGTTAGAGTCATACCTAGCGCAAAGGAAGATGGCTGTGGTTGTTGGATGTCAATCATCTCAGCTCCAGGATATCACTGCAGGAGTTCCTCAGGGTAGTGTCCTAGGCCCAACCATCTTCAGCTGCTTCATCAATGACCTTCCTTCAATCATAAGGTCAGAAGTGGGGATGTTCGCTGATGATTGTGCAATGTTCAGCACCATTCGTGACTCCTCAGATACTGAAGCAGTCCGTGTAGAAATGCAGCAAGACCTGGACAATATCCAGGCTTGGACTGATAAGTGGCAAGTAACATTTGTGCCACACAAGTGCCAGGCAATGACCATCTTCAACAAGACAGAATCTAACCAACTCCCCTTGACATTCAATGGCATTACCATCACTGAATCCACCACTATCAACATCATGGGGGTTACCATTGACCAGAAACTGAACTGGAGTAGACATATAAATACTGTGGCTACAAGAGCAGGTCAGAGGCTAGGAATCCTGTGGCGAGTAACTCACCACCTGACTCCCCAAAGCCTGTCCACCATCTACAAGGCACAATTCAGGAGTGTGATGGAATACTCTCCACTTGCCTGGATGGGTGGAGCTCCAATAACACTCAAGAAGCTCGACACCATCCAGGACAAAGCAGCCCGCTTGATTGGCACCCCATCCACAAACATTCACTCCCTCCACAACTGACGCACAGTGGCAGCAGTGTGTACCATCTACAAGATGCACTGCAGCAAAGCACCAAGGCTCCTTCGACAGCACCTTCCAAACCTGCGACCTCTACCACCTGGAAGGACAAAAGCAGCAGATGCATGGGAACACCACCACCTGCAAGTTCCTGTCCATGTCACACACCATCCTGACTTGGAACTATATCATCGTTCCTTCACTGTCGCTGGGTCAAAATCCTGGAACTCCCTTTCTAACAGCACTGTGGGTGTCCCTACCTCACATGGACTGTAGCGGTTCAAGAAGGCTGCTCACCACCACCTTCTCGAGGGCAATTACGGATGGGCAATAAATGCTGGCATAGCCAGTGATGCCCACATCCCATGAATGAATTAAAAAAAAAATTACCTGCAATTCATTTTTCTAACCTGGACCTGCATCTTTCTTTCCCTAAAAAAAATGGAATGCCAAGTGAGGGACTGAGGGAGACTGTTATCTGAAAGATCATTAAGTAAACTGTATGGTCACAATGGGCCCTTCTGATGAGCTGAAAGTAGACAGCACCACAGGACAACAAAAGCATGAACTGCGCCTGTTAATCACCGATAATCAATGAAGAGTTTAAAATCTGGTGCCAGTATGAATAGAAGATAATTTAATTAAAAGGACATCCACCAAGGCAGTAAGTGCGAACAGGTTGGTGACCAAAAACATGATAAAAATGTTTTGGGTGAAGTTACAGTCATTGATCAGAAATGAGAAAGGCTCCAAAATTAAGGAATAAGTTATAAAGTTACAGAATTTCCTGTAAAAGGGAATTCTAAAAATATACTTATGTAAAGCACAAATTAATTAAACAAACTGAATGAACATTTCATGTATGCATGTTAATTAGTACAGCTACAGCCAATTACAAGAAGAAACAAGAACTAAACAATGTGAATAAGAACAAAGCCCTTATATGCAATTGGGATGGGTCAGCTCTAGAATCATAGGGCTGAATTTTATACATCTAAATAGCTGGGGTGGGCAGCACCCCCCGAATCTCTCAGAGGAGGTGGGCTGTCCATCCCCAGCAATGGCATCAGATGCCTGTGCACGGGCGCTGACGCTGTTTTTAAAGGGCTGTTAGCCCTACCAGCTGATTTAAATATTTAAAGGTAAAGTGAATTATTAAAAATACATTTCTTTTGCCCCTCTCCCACAATAACAATTAAATTATTTGCCCTTCCACCCCCTAAAACACCTTTACCATCTGACCTTCCCCCCCATAAACTGCACAAACTTTAAACTACAACCCTTCCCACCATCCCCTACCCCCATGACGTAAATTTGAACCTGTTTTCCCCCCTCTCCCACACTGATAAACTTACCTCCTCCCCCCTTCCCAGCAGTGTGTGGCCTCGCTTCCCCAGACGGAGATCCGCAGGCGCGGGAGTGCCAGCTACCAGGCCGAAAATCACAGTGGGACATCAGGCGGTGATCAATTCATTCATTTTAATTTGTTTAAATATTCAAATTGGGGTCCCATTGCCAAGCAGCGGGGGGCTGCCACGAGGCCTTGCCGCTGCTCGTAATTTCGGGTCAGGCCCTCCCGGCGTAGGGTGCATAGTTGCCCTCTCCTGGAGGCATCTTCAGGCCGCCCCTCCTCTAAAAAACGGAACCCGATACCTGGGGGCAGAACAAAATCCAGCCCATAGAATGGTCACAGCACAAAAGGAAGCCATGTGGCCAGGCATGTCTGTGCCGGCTCACTGTAAGAGCAACTCACCTAGGCCACTCCCCTGACTTTTCCCCAAAGCCCTGCAAATTTTCTCTCAAAATATTTATCCACTTTGAAGATCTCAATTGAATCTGCCTCCACCATACTCTCAGGCAGTGCATTACAGATCCGAACCACTCACTGCAAAAATAAGATTTTCCTCATGTCTCTGTTGCTTCTTTTGCCAATCACTGCTAATGGAAATAGTTTCTCCCTGTCTACTCCATCCAGACCCCTCATGATTTTGAATACCTCTATCAAATCGCCTCTTAATCTTTCCTTCTCCCAGGAGAACAGTCCCAGCTTCTCCAACCTATCCACGTAACTGAAGTTCCTCATCCCCGGAACCATTCTCGTTCATCTTTTCTGCACCCTCTCTAATGTCTTCACATCCTTCCTAAAGTGTGGTGCCCAGAACTGGACACAACACTCCAGCTGAGGCTGAACCAGTGTTTTATACAGGTTTTATGATTTATGTTTTTGTACTCTGTGCCCCTATTTATAAAGCCCAGAAACCCATATATGCTTTATTAACCGCTTTCTCAACCTGCCCTGTAACCTTCAATGATTTGTGCACATATACCCTCAGCTCCGCCTGCTCTTGCATCCCCTTTAAAAAAGTACCCTTTATATTACAGCTTCTAGTTCTTCCTACCAAAATGAATCACTTCACAATTGTGTCAGAGAAATGTCTCAATGCCTTCAGATATAATGAACTACTTTTAAATTCAGTAATTATTATCACTCTCTCTGTGCTGCCATCCAATCGAGAAACAGAAAAAATCATCTGACTGTGGAAATCGAACTAAAAAGGGGTCTATATATGAAGATTCAAGGCAGGGGTCTGCATTAGTGTATGGTTGCTAGAATAAGGGGAGGCCACAACATGTAGGCCAAGATAAATTTAGGTCAGAAGAGCCCTAAAAAGGTGAATCCACAGTACTCCACGGAGTTTACTAATACAATTATTTAATGGAAAAAAGTGACAAGTTTTTCTTTTTATTCATTCATAGGATGTGGGCGTTGCTGGCTAGGCCAGTATTTATTGCCCATCCCTAATTGCCCTGAAGAAGGTGGTGGTCAGCTGCCTTCTTGAACCGCTGAGGTCCATATGGGGTAGGTAAACCCATAGTGCTGTGAAGGGAGCTCCAGGATTTTGACCTAGCGACACTGATGGAACGGCAATATAGTTCCAAATCAGGATGGTGTGTGGCTTGGAGGGGAACTTGCAGGTGGTGGTGCTCCCATGCATTTGCTGCGCTTGTCCTTCCAGGTGGTAGAGATCGTTGGTTTGGAAGGTGTTGTCTAAGGAGCCTTGTTGGGTTGCTGCAATGCATCTTGTAAATAGTACACACTGCTGCCACTGTGCGTCAGTGGTGGAGGGAGTGAATGGTGTGCCAATCAAGTGTGCTACTTTGTCCTGGATGGTGTCGAGCTTCTTGAGTGTTGTTGGAGCTGCACCCATCCAGGCAAGTGGAGAGTATTCCATCACACTCCTGACTTGTGCCTTGTAGATAGCAGACAGGCTTTGGGGAGTCAGGAGACAAGTTACTCCCTGCAGGATTCCTAGCCTCTGACCTGCTCCTGTAATAACGGAATTTATATGTCTATTCCAGTTCAGTTTCTGGTCAATGGTAACCCCCAGGATGCTGATAGTGGGGGATTCAGCGATCGTAATGCCGTTGAACGTCAAGGGGAGATGGTTAGATTCTCTCTTGCTGGAGATAGTCATTGCCTGGCACTTCAGTGGCAAGTAACATTCAAGCCGCACATCAGCCCAAGCCTGGATATTGTCCAGGTCTTGCTGCATTTCTATACGGACTGCTTCAGTATCTGAGGAGTCGCGAATGGTGCTGAACAATCAGCGAACATCCCCACTTCTGACCTTATGACTGAAGGAAGGTCATTGATGAAGCAGCTGAAGATGGTTGGGCCTAAGGCCTAGGACACTTCCCTGAGCAAGTCCTGCAGTGATGTCTAGAGCTGAGATGATTGACCTCCAACAACCACAACCATCTTCCTTTGCGTTAGGCCTGACTCCAACCAGCAGAGAATTTTCCCCGATTCCCATTGACCTCAGTTTTGCTAGGGCTCCATGATGCCATACTGGGTCAAATGCTGCCTTGATGTCAAGGGCAGTTATGCTCACCTCTTGAGTTCAGCTCTTTTGTCCATGTTTGAACCAAGGCTACAATGTGGTCAGGAGCTGAGAGACCCTGGAGGAACTGAAACTGAGCGTCACTCAGGTTATTGCTAAGCAAGTGCCACTTAATAGCACTATTGACAAAACCTTCCACCGCTTTACTGATGATCAAGAGTAGACTGATGGGGTGGTAATTGGCCGGGTTGCACTTGTCCTGCTTTTTGTGTACAGGACATACCTATTTCCACATTGCAGGGTAGATGCCAGTGTTGTAGCTGTACTGGAACAGTTTGGCTAGGGGCACGGCAAGTTCTGGAGCACAGGTCTTCAGTACTATTGCTGGAATGTTGTCGGGGCCCATAGCTTTTGCAGTATCCAGTGCCTTCAGTCATTTCGCGATATCACACAGAGTGAACTGAACTGTCTCAAGACTGGCATCTGTGATGCTGGGGATTTCAGCAGGAGGCCGAGATGGATCATCAACTCGGCACTTCTGGCTGAAGATTGTTGCAGATGTTTCAGCCTTATCTTTTGCACTGATGTGCTGGACTCCCCCATCATTGAGGATGGGGATATGTGTGGAGCCACCTCCTCCAGTTAGTTGTTTAATTGCCCACCAGCATTCACGACTGGATGTGACAGAACTGCAGAGCTTAGATCTGATCCGTTGGTTGTGGGATCGCTTAGCTCTGTCAATCACATGCTGCTTATGCTGTTTGGCATGCAAATAGTCCTGGGTTGTAGCTTCACCAGGTTATCATCTCATTTTAAGGCATGCCTGGTGCCGCTTCTGGCATGTCCTCCTGAACTCTTCATTGAACCAGGGTTGGTCCCCCAGTTGATGGTAACGGTAGAGTGGGGGATATGCCAGGCCATGAGGTTACAGATTGTCGTTGAGTACAATTCTGCTGCTGCTGATGGCCCACAGCACCTCATGGATGCCCAATTTTGTGTTGCTAAATCTGTTCAAAATCTATCGTATTTAGCACGGTGGTAGTGCCACACAGCACTATGCAGGGTACCCTCAATGCGAAGAAGGGACTTTGTCTCCACAAGCGCTGTGCGGTGGTCACTCCTTCCAATACTGTCATGGACAGATGCATCTACAGCAGGCAGATTGGTGTGGACGAGGTCAAGTAAATTTTTCCCTCTTGTTGGTTCCCTCACCACCTGCCACAACCCAGTCTAGCAGCTATGTCCTTTAGCACTCTGCCAGCTCAGTCAGTAGCGGTGCTACCGAGCCACTCTTGGTGATGGACACTGAAGTCTCCCATCCAGAGTACATTCTGCGCCCTTGCCACCCTCAGTACTTCCTCCAAGTGTTTTTCAATGTGGATCAGTACTGATTCATCAGCTATGGGGGGGGCTGGGCAGGGGGTGGGGGGGGGGCGGTAGGTAGTAATCAGCAGGAGGTTTCCTTGCCCATGTTTGACCTGATGCCATGAGACTTCATGGGGTCTGAAGTCTATGTTGAGGACTTGTTACGACCAAGACGGAAGTAATGCACTGTTAAATTCAGTCCTACTACTCCACAGGTCACAGCATATTAGTAAAGATTCCCATCCACAGGAAATTAGACAAATTAAGCACCGTATTTATTGCCCAGAAAAAAATCGCACCAAACCAGGTTTCTTTAAACAATAAATTAGCTATCTATTAATAAACCAATTTTAGACAATGAGATAAATCTATATTTATGAACAGATTTTATAACTTCTTATTCTTCCTAACCTTCATGCACGCACATACATTCAAAAACCAACGGTTAACCAGTTTTAAAAGATTGGTTTCAGTTGGAACGGTTTCTTAGGAATAAAGTAACTGAGTTGTAACTTCTGGTAGAATATTTCTGGATCAGTGAGGTGTCCCAGAGTCAAATCGGCAGATGCCACTCGAAGTTTCCAGGTTAAATTAATGAACCATCAATGGTGGGTAGGCATTCAAGGCAATTTGTCTGCAGCAGGCATCACACAGGTCTTGTAGCAACAGGTCTATTTAAATTTTCAAGTAGCAGTCCAACAGTAGAAACTTTCTTGAGATTTCAGGAGCTTCCAAAAATATAACAATGCAACAGAACTCACACTCAAAGTAGGGATTTTTCAGAGACTGGAGACTACCTTCAGCAATGCAGGCTTCCTATCAGCAAAGGAACCTTTCTCCAAAGCAGTGATCCTCCAGAGTGCTGCAACACCTCTTCCTGGGTCCTCTCTCTGTCTTCAGGCATAAACAGCAACAAGGGTTTTAGCTTCCATGCCTTTGATTTGCAACTCCTTCAAAGTTCTTGTAACGTCAGGAAGAAATTAGAATTTCCCTTGATGCAGGAATTATTTTTCAAGAGAAAGAGTTTCTGTGCTGTCCTTCTACCCCTTCGAGCAGCAAACTGGTCTTTTGATTTATTTCAGAGAGAGTTCTCTTGTTCTGGTCTCCAGAACAGGTTCTAGCCAACTGGTCTTTTCTTGCAAAAGAGAAACTAAAAACGCTCCAGCAGCCAGTCATGTGACAGTCATTTCTCTCTGCTGAGTGGCTTGGAAAAACAGATTGCCTTGCAAGTGCCCCACCCAGTTCAGCATTCACTGTTCCCTGAGAAATCCTTTTTTTAGTCTTAAAGGCACACACCTCGTCTTTTTTTTTTTAAAAAAACAAAGCACTTGTAACAGACTTCCAGGGCAACTCCCTCCCGACTGTATACCAATGTGCCGCCACCTCTGCTGGGTCTGTCCTGTCAGTGGGACAGGAAATACCAGGGGATGGTGATGGCGGTGTCTGGGACATTGTCTGTAAGGTATGATTCGGTGAGTATGACTGTCAGGCTGTTGTTTGACTAGTCTGTGAGACAGCTCTTCCAACTATGCATTTGATCATTTGAATTACCAATCCTATAATTCTGAACAAATCTTGTTGTAGAATACTTAATGTGATGACATATTTTGCTCCTTACCTCTATGTCTGTCTGAAAATTAAACAAGTCAATCCTTTGCCAGTTGCTGCCATCCAATGCCAGGATATTCCATGCCTGAAAAATAGTTGTTAACAGTAATTAATGCACCCTTGCCACCTTCGCACAACATCAAAATAAATAGAAGATCTCAGGGCTACTCCAGCACCTGGTTTCCAATGGTCATGCACATTACAAGATATGCTTAAAATGCATGTAGTAGTTCTTCCCTCTTTGAAGTTCAATTATTTCAAGTTTTTGCTTATTCGTTCGCAGTAAATTTGAAGTATTTCCTTAAAATGCAAATACTTGTAATGCTTGCTTCCTCCTGCCTCAAAATTTCATCCTTATTAGGTATTTTTAAGTACAGTTCAAAAATTAGAATGCTTGCTTCTGTCAGTTGTCATGCAGGCCCCCACCTGCCAAGAATGAGGCACACATTATTTCACCACATGAACATTAAAACTTAAAATTGTTGCTGGGAAGAAAAGAGGGCCTATCACAAGGAATTGCCAGGCCCCTTGCCAGAAAGACCTTTTTTGTATACTAGCAGACAGTGTTGGAACAAAGGAACCAGCCCCTGCCTCCGACTGGCAGTGAGAGTTTTTTTTAAAATTTGAACTTGCCACAGAGTTTTAAAATGCAGAAAGCTGTTTGCTCCTAGACTGAAAAGACCTCTCTGTCTGCTCTCATCTCGCTCTCACCAGCTTCAGAAACCACTGAAGACACGTGAACCCTTAGAGACAATAGTCTCCTACAGTGAACAAGGTTTAAGAAGAATACTGGGTCTCAACAAAAAGCAAGAACTACCTACAAAAGGACTACAGTGAGCTCGAAGCACAGTAATAAGAAACTCTTCTGTTATTGCCTCAAATCTCTCTACTCTATTTGCATGTGCGTATCGCGTGTGCATGCTAGTGTGAGGCGTAGCGTGTATCCGCAGGAGTTAACCGAATTAAAGTTTAAGTTTAAATAAATTTCATTTTTCTTCTTTAAACCTAAGGAGGCCTGTTTATGCTCATTTCTTTGCCATTTTGCCTTCACTTTGTTCTTTCCAACAATTGGCATCCAGTCAGTGTGATAAATATTTTACTTAAGAAATTAAATGTGAAGAATTATCAGACGGTAATATTATAAAGGCAGAATTCTGAAATTTCTTTGACCAAGATAATCAAATTAAAATTCACAGGTCCCCAGGGCATTGTGAAAATTTAGCAATTTCTGCTTGCTTATATTCTACATATCCTAGTTTTTCTTTTTGCAAATTACTTCACTATATTGTTTGAAGAAGAAAGTGGCGGTGCACTTGTGCCTGGGTACTTCTAAGCACGTAATGCAGGGATACTCGCAAAAGGGTACAGAACAGGGCAGGAACCAATGGGTCAATGAATAGATTATTGAAGGTCTTAAGGCAGTAATGAGACTATCGAGAAACCAAATAGGTCATATTGCCACAAACAATATGTACAATATGAAACGAAGATTGCAACATTTGGGTTGTAGAAAGTTTGTAAAAATATTGTATAACAATACTTATAACAGTGATGACCAAAGCTAAGTGCACTTGTGGCAGGGAATAATCAAGGCCTTGAAGTTACAAGCATGGCCAAAATTATATCCAGTCTTAAGCTCTAGTAGTTGGAGCTATTTTCATTAGAGGAGTGCAGATGAAGAGATACAGTTGAGGTTTTTAAAATAATGAAAGGGAATAGATTCTGTCCAGTTGGATAAGTTATTTGAAATGGATAGAGATGGAAGAACGAGAGAGTAATGATTATAAAATACACCAAGAGTTGGTTAGATGCTAGGAATTCCTTTCCATGGGGAGTCACTACCCATTGGAATAGATTCCAGAAACATATGTGACAAATCATTGTCTGCTGTCCTTCAAATAAAAAGGAGAACTGAACAAATGAGCGGGGAGCACATTTCAAGTTAGAAAAGACAGGTTCGAGTGAGAACTAGGAAAAAAGATTCGCATTTGCATTATCAAGCTAGGGGATCAACCATGGTTCAACGAACAGTGTAGGGAAGCATGTCAGGAAAAGCACCAGGCATATGTAATAATGAGGAGCCAATCTGGTGAAGCTACAACACAGGACTAAACGCACGTTAAAGAGAGAAAGGAGGTCGGATAGCTCTGCTAATAAAGGATGAGATCAGTACAGAAGCGAGAAATGATCTTGACTCCAAAGATCAAGATGTAGAATCAGTTTGGGTGGAGATAAAAAATAGCAAAGGAAAGTCATTGGTGGAAGTAGTCTATAGGCCCCCAAATAGTAGCTACACTGTAGAACACAGTATAAATCAAGATAAAATGGATGCTTGTAGGAAAGGTACTGCAATAGTTGTGGGCGATTTTAACCTTCATATCGATTGGATAAATCAAACTGGCAAAGGTAGCCTGGAGAACGATGTAGAGTGTATTCGGGACAGTTTCACAGATAAAGTATATTCAGTGTTACGGTCAAGTAAGGAGGGGTTGAAGGGCTTCCCTCTCCTTGTTAGACCATAGCTGTAATTCTTTCTTAAAAGTGGATGTACTGGACAATTCAGTAAGTGTTTGATAACTTACTTGCTATGATCATAAGAACCAATCGGACAGGTTTTCTTGAGTTAACAAAAAAGTTAATTTTATTGTACCTAAACTGAACTAATAAAATAACAATGCTCCAACTTTCACTTACACACACACACACACACAAATAGGTTAGGGTGGGGAAAAGTAGATTGCTTGAGTTAGAGTTCATAAAAAAGGTATTCTGTCTGTGGAGTTTGGTGATTCAGCTAGCTTCTAGCTGAAGTCAGTGGTCCTGAGGCTTTTAGTTTGAAAAGGTAGATGACTGGCTCAGTGAGCCTCTTGCAGATAGCGATACAGATGGTTTCCTCCGATAGGGCTTCGGATTGTAGCTGCAGTATGCAAAGGTGGTCAACCAGCATGATTTGAAAGCTATCAAGCTGGAATGGAGAGAGAGAGGGAGGGACCCCCACTTAGGGTCTGCTCATGTCAGAGTCCAGTTGCTTCTCCTCTGCTACAGAAAAAAACACCTGCTTAAAACCACAGATGGGGAGGGGTTTGTCACATGACATTCACTCAGATTCAAAACATAGCAGTTAGCAGTATTTCTCTCTTGCAAAAGAACATGCAGTTCCTCTAAACTTCCTGGGTCTTGGTTCTTGCTGGGGAATTAGCAGGCATTTCATCTCCCTTCTCACAATCCTTGCATGTAGGATACAGCAAATTAGGTGACCAACTTAAGCTGCCAGCAAAATCATCCTTTTAGCTGGTCTTTTAAAAATATATAAATTCAGATCTCCAGTCAGTGGATTAAAGAAAATTATCAAAGAACATTGGCATAACAGCTGGAACCAACCAGGGAGCAGGCTATTTTAGACCTCTCAATGTGTAATCAGACAGGATTAATTAATGACCTCATAGTAAAGGATCCTTTAGGCAAGATCATGACAGAGAATTTCACATTCAGTTTGAGGGTAAGAAATGTGGGTCTGAAACTGGTGTCTTAAACTTAAATGGAGGCAATTGCAAGGGTATGAAGACAGAGTTGCCCTCCAGTGGATTGGGGAAATGGGTTAAAAAGGTAAGACAGCAGAGAAGTAGTAGCAGACATTTAAGGAGATGTTTCATAATGCTCAAACACATTGAGAAAGAAAGACTCTGAGAAGGATGCACCATCCATGGTTAATTAAGGAAGTTAAGCATGGCAACAAATTGAAAGAAAAGGCGCACAATGCTGCAAAGATTAATGGTAGGCTGATAGAAATCAGCAAAGGACGGCAAAAAAAGGGAGAAATTAGGAGTACAAACTAGCAAGAAATACAAAAAGATAGTAAAAGCCTCTACAAATACATAAAAAAGTAAGAGAGTAGCTAAAGTAAGAGTTAAAACCAGAGAAATGTTACAGCACAGAAAGAGGCCATTCAACTCACTATGTCTGCGCCGGCTGAAAAAACCAGCCGCCCATTCTAATCCCACCTTCTAGCACCTTGTCCGTAGCCTTGCAGGTTACGGCACTTCAGGTGCAGGTCCAGGTTCCTGTCAAATGAGTTGGGGGTTTCTGCCTCCACCACTGATCTAGGCAGTGAATTCCAGACACACACCACCCTCTGGGTGAAAAAGTCTTTCCTCATGTCCCCTCTAATCTTTCTACCAATCACCTTAAACCTGTGCCCCCTAGTAATTGACCTCTCCACTAGGGGAAACCAGTCCTTCCTGTCTACTCTATCTAGGCCCCTCATAATTTTGTACACCTCAATTAAGTCACCCCTCAGTCTCCTCTGTTCTAAGGAAAACAACCCTAGCCTATCCAATCTTTGCTCATAGCTGCAATTTCCAAGCCCCGACAACACTCTTGTAAATCTCCTCTATACTCTCTCCAGAACAATTATGTCCTTCCTGTAATGTGGTGACCAGAACTGTACACAACACTCCTGCTGGGGACTAACCAGCATTTTATACAGCTTGAGCATTACATCCCTGCTTTGTATTCTATACCTTGGCGAATAAAGGAAAGCATTCCATATGCCGCCTTCACCATTTATCTACTTGTCCTACCACCTTCAGGGACCTGAGGACATGCACTCCAAGGTCTCTCACTTCCTCTACCCCTCTCTCAATGTCCTCCTATTTGTGTATTCCCTTGCTTTATTTGCCCTGCCCAAATGCATTACCTCACACTTCTCCGGATTGAATTCCATTTGCCACTTTTCCGCCCACTCAACCAAACCATTGATGATATTCTGGAGTCTACAGCCATCCTCTTCGCTATCAACTACATGGCCAATTTTTGTGTCACCTGCAAATTTCCCAATCATACCTCCCACATTTAAGTCCAAATCATTAATATATACCACAAACAGCAAGGGACCCGACACTGAGCCTTGTGGAACGCCACTGGAAACTGCATTCCATTCGCAAAAACATCCGTCGACCATTACCCGTTGTTTCCTGTCACTGAGCCAATTTTGGATCCAACTTGCCACATTCCCCTGAATCCCATGGGCTTTTACTTTTCTGACCAGTCTGCCATGTGGGACCTTGGCAAATGACTTACTAAGATCCATGCAGACAACATCCACTACACTACCCTCATCAATCCTTCCAGCTACTTCCTCAAAAAATTCAATCAAGTTAGTACGACAGGACCTTCCCTTAACAAATCCATGCTGACTATCCCTGATTAATCTGTCTTTCTAAGTGACAGTTTATCCTGTCTCTCAGAATTGATTCTAATACTTTGCCCACCACTGAGGTCAGACTGACCAGCCTATAATTATTTGGCCTATCCCTCGCACCCTTTTTAAACAATGTTACAATGTTTGCAGACCTCCAATCCTCTAGTACCTTGCCTATATCTGGTGAGGATTTGAAAATGATCCTCAGAGCATCCACTATTTCCTCCCTGGCTTCCTTTAACAACCTGGGATACAATCCATCTGGCCCTGGGGATTTATACACTTTCAAGAATGTCAGACCCTCTTATACGTCCTCTCTCATTATGCTCATCGTATCTCATTTCACACACCTCCTCTTTTACTACAACGTCTGCATCATCCATCTCCTTTGTGAAGACAGGGACAAAATACTCATTAAGAACCTTGCCCACATCTTCTGCTTCGACTCATAAGTTACCTTGTACATCGCTGATAGGCCCTACCCTTTCCTTAGTTGTCCTCTTGCTCTTAATGTACTGATAAAACATCTTTGGGTTTTCCTTGATTTTACCTGCCAATATTTTTTCATGTCCTCTCTTTGCTTTCCTAATTTCCTTCTTTACTTCACCTCTGAAGTTTCTATACTCCTCTAGGCTTTCCAAAGTATTAAGTTTTTTTGTGACTGTCACAAGCTTTCTTTATCTGCTTTATCTTACCCTGCATGGCTTCCAGATAACCAGGGGACTCTACATTTGGCAGTACCACCCTTTTTCTTTGTGGGGACACATCTACACTGTGCCCGTAAAATCTCACTTTTGAATGCCTCCCACTGGTTCGCCACTGATTTTCCTTCAAGTAGCTGTATCCAGTCCACTTTCACCAGATCACCTCTCAAATTTGTAAAATTTGCCTTTCCCAATTTAGAACTTTTACCCCTGTTCTATCCTGGTCCTTTTCAATAATAATGCTAAATCAAACTGTATTATGGTCACCCACTGCTACTTCATCCACTTGCCCAACTTCATTTCCTAAGACTAAATCTAGAATTGCACCCCCTCTCGTTGGGCTGGTTACATGCTGGCTAAAAAGGTTCTCTTGAATGCAGTTCAAGAATTTTGTGCCCTTGTGCATTTGACAGGTATGAACAGCCCTGTCATGCCTCAAATTACTTATTTACTGCACTAAGATTGGAAGTTAAATAAACACAATAAAATGGTTATAAATAGAATGAATAACCGAGTAACCACCTGCTGGCAACTGATATTTGCTAGTGCTGCCAGGGAGGGTTTAAAACTTGAATGGCAGGAGGATAGGAATCTGAGCAGGGAGACAGAGGAGGGGGAAACAAGGATAGAAATGAAAGACAGAAAGGTAAGAAGCAAAAGTGTAAGGCAGAGAAAACAAGGGAGAGAAACAAATGGGGCCATAGTCCAAAATAAAGCTAAGATGACTAACAATGTTAAAAAGACAAGTCTAAAGGCATTGTGATGAACTAACAGCGCAAATAGATATAAACGGTTATGATATAGTTGCAATTATGGAGACATGGCTGCAGGGTGGCAAGGATGGAAACTGAACATCCAGGGGTATTCAATATTTAGGAAGGACAGGCAAAAAGGGAAAGGAGGAGGGGTAGCAGTTAGTAAAGGAGGAAATCAATGCAATAGTGAGGAAGGATATTGGCTCAGAAAATCATGATGTGGAATCTGTATGGGTGGAGCTAAGAAACACCAAGGGGCAGAAAACATTGGTGGGATTGTCTATAGGTCCCCAAACAGGAGTGGAGATGTAAGGGACGGCGTTAAACAGGAAATTAGAAATGCATGCCATAAGGTACAACTGTAATCATGGGTGACTTTAATCTATATATAGATTGGTCAAACCAAATTAGCAATAATACTGTGGAGGAGGATTTCCTGAAGTGTGTACGAGATGGTTTTCTAGACCAATACATTGAGGAACCAACTAGAGAACAGGCTATCCCAGACTGGGTATTGTGCAATGAGAAAGGATTAATTAACAGGCTTGTTGTGTGGGGTCCCTTGGATAACATGTTAGAATTCCTCATTAAGATGGAGTGTGAAGTAGTTGAATCGGAAACTAGGGTCCTGAATCTAAATAAAGGAAACTATGAAAGTATGAGACGCGAGTTGGCTATGGTAGATTGGGGAACTTTACAAAAAGGGTTGATGGTGGATAGGCAATGGATAATATTTAAAGAACGTGTGCATGAATTACAACAATTATTCATTCCTGTCTGGCGCAAAAATAAAACCAGAAAGGTGGCTCAACCGAGGCTTACAAAAGAAATTAGGGATAGTATTAGATCGAAAGAGGAGGCATATAAAATTGCCAGAAAAAGCAGCAAGTCTGAGGATTGGGAGCAGTTTATAATTCAGCAAAGGAGGCCAAAGAGGTAGATTAATCGGGGGAAAATAGAGTATGAAAGTAAACTTGCGGGGAACATTAAAACTGACCGTAAAAGCTTCTATAAATATGTGAAGAGAAAAAGATTCGTGAAGACAAATGTAGGTCCCTTACAGTCAGAAACGGGGGAAATTATAATGGGGACAAAGAAATGGCAGAACAATTAAACACATACTTTATGTCCTCCTTTGTGAAGACAGAACCAAATAACCTCCCAGAAATGTTAGAGAACCAAGGGTGTAATGAGAGGGAAGAACTGAAGGGAATCAGTATTAGTAAAAAATAAATAGTGCTAGGAAAATTAATGTGGTTAAAGGCTGACAAATCCCCAGG
Organism: Heterodontus francisci; assembly: GCF_036365525.1. Lineage (NCBI taxonomy): Eukaryota > Metazoa > Chordata > Chondrichthyes > Heterodontiformes > Heterodontidae > Heterodontus > Heterodontus francisci. The sequence goes on along the minus strand of NC_090375.1, from coordinate 151,547,768 downwards.
GCCTGATAATCTACATCCCACAGCACTAAAGGAAGTGGCCCTGGAAACAGTGGATGCATTGGTGGTCATCTTCCAAAATTCTATCGACTCTGGAGCAGTTCCTACAGATTGGAGGGTGGCAAATGTAACCCCACTATTTAAAAAAGGAGGGAGAAAAAACAGGGAATTACAGACCAGTGAGCCTTACATCAGTAGTGGGGAAAATGCTAGAGTCTATTATAAAGGATGTGATAGCAGAACACCTGGAAAGTATAAATAGGATTGGACAAAGTCACATGGGTTTACAAAAGGGAAATCATGCTTAATAAATCTACTGGAGTTTTTTGTAACTAGTAGAATAGATAAGGGAGAACCAGCGGATGCGGTGTATTTGGATTTTCAAAAGGCTTTTGATAAGGTCCCACAGAGGTTAGTGTGCAAAATTACAGCACATGAGATTGGGGGTAATATATTGTCATAGATTGAGAATTCATTGACAGACAGGAACCAGAGAGTAGGAATAAACGGGGGGGAATGTGAGCTGTGAGGATGATGCAAAGAGGCTCCAATGTGATTTGGAGAAGTTGGGTGAGTGGGCAAATGCATGGCAGATGCAGTAGAACGTGGATAAATGTGAGGTTATCCACTTTGGTTGTAAAAACAGAAAGGCACATTATCTGAATGGTGATAGATCGAGAAAGGGGGAGGCGCAACGAGACCTGGGTGTCCTTGTACACCAGTCGCTGAAAGCAAGCATTCAGGTACAGCAAGCAGTTAGGAAGGCGAATGGTATGTTGGCCTTCATTGCAAGAGGATTTGAGTACAGGAGCAAGGATGTCTAACTGCAGTTATATAGGGCCTTGGTGAGACCACATCTGGAGTACTGTGTGCAGTTTAGGTTTCTTTATCTGAGAAAGGATGCTCTTGCCATGGAGGGAGTGCAAAGAAGATTTACTAGGCTTATTCTTGGGATGGCAGGATTGACGTAAGAGGAGAGATTGGGTCGACTAGGCCTATATTCACTCGAGTTTAGAAGAATGAGAGGGGATTTCATAGAAAGCTATAAAATTCTAACAGGACTAGACAGGCTAGATGCAGGGAGGATGTTCCCGATGGCTGGGGAGTTCAGAACCAAGGGTCACAGTCTCAGGATACAGGGTATGCCATTTAGAACAGAGAGGAGAAATTTCTTCACTCAGAGGGTGGTGAATCTGTGGAATTCTCTACCACAGAAGGCAGTGGAGACCAAGTCATGAAATATATTCAAGAAGGAGATAGATATACTTCTTAATGCCAAAGGGAACAAGGGGTAAGAGGAGAAAGCGGGGAATAGGGTACTGAATTAGACGATCAGCCATGATATTTTTTGAATGGCGGAGCAGGCCCAAAGGGCCTACTCCTGCTCCTATTTTCTATGTTTCTATGGTATTTTAGCTTTTACTTTATAGGTAGACTTAAATGTTAGAGCAAAAACAAAAAACAGCAGAAAAAAGAAAATACCCACCAGATACTCACCGACTAGCTCCCTGTTCCTTGCCCCTCTTTCTCCCCTCTTGCGCTGTTTGTAGGTCCGAAGTCTCACCCAGCCATACCTGCTTCTCTGTGATGTCACACCTCAATCTTTCTTTCCGAGCACCGATAAACTGGCGGCACCTAGCCCGGCTCCCTTGCACCAATTTCTGGTGAATTTTCCCGTTGGCTCTCTCTCTCTCTTCAGAGAGTGGAGAGGTGCCGGACCTGTGTGGGAGCAGCTAACAGCTTCAGGAGTCAGCATACCTTGGAGGATAAGACTGGGGAATTAATAATGGGGGACAAGAAAACGGCAGAGACTTTGGACAAGTATTTTGTATGTGCCTTCACAGTAGAAGATACAAAAAGCATCCCAAAAATATTAGAAAATCAAGATGCAAAAGAGAGGGTAGAAACAATCACCATCACGAGAGAAAAAGTACGAAGAAAATTAATGGACGAAAGGCTGACAAGTCACCTGGACCTGATGGCCTGCATCAGAGGGTCTGAAAGGAAGTGGCTGCAGAGATAATGAATGCATTTGTTGTAATCTTTAAAAATTCCCTAGATTCTGGAAAGATCCCAGCGGACTGGAAAACTGCAAATGTAACATCTCTCTTCAAGAAAGAATAGAGACAGAAAGCAGGAAACTATAGGCCAGTTAGCCTAATATCTGTTTATTTTATTCATTCATGGGATGTGGGCGTCGCTGGCTAAGCCAACATTTATTGCCCATCCCTAATTGACCTAGAGAAGGTGGTGGTCAGCTGCCTTCTTGAACCGCTGCAGTCCATGTGAGGTAGGTACAGCCACAGTGCTGTTAGGGAGGGAGTTCCAGGATTTTGACCCAGCAACAGTGAAGGAAGGGCGATATAATTCCAAGTCAGTATTGTGTGTGACTTGGAGGGGAACTTGCAGGTGGTGGTGTTCCCATGTATTTTCTGCCCTTGTCCTTCTAGTTGGTAGAGGTCGTGGGTTTGGAAAGTGCAGTCTAAGGAGCCTTGGTGCGTTGCTGCAGTGCATCTTGTAGATGGTACACACTGCTGCCACTGTGAGTCAGTGGTGGAAGGAGTGAATGTTTGTGGATGGGGTGCCAATCAAGCGGGCTGCTTTGTCTTGGGTGGTGTCGAGCTTCCCGAGTGTTATTGGAGCTGCACCCATCCAGACAAGTGGAGAGTGTTCCATCACACTCCTGACTTGTGCCTTGTAGATGGTGGACAGGATTGAGAGAGACAGGAAGTGAGTTACTCGCCGCAGGATTCCTAGCCTCTGACCTGCTCTGGTAACCACAGTATTTATATGGCTACTCCAGTTCAGTTTCTGGTCATTGGTAACCCCTAGGATGTTGATAGTGGGGGATTCAGCGATGGTAATGTCATTGAATGTCAAGGGGAGATGGTTAGATACTCTCTTGTTGGAGATGGATATTGCCTGGCACTTGTGTGGCGCGAATATTACTTGCCACTTATCAGCCCAAGCCTGGATATTGTCCAGATCTTGCCACATTTCTACAAGCACTGCTTCAGTATTTGAGGAGTCACGAATGGTGCTGAACATTGTGCAATCATCAGCGAACATCCCCACTTCTGACCTTACGATTGAAGGAAGGTCATTGATGAAGCAGCTGAAGATGGTTGGGCCTAGGACATTACCCTGAGGAACTCCTGCAGTGACGTCTGGAGCTGAGATGATTGACCTCCAACAACCATAACCATTTTCCTTTGCATTAGGTATGACTCCAACCAGCGGGGAGTTTTCCCCCGATTCCCATCGACTTCAGTTTTGCTGGAGCTCCTTGATGCCATACTCGGTCAAATGCTGCCTTGATGTCAAGAGCAGTCACTCTCACCTCACCTCTGGAGTTCAGCTCTTTTGTCCATGTTTGAATCAAAGCTGTAATGAGGTCAGGAGTTGAGTGACCCTGGCGAAACTGAAACTGAGCGTCACTGAGCAGGTTATTGCTAAGCAAGTGCCGCTTGATAGCACTGTTGATGACACCTTCCATCACTTTACTGATGATTGTGAGTAGACTGATGGGGCGGTAATTGACCGGGTTGGACTCGTCCAGCTTTTTGTGTACAGGACATACCTGGGCAATCTTCCATATTGCTGGATAGATGACAGTGTTGTAGCGTTACTGGAACAGCTGGGCTAGTGCAGCAAGTTCTGGAGCACAGGTCTTCAGTACTATTGCCGGAATTTTGTCAGGGCCCATAGCCTTTGCAGTATCCAGTGCCTTCAGTCGTTTCTCAATATCACTGGGACTGAATTGAATTGGCTGAAGTCTGGCATCTGTGATGCTGGGACTTCAGGAGAAGGCCAAGATGGATTGGCACTTCTGGTTGAAGATCGTTGCAAATGCTTCAGCCCTATCTTTCGCACTGAAGATTGGGAATATTTGTGGAGCCACCTCCTCCAGTTAGTTGTTTAATTGTCCACCACCATCCATGGTTGGATGTGGCAGGATTGCGGAGCTTACATTTGATCTATTGGTTATGGGATCGCCTGGCTCTGTCATCGCACCAGTCTAGCAGCTATGTCCTTTAGGACTTGGCCAGCTTGATCAGTAGTGGTGCTACCAAGCCATTCTTAGTGATAGACATTGAAGTCCCACACCCAGAGTACATTCTGCGCCCTTGCCACGCTCAGTGTTTCCTCCAAGTGGTGATCAACATGGAGGAGTATTGATTCATCAGCTGAGGGAGGGCGAAAGGTGGCAATCAGCAGGAGGTTTCCTTGCCCATGTTTGACCTGATGCCATGAGACTTAATGGGGTCCAGAGTCAATGTTGAGGACTCCCAGGGTAACTCCATCCCGACTGTATACTAGTGTGCCGCCATCTCTGCTAGGTCTGGCCTGCCGGTGGGATGGTGATGGCAGTGTCTGGGACATTGTAATGTCAGGCTGTTGCTTGACTGGTCTGTCGGACAGCTCTCCCAACTTTGGCACAAGCCCCCAGATGTTAGTAAGGAGGACTTTGCAGGGTTGACAGGGCTGGGTTTGCCGTTGTTGTTTCCGGTGCCTAAGTCGATGTCAGGTGGTCCTTCCGGTTTCATTGTCATTAGGAAAATGCTAAAATCCATCATTAAGGAAGTAATAACAGGACGTTTAGAAAATCATAATAAAACCATGTTGAATCTGCCTGATTGTATGAAAAGGAAATTGTGTTTGACAAACTTATTGAAGTTCTTGAGGATCTAACAAGCAGGGTAGATAAAGTGGAACCAGTTGATGTAGTGATGATCCTGTAGCTTTTGTGGGGGGAAGAATGCAGTGTGCCTTTAAGACTGGGAAACTGAGCCATACTGCTTTAAGGCAGCAGGCTCCAGAAGCTGAGTCAAAGAATGCATTTTCGTTGCCCCGGGATACAGCCAGAGACTACGATTCAAAGGGTGCATTCTGTTTGCCTTGGATATAGCCACTCGGACTAAGTACAGAGAGATACATTTGTTACAATTTAATTTTGTACTGGCTTATAGTGGAAAATAGCCTGTTCTAACAGAGGAAACAGACAGGAGTGTGTTTGCACCTGAAAGGAGCGCTCTCAGACCATTTAACGGAAGGAAGAGAATTTAGTCTGTTTATTTGTAATTCTTTGTCAAAATACTAAAAAGTCAAGCCAAAACACACATCTCTGATAATTTAAACTGAAGGAAGGGAAGTTAGACTGGAACAATCTTTTACCCCTCAAAAATTTTAAAGCAAAATTGATTCATTAAAAAGTATTTGCAAGTTGTTAATTGTTGAAATTCATCGCTGGAGAAGGAAAGCAACAATTTCGAATTCTGGATTCGACTCCAGACTGTTCTGCTGTTGAAGGACCTTTTTCCCCCCATCGGATGCCTGTGAGGACTTCAAGCAACCTTGGACTGTTCCACATCCGGCAGGAGGTTAAATCTGCAAGGATTCTAATTTTTTTCTATTTTAAATGTTGTTTATATCTTAATAGCGTTTAAGAATTTAGTTTTTCTAATTAAACGGTTAATTTGTTGATTTAAAGGCACCTGGTTTGGTTAGCCTCATTCGAGGGTTAATAGATGATACAATTTGGCTGGGTCTTTCTTTAATAAAAACAAGAAATGCTGAAAATACTCAGCAGGTCTGGCAGCATCTGTGGAGAGAGAAGCAGAGTTAACTTTTCAGGTCAGTGACCCTGGTTCTGAAGAAGGGTCACTGACCTGAAACGTTAACTCTGCTTCTCTCTCCAGATGCTGCCAGACCTGCTGAGTATTTCGTGTTTTTATTTCAGATTTCCAGCATCCGCAGTATTTTGCTTTTATTTTAGGTCTTTCTTTAATTTGGAAAGTTTAAAATGATATGTTAGGCAATCTTTGGAGGGACGAAATTGAATTAACAGTGCGTTTCTCAGAATCGTATATTTTGATTGGGGGCTTTGACTGGGGTGGTCGGTCGTAACAGGAACCAGTAGATGTAGTGTATTTAAATTTCCAAAAGGCATTCAAGAAGGTGCCACATAAAAGGTCACGACACAAGATAAGAGCTCATGGTGTTGGGGGTAAGATAATAGCATGGATAGAGGACTGGATAACTCACAGGAAACAAGTGAGTCAGGATAAATGGGGCAGTTTCACATCGGCAAACTGTAATTAGTGGGGTGCCGCAAGGATCAGTGCTGGGGCCTCAACTATTTTCAATCAATATTACTGACTTGGGTGAAGAGCTGAGTGCATCGTGGTCAAATTTGTGAATGATATAGGTGGGAAAGAAAATTGCGAGGACACAAAGAGTCTGCAAAGGGATATAGATAGGTTCAGAGAGTGGGCAAAAATTTGGCAGATGGAGTATTATGTGGGAAAATGAGAGGCTGTCCACTTTGGCAGGAAGAACAGAAAACCAGAATATTTAAATGGAAAGAGACTCCAGAACACTGCGGTACAGCGGGATCTGGGTGTCCTTGCATATGAAGCACAATAAGTTAGCATGCAGATATAGCCAGTAAGGCAAATGGAATATTGGCCTTTATTGCAAGGGGGATAGAATATAAAAGTAGGGAAATCTTGCTGCAACTGTATAGGCATTAATGAGACCGCACCTAGAGTACTGCGTACTGTTTTGGTCTCCTTATTTAAGGAAGGGATATAATTGCATTCGAAGCAGTTTTGAGAAGGTTCATTAGATCGATTCCAGGGATGAAGGGGTTGTCGTATGAGCAAAGGTTGAGCAGGTTGGGCCGATAATCATTGGAGTTTAGAAGAATGAGAGGTGATCTATTGAAACATAAGATTCTGAGGATGCTGGAGAGTAGATACTGAGAAGATGTTTCCCCTCGTGGGGAAATCTAGAGCTGGGTGGGGGGGGGCACAGTTAAAAAATAAGGAGTGTCTCATTTAAGACAGAGATGAGGAGGAATTTCTTCTCTCAGAGGGCTGTTAATCTTTGGAATCTACCACAGAGAACAGTGGACGCTGGGTCACTGAATATATTCAAAGGCTGAGTTAGACAGATTTTTGATCTGAAAGAGAATAAAGGGTTAGAGGGGGCAGGCAGGAAAGTGGAGTTGAGGCCACAATCCGATCAGCCATGATCTTACTGAATGGCGGAGCAGGCTTGAGGGGCTGAACGGCCTACTCTTGCTCCTATTTGTTCTAACATGTTCTAACATGCATGTTCTAACATGCAATAGAAAGAGCAAAACAATCCCACAACCAACATAAGTACACAAAAAATAGGAGCACAAGTAGACCATATGGCCCTGCTCCGCCATTTAATATGATAATGGCTGATCTTGGGCTTCAATTCCACTTTCCTGCCCGGTCCCATATCGCTTGATTATCTGTGAGACAAAAAAATTTATCTCAGCCTTAAACATATTCAATGATGGAACATTCACAACCCTCTGGGGTAGAGAATTCAAAAGATTCACAACCTTTTGAGTGTGGTAATTTCTCCTGATCTCAGCCCTCAATGATTGGCCCCTTATTCGGAGACTGTGCCCCCGCGTTCTACATTCCCCGACCAGCGAAACAATCTCTCAACTTCTACCCTATCAAGCCCTTTCAGAATCTTGTATGTCTCAATTAGATCGCCTCTCATTCTTCTAAACTCCAGAGAATATAGGCCCAATTTACGCAGCCTATCATAGGACAACCCCCTCGTCCCAAAGTTCAATTTAGTAAATCTTCACTGCATTTAATCCAGTGCAAGTGTATCCTTCCTTAACTGTTGAGTCCAAAAGTGCACAATGTATTCCAGGTGGGGTCTCACCAAATTTTAGTAAGACTTCTTTATTCCTGTCCTCCAATCCCCTTGCAATAAAGGCCAACATGCCATTTGCCTTCCTAATAGCTTGCAGCACCTGCATGTTAACTTTGGGCGTTCTTTGTATAAGTATACCCAAGTCTTTCTGAACATCACTTACCAGTTTAACATCTTTTAAAATAGAAAAGCAGAATTTTTTTTAATGACCAAAGTGAACAACTTCAAACTTCTCTACATTATACTCCATTTGCCATCCTGTTGCCCACTCACTTAGCCTGTCCACATCTCTTTGCAGCCTCTCTTTGTCCTTCCCCGCAGCTTACCTTTCTACCGAGCTTTGTATCATCAGCAAACTTAGACACATTACTCTCTGCCTCTTCATCCAAGTCATAGAGTCGTACAGCATAGAAACAGGCCCTTTGGCCCACCGCGTCCATGCCGACCACAATGCCCAACTATACTAATCCCACCTGCCTGCATTAATTCCATATCCCTCTATGCCTTGCTCATTCAAGTACCTGTCCAGATGCCTCTTAAATGTTGCTACTGTTCCTGCCTCCACCACCTCCTCAGGCAGCTCATTCCAGATACCCACGATTCTTTGTGTGAAAAATTTACCCCTTTGATCCCCTTTAAACCTCCTCCCTCTCACCTTAAATCTATGCCCTCTAGTTTTAGTCACCCCTACCATGGGAAACAGCCTCTGGCTATCTACCCCTCTCATAATTTTATATACCTCTATCATTAATTTAGAGCTCAAATAGCTGAGGCCCCAGCACGGATCCTTGTGGCACCCCACTATTCACTGCCTGCAAACTTGAAAATGGCCCGTTTATGTCCACTCTCTGCTTCCTGTCTGTTAACCAATCCTCTATCCATGCGAATATATTACCCCCAACACCATGAGCCCTTGCCTATTAACCTTTTATGTGGCAGCTTATCAAATGCCTTTTGGAAATCTAAGTATACCATATATACTGGCTCCCCTTTATCTACCCTACTAGTTACAACCTCAAAAAATTCTAATAAATTTGTAAAACAGGAGTTCCCTTTAGTAAAACCATACTGACTTGTTCTAATCATACTATGTTTTTCCAAGTGCATTGTTAAGACTTCTTTAATAATAGTTTCCAGCATCTTCCTAACAACTGATATTAGGCTAACTGGCCTGTAGTTCCTGGTTTTCTATCTACATCCTTTCTTGAAAAGCGGTCTAACATTTGCCAACTTCCAATCTGACAGATCAGATCAAAGCTCTGCAGACTTTCCTTATCTAGTCGTGAAAGGTGGCAGACAATTAAAAATCTAAAACTAACCGAAGGAGGCGGCCCATAAAAACATCCCGATCCTTAATGATGGGAAGCCCAGTACACCAGTGCAAAAAACACGTCTGAAGCATTTGCAACCTGTTACAAACAGGTGAGAAAGGCGTTTAGGGGTCTGTTCCTATCTTCACCTGGTCTTATTGTAACAGGGTTTAATTTTAAACAGAGTGTTTTGAACTCCCCCTTTGAATCCTCATTCACAACTTTCTAATTATAAGGCAAAGAAATGAGCACAAACAGGCTTCCTTTGGTTTAAAAGATGAAATTTATTATACCTTAAACTTAAAATCTAATATGGATAACGCCTATGGATATACGACACGGCAACGCTAGCATGCACACACGATACACACATGCAAATAAGGACAGAAGAGAGAAGAAAAGATAATTAGAACAGTTTGAGGCAATATCTTGTTACTGTTTCTCGAGTTTGCTGTAGTCCTTGATTGAAGATATGGTCTTGCGTTTCGTAGGGGACCAGTATTCTTCGTAAACCTTGTTCAAAGAACAAAGAACAGTACAGCACAGAAGGAGATTTTTCTCTCTCAGTGTCTCAATGGTTTCTGTTCCCCGAGAGATGAGCAGGCAGGAGAGGACAGGTCTTCTCAAACCAGGAGCTTTTTCATCTCAAGTACTGTTTTCTCCAATTTAAAACTCTCAATTCAAACCTCTGCAACAGCCAGTTAGTCATGTGACTAAAACTGGTCTGGCCATTTCTGTGCATTGGGGAAGCAACTACTGGGTCCTCATTGTTTCAACACTGTCTGTCACTATGCAAAAATGTCTTTCCAGTCACGGGCTTGCACTTTACGTTTTAATGTTCATGTGGCAAAATAATGTGCGCCCCAGTCTTGACAGGTGGGGGGTTGCCTGACACCTTCACACCCAGGGGAATGAAATGCGATTTGAAGAAAAACGACACATTTCATTAGAGTTTGAGAGAAATGTAAGATACAGAAAGAAAAACCATGCATTTCTCTCATTCATTTCTATTCATTCATTCACCAATCTTAAAGCTCATTAAAAAAAAATTTCTGGTTGCCAGTGCTGCTTTACAAAGACTTTTGACTTCAGGGGATGGGTGGTTCCCTTTTCCACTGTGAGGGAGGAGTCTTTGTTACTCTCCCCTTTGTTCTCGGAGACACTCCTACCTGCAGGTCTTTGTGCAGACTTCACTACACTCTCCTGTGTCACTTCGATTAGGTGAGGCATCACCCTCACAGTTTCTGTGCCTCCTAAAGGTCTCTCTTAGTCTCTGCAGGTTCCATTAAATGCTGTTAGCAACTCTGGTGGGGTGCTTTCAGAGTCTGCATTGACATAGGAGGATGTGGGGTCTAACTTTTCATATTTTTTGGGGTTGGTTGACCGGACAGTAGGGGTTTTCATCTGGAATTCTTCACTGACTTCCTTTAAACTGCCCTCTTGGTCACTTCTTCCCCTTCTCTTTCTAAGATTTTGCCAGCCGTGTGCCTGCCTGTCTCCTTTTGTTCTCGGCGGGGGTCTCTTACACTTCACCAGCCCTCTGCCGGAGGGTCCTCCTAACACCGGTACAGGACTCAGGGGTGCAGGTTTCACTGTAGGTTGGGAATCCCCTCAAGCTGGCACACGTGGCAACTCCTGCAGTACTCCACCACATCTTTGTGGAGGCTTGGCCAGTCAAACTGTTGTCTTATGTGGGCTTTGGTCTTTCATATACTGGCATGTACAGCTACTGTAGTCTCATAGACCCTTCTTAATATTTCCCCCCCAGGACCTCTGCGGCACCACTAACTGCTGAACCACTGTCCACTCCTTGCCCTCAGGTCTGTCAGGAGAACTCCATTTCCTCATCAGTACCTCATTCTTTAAATAGTAGCAATCAGGGACTCCCTCTGCTTCATTTTCAGACTGGGCAGCCTGTGCTAACTCTTGCAATACTGGGTCAGTTCGCTGAGCCTCAGCTAGGGAAAATCCATTTAATTCATTCCCTGGGTCTCCTAACTTTCCAAAGAGAGTCTCAGACAGGCAGACCTTATGGTCATTTGCCTGCAGTGTCAATACAGTCTCCTCTGGGGGAGCTAGTTTGATCATGGCCTGACTCACTACACATTCAGGGACTCTGCATGGGGACTGTCTCTTGCCACCGCCCTGTCTCTCTGACCGCCTGCGGTCTTTCTTTCACTACCGGGGGGTCTACCACCTTCACCCCCACCAGATCATTACCTAGGAGGTCAACCCCGTCTACAGGCAAGCTAGGGACAATCCCTACAGTCACCAGTCCCGAGGTCGCACTCCAGATGCACCCGATGTACCAGTACAGGCATACACTGCCTTCCAATACCATTCACCACCATTTTGGTGATCACTGGTCAGGCCTTTTCCCAGTAAAATGGATCTAGTCGCCCATGTCCCTGAGAATCACTATGGGCTCGCTTGCCCCACTTGAGGGATATGGGGTTACCCTCCCTTATAACATAAAACCCTGATAACCTTCAGGAATCCTATTAACTTTTCCTGCACTGGCCATAGTAAGCTTCCTGGGTTGCACTCTTACTGCAGTTAAAGCCACAGTATGTTCTGTGTTTTCCATCCGGGTCCCATCTGCACTGAGCGGGTGTGCCCTGTTTAACCCTACTGGTTTCCCCTTTAGTTTCCAGCAGTCAGCTTTTAAATGCCCTGCCTTATTACAATGGAAGCACACAGGTCTCCGGGTTTCACTCTTGCTCACAGCACCTTCCTTTTTGGCTGGAGCAGGGCCCCATGTCTCTTGCTTTCCTTTCTCTTCCAGGACTGCCAGGGCAGATATCACCTTCTCACCCCTTGTCCTTTTTGGATTTGTGGGGGTGATCAGGAATGTTTCTCCCCTGGGAAACCGACTTATAAATTAAAGCAAATTCATCAGCCTGAACGGCTGCTTGTTGGGCTCCCTGAACCCACTGCTCCTCTACATGAGTTTTTATTGAGAATGGAAGAGAGTTTTTAAATTGCTCTAACAGGATTACTTCTCTGAGTGTCTATTAGCTGAGTTGTATTTTTAAAGCCCTCAGCCACTGGTCAAAAGTCAGCTGCTTACTTCTTTCAAACTCCAGATAAGTTTGATTGGCTTGTTTTTTTTGAGGGTTCTAAACTTTTGGCGATAGGCTTCAGGTACTAATTCATATGCCCTGTGGATAGCATTTTTAGTCAGTTCATAATTTGATGAACTCTCATCTGGCAACAAGGAATAAACCTCTGCAGTAAAAGAGACTAGGTCTCAGCTGGCCATTTTAGCTGCCTTGCCAGTTTATCGAAAGACACGATAAATGCTTCCACATCTTCCTCATTGAATTTTGGAATTAATTGAGGGAATTTTAGCAATCTTGTACCCAACCCTGAATTGTGCTCCTCCATATTGGCCTTGCTTTCACTCAGGTTACTCTTTGCAACAACCACCACCACCCCCCCCCCCCCCCCCCACCCCACCCCAGTTAACTCAAGCCCCTTCAACTCTCTTTCTTCGCGCTTTTTCTGGAATTTTCTTTCTCTCTCCCTCTTTCCTGCCTTTCATTTTCTTCACGTTCCTTTTGCAAGGCCCTCTCTTTCTCCCTGTCTTCTAATTCAAGTTTCCTTTGCTCCAATTGTATCTTTGCTAACAAATACCCTGTCGGATTCTGTTGCTAACACTGCTTCTGCAAATTCAAGGGAAAAACGGTTGGCCACTACCCTTAGGAGTTCAGACTTCCTAGCCTTGCCACGTACAGTGATCCCACACTGCTCAGCCATTATTCTCAACTCCTCCATAGACAGTGCTCTTAACTTATCCCAAGTTACTTCACCCCAGCTTGGGGAGCTACTCGTTTCAGCTGCAGACATGTTAGTGTTCAATCAGACACAAGAAAACCTTAATGATATTTTGCTCTTTTTGATTGGGAACAATTTGGCTTCCCACTTTCAATTTCACTCGTTCATCTGTGGGTAACAATCCGGATGCTAGCCCCCAATTTCTGTTACAACCAGGTGAGAAAGGTATTCAGGGGTCCGTTACTATCTTCACCTGGTCTTATTGTAACAGGGTTTAATTCTGAACACACTATTTTGAGCTCCCCTTTGTGAATCCCCATTCACAACTTTCCAATTATAAGGCAAAGAAATGAGCACAAACAGGCTTCCTTTTGTTTAAAGAAAGATGAAATTTATTAAACCTTAAACTTAAATCTAATACAGTTAACACCTATGGATATATGATGCGCCAACGCTAGCATGCACACACGACACGCACATGCAAATAGGGTTAGAAAAGAGCAGAAGAAACGATAAGTAGAACAGTTTGAGGCAATATCTTGTTACTGTTTCTCGAGCTCGTTGTAGTCCTTGATTTACGATCTGGTCTTGCGTTTCGTTGAGGCCCAGTATTCTTCGTAAAACTTGTTCACATAGGAGATTTTTCCCTCTCTGAGTTTACGTGTCTTCAATGGTTTCAGTTCCCCGAGAGATGACCAGGCAGGAGAGGAGAGGTCTTCTCAAATCAGGAGCCAGGAGCTTTCCCATCTCAAGTACTGTTTTCTCCAACTTAAAACTCAGTTCAAACCTCTGCACCAGCCAGTTAGTCATGTAAATAAAACTGGTCTGTCCACTTCTGTATATTGGGAAAGCAACTACAGGGTCCCCATTGTTTCAACACTATCTGTTACTATGCAAAAATGTCTTTCCAGTCAGGGGGTTGCAATTTTAAGTTTTAATGTTCGTGTGGCAAAATAATGTGTGCCTCAGTCTTGGCAGGTGGGGTGTTTGCCTGACAAACCATTCTTAGCCAGAAGTGCAGGGTGAATGATCCATCTCAGCCTCCTCCCAAGGTCCCCAGCAGCACAGATGTCAGCCTTCAGCCTGTTCCATGCCCTATATGTGATAAAGAAACAGCTACAGGCATTGGATACAGCAAAAGGCTATGGGCCCTGACAACATCCCAGCTGTTGTACTGAAGAACTAGCCGGGTCCCTAGCCAAGCTCTTCCAGTACAGCTACAACACTGGCACCGACCAGAGATGGAAAGTTGTCCACAACAAGCAGGACTAATCCAATTACCATCGCAGACTCAATCAGCAAAGTGATGGAAAGTGTCATCGACTGTACTATCAAGTGGCACTTACTCTGCAATAACCTGCTCACTGATGCTATGTTTGGATTCCGGACCTCATTACCGTCTTGGTCCAAACATGGACGCAAAAACTGAATTCCAGAGGTGACTTGAGTGACTGCCCTTGACGTCACAGCAGCATTTGACAGACTGCGGCATCAAGGAGCCCAAGCAAAATTGAAGTCAATGGGAATCAAGGGGAAAACTCCACTGGTTGGATTCATTCCTAGCACAAACAAAACTGGTTGTGGTTTTTGGAGGCCAAGCAACTCAGTCCCAGGACACAGCTGCAAGAGTTCCTCAGGCTAGTGTCCTAAGCCTACATCTACATCTACTTCACCATTGACCATCCCTCCATCATAAGGTCAGAAGTTGGGATGTTCGCCGATGATGGCGTAGCATTCACGACTCCTCAGATACTGAAGCGCTCTGTGCTCGCACGCAGCTAGACCTGGACAACATTCAGGCTTGGGTTGACAAGTGGCAAGTAAAATTCGTGCTACACAAGTGCCAGGCAATGACAATTTCCAACAAGAAATAACGTAACCATCTCCGCTTGACATTCAATGCATTAGCATCGCTGAATTTCCCCATCAACATCATCCTGGGGGGTTACCATTGACTAGAAACTGAACTGCACTGAGTGCTGCTGGAGGGCAGAGTGTGTGAAGAAGGGAGTTTGGTAAGTGAGAGTGAATTTTAAGGGTTAATCTCTCTGAAGTTTCGTTTTTGTTTTGATTTAGCAATTAATTGAAATTATAAGAGGTAATTTAGGTTTCTTACAGTTTTAAACAGGGATATACAAGTTCTTAGAGTAGCTGTAGCTAGCTTAAACTGGTTTCAGAGCGCTAGAAGAGCTGACACAGCATGGTTTATAGGGAGCATAAATTCAGCAGACTCAGTGCTGCTTGTCTGCATTGAGTGCTGCTGTAGGGCACAGAGTGTGGAGAAGGGATAAGAACAAGAAATGCTGGAAATACTCAGCAGGTCTGGCAGCATCAGTGGAGAGAGAAGCAGAGTTAACGTTTCAGGTCTGACCTTTTGTCAGAACTGGCAAATATTAGATATGTAATAGGTTTTAAACAAATAAAGCAGGGGTGGGGCAAGAGATATCAAAAGGCAAGGTGTTGATACGACAGAGGGTCACAGAGAATAACTGACCAGATGGTCATGGAGCAAAGGCAAATGGTATGTTAATGGTATGCTGAAAGACAAAGTGTTAGTGCAGACAGGGTGATAATTGACAGAAAAATGAACAGCCCCTGGCCCAAAGCACAAACATGAAAAAAAAGTGGGTAGACACATGGTTAAAAAAAAATGAAACAAAATAAAACAAAATAAAACTAAAAATAAAAAGGGGGGCCCGTCATGCTCTGAAATTACTGAACTCCATGTTCAGTCCGGCAGGCTGTAGCGTGCCTAATCGGTAAACGGTTCCTCGAGCTTGCATTTATGTCCGCCGGAACACTGCAGCAAGCCCAGGACAGTTATGCGGACATGAGAGCAGGGGGAATGTGTTGAAATGGCAAGCAACTGGAAGCTCGGAGTCATGCTTTCAGACTGAGCAGAGGTGTTCCACAAAGTGGTCACCCAATCTGCGTTTGGTCTCCCCGATGTATATGAGGCCACACTGTGAGCAGCGAATACAGTATACTGAATTGAAAGAAGTACAAGGAAATCGCTGTTTCATCTGAAAGGAGTGTTTGGGACCTTGGGTAGTTAGGAAAGAAAAGGTAAAAGGGCAGGTGTTAATCCTCCTGCAATTGCATTAGATGATGCCATGCGAAGGGGACATGGTGTCGGGGGTAATTGAGGAGTGGACCAGGGTGTCATGGAGGGAACGATCCCTTCGGAATGTTGACAGGAGGGGAGGGGAGGGGATGATGTGTTTGGTAGTGGCGTCATGTTAGCCATGGCGGACGCTGACGGAGGATGATCCTTTGGATGTGGAGGCTGGTGGGGTGGAAATTGAGGACAAGGGGAACATTGTCGCTGTTCTGGGAGGGAGGGGAAGGTGTGAGGGTAGAGGTGCTGGTAAAAGTAGGGGAAAATCCCAAGATATTCTATAAGTATATCAATGGGAAGAGGATAACCAGGGAAAGAGTAGGACCCATTAGGGACCAAGTGGGAAATCTGTGGGTGGAGCCAGAGGACATTGGTAGGGTGTTGAACGAATACTTCACACCTGTCTTCACCCAAGAGAATGAGGATGTAGATATGGAACTCAGAGAGAGACTGTGAGGTTCTTGAGCAAATTGTCATAGGGAGTGACAAGGTATTGGAGGTTTTGGATGGCTTAAAAGTGGACAATTCCCCAGGTCCGGACAATTTGTGTCCCAGGATGCTGTGGGAGGCGAGGGTGGAGATTGCAGGGGCTCTGACCCTAATTTTTAATTCCTCTCTGGCCATGGGGGAGGTGCCAGAGGACTGGAGAAGAGCTAATGTAGTCCCACTATTTAAGAAAGGTTATAGAGATAAGCCAGGGAACTACAGACCAGTGAGTCTCACGTCAGTGGTAGGGAAACTATTGGAGAAAATTCTGAAGGAGAGAGGATGAGGGTAGAGCAGTTGATGTAGTTTACATGGATTTCAGCAAAGCCTTTGACAAGGTCCCACATGGGAGACTTATCAAGAAAGCAAATGCACATGGGATACAAGGTAACTTGATAAGGTGGATTCAAAATTGGCTTAGCTGTAGGAGACGGACAGTGATGACAGACGGCTGTTTTAGTGAATGGAAGCCAATGTCCAGTGGCGTACCGCAGGGACCTGTGCTGGGTCCCCTATTGTTTGTCATTTATATAAACGACATAGATAACCATGTGGGGGGTAGGATCAGTAAGTTCTCGGATGACACAAAGATTGGCCGAGTGGTTAACAGTGAGGTGGAGTGTCTTAGGTTACAGGAAGATATAGATGGGATGGTCAAATGGGCAGAAAAGTGGCAGATGGAATTTAACGCTGAAAAGTGTGAGGTGATACACTTTGGAAGGAGTAATGTGACACGGAAGTATTCAATGAATGGCCTGACACTGGGAAGTTCCGAGGAACAAAGGGACCTTGGCGTGTTTGTCCATAGATCTCTGAAGGCAGAAGGGCAGGTTAATTGGGTGGTGAAAAAGGCATATGGGACACTTGCCTTTATCAATCGAGGCATAGGTTACAAAAGCAGGGAGGTCATGTTGGAGTTGTATAGAACTTTGGTAAGGCCACAGCTGGAGTACTGTGTGCAATTCTGGTTGCCACATTATAGGAAGGATGTGATTGCATTGGAGGGGGTGCAGAGGCGATTCACCAGGATGTTGCCTGGGATGGAACATTTAAGCTATGAAGAGAGGTTGGATAGGCTTGGGTTGTTTTCGCTGGAGCAGAGAAGACTGAGGGGTGACCTGATAGAGGTGTACAAGATTATGAGGGGCATGGACAGGGTGGATAGGGAGCAGCTGTTCCCCTTAGTTGAAGGGTCAGTTACGAGGGGTCACAAGCTTAAGGTGAGGGGCAGGAGGTTTAAGGGGGATTTGAGGCAGAACTTTTTTTACCCAGAGGGTGGTGACTGTCTGGAATGCCCTGCCTGGGAGGGTGGTAGAGGCGGGTTGCCTCACATCCTTTAAAAAGTACCTTGGCACGTCATAACATTCAAGGCTATGGGCCAAGTGCTGGCAAATGGGATTAGGTAGACAGGTCAGGTGTCTTTAATGCATCGGTGCAGACTCGATGGACCGAAGGGCCTCTTATGCACTGTATTATTCTGTGATTCTGTGATATCTGACCTGGGCTTGCTGCAGTATTCCAGTAAACATCAACGCAAGCTCGAGGAATTGCATCTCATTTACCAATTAGACACGCTACAGCTTGCCAGACTGAACATGGAGTTCAATAATTTCAGAACATAATGGGCCCCCTCTTTTTATTTTTTAAAAAATTTTATTTCAGTTTGTTTCATCATTCATTTTTTTACCATGTGCCTACCCACTGTTTTTTTCATGTTTGTGCTTTGGACCAGTGCTGGTTATTTTTCTGTCAATTAACACCCCTCTGCACCAACGCTCTGTCTTTCAGCACACTATTAACATACCGTTTGCCTTTGCTCCATGACCTTGTGGTCAGTTATTCTCTGTGACTCGCTGTCCTATCAACACCTTGCCTTTTGTTATCTCTTGCCCCACCCATGCTTTATTTGTTTAAAACCTAATTACATTTCTAACACTTGCCAGTTCTGAATAAAAGTCACAGACCTGAAACGTTAACTCTGCTTCTCTCTCCACAGATGCTGCCAGGCCTGCTGAGTATTTCCAGCATTTCTTGTTTTTATTTCAGATTTCCAGCATCTGCAGTATTTTGCTTTTATTTTAGTGTGAAGATGGGAGTTTGGGAAGTAAGGGAGTTCAGTAAGGAGGGGCAGTATAAATTGAGAGAGAAAATAAATTTGTCTGCACTGAGCTCCATTGAGTCCCACATGGCAGACTGGTACAAAAGGTGAAATCATACAGGATCAGAGGTGAGCTGGCAAGATGGATACAGAACTGGCTCGGTCATTTGAGACAGAGGGTATCAGTGGATGGGTGTTTTCCTGAATGGAGGGCTGTGACTGCCCTCTGCAGAGATCAGTGCTGGGACCTTTGCTGTTTGTAGTATATATAAATGATTTGGAGGAAAATGTAGCTGGTCTGATTAGTAAGTTTGCGGACGACACAAAGGTTGGTGGAGTTGCGGATAATGATGAGGATTGTCAGAGGATACAGCAGGATATAGATCGGTTGGAGACTTGGGCGGAGAAATGGCAGATGGAGTTTAATCCGGACAAATGTGAGGTAATGCATTTTGGAAGGTCTAATGCAGGTGGGAGGTATACAGTAAATGGCAGAACCCTTAGGAGTATTGACAGGCAGAGAGATCTGGGCATACAGGTCCACAGGTCACTGAAAGTGGCAATGCAGGTGGATAAGGTAGTCAAGAAGGCATACGGCATGCTTGCCTTCATCGGTCGGGGCATAGAGTATAAAAATTGGCAAGTCATGCTGCAGCTGTACAGAACCTTAGTTAGGCCACACTTAGAATATTGCGTGCAATTCTGGTCGCCACACTACCAGAAGGACGTGGAGGCTTTGGAGAGAGTACAGAAGAGGTTTACCAGGATGTTGCCTGGTCTGGAGGGCATTAGCTATGAGGAGAGGTTGGAAAAACTCGGTTTGTTATCACTGGAACGACGGAGGTGGAGGGGTGACATGATAGAGGTTTACAAAGTTATGAGCGGCATGGACAGAGTGGATAGTCAGAAGCCTTTTCCCAGGGTGGAAGAGTCAGTTACTGGGGGACATAGGTTTAAGGTGCGAGGGGCAAAGTTTAGAGGGAAAGTTTTTTTTTTACACAGAGGGTGGTGAGTGCCTGGAACTTGCTGCCAGGGGAGGTGGTGGAAGCAGATACGATAGCGACGTTTAAGAGACATCTTGACAAATATATGAATAGGAAGGGAATAGAGGGATATGGTCCCCGGAAGTGCAGAAGGTGTTAGTTTAGGCAGGCATCAAGATCGGCGCAGGCTTGGAGGGCCGAATGGCCTGTTCCTGTGCTGTACTGTTCTTTGAGTGCAGAGTGTAAAGTGGGAGTTTGGTGCGTGACGGAGGGACTCCTTTCTTTCTTTTTTTAAACCTTTTTTCAGCCTCCAGTAGCTGCCTCTCTCTTCGGTGCAGGGGAAGAAGCTGACTGGTAAGTAACTGGTAATTTTTTTCTACTTCTAATTGTAATAAATATTTTTTTAACGATACGGTATGGCAAGTCAGCTCGGCCAAGTGGAATGTACATCCTGCAGCATGTGGGAAGTCATGGACGCACCACGTGTCCTGGATGAACACATTTGCAGGAAGCGTCACTGGCTGCAGAAGCTTGAGCTGTGGGTTTCGGAACTCGAGCGACGGCTGGAATCACTGTTGTGCATCCCTGAGACAGACGACTACATGGATAGCACGCTTAGAGAGGTGGTTACACCTCAGGTTAGGAGCATTCAGGCAGAGAGGGAATGGGTGCCCGCCAGGCAGTCTATGAGACCCAGGCAGGTAATGCTGGAGTCCCCAGAGTCTATCTAGCTTGCTTGGTTTTCCATTTTGGATACTGGTGAGGGCGATGGTTCCTCAGGGGAGTGCAGCCAGAGCAAAGTCCATGGCACCACTGGTGGCTCAGCTGCACAGGAGGGAAGGAAGAAGAGTGGAAGGGCAATAGTGATCGAGGATTCGATAGTCAGGGGATTTGATAGTTAGGTGATCAGACAGGCGTTTCTGCAGCAGTAAACGTGACTCCAGGATGGTATATTGCCTCCCTGGTGCCAGGGTCAAGGATGCCACTGAGCAGCTACAAGACATCCTTCTGGGGGAGGGTGAACAGCCAGAGGTTGTGATCCATATTGGTACCAATGACATAGGTAGGATGAGGGATGAGGCCCTGAAAGCAGATTTTAGGGAGTTAGGAAGGAATTTAAAAAGCACGGGCTCAAGAGCAGTAATCTCAGGACTCCTCCCAGTGCCATGCGGTAGTGAGCATTGGAACAGGAGGATTGATCGATTGAACATTTGGCTGGAGAACTGGTGTAGGAGTGAGGGCATCAGATTTCTGAGGCATTGGGACCGATTCTGGGGCAGGAGGGACCTGTGCAAGATGGACGGGCTACACCTTAACAGGACTGGAACTAATATCCTTGCAGGGAGACCTGCTAGTACTGTTGGGGAGGGTTTAAACTAGCTTGTCAGGGAGATGGGAACCTGAGGAATCACTCAAATTGGAAGGAAGTAAAGCTGGTAACAGGAGGTAGAAATGTAGCAAGTGACATTAGAAGGCTTGTGAAACAAAGGCAAGCAACAGCTAGGTTTAGAATGCAGAATAATGTCAAGACGACAAGGTTAAGGCCACTCTACCTGAATGCACACAGCATTCGCAACAAGGTAGATAATTTAAAGGCACTAATAGAGGTAAATAGGCATGATCTAATTCCATCATGGAAACGTGGCTACAGGATGACCAAGACTGGGAACTGAAAATTCAAGCATATTCGACATTTAGGAAAGACAGGAAAAAAGGAAAAGGAGGTGGTATTGTGTTGATAACAATGGATGGGATCAGTACATTAGTAAGGGAGGATCTCAGATCGGAAGAACAAAATATGGAATCTGTTTAGGTGGAACTAAGAAACAGCAAGGGGCAGCAAACATTGGTAGGAGTTGATTGTAGGCCACCAAACCGTAGTGGTAGTGTGAAGCAAGGTACTAATCAGGCGATTAAAGAAGCATGTAGCATGGGTAATACATTAATCATGGGTGATTTCATTCTGCACACAGACTGGGTAAAGCTAATGAGAACTGATGCTGTGGAGTATGAGTTTCTGGAGTGTGTTCTGGATGGTTTTCTAGAGCAGTATTTTGAGGAACCAACTCGAGAACAAGCTATTTTAGATCTAGTCTTATGTAAGGAGAAAGGGTTAATTAATCATCTTGTAAAAGAACCTTTAGGGATGAGTGACCATAATATGATATAATTTTACATTATGTTTAAAAGTGAGGCAGTTCAATCTGAAGCCAGGGTGTTAAATTTGAACAAAGAAAATTATGAAGGTATGAGGGGCGAATTTGCTGAGGCGGATTGGGATAACACATTAAAAAGGTATGACAGTGCGTAGACAATGGATAGTTTTCAATGAATTATCACACAGTTTACAGCAACTATACATTCCTTCAAGGCACAAAAACCCCAAAAGTAAAGGCAGTCAGCCATGGCTAACAAAGGAAGTTAAGGATTGTATATGATTAAAAGAAAAGGCCTATGAAGTTGCCAGAAATAGTAGTTAACGTGAGGATTGGGAGGATTTCAGAATACAGCAAAGGAGGACCTAGCAACTGATAAAGAAAGGGAGAATAGAATATGATGTAAACTAGCAAAAAACATAAAAATGGACTGTAAAAGCTTCTATTGGTACGTAAAAATGAAATGTTTGGCTAAGACAAATGTGGGTCTATTACAGGCAGAGTCAGGAGAATTTATAATGAGGAATAGAGAAATGGCAGAGAAGCTAAATGATTACTTTGTGTCTGTCTTCACCCAGGAAGAAACAAGAAATCACCCAGAATTAGAGATCCAAAGAACGAGGAAGAATGAGGAATTGAATGAAATTAGTATTAGTCAGAAGGTTGTATTGGAGAAATTAATGGGGCTGAAGGCTGATAAGTCCCCAGGACCTGATATTCTACATCCAAGACTGTTGAAAGAGGTAGCTATGGAGACAGTGGATGCACTGGCGATCATCTTCCAAAATTCTATAGATTCTGGAACGGTTCATGTAAATTGGAAGGTAGCAAATGTCACACCACTATCCAAGAAGGGAGGGAGAGAAAGAGCAGGGAATGACAGACCTGTTAGCCTTACATCAGTAGTAGGGAAAATGTTACAATCTATTCTAAAGGATGTGATAAATGGGCACTTGGATAATATGTTGGATTGGGCATAGTCAACACGGATTTATGAATGGCAAAACATGCTTGACAAACCTGTTGGAGTTTTTTGAGGATGTTACTAACAGAATTGATAAAGGGGAGTTGGTGGACGTAGCATACTTGGGTTTTCAGAAGGCTTTTGATAAAATACCCCACTGGAGGTTGGTTAGCAAAATTAAAGCACACAGGTTAGGAGATAATATACTGGCATGGATGAAGGATTGGTTAACAGGCAGAAAACAGAGAGTAGGAATAAACAGGTCATTCTCGCGTTGGCAGGCTGTGACTAGTGGAGTACCGCAAGCATCAGTACTGGGGCCCCAGCTGTTCACAATATATATATCAATGATTTGGATGTAGGGACCAAATATAATATTTGCAAGTTTGCAGATGACACAAAACTAGATGGGAATGTGTGTTGTGAGAAAGATGCAAAATGGCTTCAAGGGGATTTGGACAGACTTAGTGAGTGAGCAAGAACATGGAAAATAATGTGGAAAAATGTGAGGTTATCCATGTCGGTAGGAGGAATAGATGTTTACAGTATTTCTTAAATGGTAAGAGATTAGAAAGTGTAGATGTACAAAGGGATCTGGGTGTCCTCATCAATGTCACTGAAAGCCAACATGAAGGTGCAGCAGGCAATTAAGGCGGCAAATGGTATGTTCGTCTATATCGCAAGAGGATTTGAGTACAGGAGTAGTGAAGTCTTGCTTCAATTGTATAGAACCTTGATTAGACTGCATCTGGAATACTGTGTGCAGTTTTGGTCCCCTTTGCTTAGGAAGGATATTATTGCCATAGAGGAAGTGCAACGAAGGCTCACCAGACTTGTTCCCGGGATGGCGGGACTGTCCTATGAAGAGAGACTGAGGAAACTGGGCCTTTATTCTCTAGAGTTTTGAAGAATGAGAGGTGATCTCATTGAAACCTACAAAATACTTGAATGGATAGACGAGGTAGATGCAAGCAAGATGTTTCCCCTGGTTGGGGAGTCTAGAACTGGGGACACAATTTCAAAATAAGGGGGAAGCCACTTAGGACAGAGATGAAGAGAACTTTCTTTACTCAGAGGATTGTGAATCTTTGGAATTCTCTACCCCAGAGGTCTGTGGAAGGTCAGTCATTGAGCATGTTTAAAGCAGAGACTGACAGATTTCTAAATACCAATGACATAAAGGGATATGGGGATAGTGTGGGGAAAAAGGCATTGAAGTGGATGATCAAGCATGATCGTACTGAATGGCAGAGCAGGCTCGATGGGCTGAATGGCCTACTCCTGCTCCTATGTTCCGATGGAGCAGCCTTATAAATACAGTGGCTGCAATAGCAGGTCAGCGGCTGGGAATTCTGCAGCAAGTAACTCACATCCCGACTCCACAAAAGGCTGTCCACCATCTAAAAGGCACAAGTCAGGAAAGAGATGTTATGCTCTTCACTTGCCTGGGTGTGTGGAACTCCAACAACACTCAAGGAGCTTGAAATCATCAAAGCAGCCCGCTTGATCGGTAGCCCATCAAACGGAAACATTCACTCCTTCCACCGTTGGCACATCATGGCAGCAGCCCGTACCATCTACAAGGTGTACTGCAGCAACTCTCAGACAGCACCTTCCAAATCTGCGAGCTCAACCACCTAGAAGGACAAGGGCAGCAGACTCACGGAACACCACCACTTGCAAGTTTCCCTCCAAATCTCGCACCATCCTTACTTGGAACCATGTCACTGTTCCTTCACTGTTGCTGGGTCAAAAACCTGGAACTCTCTTCCTAACAGGACTGTGCATGTAACCAGAGTTTTTCTCTAAATTATGTGCCAATTTTTCACCTCTCAGGAACTTGAGTATCTTGAGGCGGGATGCTTGCAGAGAGGAGATGTTGAGTCAGATGCACAAGGCAGCACTACGTCAGCATTGGATGAACTTGACAGACCTGATGGCCTTTTGCCATCCACCACTTTCGTGTTTTTGTACATGCATACAATTGCATCCAGGCCTCTTTTGAAGTCTCTTTCTACTAATACAATTACTTTCATTGAATACTTGCGTCTCATTTTTTCTGATGTAATCGAACACTTTATGGCACATCTTTCCCTCCAGTTTGGCTAACTTACCATTGATTACATGAGCCATAATCTTTTTAAAAGCTTATATATAAACTTTAACCAAAATGCCTTCTAAAATTACAAGAAAATTGTATTGCCCTGACAGTTGCCCCCACTTCTTAATTAACAAATTCTATTGCTTGTGGGGAACAACCTCTTGCTTCTAAACACATATGACTACTCCTTATCTTCTATCTTCAGAAGATTAAACTTTTCCCCACTATAGAGAATTTATATTGTGTAGACAACATAACAGTCTATTGGCATTTATGGAATCATAAACAGGAGGCGGCCATTAGGTCCACTGTGCCAACCAGCTATCCAATTAGTCCCACTCACCTGCTTGTACCCCATAGCCTGCAAATTATTCCTTTTTAAGCATATATCTGCTTCCCTTTTGAAAGTTACTGTTGATTCTGGTTCCACCACACTTTCAGGCAATGCATTCCAGAACATCATAACTTATATGAATAAAATTATCCTGCCTGGCTTTTTTGCTATTTATCTTAAATCTGTGTCCTCCAGTTACCAACCCTTCCACCAATGAAAACAGTTTCTCCATATCCACTATCATGATCCCTCAATTTTGAATATTTTTATTAAACCTCCTTTTAATGCTCTCTGGCAGTGAGGGGGGGGGGGCGGAAAAGACAAGACGGGGGTGGGGGGTGGGGGGGGTGAGAAGACAAGAGGAATATTGCGTAGAGTTCTGGTCACCGCATTACAGGAAGGACACAATTGCTCTGGAGAGAGGACACAGGAGATTTACAAAAATATTGTCGGGGCTTGAAAATTGCAGCTATGAGCAAAGATTGGATAGGCTAGGGTTGTGTTTCTTAGAACAGAGGAGACTGATGGGTGACTTAATTGAGGGGCCTAGATAGAGTAGACAGGAAGGACCCATTTCCCCTAGTGGAGAGGTCAATTACCAGGGGGCACAGATTTAAGGTGATTGGTAGAAGGATTAGAGGGACACGAGGAAAAACTTTTCCACCCAGAAGGTGGTGAGTGTCTGGAATTCACTGCCCAAATCTGTGGTGGAGGCAGAAACCCTTAGCTCATTTAAAAGGAACCTGGACCTGCACCTGAAGTGCTGTAACCTGCAAGGCTATGGACAAGGTGCTGGAAGGTGAGATTAGATTGGGTGGACAGTTTTTTCAGCCAGCACAAACTATGGGCTGAATGGCCTTTTTCTGTGCTGTAACGTTTTTATGGTTCTAACCTCCAAGCCTCTCTGCTTCTGTACCCCCTTTAAAACCACACCATTTAGTTTATACTGCTTCATTTTTCCTTACAAAATGCATCACTTCACACTTCTTTACATTAACTTCATCTGCCATGTGTCGGCCCATTACACCAGTCTCCCAGATTCATAATTTTTTTTAATATTCACTATCCTCTTCATTCTTCAATCACAGCTCTTATGTTTATACAGCTCCTAATAATGATCAGAGCCTCACCTGTTTGTTCTCTCATTTCGAGGATTCTAGCATTTATGCTGTCTACTTTAGGTGCTCTATAAAGAGTTTCTTTATAATATAATTTCTTGATCCCTACACACATCATGATAGAATTGATTTCCAAGTCAAAATAGCTGGATCTAGCATTTATCGAGATGTTTTATTGGTGAATGCCATTATGAAGAATTAATTTAACACCTATGTTTACTAACCCTCCCTAATGTCACATTACCCTCACCGCACCACCAGTTCATACTTCCATCAGAATTTGAGTTGAAGGTGCAGAAGAATTCTAATGGAACACATTGTGATATATCCTGCTCCAGGAAGATCCAGCCCATAATAAATGTTTGATATTTATTACATTTGATGACATTGAATAGCAGATACAGAGGCACTGGAGAGGGTGTAAAATAGATTTACAGGGATAATACCAGAAATGTGAGGTTATACCCATCAGGAAACAAATAGGGTGGGTTTCTTTTCTCTTGAAAAGAGTAGGCTAAGACCAATAGAAGTTTTTAAAATTGAGAGGTTATCAATATAAGATAGTCACCAAAAAAATCAAGTAGGGAATTCTGAAGAAACTATATTACCCAGAGTGTAGTGAGAATGTGGAACTTGCTTCTACAGGGAGTGGTTGAAGTGAATTGTACAAATGCATTTAAGGGGAAGCTAGATACACTTATGAGACAGCAGGGAAGAGGGCTCTGCTGATATGGTTAGAAGGATGGGAGGAGGCTCAAGTGGAACACAAAACGCCATCATGGAATGGGTTGTTTCTGTGCTGTATATTCTGTGTAAGTCTATATATTCTGCACCAAACATTTATTATGCTTTTTACATATTTTTACATTTGCAGCTTCTCAATCATCCACTTTGCGGGGAAAATCTTGTGCTCCTTACAAAAAAGGGTAGTACAGAAGCAGGTAGACTGGGTTAGTCCAATTTTTCATAAAGGGGAGCTACAAGCACCATTGTACCTCCATTTTTAAACTAGCTTGCAGTAGAGTCTGAACATTATAAAAGCAATTTAAAGTTTCTCTTAACATTCTCAAAGGCATATCAATAATCCAGTAGAACATAAAAATAAAGTATACCATTCAATAAAACTGTAGTAATTGCTTGCAATCAAGACATTAAGACACAAATTAGCTACCTAATTTCAACTACAGCCCGGAGTTAAATTACGAGGATCACACAGGAGAACTTTAAGTCTTTTGACTAGTCAGAAAATATCAAACCTAGATCTAGAACACCAAGAGCGTCCAGTTATATTTAGCATTTTGTCTTATTGTTGAGAAGTCCTCAAGCATCCACAGTATTTCTATTTTTTAAAAACCCTATAAAAATGAAAACTAATGATTATTGAACAGGTAACTTCAAACGATCACTAAAAAGAAACAGGTAATTTTTTTTAACCCTGTATGCATGCGTAGGTTATAAAATTGCACTTGAAACAACCTTCATATTTTAACTGATAGGTACCTTCCAAAGCCAGTTCAAAAATCCACCACAATATGAAAAATTGCTGGAAAACATACTGGAAGATCACTGATGATCTGATGACAATAAACTGGTCCCCTGTTGAGCTAAGCTACCAATATACCAAAAGCCTTCCTGACAAAAAGTTATAACCAAAGTGTTAATCCATCTTTTCTCCTTGTAGATGCTGGCAGGCCTGCTGTCGCTTTCCATTATTTTTCTCCCAAAAGCATTGTTAAACAAAACCAGAAAAAAATTAAGTATGCATCATTGGGGCTAAATACACTGCTTATGCGTGGTGTGGCTTTCTCTTTAAGCAACAGAACTGTGATACAAACTGCTCGACTGTTCTTTCCCTTTCACCTCCATAACAAATGAATGAACCAACAAATTAGTGCCTTCATGAAGTGACTGTTTCAGATATTTCAATCGCAAGCAATTACTACAATGTTTGGTGCATAATATCGAAATGGCAAAATCACCCAGCTATTTGTTCATACATTTTTGCTCAGGTGTTATTAAAAATACAACTAAAAGTACAATACTGTACCTTGGAAACCTGAGCACACCGACACAGAGTGACAACATCCAAGAAGGAAAATATTCTATAAAAACAATAAAAATACATTACAAAATTGCAGCTGACAGTCAGACCTGGAGAAGAAACATTTGTTTAAAAAAAAAGTCAGACCAACACAGCGATCTTACTAAAGAACCTAATAAAACACTGTTGCATTATAACCACCATTAAGTTTCCCACATCCAAGTTTCCATCCCCAGCAGTTTGTTGTTGCACTTTTACCACAAAGTAGATCTTTATAAATGAGTACTGATTTGGCTTCTCAAATTGTTAAATTCTGAAAACCAGTGTGCAAACGCATAACCTTCAACAAAAAAAAATTAAGAAAATTCTGTTCCTAAACATTGCTGGGGACTGCAGCTACAGGAAGAGACAAAAGTCACTGCATGCCAAACATAAAACTAATGGTGTAAAACCTTCTCTGGTATGAGAGATAACCTGAATACACCTGCTGTTCAGACAGGAGAAGGGAATGAAAGCTGCTCAGATGGAAATGAATATGGCAGGAAGGCAGAAGATATCCTATCACCACAGGATGAAAGCAATTACTAATTATATGTAGAGAGCTCATGAAGAAAATACACAGCATCCTTTGATTTTTTTTTATTTGGTCATGGGATGTGAGCATTGCTGGCTAGGCCAGCATTTATTACCTAATTGCCCTTGAGAAGGTGGTAGTTCTTAAAACGCTGCAGTCCTTGTGGTGTAGGTACACCCACAATGTTTTTGGGGAGGGAGCTGATATAAGTAAATGTATGTTTGTGTCTTCTCTCCTTCCCCATCACTTGCAAAGAAGTTGCCCAGTGCGCAAGAATAAGATCTGTGGCAACGGTAGCATTAAATTCTTATCCATCTGTCTTATTTGCACACCAGCAATTCAATCTCATTCCACTTACGTCTATGGGGTCAAAAATGAAGGTTTAGTATGACTTATAATCAAATCTAGCACAATTTAAATTGTCAGGAAGCACAAATTACCTTCCATCATTTACACCATTTTGCAACAAGTAATGTTGGATTACCCATTCAAGGTGCAGTGCTCCTATTCTTTAAATGCAGGACTCTCTCCACAAATAGAACAGGCCGCTGCTTGTACAGAGGGAGTAGTGTTAGAAGTCCTGTTCCTTTAAAATCTTTATACATATGCTGATTTCCTCTGCTCAGCTTGCATGTTTCAAACTGGAGCACTTGCTCAGTTTTTCCTCACTGCAAACAGCAGCAGCAATGATGTTTCAAGCATATGTTTCTCTTTCCTGATTCTCTGCTGTGAGTGGGAGGTTCAGGAGGCCCCTTCTTCTGTCCTTCATTGCTCCCCACTTTGCCTGACCTCCTTCACCCTAGATGCAAGCCATATTTTGTCTAAAAAGGCTGTTGCCTTGGCTTGATGACTCTTCTGAGGGAGTTTCCTATGTCACATTAAGACTGGAACACTCTGTGTTGTTTATAAATGAGGGAAAGATTCATCTCTTCCCTATTGAACTTTTACCCTCAAAGAGGATATCATAACCAGTAATATAAGCTCAAACCTTAAATTCTCAATCAGGTGAGCATAAACAGAACAAAGCCACAAGATAGTGTTCTATGAATTATCCACAGTATCCATAGATGATTTTAGTCATCTTGGTGATTGCACAATGCTGGCCAACCTAATTTGGGCTGTAACCCTGTCAAGCATTATATGTACAAAGGCACATTTCAGGATGATTAAATGCAAATTAGTTTCACTGCATGCTCCAGGGAATAAGTATGTTAAATTCTCTGTACATATAACTATCTATGACCCATCCAAGAATCTAAATGTTTGTTTTCTCTTTCCAGAAGTACTTCATCTTTCCCTTCATGCGAGGCTTCCATATTCAGTCTAAACTTGAACCATTATTGAGGAATTCACAGATCAGACACTTAATATTTCCTGCATTAACACTAACCAACAGTTCAAGTTACTGGTTCTTCCTTTACAAGTTATCCATATTTCTAATATGTGGCCCATTATAAAGACTAAGAATTTAAAGCCAGGGAAGGGATGTCAAGCTGGCAGACCCACAAGAGGTTCAATGGAATCTACCTTAAGCATCACATTCCCAGTACTTAGAAGTCCAAATGAATAACAGCATAAACACCAAGACCTCAAATGAACCAAACATTAGCATACAACATCAAAAGTAACAAATGTCAGGGACGTACACAGAGGCCACAAAGCTGTCCACAAATAAATCTGTCCAGGGTAAATGGTCATGCTTAAAAAAAAAAGAACCACATCAAGCATGAAATTGGACTTGGTGGCACCTATTGATTAGTCCCTAAATGACACCCTTGGCAACTAAAGTGGCGCACAAGGCGCATGTGCACACTTCTGCCATGAAACACATCAGATGCCATCTTGGTGGAAGCATGCAGACAACCAACATCCGCCAGAAGTATGTGGAACAGACAGATCAACACATCAGTATGCACTGTAGATTTGATGCCAGCAGTGCCATCTGGAGCTCAACTCTCGAGCTAATGCCCTCTTTTAACCTCACACAGTTGAGCATTCGTTAAACAGCAGAAAGGCCACACCCCACTCATGGTATTTAAAGGGATCAACTACTTATAAGTTAATTGCTGACTAATTTCCTCTGCTTGCTGCTACAATTGAACAAGTGTTTGCTGCTTTCCATACTTCTTTCAAGTTGCAAAAAAGTAGACAGGAGTGGTGTGGTAAGTGCTGAAAGACTTCAGGACTTCTGCATAAACCGGCTTCTCCAAGATACCGGAGCAGCAGTAGGAATGCCCACTTGGAATGCAGCACGATTGGGAGAATGAGTAGAGGCCACACGGAGCAGGACCAGCTAGGAGGAAGAGGACCTCAGCAGGTGGTTATATCCACTCATGGTGTTCAGGGACCAATTCTCCGACCTGAACTTCAGCAAGGAACAATGTCAGATATCTGCACTTCTATAACGACATCCTCACTGAAATCTGCCAACTGCTGCTGCCAGAACGGCAAGCTCAGAGCAGGACAAGAACCACATTGCCAGTGGCTGTGAAAGTGACCATGGCAATGAAGTTTTCTGCAGCTTGATCCTTCCAGGCTGGAACTAGAGATATTTGCAAATTTGTGCAGTTTGGCATCCACTATTTCATAAGGGAGGTCACTGAGGCTCACTATTCAGAGACAGCTAACTATATTTCATTCTCTGTTGTCAGACCAGCAGGTGGAGCGATCACATGGCTTTCCAAGGATTGCAGGCTTTCCCATGTGCAGGGCGCTAATTACTTGCATGCCCGCAAAGCAGATTGACTGCACGTACGTTGCTTTGTGGGCGCCGCATATCAACTCTGCCATGTACCAAAACTGAAAGGGGTTCCATTCCCTCAATGTCCAGCTGGTGAGAGACCATAGGCAGTGAATCATGCAAGACAATGGCTGGTATCCTGGCAGCAATCATGATGCCTTCATTCTGTGATCGTCTGCTCTGCCACCTGCATTTAGAACATAGAACAGTACAGCACAGTACAGGCCCTTCGGCCCAAGATGTTGTGCCGACCCTTTAACCAACTCTAAGATCAAACTACCTACATACCCTTCATTCTACTATCATCCATGTACCTATCCAAGAGTCACTTAAATGTCCCTAATGTATCTGCTTCTACTACCACCGCTGGCAGCGCATTCCACGCACCCACCACTCTCTGTGTAAAGAACCTACCTCTGACATCTCCCCGAAACCTTCCTCCAATCACCTTAAAATTATGCCCCCTGGTGATAGCCCTTTCCACCCTGGGAAAAAGTCTCTGACTATCCACTCTATCTATGCCTCTCATCATCTTGTACCCCTCTATCAAGTCACCTCTCATCCTTCTTCGCTCCAATGAGAAAAGCCCTAGCTCCCTCAATCTTTCTTCGTAGGACATGCCCTCCAGTCCAGGCAGCATTCTGGTAAATCTCCTCTGCACCCTCTCCAAAGCCTCCACATCCTTTGTATAATGAGGCGACCAGAACTGAACACAATATTCCAAGTGTGGTCGAACCAGGGCCTTATAGAGCTGCAGCATAACCTCGCGGCTCTTAAACTCAATCCCCCTGTTAATGAAAGCCAACACACCATACACCTTCTTAACAACCCGATCAACTTGGGTGGCAACTTTGAGCGATCTATAGACATGGACCCCAAGATCCCTCTGTTCCTCCACACTACCAAGAATCCTGTCTTTAAGCCTGTATTCCGCATTCAAATTCGACCTTCCAAAATGAGTCACTTCACACTTTTCCAGGTTGAACTCTATCTGCCACTTCTCAGCCCAGCTCTGCATCCCGTCAATGTCCCGTTGCAACCTACAACAGCCTTCCACACTATCCACAACTCCAGCAACCTTTGTGTCATCAGCAAACTTGCTAACCCAGCCTTCCACTTGCTCATCCAAGTCATTTATAAAAATCACAAAGAGCAGAGGTCCCAGAACAGATCCCTGTGGAACACCACTGGTCACCGAGCTCCATGCTGAATACTTTCCATCTACTATCACCCTCTGTCTTCTATGGGCCAGCCAATTTTGTATCCAGACAGCCAACTTTCCCTGTAGCCCATGCCTCCTTACTTTCAGAATGAGCCTACTATGGGGAACCTTATCAAACGCCTTGCTAAAATCCATATACACCACATCCACTGCTCTTCCTTCATCAATGTGTTTTGTCACATCTTCAAAGAATTCAATAAGGCTTGTGAGGCATGACCTGCCCCTCACAAAGCCATGCTGACTGTCTCTAATCAAACCATGCTTTTCCAAATAATCATAATCCTGTCTCTCAGAATCCTCTCCAATAATTTGCCCACTACCGACGTAAGACTGACTGGTCTATAATTCCCAGGGTTATCCCTATTCCCTTTCTTGAACAAGGGAACAACATTTGCCACCCTCCAATCATCTGGTACTACTCCAGTGGACAGTGAAGACGCAAAGATCATCGCCAAAGGCGCAGCAATCTCTTCCCTCGCTTCCCGTAATATCCTTGGGTATATCCCGTCTGGCCCCGGGGACTTATCAATCCTCATATCATTCAAAATTTCCAGCACATCCTCCCTCTCAACCTCAACCTGTTCGAGCATATCAGCCTGTTCCACGCTGTCCTCACAAACGACCAGGTCCCTCTCACTAGTGAATACTGAAGCAAAGTATTCATTTAGGACCTCCCCTACCTCCTCCGACTCCAGGCACAAGTTCCCTCCACTATCCCTGATCGGCCCTACCCTCACTCTGGCCATCCTCTTGTTCCTCACATAAGTGTAGAACGCCTTGGGATTTTCCTTAATCCTACCCGCCAAGACTTTTTCATGTCCCCTTCTAGCTCTCCCAAGTCCATTCTTCAGTTCCTTCCTGGCTACCTTGTAACCCTCTAGAGCCCTGGCTGATCCTTGCTTCCTCAACCTTAAGTAAGCTTCCTTCTTCCTCTTGACTAGCTGTTCCACATCTCTTGTCATCCAAGGTTCCTTCACCCTACCATCCCTTCCTTGCCTCATCGGGACAAACCTATCCAGCAGCCGCAGCAAGTGCTCCCTAAACAACCGCCACATTTATGTCGTGCATTTCCCTGAGAACATCTGTTCCCAATGTCAAACCAAAGGGTGAATATTCGGCGACAAAGGGCTATCTGCTGACAATGTTGCTCATAGGACTCTGATGCACAGCCCATGCACATTTGTGCAACATGAATACAATGAATGCCATGCTGCTACATGAAAGTGATAAAGCAGACCATTGGCATACTGAAACAATGCTTCTGCTATCTGGACCACGCTGGAGGAATCACAGAATAATACAGTGCATCAGAGGCCCTTCGGCCCATCGAGTCTGCACCGATGCATTAAAGACACCTGACCTGTCTACCTAATCCCATTTGCCAGCACTTGGCCCATAGCCTTGAATGTTATGACGTGCCAAGTGCTCATCCAGGTACTTTTTAAAGGATGTGAGGCAACCTGCATCTACCACCCTTCCAGGCAGGGCATTCCAGACCGTCACCACCCTCTGGGTAAAAAAGTTCTTCCTCAAATCCCCCTTAAACCTCCCGCCCCTCACCTTAAACTGGTGACCCCTCGTAACTGACCCTTCAACTAAGGGGAACAGCTGCTCCCTATCCACCCTGTCCATGCCCCTCATAATCTTGTACACCTCGATCAGGTCACCCCTCAGTCTTCTCTGCTCCAGCGAAAACAACCCAAGCCTATCCAACCTCTCTTCATAGCTTAAATGTTCCATCCCAGGCAACATCCTGGTGAATCGCCTCTGCACCCCCTCCAATGCAATCACATCCTTCCTGTAATGTGGCGACTAGATTTGCACAAAGTACTCCAGCTGTGGCCTTATCAAAGTTCTGTACAACTCCAACATGACCTCCCTGCTTTTGTAATCTATGCCTCGATTGATAAAGGCAAGTGTCCCATATGCCTTTTTCACCACCCTATAAGTCTGCCCTTCTGCCTTCAGAGATCTATGGACAACATGCCAAGGTCCCTTTGTTCCTCGGAACTTCCCAGTGTCAGGCCATTCATTGAATACTTCCGTGTCACATTACTCCTTCCAAAGTGTATCACCTCACACTTTTCAGCGTTAAATTCCATCTGCCACTTTTCTGCCCATTTGACCATCTCGTCTATATCTTCCTGTAACCCAAGACACTCAACCTCACTGTTAACCACTCAGCCAATCTTTGTGTCATCCGAGAACTTACTGATCCTACCCCCCACATAGTCATCGATGTTGTTTATATAAATGACAAATAATAGGGGACCCAGCACAGATCCCTGTGGTACGCCACTGGACATTGGCTTCCAGCCACTAAAACAGCCGTCTGTCATCACTCTCTGTCTCCTACAGCTAAGCCAATTTTGAATCCACCTTGTCAAGTTACCTTGTATTCCATGTTCTGCAGTAATCTGTAGAGGAGGTGTCAAAGATTCCTGCTGGCCTGCTAGATGCGCTCGCCACCGTGAGGGGGCAGCCCTTGCCACCAGCTACACAGCAGGGAGGAGAGGGTCACCAACAGTCCAACACCTTACCCTCCCTAATTCACTGACCATCACAGCACCCATTTGGTCAGAATGCAATAAAAGACACCACAAAATCAACATTCCAAACTAAATTTATAAAATGAAATCACGCCGTATTGCAGACAAATGTAAACTGATCACCCTTGTGCATTCCCTTAGTGCCTGTCTTTGTAAATTGAACAAATATTTTGTATCCGTCTTCCCAGTACAAGACACTAAAAGCATTCCAAGAATTGTAGCAAATCAGGAGGCAAAAGGAGAAAGGAACTTGCAACAATCACTATCACTAGAGAAAAAGTACAAGGAAAACTAATGGGACGAAAGGCTGACAAGTCCCCTGGACTTGATGGCCTGCATCCCAAGATCTTGAAAGTGGGCAGCGATAGCGGATGCATTGGTTGCAATCTTCCAAAATGTCCAAGATTCTGCAAAGGTCCCAGCCGATTTGAAAACCCTAAATGTAACACCCCTATTCAAGCAAGGAGTAAGACAGAAAGCCAGTTAGCCTAACATTTATTATTGGGAAAATGTTAGAAACCATCATTAAAAGTGAGAAAGTGTGAACTTGTCCACTTTGGCCAGAAAAATAGAAAAGCAACATATTTATTTAAATGGAGAGAGATTGCAGATCTCTGAGATGCAGAGGGATCTGGGTGTCCTAGTACACAAAACACAAAAAATTGGTATGCAGGCACAGCAAGTGATTAAGAAGGCAAATGCAATGTTGAGGTTTATTGCAAGGGGAATGGAATATAAAACTAGAAATGTTTTGTGACAGTTGTACAGGGCGTTGTTGAGAACACATCTAGAGTATTGTATACAGTTTTGGTCTCCTTACTTAAAGGATATAATTGCATTGGAAGTAGTTCAGAGAAGGTTCACTCGACTGATTCCTGGGATGCGAGGGTAATCATATGAAGAAAGGTTATACAGGTTGGGTCTGTAGTCATTGGAGTTTAGAAGGATGAGAAGTGATCGTATTGAAACATAGAAGATCCTGAGGGGACATGACAGGGTGGACGTTGAAAGGATGAATCCCTTTGTGAGAGAGATTAAAACTAGGAGGCACAGTTTAAAAATAAGAGGTCTCTCATTTAAGACAGAGATGAGGAGAAATTGTTTCTCTGAGGGTCGTGAGTCTGTGGAACTCTCTTCCCCTGAAAGTGATGGAGGCTGGGTTATTGAATGTTAAGGCAGAGGTAGACAGATTCTTGATAAGCAAGGGAGTCAAAGGGTATCAGGGGTAGGCAGGAAAGTGGAGTTAGGTCCACAAACAGATCAGCCACGATGTTATAAAATGACAGAGCAGGCTTGAGGGGCCAAATGGCCCATGCCTGCTCCTAGATCGTATGTATGTTCATATGAAACATAGGATTCTGAGGGAACTTGACAGGGTAGATACTGAGAGGATGTTTCCCCTTGTGGGGGATTCTAGAACTAGTGGCACAGTTTAAAAATAAGGGGTCACCCATTTAAGATGGAGATGAGGAAAAATTTCTTCTCTCTTTGGAATTCTCTTCCCCAGGAGAGCAATGGAGGCTGGATTACTGAATATATTCAAGGCAGAGTTAGACAGATTTTTGATCTACAAAGGAGTTAAGGGTTATGGGGGGATTGGGGGGGGGGGGTGGGGGGGCAGGCCGTATAATGAAGTTGAGGCCACAATCAGATCGGCCATGATTGTACTGAATGGCGGAGCAGACACGAGGAGCCAAATGACATACTCCTGCTCCTATTTCTTATATTATGATTCCTTGAATTGATCTCCACGGCTATCTGATCCCAGTACATTTTGACCATGTGGCTAGAGAGCCTCCTGCCCCCTTGCAGATACAGGACATCTCTCCTCCTCCAATACCAAACCCAGTGTCCAAAAAACAAAGCCCACGCTTTCTTTTGAGCGCCATTCCTCACTCTTTCCCTGGACAGCTTCCCTTGCTGCACAACCCCCAGCACCTGCTGCAGCCACAATGCACCTCCCATATAAGAGGTGCAGGCTAGCCTCAAGTGGTGCTAGGAAGTTACAATTTTGGGTTCCCTGCCAATGAATGCAGCCAATGAACAGCGTAGTTAAGCTGGCTGCATGCAGAAATTGTTCTAATGAGCAATCAAACTATGTTGGAGTGCTGCCTGCATTTCATTCAACTGGCGTGGGTTAATCGCTCACCCAATCCCAGCACCCATTTTTGGGAGTTATCCAATTTAGCCCCATTCATGCCATAAGTATATAATTGCATACATAAGTAAAAGATAAATGTTTTCTCAAATTGAATGGGCGGGCAAGAGAGAAGGGGGGGGGGGGGGGGAAGCGAGAGGAGGGGAGAGAAGAGAATGAAGGGAGAAGAGGGGAGAAAAGAACGAAGGGAGGAAAAGACAGACAGACAGACCCCCCCCCCCCCACTTGGGTATGCACATGTCAAAGTCCAGAAGCTTCTCTTCTGGTGCAGAGAAAACACTAGCTGAAAACCACAGATGGGGTGGGGCTGGTCACATGTCAGTCACCCAGTGATTCAAACATGACAACAGCGTTACTCAGCAGGTCTGGCAGCATCTGTGGAAAGAGAAGCAGAGAGTTAACGTTTCGGGTCAGTGACCCTTCATCGGAACTGACAAATATTAGAAAAGTCACAGGTTATAAGCAAGTGAGGTGGGGGTGGGGCAAGAGATAACAAAGGAGGTCTAGATTGGACCAGGCCACATAGCTGACCAAAAGGTCACGGAGCAAAGGCAAACAATATGTTAATTGTGTGTTGAAAGACAAAGCATTAGTACAGATTAGGTGTAAATGCACTGAATATTGAACAGCAGCAAGTGCAAACCTGAAAAAAAAAGTGGGTAAGCAAATTGAACAAACAAAAATGAAATGAAATAAATGCAAAAAAAATTGTAAAAAATGTAAAAAAGAATGTTAAAAAAAAAGAAAAAAATAACCAAAAATGAAAGTAAAATGGGGGGCTGTCATGCTCTGAAATTATTGAACTCAATGTTCAGTTATCTCTTGCCCCACCCCCACCTCACTTGCTTATAACCTGTGACTTTTCTAATATTTGTCAGTTCCGATGAAGGGTCACTGACCCTAAACTTTAACTCTGCTTCTCTTTCCACAGATGCTGCCAGACCTGCTGAGTGATTCCAGCATTTCTTGTTTTTATTTCAGATTTCCAGCATCTGCAGTATTTTATTTTGTATAAGGAAATTCATCTCTTGGCCAAGTGCTGTGCATTTGCAAATTTTTTGCTTTTCTTGTGACAATGTCTCACTGGAAAAATTCAGCTAGCAAAAAGATAGACAAGCACCTCACTGAATGTTTTACCTCTGAACATGCTCAAATGTCCAACCTTGTTTTCCACATGCTTTTCAGCACAGACCAAAGCAGATACACCCATTTGTTCAGGCTGGAATTTTAATTGCATTTCCTTTTCTGGAATTCCTAATTAATACCAATTGAATCGCGACTCAGACTAAGTAACTTTATTGCCCCAGGGCAACGATCTTATCTAAGCAATGATTTTTATGTTTAAAATTAAAAATCAATGTCTAGGAAGAACTAAATCATGTGTCTATGGTGCAACAAGTTCCAAATCTGCATGTTATATTTGCAGTTAAGTTGCAGGACTCCCACAATTCTTATGTTTTTCATGTTCTTAAAGCTATCAAACAAAGAATGTGCTGGCAAGAAAGGGAATGACAACAGCAGTTACACTGTACAGTAATGATCTTTTTCGGGCTGATCCAGCCAGATTCATTTACATTCTCTTCACAACACAGAAATGTTAAAGATCAAAGTTGAAGAAATAAACAGAGAGGATTCTATTATTCAATACTGTGTCTTTCTGCCACTCCAAGAGGATTTTCTCAATTATCTTCTCTCAATGACATTATGGGGACTTGCTATAATGCAAACTGTTAGTGCACTCCTCCTGCCTCGGTCCTGTGTTTTCTAGTCCCACTTCTCCACAGGTCAGAACATATATTTTTTAATGTTTACCCAGTTACTGATGGGGTCAATCATATACTCTACTCTTTATCCCAGAATAAAATATACCAACCAGGTTTCTTTAATAAACAGTAAAACTATCAGATTTTAAAACAAGACTTACCAATAAAGAAGCAAAGTATTAACAGATTGAAATATGAAAGTTCCCTTTTAAAAATACTCCACACACAGACTCTCTCACTGAAAAAAATGCAGGAATTCTCTTTGCACAGCTCTATTACAAAAAAGACAAGAGAAGTATTTTGGCCAAATACTTGCTAATTCTTAAAGAAAAAATAAATATGGAAGGATATCAGCTGTCCCTTTTGGTCTGGCATCCGGGTATACGGTGACAGGTCACTGGGATCTTTTTTGGAGCAGTTCTTTTAAGGCGGCGTCGAGGATTAATCCAGCAGGCATTCCAGGAGCGTCTCAGGAGAAATGCTGCTTCAGTTTCTCTACTTCTTACACTCGATTCTCAGGGCTTCTCAAAGAAATGAAAAAGGATGAGCTGGTGGTAGTTGCTCTCTGGTAAGCTCATCTCCAACTCCTTTCAAAAACAGTCCACACCCGAACTGAACCAAAACAATCTCTCAGATGTGAAACCACAAATAACCAGTCAGAACCTC
Source organism: Heterodontus francisci (assembly GCF_036365525.1). Taxonomy (NCBI): domain Eukaryota; kingdom Metazoa; phylum Chordata; class Chondrichthyes; order Heterodontiformes; family Heterodontidae; genus Heterodontus; species Heterodontus francisci. Next base: position 151,507,906 of record NC_090375.1, on the reverse strand, counting down.
CTGACCCTATTAAATCTTGACATGTCACTTCTCTGTAAACTTCTTCCCCAGGTTACCAAGATTTCTGTTGCTTATTGAGCTTAAGGGACATGACTTCCAGTACAAGACCTCTCAGTGATCCTTGTAAAAAAAAAAATGTCCATGGAGTCTTTTCAACAAAAACAAAGTCCAGAATTTCTTCAGACTTCCAAATGAATCTATTTCTACAATTTAAATATGAGTCCTTAAAATTTTATTTATTTATTTTTTAAATAGAAGCACTCTCACAATACATAATATTTCCCTGCAGGTTAGGACAAAATGCAAGAACAGAATCTCTAAAAATGAAGCATGTGTCAACATTTAATGGTATCTTTCCCAGTATCAGTTATTTTTGGAAAATTGAGAACTACTTAAAAGATTTTCTTAAGAAATGGAGTGCAAATACAATGTCAGAGTTGGTCTAAACTTAGCAGATGAAAGGGGAGAAGATTTAACTTACTAAGTCCAAAATCTTTCTGGCCTGCAAATGAAACCACCTTATCAATGGCTATTTCATTACAGATTGCAGTGTTTCAAGGATGGCTTCACATAGGGGATGGAGAAGGTTGATCTGGCTTGGATTTTGAACTCTGAAGGGGAGCTTTGTATTCAGGTGAGCTTAGAAGTGTAGTATAAGGGTATCAAAGGGTTAATCTTCAGAGAATGTAAAGATTACTGCCCATGATGAGGTAAGAGATCATGTGGGAGAGACTGGAGAACAGTTACAGCATGGCTTTTGAAGACAACACACAGGATAGTCTGGAGTGTATATAGTTACTATACAATAAGGTTAATGTTTAAACAATACTGTCTAAGAACCTCTCTGGTTAGACTCTATACAGTGGCAGCATAAAGAACCATATATATAATATGGTGAACAGCGCTGGGATCAAAGTCCTCTCCCCAGAAGAGAAAACTTGAAGCAATAATCATCCTTCAGCCAGAAGAGAAGAAACTTTAAAACAAGTAGCTGAAGAGAAAAAACAAATTACATACTGGAGAAGGCAGAGAAAAGCTCCATAGAATGGAAACATGACTGAAAAGCAAGCAATCGGGTGAGTCATTGTGCTGACGATCAAGAAATCCCGGTTTTTAAAAAAGCCTTTGAAGAGCTTAAAAATTAATTTCGAAAGGCTCAGTGAGAGAGAGAAAAAACAAGGAAAACCCGATCCCTCACTCGGGCTGAAAGCAAGGGCGGAGGACACAAACTGAAAAAAAGTCCTATAGTGAAAAGAAAAAAAGTGCCCGGGAAACCCCTGAACACAGCAGAGTCTTCATTCACGCAGCAAAGCTGAAGAAAAAAAAATTAAAGCAGTCAAGCTGGAGGATAAATAAATAATCTCTTGCTCTCAAAAAGCAAAGGGGAAACCCCTTGATCCATCTTTTTTACACAGCAAGTGGTAATAACCTGGAACTCGCTGCTTAAGAGGGTGGAGGAAGCAGAGCCAATGAATTATTTCAAAAGGAAATTGGATTCGTACTTGAGGGAAATAAACTTGCAGGACTACAAGGATAGAGCAGAGTAATGAGACTGATTGGATTGCTCGACAGAGAGCTGGCATGGACATGATGAGCTGAATGGCCCCCTTCACTGTCATTATGACTCCCCCTTCTTCTTCTTTGGCCTCCTTGTCTCGAGAGACAATGGGTAAGCGCCTGGAGGTGCTCAGTGGTTTGTGAAGCAGCACCTGGAGTGGCTAGAAAGGCCAATTCTAGAGTGACAGACTCTTCCACAGGTGCTGCAGATAAAATTGGTTGTCGGGGCTGTTACACAGTTGGCTCTCCCCTTGTGCTTCTGTCTTTTTTCTTACCAACTGCTAAGTCTCTTTGACTCGCCACACTTTAGCCCCACCTTTATGGCTGCCCGCCAGCTCTGGCGATCGCTGGCAACTGACTCCCACGACTTGTGATCAATGCCACAGGACTTCATGTCGCGTTTGCAGACGTCTTTAAAGCGGAGACATGGATCCTGCCATCTTCCAAGCGGTGGGTCGGATACCAGTGACGAGCTCGCTGTACAATGTGTCCTTGGGGATCCTGCCACTTTCCATGCGGCTCACATGGCCAAGCCACCTCAAGCGCCGCTGGCTCAGTAGGGTGTATATGCTGGGGATGTTGGCCGCCTCGAGGACTTCTGTGTTGGAGATACGGTCCTGCCACCTAATGCCAAGGATTCTCCGGAGGCAGTGAAGATGGAATAAATTGAGACGTCGCTCTTGGCTGACATAAGTTGTCCAGGCCTCGCTGCTGTAGAGCAAGGTACTGAGGACACAGGCTTGACCACTCGGACTTTTGTGTTCCGTCTCAGTGCGCCATTTTCCCACATCCTCTTGGCCAGTCTGGATATAGCAGTGGAAGACTTTCCCATGCGCTTGTTGATTTCTGCATCGAGAGACAGGTTACTGGTGATAGTTGAGCCTAGGTAGGTGAACTCTTGAACCACTTCCAGAGCGTGGTCACCAATATTGATGGATTGGGCATTTCTGATGTCCTGTCCCATGTTGTTTGTTTTCTTGAGACTGATGGTTAGGCCAAATTCGTTGCAGGCAGCCGCAATCCTGTCGATGAGTCTCTGCAGACACTCTTCTGTGTGAGATGTTAATGCAGCATCGTCAGCAAAGAGGAGTTCCCTGATGAGGACTTTCCGTAGTTTGGTCTTCGCTCTTAGACGGGCAAGGTTGAACAACCTGCTCCCGATCTCGTCTGGAGGAAAATTCCTTCTTCTGAAGACTTGAACGCATGTGAGAGCAGCAGGGAGAAGATGATCCCAAACAGTGTCGGTGCGAGAGGGCAGCCCTGTTTCATGCCACTCAGGATAGGAAAGGGGTCTGATGAAGCGCCGCTATGCTGAATTGTGCCTTTCATATTGTCATGGAATGAGGTGATGACACTTAGTAGCTTTGGTGGACATCCGATCTTGGCTAGTAGTCTGAAGAGACCACGTCTGCTGACGGGGTCAAAGGCTTTGGTGAGATCAATGAAAGCAACTTAGAGGGGCATCTGTTGTTCGCGGCATTTCTCCTGTAGCTGGCGAAGGGAAAACATTATGACTCCACGACATGGTAAAATGGAACATTTGTATTGTTCTGCAGATGAATTGTAGCAATACAGTTACAATTTCAATCAAGAGGTCTTAAGGTGATTCTGCATGTAGATGGGGAGAGAAGACTCAGAGTATCCATGTGTATCTTTGAGGGGAATATGATCAAATAAAATCTGTAAAATTTAAATTTGACTTTATATTTATTCGATTTCCCTCATCCTCTGGGTGCACTGTCAGGCTTGTGTATTGATTTTGGGAACACTGAATACCAAGCCAGGAGAAATTGATGCCCCCAACCCACACCCCATCAAAATAATTGTCCCAGCAAAAGTTGATGAAAATCTTTAAGAGGCTGTAACAAAATTCTGATTTGACATTGGGCTGGAAGTTGTATCAATGAGCATAGACAGCTGGTGAAGTAGGGAAGATAGCATCCTGTGAAAACAGCCAAATATTCTTGAACCGACATCTGCAATTGACCCAGATCAACTTCTATTTTTTTTTGTTGAGGTGTAATTAGAAATAGGTCATTCCACTTGTTCTTTAAATTCTTGGACCCTTCCAGAGCCTGTTGCTGTCAACTGAGAACAGTACATGGTCAATCTCAATACAGCTACTTAATACTTGCCATGTATATTTTATTAAAATTCTACTACAACATGGTTTTTTTTTACAATCACAAAATATCTCTGCATCGTCTCCAAACAGAGCTATATGAATTATAGTTTACTGACTACTATTTATAAGATTGTATTTCCTTATAATGTTTACAGGAACAGGAGGGGATGCTCAAACTCAAGGAGGAATTCAAATCACCCATTTGCTTGTATCTGGCAGTCATCAGTTTATAGACAGCAAGTCCTAGCACACTAAATGAATAGCCACTCGTGTCAAATATTTGGTGGTGGTGGGGGTGGGGGGCGGGGTTCCCTAGCATGGTACGTAACTCTCTTTTTCCTTTCTTGCCGACCTCACCTCCCTTCCTAAAAATGTTAACATTACTGTATTCTTACAATCCACTTTTCTGCACCAGAACAAAATGCAGCTGGAATTCTGCAGTTATAGCAAACAGATGCCAATGTTGGTATAAAACGGAGGATGTCACACAACTATTTTCTGTCAGTGAAAAGGCGAAAGGAAACAGCCTTAACTGAATCCTGGGAGTTGTAGTGCACATGAAATTGAAATCTTCCACATTGTAATCTGCTACCAATTTAAGTCTCTATATTCAACTGTGATAGCTGTAGAAAGCCCATGAACTCAGGTTCCAGAAGGCCAGGCTTTAAAAGAGAAAAGGTGTTAAATGAGATTGCAAATAGTGTACAGACTCATGTAAGCATTGGATAGCAGGGTCTTCGACCTCTTCCAGTTCAAACTCATGCGTATTGAATAAGGTGGAATTTAATAATAACCAACATCAATACAAGAAGTCATAAACATGTCTTTTGCCTCTCTATTCACAGAACCTTCTGGATTTTGCTTTTTCTACCCAAAAAAGCTAAATGGAAGAGTAGTTACAGAGGAAGTTAAACTTCTCAAAAATAAAAGTGGCTGCTCCGTGTAAAGTAGAATTGTTGAAATATTAACTTAATATATTCTTTAATTACAGACTAGAGTAGTCCTAATTATTGTTTCTGCAATACAGTACATCTTGGCAGATGTTCAAGTCAGTACAGCAGAGGTACTCATTAAAGTTAAGGAACAAATTGCTTGGGCCAGATGCAATCATGGTTACTGAAGGACATCAGGGAGAAAATGGAAGTTATGGGTGAACTGTTTACCATTGGTGAGGTTCAACAGGATTGGAAGCCGGCAAACTCAGTACCCTTTCTATATCGCACACGTCATAATCTCTGCTTTGGTTGCATCAGCATCACAGACTAATGGCTGTATTCCGCCAACATTTTAAATGTGGTTAGCACGAGCTAAACTAGACATGACCCGCTGATATGGTAATCATGATAATAAAAAAAAAACTTATAAATGGAGATGGTCTAAAAATGGGTCTTGAAGATTTCAAGTGATGGGGCTGTGACTGATGTCTTTTGACAGCTTGTTCCACTGTGAGACTGTTGTAGGAAAGAGATTGTTGATACACTGTCGTTGAAACAAATGGTCTTTGTCATTTATCTGGATGGCTACTTCGTGTTTTGTCATTGTCAGAGTGCTCTAGGAACTTACTTGTCAATTTCCACCAGTTGTTTTCATATTTTATAGAACATGGACAGTATATTTTTCTCCCTCCTTTGCTGTAGTGATTCCCATTCCAAATCTTTGATCAAGGATGAGACACTGGTGTATTTACCATACTGAATCGTACAGCACATCTTTGGATCGCTTCAATCTTATTTATATCTCTAGCCATATAAGGATCCCACAAACTTGCATACTCCAGGATCAGATGAACAAACGTTTGGTAAGCTGTAACTGTGATATTTTTGTTACAATATCAAAAGTTCCTCCTCAGAAATCCAAGAACTCTGTTTACTTTGGATGTTATCTGCTGAATGTGGAAATCCCCATTGATGATTGGTTTTAAGATGAACCCCCAGGTATGGTTGTGTTTCTGTCTGTTGGAGAATTTGATTACAGAACTTAAAGCTTTCTGTTGGTGGATCCTTTTTGCTGGTGATGCACATGACATAGCACTTCTAGGCATTGACTGCCATTTCCCATTGTTCCTGCTATTTTTGCAATTCCAGAAGATCTTGCAATGAATTGATATGATCTTGAGTTTTCCCTGATGTATAAACCTTGCAGTAATCTGCAAATAGTCAATATCTCAGCTGCTGTGCAGTATGAGTAAATTCATTATTTCACTAAGCAGACTTACAAGAGATTGGCTGCCATAGAGCTTAGTGCACTAACACGAATTGTCTCTCACACTGCACCCTGTGGCCCATCTGCATTCACTATTCTGAAGGCAGTGTTAGACACCATGTAAAGAATATTGAACAGCAAATTACCTTTCTCCTGTCTTGGCAAGATTGAGGGCTTCCTTCACAATGACAAAAACAAAAATGTTCATTAGAGGTAATTTATTTTCAATTTGGTCTCAAGTTGGTAGTACTCTTGCCTGAGTCACAAGGTTCTGGGTTCAACTCCCATTCCAGGGATTGAGCACAAAAATCAAGGCTAACACTCCAGAGGTATACTGAGGGAATGCTGCACTGTCAGAGGTGCCGTCTTTTGGATGAGAAGTTGAAACCAAGTTAGCCCATCTGCTTGCTCTGCTGGATGTAAAAGATTACATGGCACTATTTTGAAGAGGAGCAAGGAGTTATCCCCTGTGTCCTAACCAATATTTATCACTCAATCATCACAAACAGATTATATGGTCATCACATTGCTGTTTGTGCGAGTTTGCTGTGCACAAATTGACTGCCACGTTTCCTACATTACAATAGTGGCTACACTTCGAAAGGACTTCATAGGCTGTAAAGTGCTTTGAGACATCAGGTGGTCGTGAACAGTGCTATATAAATAAATACAAGTCTTTATTTATTCCAAGAAGCACAATAGAAAGTGCATTGTTACAGGGGCTAAAGGTTAGTCTGTCTTGGGATTTTGACAGAAATGTTAGAATGGGTGGATTCTCATGCTTTGTCATGAGCTTTCAATACAGATAAAGGCCATTTGGTCCATGCCAGCCTCCCTACTAGAGTTATCTACCCCAACTGCATTTTCTGCTTTTTCATAATGTTACGACCAGGTGAGAAAGAGGTCTAGGGTTCCCTTTCAGCCTTCATCTGGTCTTCCTGTAACGTTTTACTTTTAAACACACCATTTTTTGCTCCCCCTCGGTGAATCCTTGTTCACCGCTTTCCAATTATAAGGAAAAGAAACCAGCACACAGAGATTTTCTTAGGTTTAAAGAAGAAAAGTGAAATTTATTAAACTTAAACTCTAATTCGGTTAACACCTACAAATACATTCACGCCCACGCTAGCATGTATACACGATACACACATGCAGATAGGGACTGAAAAGAGAAGAAATAAAGTGGAATAGTTGGAGCCAATATCTGAGGGGTTTTTCTTTCGAGCTCATTGTAGAGTCCTAGCTTGTAGGTAGATCTGTTGGGGCCCAGTATTCTTCTGAAACCTTGTTCACTAGAGGAGACTTTTCTCTCGAGGGTCATGTGTCTTCAGTGGGTTTTTGGAGTTCCGTGAGAAAGAGATGGGAGCAGACAGACAGGCAGGAGAAGCTGTGGCGAGCCAGCCAGGAGAGTTCTTCTCAGTCCAGGAGCATTCGGCCTTCTGCCAGTTCAAACACTGTCTCCCCAATTTAAAACTCTCAGTTCAAACTCTAACAGCCAGTTAGTCATGTGACTAACTGATCTGACCAATTCTTGGCTCTGTGTAATGTGTGTGTCAGGGAATGGTCCTTTGTCTACAAACACTGTCCGTTAATATGCAAAAATGTCTTTCCAGCCAGGGGTCTGGCAACCTCTTGTAACAGACCTTCTCTTCTTCCCAGCAACAATTTGAAATTTAATGCCCATGTGGCGAAATTCATAATGCCTCATCTTGGGCAGGTGGGGGCCTGCATGAAAGTATTATTTAATCTCAATATTACAGGGAAGCTAAATTAGTCACTTATAGTCCCAATTACCTTTTGCATGAAAATTCTTTTCAACCTTCTCCCTAATGCCACCAGAATTGATACTCAGTTTTTGTCCTGTTACTAACTTATCAGCCACTGGAAAAATCATTCGCTATTTACACTTGAAACATGCCAGAATTTTGAATACTTCAACTATATTCGCCCTCAACCTTTTCTGCTTCAATCTGCACATTCCTGGTGCCATCCCTAGTGAAACTACTTTGCATATTTATATAATCTATTTGGTCTCATTCCAAGGTTTCCAGCATCACAGATACCAGTGACGAGCCAATTTGGTTCACTCCACACAACATAGAAAATGGTCAAATATTTTGGGCACAGCAAAGTTTAAGGGCCCCGACAACATCAGAGCTGTAGTGTTTGAAGATTTGTGTGCTAGCACGCTGCTTTTTAAGCAAAGCTATTCCAGTACAACTATGACATGAGATATTACCTGGAAGACGAAGAGGCAGTCAGCAGACCTGGGAGGAGGCGGAACCGGAGCGGGAGTGATAAATAAAGAGGGGGGCTCGAGGCCCTTACTTACTTGGAAGACCGGAGAGGCAGTCTGTGTCGGCGGCTAGAGGTCGGCGCAGGCTGGGATTGAAAAGTGAAAGAAAAAACCTAACCGTGACATCACGGGAAATCCGTAAGGTGAGTAATAACGGTTAGATAGTGCCTGTAAATAGCTTAAAAATCAGAGAACAAAAAAAGTTATTTTTTAAACCCTCAAATAGCTATCTGAAAAGTGTAAAGATTAGTGCTACTAAGGTTTTAGTTGGTGTAATTTATTAATTATTACAAATTAGAAAGTGCTGTTTGGACAGAGTTGTGTGAGGGATTTCATTAACAAGGGGAAGGTGTTCTTTGGTCTCTTTTTCTTTTCTGTCTTTTCAGCCTCCATGGTACAGGGGAAGAGGCTAATTGGCAAGCAACTGGTAAGTTATTCTACCTATTACACAAGCAATAATTAGTTTGTAAAGCTACGGTATGGCAGGACAGCTCGGCCAAGTGGAATGTGCCTCCTGTAGTATGTGGGAAGTTCGTCGACGCACCATGTGTCCTTTACAAACACATCAGCAGGAAGTGTCACTGGCTGCAGAAGCCTGAGCTCCGGGTTTTGGAACTCGAGCAACGACTGGAGTCACTGTGGTGCATCCACGAGGCAGACAGCTACATGGATAGCACGTTTCCGGAGGTAGTCACCCTGGAGCTTAAAAGAGCACAAGCAGAGGGGTACTGGGTGGCTGCCAGATGGACAAAAAGGACAAGGCAGGTAGCTCAGGAGTCCGCGGAGGGCATCCCACTTTCTAACTGGTATTCAGTTCAGAGTACCGATGGGAGAGTGGATTCCTCTGGAGAGTGCAGCGAGAGTCATGACCAGAGCACCAAGGGTGGCTCAGGTGTTCAGGGAGGAAGGAGAAAAGACAGTGGAGAAATAATGGTAGGAGATTCTATGGTTATGGGAACAGACAGGCATCTGTGGTCGCAGATGTGATTCCAGGATGGTATGTTGCCTCCCTGGTGCAAGGGTCATGGATATCACAGAGTGGCTACAGAGCATTCTGGAGGGTGAGCGTGCACAGCCAGAGGTCGTGGTCCGCATTGATACCAACAATATTGGAAGAAAGAGGGATCAGGTCCTGCAGACTGAGTTTAGGGAGTTCAGAAAGAGATTAGCAAGCAGGACCTCAAAGGTAGTAATCTCCAGATTACTCCCAAGGCCACGTGCTAGTGAGTATAGAAACAGGAGAATACAGATGAATGCATGGCTGGAGAGATGGTGCAGGAGGGAGGGCTTCAGATTTCTAGAACCTTGGGATCAGTTCTGGGGAAGGTGGCACCTGTACAAGCCGGACGGTCTACACCTGAACCAGACTGGGACAAATATCTTTGCAGGAAGGTTTGCTAGTTCTGTTGAAGATGGTTTAAACTAGTTTGGCAAGGGGATGGGAACCTGAAGGCAGTTTCAGATAGGACAATTTCAGGGCAGGGAACGGGAGGCAGAAAATTAGCGAGTGACTCTGAAAGATAAAAGAAGCAAAAAGGTTAAAAAGTGTTCGGCACAGGAATTTGGCAGTGTTACAAGGTATTTATTTAAATGCAAGGAGTATAGCAAATAAAGCCGATCAGCTGAGGACACAGATTAGACACATGGCAACACAATATCATTGTTATAACGGAAACTTGGCTTAAAGAGGGGCAAGAATGGCAGCTCATTATCCCTGGATATAGAGTTTTCAGGTGGGATAGCGAGGGGGATAAAAAAAAAGAGGGGGTGTAGCATTATTGGTTAAGGAATCAATAACAGCTGTGAGGAGGGATGATATGCTAAATGAATCATCCAATGAGGCCATATGGTTTGAGCTCAGAAATAAAAAAGGGGCAGCCACACTACCTACTAGGAGTGTACTATAGACCCCAAATAGTGAGAGGGAGATGGAAGAATATGTAGGCAAATTTCAGATTGCAAAACTATAGGGCAATAATAGTTGGGGATGTCAACTACCCTAATATCAACTGGAATACAAACAGTGTGAAGGGCAGAGGGCACAAAACTCTTGAACTGCATTCAAGAGGACTTTTTTAGCCAGGATGTAACAAGCCCAATGAGAGGGAGCACAATTCTAGATTTAGTCTTCAGTAATGAAGCTGGGCAAGTGGATGAAGTAGCAGTAGGTGACCATTTTGGAGATAGTGACCATAATACAGTCAGTTTTAGCATAATCATGGAAAAGGACAAAGATAAAACAGGAGTAGAAGTTCTAAATTGGGGGAAGGCAAATTTTACGAAGCTGAGAGGTGATCTGGCAAATGTGGACTGGTCACAGCTACTTGAAGAAAAAAAAAAATCAGTGGCTAACCAGTGGGAGGCATCCAAAAGTGAGATTCTACAGGCACAGTGTAGACATGTCGCCACAATGATAAAAGGGCAGTACAGCCAAATCTATAGCACCCTGGTTATCTAGAAGCATACGGGATTAGATTAAGCAGAAAAAGAAAGCTTATGGTGGTCATAAAAATGTTAATACTGTAGAAAGCCGAGGAGAGTATAGAAAGTGCAGGGGTGGAGTAAAAAAATGAAATTAGGAAAGCAAAGAGAGGACCTGAAAAATTATTGGCAGGTACAACATTTTTGGGTTTTCCCTGATGTTATCAATACATTAGTGCAAGAGGATAACTAAGGAAAGGGAAGGGCTTATCAAAGATCTTATGCGTGGATGCAGAAGATGCAGGCAGGGTTCTTAATGAGTTTTTGTCGGTCTTCACAAAGGAGAGGGATGATACAGACATTGTAGTAAAAGAGAAGTGTAAAATATTAGATACGATAAGCATAATGAGAGAGGAAGTACTACAGGGTCTGACATCCTTGATATGGATAAATTACCAGGGCCAGATGGATAGTATTCCAGGCTGCAAAAGGGAGCCAGGGAGGAAATAGCAGATGCTCAGAGGATCATTTTCAAATCCTCACTAGACACAGGTGAGGTTCTAGAGGATTGCAGGTCGGCGAACATTGTAACATTGTTTAAAAAGGATGCGAGGGATAGGCCAAATAATTATAGACCTCTGTGGTGGGCAAATTATTAGAATCAATTTTGAGAGACAGGATAAACTGCCACTTAGAAAGGCACGGATTAATCAGGGATAGTCAGCATGGATTTCTTAAGGGTAGGTCGTGTCTTACTAACTTGATTGAATTTTTTGAGTAAGTAACATGGAGGATTGATGAAGGTAGTGCAGTCAATGTGGTCTACATGGATTTTAGTAAGGCATTTGACAAGGTCCCACATGGCAGACTGGTCAGAAAAATAAAAGCTCATGGGATACAGTGAGATGTGGAAAGTTGGATCCAAAATTGGCTCAGTGACAGGAAACAAAGGGTAGTGGTCGACAGATGTTTTTCCAAATGGAAAATGGTTTCCAGTGGCGTTCCACAGGGCTCAGTGTCGGGTCCCTTGTTGTTTGTGGTATATATTAATGATTTTGACTTAAATGTGGGAGGCATGATTGGGAAATATGCTGATGACTCTAAAATTGGCCGTGTAGTTGATGGTGAAGAGGATGGCTGTAGACTCCAGAATGATATCAATGGTTTGGTTGAGTGTGCGGAAAAGTAGCAAATGGAATTCAATCTGGAGAAGTGTGAGGTAATGCATTTGGGGAGGGCAAACAAAGCAACCGAATACACAATAAACGGGAAGATATTGAGAGGGGTAGAGGAAGTGAGACACCTTGGAGTGCATGTCCACAGGTAGATAGAGTGATGAAGAAGGCATATAGAATGCTTTACTTTATTGGCTGAGGAAAATAATACAAAAGCAGGGATACGATGCTGGAACTGTACAAAACTCTGGTTAGGCCACAGCTGGAGTACTGCTTACAGTTCTGGTCACCACATTACAGGAAGGACATAATTGCTCTGGAGAGAGTACAGAGGAGATTTACAAGAATGTTGCCAGGGCTTGAAGGTTGCAGCTATGAGGTAAGATTAGATCGGCGAAGTTTGTTTACTTTAGAACAGAGAAAGCCAATGGGTGACTTAACTGAGGTGTACTAAATTATGAGGGGCCTAGATAGCGTAGACTGGAAGGACCTGTTTCCCCTAGCGGAGAGGTCAATTACCAGGGGGCACAGATTTAAGGTGATTGGTAGAATGTCTGGAATTCACTGCCTGGATTGGTGGTGGAGGCAGAAACCCTCAATTCAGTTGAAGGGTACCTGGACTTGCAAGGCTACAGACCAGGTGCTGGAAGGTGGGATTAGATTGGATGTCTAGATTTTTCAGCCGGTGCAGACAAGATGGGCTGAATGGCCTTCTTCTGTGCCATAACTTTTCTATGGTTCTATGGTTTCCCTGTTCTATCTAACTCATCCAATAACCACCTGATCAGCCTCCTCCCAATCACAAGTAAAAAGTGATGAAAGGTGTATTCAATGGTGCCATCAAGCAACACCTTGATGCCAAGTTTGAGTTACACAAGAACCAGTTGGCGACACCACAGCCTTGATCCAAATATAGTCGCAAGAGCTAAACTTCAGAGAGGAGACAAGAGTAGCTGTCAATGTATCAAGGCAACATTCGACCAATCATGGCACAAAAGACCTCCAGCAAAACTGAAAAAATTGGAGTCTAAGAAAGAAAAACATTCAGCAGCTGGAGTCATAACCAATGCAAATAACATCACTGCATGAGTTCTTCAAGGAAATGTCTTAGACCAAACCATCATCTTCTACTTCATCAATGATCTACCCTCCATTATACAGAAGGCAGGAGTGGGATTCTTTACTGAATATTTTAGTGTTTACAACTCTGATTATGAGGCAACTCAACTCAGCCTACAATAGGAACAGGACAACCTCCAGGATTGGGGTGACATGACAGGTAAAAACCATCTCTCAATAAGAGAAGGTCCAGTCACCTCCACTCAACCTTCAACTGTACTACCATCACCAAGTTACCTACAATTAACACCTTGGCAGGGGCGACGGTGGTCATCAGTGACCAGATGAACTGGACCAGCCATAACAAAATAATGGCTATAAGAACAAGCTAAAGATTGGGTACACTGACAAATGGCTCCCAAACTGACCCTTCAACTATCTACAAGGCTGAAATCAGGAGTGTGATGGAATACCAAACACCTGAAGGTGCACGCACAAGAGTCCAACACCATCCAGGACAGAGAATTTTGCTCAACATCAACCCCCTCCACCGCCAACATACTGCAACTGTAGCATAAATGAACAGGATGCACTGCAGTAACTAACTAAAGTTACTTCAACAGCACCTCCCTCCCTCCCCATCATCATGAAGAACAGAGCAGAAATACTCTGGAAATACCATCTGTAGCAAGTCACGCACCAGCCTGGCTTAGACATATCACTGTTTCTTCATCACCAGAATCAATACCCTGGAACTTCCTACTTAATACCATTGTAGGAATAGCATCACCACATTGACGGCAGCAGTTCAAGAAGGCCCGCCACCTTCTCAGGGACGTGCAATAAATGCAGCCTTGCCAGCATGGTCCACATTATGGGAATTAAAAAAAATTCAACCTCATCCTTCTCAGAACACAAAACCTTTGACATAGGATATTTATTCATTATTGTTTATGATAGAATGCAAAATAGATTAAGCTGGCAGCATACCTGCCTATTAGGGAAAATGGACAGGTACAGTTTTGTCCATTTTCTCTTTGATATGACCAGATTTTTCTTCTGCTTTGCCAGATATAGAAACACAATGATCCAGCACAGACAGAGGTCACTCAGGCCACTGTGCCTGCTCTTTGAAATAATATAATTAATTCCACTCCTCTGGCTTTTCCCCATAGCTCTACAAATGTTACCCCTTAAAGTATTTAACCAATTCCCCTTTGAAAGTTATTACCCAGTTTGCTTCCACATTATTTGCTGGCAGTACATTCCCAATCATAATTTATTGCATAGAAAGTATTTCCTCACGTCACCTCTGGTTCTTGGCCCAATTACCTCAAATCTGCACGCTCTGGTTACCAACTTTTCTGCCAATAAAAGCAGTTTCTCCTTATTTACTCTATCAAAACCATTCATGATTTTGAACACCTATATCAAATCTCCCCTTAACCTTCTCTGCTGGAAGGAGAACCACCCCAGTTTTTCTAGTCTCTCCATGCAGTGGAGAGCCAGTGGTTTCTAAAAGTTTAACATAATTTCTTTGCTTTTGTATTCTATGCCTCTATTTATAAAGCCAAGTATCCCATATGCGTAAAAGCGTTCTCACCTGTCCTGCCACCTTCAAAGATTTGTGTACGTACACTGCCTGGTCTCTGTTCCTGCACCCCCTTTAAAATTGTACCATTTAGTTTATATTGCCTCTCCTCATTCTTGCTACCAAAATGAATAACTTCACATCTGCCAAATTTCATCTACCACATGCCTGCCCATTTCACCAGTCTGTCTGTGCCCTCCTTAAGTTTGTCACTATCCTCCTCATTCTTTAACTACATTTCAAGTGTCATGTCATCTGCAAACTTTGAAATTATGCCCTGAATACCCATGCAAACAACCCTTTAATCTTATGGGCTTTAATTTTGTCAACAAGCCTATTGTGTGGTACTTTATCACATGTTTTGAAACTTCATATACAGATCAACTGTACTACGCTCATCTACCCTCTATCTGAGTTCATTAACGAACTCAATTTGCTTTAACAGATCTGTGCTGGCTTTCATTTATTGACCAATATTTTTCCAAACGTCAGTCAACTTTGTCCCAGATTATCCCCTGTAAAGCCTGGCTCGGGTATAAAATTAAAACCCAACCCAGGCCCATCCTGACAACAGCCAACCCGAACCCAACCCGGGCTCTTTAAGTTTTTTAAAATGCCCAACCCGACAATAACATATTAGATTAAATGTAGATTAAAACAAAAGCAATATGAAACAAAACAGTACAGTCCAGCCCGACCCGAGCCCAAATGCTGGACGCAAAATACAGAACCGACCCTAACACGTAGTCGGGTTTCGTCGGGTTCGGGTTGGGTAGCCAGGCTTTATTCCCCATCCCTGAAATTAAGCTAACAAGCCTGCAATCACCAGGGTTTATCCCTCTCCTTGGGTCCTAGCATTTTCACTGTTCCAGAACCACTCCAATATCCAAGGAGGATTAGAAAGTTGGAACTCCGCAATATCCACCCTAAATTTCCTCAGGAACCTAGGATGCATCCTATTCAGATCAGGTGATTTCCACTTCCAAGTATCTCCTCCACTTTTGTTCTATCTAATTGCTCTATCTTTGCCTTTACTGAAACATTAGTAGCATCCTCTGCTTTAGTGAGAAAAGATGTAAAGTACTCGTTTAGTACCTCAGCGATGCCCTCTGCCTCCACAAGATGATCCCCTTTTTGATCCCTCATCAGCTCCACCATTCTTTTGACTATGCTTTTACTATCTATAAGTTTACAAGGGACTTTTGGGTTACCTTTGTTACCCGCAAATCTATTCTCATTTTCTCTTCACTCCTTTCCCTTTTCAGTTCTCTTCTGTACTTTCATATTCAACTTGATTATCTACTGAATTATGAACCTAACCTTTATCAAATCTTTTTCTTTCATTTTAATCATAGAATCATAGAATGATACAGCACAGAAGATGGTCATTCTGCCCATCGTGCCTGTGCTGGCTCTTTGGTAGAACTATCCAGTTAGTCCCACTCCTCCCTGCTCTTTCCTCATAGCCCTGTAAATTTTACACCTTCCATGTAATTTACCCAGTTCTTTTGAATGAGACTATTGAATCTGCTTCCACCGCTCTCAGGCAGTGCATTCACCCTTGTCTACGCCATTCTAAAATTGTTTGAAAATCTCGCAAAACCATTGTGTTACAAATTGAGGAGGTGCGTAATTACCTATCAATCTTTGTATAATTTGCTTGTGGCCAGGTAAATATCATGGGGCAAAGGAATTGAGAGCAACATAGCCTCTCACATATTTCAAATTAAGCAAATATCAATATATCCAGTCATCGAGGGAGTTCAATGCACTTAATTTCTCCCTGTGGGAACGTATCCAGTCTATTGCTGAACTATCTCCGGTGTGAAAGGCTTCCCTTTGCCCGTTTACTTACTTCTTCATTGGGCTAGAAATATACTGATCAAGAAAGTTCTCATACACATTTCAGTAATTCCTTCCCCTCTTTGCCCGTTCTACAGTTACTTTCCCAATCTACATTAGGATAATTGAAATCTCCCATTAACACTACTGTATAGTCCTTGTATCTTTCTGCAATTTTCTCCTTTACCTCCTTCCCACTACTTGATGGACTATAGTATAGATCCAGCAGCATAATAGCTCCCCTACTGTTCCTTAATTCTAACCGAAAAAACTCTTTGAACCCTCGTGTTCATCATCCCATTCTAGAAATGTAACAGCATCATTGATCAATACTGCCCACCCAGATATTGTGGCTTTTGAGCTCTGAAAGGTAGGCCATTGTACTGTACAGTCGAGTTTGTCTCTTTTTGGAAAGCTTATAGCAAGGCGCCATGTGAAGTAGGATACACAGCACAGAAACAGACTATTTGGCCCAACTAGTCTGTGAAGGAGTTTATGCTCCACTCAAGCCTCCTCCAGTCTTTCCTCATCTAACTCTAGCAGCAGAACCCTCTATTTGCTTCTCCCTCAGATGCTATCCCTTAAACTATATACTATTTGCTTCAATCACTCCCTGTGGTAGTGAGTTCCACATTCACACATTTTCCGGGTAAATAAGTTTAGTCTGAATTCCCTTTTGATTTCTTGGCAACGAGCTTCTGTTGATGGGTCAAGGTTTGCTCTCTCTACAAGTGGAAAGATTCTGTGTCTACTCATAATCTATAACTTAAAGACCTCCATCAGATCACCCTTCAGCCTAGGCAGCTGGTGAACAAAAAATTGTAGGGAACAAAGTGCTCATATGAGGAAAATATGAAAGGGGCTGGCTGGAGATTTGCAAAGATTAATACTTTGTGCCTCCTTTTAATCTAGGTTAAAAAATCCACGAAGAATAAAACCAGACCGACCACCTGGCACAATACACAATAGCACATGCAACCCAATGGACCCTACAAAGTCCTCCTTGCTAACATCTGAGGACTCAAATTGGCAGAGTTGTCCCACAGACTCATCAAGCAACAGCCTAATACAGTCATACTTGGAGTCATTCCCTTCAGTCAATGTCCTAGCTTCCTCCATCCCATCCTCTCCCACCAGCAGGACAAACCCACCTGAGGTGGCAACACAGTGGCATACAGTCAGGAGAGAATGGCCCTGGCAGTCTCATGGCATCAGGTCAAACATGGGTAAGGAAACCTCCTGCTGATTACCACCAACTGCCCTCCATCAGCTGATGAATCAGTACTCCATGTTAAACACCACTTGGAAGAAGCACTAAGGGTAGCAAGGGCACAGAACCTCTGGGTTGGGGACCTCCAAGCCCCATCACCGAGTGGCTCGATAGCACCACTACTGACTGAGCCCTGAAGGGCATCTATGCCAGATTGCGCCTGGGGCAGGTGGTGGGAGAACAAACACGAGGAAAAAAACCTACTGGACCTCATCCTCACCAATCTACCTGTGGCAGATGCATCTATCCACGACAGTATGGTAGCAGTCACCAGCACAGAGTCCTGCGGAAAGAAAGTTCACACTGAGGACATCCCCCTTCACCTTGTGTGGCACTACCGCTGTGCTAAATGGGATAGATTCAGATCTAGCAGTTCAAAACTGGGCATCCATGGGGAATGGTGAGCCAACACCAGTAAAAAGAATTGTTTTCCACCACAATCTGCAATCTCACGTCTGGCATATGCCTCACTTTACCAGTAGGTGTTAGCCATAGCTCAGTTGGTAGCACTCTTGCCTGAGTCAGAAGGTTGTGAATTCAAGTCCCAGGTTTCCTCCCGGGTTTCCTCCAGTTTCCTCCCACAGCCAAAAGACTTGCAGGTTGATAGGTAAATTGGCCATTATAACTTGCCCCTAGTATAGGTAGGTGGTCGGGAAATATAGGGACAGATGAGGATGTGGTAGGAATATGGGATTAGTGTAGGATTAGTATAAATGGATGGTTAATGGTCGGCACAGACTCGGTGGGCCGAAGGGCCTGTTTCAGTGCTGTAGCTCTAAATAAAATAAAAATATCAGGACTGGAGCACAGAAATCTAGGCTGACATGCCATTGCAGTACTGAGGGAGTGCTGCATTGCTGGAGGAGCCGTCTTTCGGATAAGACGTTAAATTGATGCCCCATCTGTCCTTCCAACTGGTCGTAAATGACCCCAATTTCGAAGAAGAGCAGGGGAGTTATCTTGGTCAATATTTATCCCTCAATCAACATCACAAAACAGATTATCTGGTCATTCACATATTGCTGCTTGTGGGAGTTAGCTGTGCGCAATTTGGCTCCATGGTTTCTACATCACAACTGTGGCTACACTTCAAACATACTTCATTAGCTGTAAAGCATTTTGATACGGTCATGAAAGGCACTATATAAATGCAAGTCTTTCTTTTATTGCCAGCAAGCCAGGGGACCAAAAGTGGATCAAAAAAAAGTGTAAGAGAGCTTGCCAGGAACAGCACCAGGCATTCCTAAAAATGAGGCATCGACCTGGTGAGCTACAACACAGCACTACATGCATGTTAAAGAGCAGAAGCAGCATGTGATAGAAAAAGATAAATGATCCCACAACCAACAGATCAGATCAAACATGTGCAGTTCTGCCACATCTCGGTCGTGAATGGTGGTGGACATCTAAACAAGTAAGGGGACAAAAAGGCTCCACGAACATTCCCAGCCTCAATGACGACAGAGCCCAGCACGTGAGTGCAAAAGACAAGACTGAAGCATTTGCAACCATCTTCAGTCATATGTGCCAAGCGGATGAGCCATCTCAGCCTCTTCCTGATGTCGCCAGCATCACAGATACCAGTCTTCAGCCAAGTCAACTCACTCCATGTGATCAAGAAAGGGCTCAGTGCACTAGATTGCAGAAAAGGCTATGGGACTCGACATTGCCCCAGTGCTATGAAAATGCGTCCATTTTTAAATATTTTTTTTTTTAAGGACTCATTTAAATTGTGTAGATGGATTTATTGGAAGGCTGAAGATTTTATAAATGCTATGACTTTGCTTTGCTTGTTGACAGTTCATTGAAAGGACACCGAGATGTTGTTTGAAAACAAACTTTGCTGGAAATTATGTGCTTAAGCTCAATGAACAACAGAATCCTTGGTGACCTGGGAAGACATTTACAGAGAAGTCACATGTTAAAGTTTATGGAGGTCAGGAGGTTGACTTTCTGTTTGAGCTTCTGAGAGATTGTTTTGGTTCAGTTGGAGCGTGAACTGTTTTGAAAACAGTTGGTGTTTTGCCA